>NW_028277176.1:29265908-29964316 GCF_051122295.1 Plectrocnemia conspersa | reverse complement strand
CTAACGCCTGTCATATAGCACAGGAGATATCGGTCCTTTATGATCTTTAAGTTATGTGTAGGTTTATAAGCATTATTTTTGAGGACCATATTATCAGTTTTTTCGATATGTTTTCAGCAGTATATTTATTTTTTTGTCTATAAGATATTAAAATTAACATGCAAACTATAAGTTTAATTATATTATAATGGACTATAAGAGTTAAAGGGAATGAAAAAAATATTTAGGTTCAAAAACAATTATTTTTGTATGTATGTATGTACTAATTAAAGAACATTATGGGCTTATAAAGACACCGTCATGAAATTTATACGGTTCGCCAGGATAGAGCAGTGTATTAAGTAATATATTTTAAATAAGCAATTTCGAAGTTCAGCTGCAACATGAAAAAAATCTATCCGGCTAAAACCGCAATAAATAGTTAGAATTCTGTGTAAAATGTGTATATTTATTGTAAACATTTTTAATTTATTTTTAGCAGATTTAACTTTATTAAAATGCTATTTGCAAACATTATGGCGGATCAGACTGGTTAACGAACTTATCTGAAATACTTGCAAGGTGAGTTTTATAGAAATTTTATTAAAATTACGGCAGTTATCGTGGACACAAAAACCGCTATGTTCATGCATATGACAAATATAATATGAATAAAAAAAGTTAGAGTGCCGTTTAGTTTGTGGCCAAAAAATCAGCCCCCACAGTTTTAACGAAATCTAATTAAAACTACGGAATATATATTGGTCACAAAAATTGTTATATTTTCTGCAATATCTATTGTAAAAGATTTTTTCAGCACAGTTATGCTTTATTTGATGTTCGCTATTTTTAACCAAGACTATATTGGTTAAAAATTGTAGATTTTCAGAAAAGTTTTATGATTTTTTTAAATGGAATATCGCATAAAATTCCATTCAGTTTATATGGGTCTAAGAAACGCAAGGGTTAAAAGGAGTTATTTATATCTCTTAACAACGAAGATATTGCGTATATAAGCGTCAGGATTACAGTACGTCAATCATTCATAATTCAGTTTTAGACGGACCAGCTCCTCGTAGCTGACATTAAACAGGTTAACGTGCAATGCCAGCGGATGGCGCCTTTAAGTTTAATTATATTTTCGCTAATAGAAATATATTATGTATCTACTGGTGAAAATGTATTTGGACTGAAAAATACTAATTTATTGTAACATTTATACATAGCATGTATATACATACGTATGGAAAAGTTGAAATCTTATGATTTCACTAGCACCTGTCAAATAAATTATATTTTCACTAGTAAAAATAAATATCTACCGTTGAAAATGTATTCCGATATGATTTTACTGAAATTATATTTTAAAAAATATTTTCGAAATAGATTCGAGAATGTTTTCTTTAGATTTTTTTGAGGGATAATCCGATAATTTCTGGTTTTATTTTCCATTTTCCAGGGTTGGGAGAGGGGGGGGGGGAAATTGGCCAGTCAGTGGTCCTTTTTTTTAATAAGTCGTTTTCATTAAGATTCATAGTATTTCATTAGATGACATGCATCTTTCTACCCAAATGGCGTCCCTGACGACCCACAAAAGTGAAACGATTTCCTGGAGAGGCATTAAACAAAAATTGGATAAGTATATGTGGATAGAAACATATCCGATAGAAGGCAATTATTGTCAGTCTTTTAACTCATTTTCTTTCGGTTATTGAATTTGTTTAAAATCTTGATTCCAAAATGAGATATTTTTCGAGAAAATCACACAAACATCGTATACTTTGATAGTACGAACATGACATAGCAATGTAATCAAAGCTTGTTTTTCACACGGGTTGATACAATTATTTTTAATCACATAAAGTTGTTTTCGTCACGGATAAGTTTTTCTACGCCGCCAAGGCGACGGACGAAAGCGAGAGAAAAATAAGAAGAAAAGGACAAAAAACGGGTATCAATTAGTCCGGGCAGTTAAGGCGACACAATCAAAAGGCAAAGGGAAACTGGGGGGCGAGATCGACCGGTAAAAACCAACAGCCCCCCGCAGCTAGCCCATCGACTGGAACATATTTTCTCGCAAAACACAATCGACCGAGAGAGAGAAAGAAGCGAATCGCTTTTCCATCTATACGCCGCAATCTTCTGGCTGTGGATTTTTTCTTCGCCGTGGAAAGAAATCAAAGCGTCCTTTGTTATTCCACGCATCAAAGACTTGGGCGAAGGAGTGGTGGGGTGGGTGGTGGCACTTTGTCGAAAAGTGGCGAAATTCGCACAATAACAAAATTCGTTTGTTATTTCTGTACACACTCGCGTTTTGTTTGAGCTTTTGTAATCCGCGCTCTCTGTTGCGATTTGTAACGGCGATCGTCGCGTTACGCGTTGTGTATACGAAAAATAATAGGGGCACATTGTGAGTAAAAAATGTAAAATGAAAAACGTAATGGTGGCAATATGAAAATAAATTCTATAGCAATCTCTTCTCTACACAAATTATCTTACGTTAGTTGTTCTCGCTAAAGCCAAATACATAACAATTGCTGTTCAAACCCAAACCCAAACCTAACCTAATAAAAGTTCTATAGCTAATTATAATTTTAGAATTTTTATTAGGTCAAGTCCAAAATACAAACTAAGTCAGTTTCTATTTTAGGAGAAAATAAGCGGAAGAATAATTATTATTATTATTAAAACTTATTACTATGGACTTCTAATATAAGAGGGCTGATCAAAGTATATTCAAACCAAATTTTGGGCAATAGGAGAGCGCAAAAACAATTATCACTTCTCAGAAGGCAAAAATTCATGTCAAAAGCAACGGCGACGGCACCATTTTATTGCTTTTGACGTGAATTTTTGACTTCTGAGTAAGGATAATTGTTTTTTGCGCTCTCCTATTGGTCAAAATTCAGTTTAGATGTACTTTATTCGATTCTCACTCGTAATATTGTTATAAAAAGTCTTAATATGAATGCTTGATAATCGAGCACTTTCACTGCGATGGCACGATTTTTTTGTTTTTGACTTGGACTGAAAATTCACTATATGGCAACACTGAGCAGCAAAGAAAACACGACTAATTATTAGTAAATATTATGAGTAGATATTTTTAATGCGTAATTAAAATATTTCGTATAAAATATGATTTCAGGAAATATGTCTCAACAGTGGCTAATTTTAATATTTATTTGTAGCGTAGAAAGGGTTAACTCGTACGTATTATTATTATTTATTACGATGTTAAAAGATATATAAAATGCCATTTTTGTCATGAGGCCCGGAATCATTGTTTTTAAAATACTCCCATGAATTATTAAACAATTTACATGATTTACAATAAGAATTTAATAAGCCATACAAAATACCACAACTTAAATAAAATGTATACATTTTAGTGTACATTATATAATACATACATATATACATATATTTATAGAAAAAAACATTTACACCTGAAAGTCGTAAATTATGTTTGTTTAGGACGCGAATCCACTCAATTCGGAAAAAAACCCAATCTAAAATGGCGAGTATCGTTTTTTATTTTATTTTATATCGAATAAATCGAATTGCTCATTATCGAGCCAGCTTTTTAACGGTTAGTTAGGCACAGAGATCTTTAATTTGACGAGCTGTTATTTTATAATCCAATAATCAGTTTAATAGAGGAAAGAAAAATGCGTTAACCTTGTGCCAATATACGTAGCGAATTAAGCAGTATAAATTATTTGATTAATTTGGATTTAATGTTGCAGTTTCAAGATTTAACTTTTTTTGTAAAAATAATTTCTACTGTGTTTATGTCAATATAATAAGCTCTTATTTAAAAAAAATATATTGTATTACATAGTTAAAAGTAATATATTTGGCTGCGCATTGGAAAATTATCATTTTTTTCTTCAAAATATATTCTTACTGAGCAGAAAATTTTATATTAAAAAATATGTGTATTATTAAAATAATATTTCGATGCGCAGCTAAATACACATATGCACTTTCTAAGTGCAAAATTGTTTTATTATAATTATAGGTCCTTATGATAGAAAATAAAAAAAAAATTAGTTAAGTTTTTTAAAGAAATGTATTGAAAAAATATTTTTGTTATCGTAGTGATGTAGAAAATCTTTTATTTTAATAAGTATTTTTGGTATAGTTATTTTATCTCAATATGTGAAAAATTTACAATAGAAAATAGGTTAACTTAAAAATGTTTATAATGTAGATCTCAAAACCCAGCTTTAAGTGGGTTAAAAGTACATAGGATTTAAAAATCTTGAAGGACGACTAATATTGTAAAAAAATTAAAGATAAAATTTATGGTAACTAAATAATAATAATAAATTACATTTTGTCATTTGATTTTTATGGAAAAAAATGAAATATAATTAGTTTTCAGTAAATGTCAACAAATTCACGCTTCCTCTGACCGTTTGCAAAGTTACGTCCGAAATTTTCGCAGCTGGGGGCGGAAAGTTGTTTTCTCGGAACGACGGCATAAATTCGAGGAAGGCAAAGACGATAAGGCGCCTTACTGCAATGGGGAGAAGTCTAAAAATGGCCATCATATTGAAATATTAGACGACCCCGGTGGATGCAGGCAGCGCTTCCCAAACTTGCGTTTGACAACGCATAAATCGGCCCTTGATCGATGTACTTGCGGGCTTCTTCTTTAAAAATTCGCCTGTCGCAGACGTTTACAAAGCGGTGAGGGGATAAATTTTTGCGTATATTTCGAACCGTACAGAAATATAATACGTCGATATGGAGAGATAATTTAGTAGATATATTTTTCATAAGAAGGCGAAGAAAGCTGGGGGGCGAACTTTGAAGACAACAAGATTTAAGTAGGTTTGGATTACCGGTTTAAATTCGTTTAAAGTTAAGCGAAGATTTAAGAATAATATTAAATTTCAAGAAGGAAGAGTTGATTATTGAGTCAAGTTTTAAGGGTGAGAAACCTGTTTGAAGACTTTTGGTGCTATCTAGTTAATCTGAAAAGCCTTAGACAATGTAGATAAACATTTATCGTAGTACTTCTTTAATCTAAATTTCTGTATTTTTAAGATGATACAACAAAAATATATTTCTTTTTGACTATTAATAATAAAATTCTAGAATTGTTCAGATTAGTGTTTTTACTAGAATAATATTAGACAGTAGACATTGGTGGCGTATTTTAATTTATTTTTTGCAGTGCTTTCCAACGCCATTATATGGTGTTTGACACAAAAAATCGATTGAAATTAAAAATTACACATAGTTTTCAATAATCAATCTCGTACTAAAGTGATCGATTTAATTATTATTTTTTTAGAGCTTTCATTGTTTGCTTAATATAAATTGCATTTTTTTATCGAATATCGGGACCACAGATAATGGTCGAGATGCTATTAGTTGTACAAGATACGTGGCATAAATTGCAGCGTTACGAGGAGGTAAACACAATCAACAACTATTAAATAAGTAGTGAGACAGCAGACTGAAATCAATCAGCGACATCTATTCGAGTAATCATAAATTATTATCACAGCTTAAAATCAATGTAACTAGAACGACCTTATTTTTTTTAGTATTTACAATTTTTATATTTAAAAATTTGATATATTGTTAAAAAATCTAATAATATATTTTTAATTAGCGTAATCTTTATGTATAATACATACATATATAAATAAAATAATTAAATATAGGTAAAGAAAAAATTATATTACCTAAATAATTAATACAGCTACGCGTCACACGTAACATATAATGTATGTAATATACATTCATATATTACTTCAATAACGAAAATAATTTTCTGTAGAAATTTTATATCGAAAAATTATTTTTTTCTATTTTAAAAATTCATAAATATAATTAAATATTATTTGTTGAAAGCATAGTTGTGAAAAACTATACATGTTCATGCAAAATAAACATCATTATTCAATAGTAAAAATATGGAAATATAGAATAATGTAATCCGAGGCGATTTATCAAAATTAAAATTAAAAAAGTTAAAAAAATAAATTATTTTGTAAAATATTTTAAATTTTATACAGCACATAAAATATGAAATGTTCATGTTTTGTTTTAAATAAAAAAGTATATTTTTTAAGGAAATGACTATAATTTTTTTTCGGTGCTTTGCTTTATTATTTATAAATTGTATTATAAATAAAAATAAATATTATTTGCTGCGAAATTTGAGCATCAAAAAGAGAAGGGAGTCCAATAAATTAACTGCCTCGGGTGCCAATATTCCTTAGTTTTATGCTCTTTGAGAGGAAATAATATGGTCAGCGAGAAACCGGACAATTCCCGATGGACCGATTTCCGATTTTTAATCAAATAATCTAATAGATTTTCTATAATAAAAATAGATGTGATACACGTAGGGGAGTATGAAAAATCAAAGTACTATTTAAATGCTAAAATTAAAGCATCAAACTAATAAAGTAGATTAAAGTTTATTATATTGAGCCAATCATTTCATTTCATTTTAGTTTAAAGTAATTTTTATTGGAAGGGTAGAGCATGTCTTTGATTAAGATTTACTATTTATTCAGTAATAATAATGATAAAAATCACTGAATATTTTTCTCTTTTTTCTGTAATAAAACAGTAGGAAAGTAATACAATAAATACAACAAATAATCATTAATCAGATAAATGGCTGTATTTTAGAAAACTGGTACATATCAATACTCCATGTTTTTAATTTTTAATACCAGAATGAATTTTAAATTGAGAGAGCTTTCAATAATGCGCTTATTTTTATTTTATTCTTGTTGAAGTAAATACGCATTAAAATTTTACACATATACTGAAAAAAGCTTTTAGGCATCATTAATTTTCCATAGAAATGACAAATTCTTGTCCTTTTATTTTTGACATATTTTTGTTATAAAATTTAATTCCATATTTATGGCAAATATATTTTTAAGACAAGTTACATATAACTTTCAGATCAGGGACATTCAGGGGAGGGCAAAAATTGGCCAGTAAGTGGTCGTTTTCTAAATATTTCCATTTCATTAAGATTCATAGTATTTCATTAAATTTTTCTGGCCATATTCAAGAGATTCCCTGCTAAGAATTCACGTCTAAAGCAAGAAAATCGTGCCGTCGCTGTCGTAGTGAAAACGATCGGTTATCTAGCATTAATATGAGGACTTTTTTTTAAACAATATTAAGTCTTATAATAAGTGATGAGCGAATGAAGTATATCTAAAGCAAATTTTGACCACTGTGAGAACGCAAAAAACAATTATCCTTTCTCAGTAGTCAAAAATATATGTTAAATGTAATAAAATAGTGCAGTTGAGTTTCGAATGAAAAACATCTAAACCGAATTTTGATCAATTGGAGAGCGCAAAAATCAATTATCACTTCTCAGAAGTCAACAATCCACGTCAAAAGCAATACAAATTGCAGTGGGAACGCTCGTTAACGAGCGTTTCCACTTATAAATAATTCAAAATTGTAAAAGAAATCCTCCGTTCTTGGAATATTATATAAACGCATTCTAGGCAGGTAAAAATATCATAATTTTGTAAAAAAAATGGTACAAATTATATTGTAAATTAGTTTTACCCAAGGCTTTTTTATGATTAGTAATAATTAAATTATAAAAAGAATATATATATATTTGAAAAAATAATGTTGTATTTTATAAACACGCCCGTATGAACAATAAATCTATTTTCATTTTATTCCATTCCAAATGCAGACATCGAACTTAAACTATCGCACATCGAAATCACAACACGGCGGGCTATATATATAGCATCGCCATTACTCTTATTAACACGCGCATGTCAATAAAAAAATCTATATCCAAAGCTAATTGACTTGAGTCACGACATTCGCCTTACAGGTCATTTTTTAAACATTGTTAAAAAAAACATAATTACACACATTCCCACACTAATAATCGACTACGCTATGTTGATCTAGCATAATCTATAACATGTCTATAAAAACACGTTTCTAAACTATGTATGTTAACTATATATAATATTATGTTTGATGGTAGGATGATACATTTTTAAATATTATACATTTTTAGTTGTTTGTGGAATGATGGACAACCTTTTTTGTTATTTTTAATGCCATTGGAGATTGCTATTTTTGCACGAAAATTTCATTGTGAGTAATATGTTACAGTGAATGTGTATTACCAGTGAAATTATAATTTCACTGGCTTTTCAGTCAATTCATATATATGTTTATATTTCTATTTGTGAAAATATATTTTCACTGAAAGGTACTAGTGAAATTATATGCTGCTGTAAGCTGTCATTTGTTAAAGCCAATCACATTACATGTTAAGGCCAAAATGTTTCAAACGTACGTATAACAATACAGATTCATTGTGAAATTATAAATCAATTGATTGATACGTTTAAACTGGCTACTTAATAAAATCATATTTATACTAGTGAAAAATATACATTCACTACAACAGTTGCAAAACGTACTTTTGCTGTTCAAACGCAAACTTAACCCAAACGCACTTGACCTAATTAAAATTCTGAAACTAGCTATAATTTTTCAACTGTCATTAGGTCAAGTTGGGTTTGGTTAATTCATTTATGTTAAGTAAAAATACATATTCATTATAACAGTTGCAAAACATTCATTGACCGTTCAAACCCAAACCTAAAACTAACTATAGTTTTTGAACATTCATTAGGGCAATTTGTGTTTGTTTAATACATCAGATGGACGTTTCGCAACTGTCAAATTTAGTTTCGTGGAAATTTTAGAGCAGCATATAATTTCACTAGCGCCTAGCACATAAATTAGTAAAAATTTATACAAATCTACCGGTAAAAAATAATTCCGATATGATTTCACTAAAACAGTTTATGAAATCATATTTATATTAATGAAATTATATATAGCTTATATACAAATATAGTCCTTATTTTTATAATTGCGCGCTATTCGTTTTCATTTCATATTTTTTTGTTTTGTACGCGTAGTTTGTATTTCGACGCGTTTTGTCACGCTTTTGAAAATTAAGAAATAAATAATTAGTATTTATAATTGTTTTATAAACGATATAAACGTTTTTAGCAGGCCACAGATACGTCGAATGTGATAAGAAAGATGAACGGCTCAGCACTTAAATATAAAAAAAAATGCTTAGGAGCATTTGATATCTCGTATAATACATTTTTCAATACTAAAATAAAAACACCATTTTGTAGTGGGGGATATAATTGGCGAATGTGGAGCAGCATTGAGAACACCGAGACGGAGCGACCCTAAGACTTATTTTAATTGCGATGCGACGCAAGACAGCTTAACATTTTATAATTTATCTACTTCTTATTGCCAATCCGGCACGACCAAAGCATCATAAAAACGACTTAGAACTAACTTAATGCATCATGACAAGTTTCGAATCTTGTGTTTAGTTAAAACATTAAAAAAAGGAGTCTCAATAGAAGCACTAAAAAAAAATTAAAACCAAAAAAGTACGTCAGGTTTGATCGAATATCAAGGTTTTTCGCACTTCTTTGCAGTTTTATACAAGAAATTTTTTTTTCATGTAAACTTACTTTATATTAGGTTATATTGACATATTTGACTTTATTGTAAAATATTGTTTTATGAGTAAATAAGAGTTCAGTAAAGTCTAAATAGTTAAGTATTCTATAAGTCGTGGAAGGTAACTGCTTTAACGTATAACAAATTAAATATCGATAAAATATAATTTAACTGATTGGTTAATGATAATGAAAGAGTCGCGATATAAAATCGTAGAATCTCTTTTCATGGGGTTTTTAGGGGGTGGGTTCTCAGGTGAAACGATCGAAGGGAAGCCAATTTGACAGGTAAAGTGATGGCGGAGCCGGTGACAAATATTGGAAAGGATTTGAAAGAAACAATCCCGGGGGTTGTCTTCTGTGTGCTGTATCCGCAATCGAAACAAAGCGACGGAAACTTTTCGATCAGGCTTAATTCCGACGAGCGACTGTTGCAGATCCGAGGGTTGGGGGTCTCAATTTAGGGACTGGGATTTGAAGGAGAGAAGATAAAAAGCTATACGAAACTAACGAGTTGTGATGTGTTTGATTTGCAGGATGTCGATAGATTGGTCTTCAATTGGATTCTTATGGGTTTTAAATGTTTTTTGGATTAACCCGCATAAGTATCGTTTCAATATCGATGGGTGAGAGTTTGATACATTCAATAATAAATTATAAATAATTATGAATGAAGCATTTTAAAATTAATTACATCAAGTATAAGGAAAGTAAAGATAAATGTTAAACTGCGAGATAAATTGAATTACAACGTAACATTTCAGAGATTCTGCAAACAAATAAATCACACACGCACACACGAAAACACGTGAAAAGTTATCCACATAAACACGCTTCTTCCAGGGTAAACTTTACATAACGTTCATGTTTTAAAGAAAGCTTAGTTAGAACTTCACGTGAGATTTTAATTAACATTATACGCCCGTACAGCGTAATAAATTATTACTAACCCTATCGCGATTTATGATTGAACTCCTGTAACGATGAAATAGTTATCGCCTCTGTAATATTTGATAATCTTTGACGTCCTTTCACTATATGAAATATTAATCAGTATAACCCAAAATCGATTGAATAATATAGCACTCTCGCAAAATTTCCTGCATCTTAAAATGCATGGCAGAGTGGGTTTGAAGATTTGAGAAAGAAAGTCTATTTATTTATTGATTATAACTTAATTTTTAAATATACTAAATAATGACATTTACAAAAGAATCGTATTATATATTATATTTAGACTGCGCTGCATGATAAAATAATACCAGTAAATTAAAAAATGTTCTTTAATGTCTTTTGATAACATTTTTATGTTAGTTGTTTGTTTAACAAGAGTAATTAAATTTAATACTCATTATATTACATATTAAATAAATTGGAATAGTAATTTTTAAATTAATATATTCTCATATTTCAAAACAATAAAACATATAAAATTTAAAGACATACATTATACTATAATAGTTTTTAGCAATTAAATATTAAATATATTCGAAAAAAATCAGAACGAATCAAAAATATTTTTTTTAAACCATAATGTTGAACGTCCGGACGCTTAACACACTCTCGATAGCTGCGGTACCTCACGATAGTGAAGGTGCTCACAGAAAGTTCTTTCATATACTTAATTGTTTAAATTATGTTTTAAAATAGAAAAAGTAAAAATTATGCCATTATATGATTTATAGATCAATCAATTCGATTTATTGAGACAGAAAAAAATGAACTTTTGGAAGCATGTTGTTACAGTTCTCAAAGGTTTGGTCAAATTTTCATTCCTGAAATTATGGTAGGTTAAAAAAGTAAGTGCTGCTTCGGAAACCATAAAAAGCGGTCTCTTTAACTTTGAACCAGTTCTGGCTGAGAATTTCGCATGTTTTATAAAGTCGCTAATTGCATTTACGAGCGTTTAAAATTACCCCGCTACATTGTTTGAAAGAATGCACACGTCGATATAATGCGAGTGAACCGTAATGACCCGTCATGAATCATCGGAAAGACCTGTCGCTCCTCTATGGCAAATCTCCTCTCTCCACCGTAAACAACAAAGGGGCAAAGAGGAGTGAAGACAGTCCGGTAATTCGTACACAAAAGGAGTACTTAGTCAAACGAGAATGCTCTTTTCATTGAGCTACGCAATTATCAAAAGAGGGGGCCCTGAATTCTTACCGCCGCTGCACCACTATACTCTCCCCGTTTCTTTATTAACTATTCATGACAGGAGTTTACAACGCGAGGTTCGCGACTCGCAAAAGGGACATTAATATCGTCCCGAACACACGACACACACAAACTTTGCCGAAATTTGCATGCAACGACAGGATCCGAGAGGGAATGTGGGCGGAAAGATTGGAGAGGAAAGTTTACATTTTAAAATCGATACATGTATAAACGCAAAGATAGCGTTTTACGGCGTTATAGAGGAGATGTTTAATAATTCAAGATTACGAGCTAAGACTCTCGGATTAATTAGGCGATATGAATAAGATATCATTGTGATTGGATAGAAAGGCAAGAAGAAAGTCTTTGTGCTCGCCGGGGAACGAATAAAGTTTTCGCGGCGGTGTTCGAGCTTCGCATAAAATGTGTCCAACTTAGTCATACATAGGAAAGTTTTGCGGTATTCGAAATAAATACAATTTATATGTAAAGCAAGTTTTTGAAAATGTAACTTATTGAATACGAAGTAGTGCTGAATGGAATTTGCTTATTTTATGCGACGAGGAGTTGGCGTGTTTTTAAAAGCTTTATAATATAATAAAGTTGCTCTTTCGGGCGTAACTAATAGATATTCAAGAATAATAGAACATTTTTGTCACAAATATAAGATAAAAAATTATACACCGATTTCAGATTTTGTTAATTTTGAGTTGCTAAAAGATTTTGAAATTTTCAATTTTCAAATAAAAAAATATGGGGCTATTAAAAAATCCTAGACAAAAATGTTTATAGCATAGTTTTTATTACCACAATGCTGTTTTTCACAATGTAATGAAAAATATTACATTGTAAAAATATTACAAAACAGAAATTTATTCGATTATTCATAATTTTTTAATATTTTTCAAGGTAATAAATAAACAAAGTTAATATTTTCAGTTCAAGAGTTTAATTTTAAATTCACATCATGGCTCAAAAACTTTAGGCTCTTTAGAAATTTAGATTAATATCATGATAAAATAAGAGATAATGTTGGGCATCGTGTTTCGTACATTTTAGAATATTATTATTTGATAAATAAAAAAAATCCTATTTACTAGACATTCCAAATTATTTCGTTGTAAATTTGCTTTAAGTTCTCATTTTTAGAATGTAACAATCAATACGTTATATTATTTATAATTCATATTTTTAGTAACACTTTTTAATAACGTTAATAACATAAAATACCTCTATCGATAATATTTAATGTATATGTTAGAGTGAATATGTCGGTTAAGTTATATTTTCACTGGCGTTTCAGTGAAATCATATCCGAATACATTTTCACTGGTTTTTAGAGCAGCATATATTTTCACTAGTGAAAATATATGCTGCTCTAAAATTTCTATGAAACTCAATTAGTTATTGCTGTTCAAACTCAAACCTAACCTAACCTAATTAATTATTTGATATAATAGCTAGGGGAACTATATTTATACAAGCGAAAATATAATTTCACTGTAACATATATTATTATTGGTAATATTATATATATATATATATATATATATATATATATATATATATATATATATATATATATAATATATATAAATATAATCAGATATATATATATATATATATATATATATATATATATATATATATATATATATATATATCTGATTGTTTTTTTATAATTATTCTGATTTGTCTATTAATAGAGTTACTTTTTCATTGTGTTTTTACTAGGGTAATTAAAAAATATTGTTATATAATTTTTATTTGTATATTTAAGTATAAAGACTGTAGTAGTAGTATTTTAATATACAGAAATTAACTTGATTATATCCAATAATAATATTCTAACATGTACGAAACATGACGACCGACGTTGATTCTTAACACAGTCAAAGCGAAGCGGGGGACGTTAGTACCCCATTGCTTTTTGACATTTATTTTTGACTACTAATATTTTATGTAATCCTGTAATAACATGTTGCATTTATGTTGTATTTTTTCAAGTTTTTGCTAGATTTTTTATTATTAAAGAAGAAGCAAAAAGTGTTGATAATACACTCGCAATCAAATTATTAATTTATATTTTTGCGTATTCAACAAGAAAACGGCTATTTAGGATGTTTATGAATATTAAAACTTTAAATGCCTTGTTTTTTTGGCATAACAAATTTTAATGGTAGAAAACGAGTATTTGTAATATAATTCAGAACAGATTTGGGATACAGCTGTTTGCATAAATTGTACATTTACTGATTAGAAAGCAATAAATAAAAATATTATATTAACAAAAAAGAGGGGGAAATCCGAGAATATGAGTGCAAATGCGAAATATTCGCAATATAACAGATTTCGTATCTAATGAAAGATTTTAAATCACCGCATAAATTTACATATAAAAAAGTCAATATAATTTTGACACAAAAAATAGCTACGCGTCACATGTAGCCGTAAAAAGCAGTGGTAAACATATATATAAAATATTTTATTAAAAAAGGAGCATTTTTTCCCTTTATATGCAAGTCGCGTTAGCGAGAACAGCTAATTAAAAATTCGTATAAAATAAGCTGCTGGTTCAAACATTTTTAACGAAAAATAGATTGTTCATGAATTTTTTTAATATATAAATTTAATAAAAAATCTGATTCTAAAACGGTCATAATTTCGACAACAATTCAAAACCTTCTTATAATATAAATGTGACATAGATTTGCTATTTAAAATGGTAAAGTAGGTTCATGCTTTAAATATCTGAATAGTAAATATTTACAAAATCAAATGGGCGTAGATGAACAAAATCTTAACATCGCAGTATAAAAAAAAATGTCCTATCTCCCGCTGTTAACCAAAAAATACTGCAAATCAAAGATTCTCATCTTTGCATACAAAATTAATAAAAATAAAAAAACATAAACTCCGATTTTATTGAAGTAAGAATTAATTATCTATCATTATATGCTACAAAGAAAAGATCTAACTAAGATACAACTAAAATTAATTCTTCTTTGATTTATTGGCATGTGTAATATAAATCATTTTATGTTCTAGTACATTTGTTTAATATATCTAATTGTGTCAGGTAAAGTTTAATTATAAATTGATTATTACCTATATTTAAAATCATTTTCCAATTAAAAATAATACATATTAAGCTTCAAATGTAAATTTCATTACACATCTAATATAATATGTAATCGTATATTAGACTTTTAAATTGTACAAAATCTAGTATGAAATAAAATAAAAAAATTACAGGATTCTTCATATATTATTTATACTTTCATTGGAACTTGTGATTGATAAAATTTATTTAATACACATACGTATGTATTATATATGCGGGTTTCAATTGGATTTAATAATTTTGATTATTTTACGATTACGTACATACATACATATATACTAAGAAGAATTAATTAAAGATCATTTCAGTTTATTTAAGCTTCATTGAGAAATCGTTTTTTATACTAATAAATTTGTCGTTCTGTGGAATGTGAGTTAATGAATAATTCAGAAGGCCCAATTGATTTGCATCTTCTATGGATCAATAAAAAAGGGAGAACCTTTCTACCATATTGGAAATAGCAAATAATTGCTTACCGAATAGTAGACATCCATCTTAATTATTAAATTAGCAGACACTGTTACTCTAAAACAAATTTGTTTTGAAAAGCTTTTCGAAGGTAAAACTTTCCTTTTACGATTGCATTTTTTTACATTATAAAGATTGATTGAGTTATTTTTTACTTCATTTAAGCCTCGAGGGTTTTTGCTAAGCAGGGGTATGAAACTCACCCTTGCATATGTAATAACTCTTGCTTCGAGAAAAAGATTTTAATTTTTAATGCGTATCTAAGTATGCTTATTATAATCTTACGCTGTATGAACAGCTATTGAAAAAACGAGACACTCCTGTTATTGAATTAAAGAATTTATACTGCTGTTGAAATCACTGTTACTAGAAATATTTTCATTTAAATTTCGCGGGATTTAAGCAGGGGTAAGAAACTGGTGCTTCGTGAAAAATCGTTTAATTTCAATGCGTATTCGAAGTAGTGTTCATTAAGCCCGCACACTTTCGCACAAATTGATCGCAGCCATTAAGCACCGAACATACTTATGGCGTTGAAATTAGAATATGGTGTCTTTCCCCTGGCCCAGCGGTATGCGATAGAAAGGTCTACAATTGAATTATTGAAGCGTCTACTACTACTACTACTACTGCTACGGTCGCCCTAATACTTATTATAAAAGCCCCGTGGCGTGCAGCAGCGGTCGCCAACCGTTTTCCGTCGAGTGGCGCACTCGGGCTAATTGCACGAGTGGTGAGAGAGAACTAAGTTGTGTCGCACGCGAAATATCAGCTTTTAACTTATTATCAACTAAACATGTCGTTGATAAATTTAGGATTGTAGAGGAAGTTTGAAGCGTTCAGGATAATATTATAGAACACTTCAAAAGTGATTTTAATTAGATAATTATGTTGGATATTAAAATGTCCACTTAAACTAACGTCATAAAAGCTGAGTGATTTGGCAAAAATAAAAAAAAATATTACAGTACAATAAGAGAAATGTCATTCTAAATTTAATTTTGGTATAAGTTTATACAACTTTAATTAAAAATCATAATATTCCTGGGTTATGTTGTGTGTGTGTGTTTTTTTAAGCTGTTTTTTTTATATTTTATCTTTTTTTATAATAAAGATAGATTTATTAGTTATTTATTAACTAATATACCAAGTACAGTATAGGAGTAATGAGAGCACAACAATGTACTATTTAATAGGTAAAAACTGTATGCAAAAGAAAAAACTATAAACAAAAATATCTTTGTTTCAAATGGCGACTAATAAAAAAATCTTAATAAAAAAATAAATAAATTAATAAATCAAAAAAGTATGTTAATAGAAATAAAATGTTGTTTTAAAAAAATAATAATAATAAATACAAAAATCATAGCTCCGCTAAAAATCCTACAGATAAATCAAAATATGTTTTATATATGTATATATGAAATTAAAAATTAACCCTTTGGGCGGTATCGCCGTACATTTACGGTGTACCCAGATAGTTATGTACAATATTTATATATAAAACTTTAAGAATAAAAAATAAAAAATAATATAATCTTAAATTAAATTTGATTTCATGTAAATGATTTTTAAAGAAAATAATACCAATAGATAAGAGTACGAAATAAAACATAACAAAAAATATATTATTTAATTTTATAAAAAATATTGAGAGCCTTTGAATTAATATAAAAAATCACAAAAGCTGATTAAAGTATAAAAATATATAAAATAAATAAAAAAAAATTAATATTAGAAAAGTGTTTAAATATATTATTAAAACACACTAATAAAAAAAAGGTAGTAAAATTCCAAAATAATAAAACTTGATTATTTTCTATAATTTACTATAAATTCAATGTAAAATAATAATGAATAAATAAAAACAGAAATATTTTTGGAAAAATACGTAAAATTAACTTTCTTCCAGGTATATATGTATAATACTAATAATTTAACAAATAAATTATTTATTTATACATTTTTTTGTCTTAAATATAAAATATATAACGAAATTTAAAGACACGTTAATTAACGTAGTTATTATATAATTATATCGACATAAAACTAATAAAAATTAATCTTGTAAATTTCTCGACTAAGGCGACTAATAAAAAAAAATCGTTGCTCTGTTAAATATAATCATAAAAAAAAATTGTAAAACATAAAGTAAAATTGATTTCTCTACTTCCTAATGTGATTATAATTTACTTCAAAGTTCTCTAAATTAAAAGTATAATTTATAAGTAAGTTATCCAACATTTAATTAAACTAAAATATTAAAGAAGAATTTATTAATGAAACACCCAAAAATTTACGCTGCTCTGCCAATTATTCCGACATATTTTTTATGGAATATGATTGAAACATCAGAAATTTTCACGAAACGCAAAAAAAATGCGATCATAATTCAAAATATGTTAATTAGTTAATTTTACAATAAAGCCCGTTTATTTAGATATTTGATCGCAGCACATATATAATAATGTAGATGTCTGATATTTTTTGGCTTAAAATTTGTTGCAATAAAAGAGTTACTTATTGGTCTATTTAAAAATAAATTTTCCGACCCCTGTAGATTAAAAACACTATTCATAAAAGAATCAACTAACTCGTAAGTGAAGTTTTGTCACAATAAGCGTCTTATTTATTATCATGGTGAAGGCAATGTGAGAACAGGCCAATGATATTTTTAAGAATAACACATTCTTTTTTAAATTTGCCTATCAGGATCATTTATTTAATAACATACAAATATATATTTAATATCTTAATTGCGTTTCTAGAGGAGTAAATTCAACAACAGCGTAATAGCACTAGCAATTTTGAGTAATTTCACCCAGATTCATAAAATTTAATAAATTAACAGCAATCTTTCAACAACTAGTAGCTTATTTCTTAGCTATGTAATGAGTTATATGAACGTGTTACAATTTTTATAACAGTATAAGTGAATTTTTATTTTTATAAATTTAATATCACTAGAGTGTTATATTCATAGCTATTAGTGGGATACATGAACTTAAGAAATGATAATTAGAAAATCTAGTTTTATGAGTTTTCCTTTAATATAAATTAGGTATAGTATTAATATCTATTATTTTTTATGATCCATATATGCAGAATGAAAATTGGTAATATTTTTTGTACAATTTAAATAGTCCAGTTTTGAAATTATCTACATTTTTAACATTGTATGGTAATAAAGCTCATGATCGATATCTATGGTTTCAAAATCGCACGTCAAACTCAATTACCAGCATTGGAAAAGCACCTAAAGCGATGTTTACACGCAATTTAACATTCTTGCGCGATTTCTAAATCGCTCTGTTGGGCAACAAACGAGCCGAAGGAGCACTTCAATGTCCTCAAGAAAGCGCGGATTAAATTCCTTCACCCGATCCGAGCTACACATTGGATTCAGACGGTGTAGTGGGATTTCGCTGGGATATAAAATTTGCCAGAGATTAGCCGAAGGAAGTCCGAGCACGTGTAGGGATCAAAAAGCGGAGCGAAGGGGCCCGCGAACCCCCGACGGGGAACCCCTGCCACGCACAATGTATTGTACTAATACAATTTGTGTCGCTTCATTAAACTATTTCCTGCAATTTCGACTACTGCACACCCCATTCTTACATCAACACATCCTTTGGATTAAAAAAATATCACCAATTGGATTACGTGATTTATTGCCTTAAATTGTACAATGAATGCAATAGGAATTTGTTTGGATAATCAATTTGAACGAATGCTTGTTAGGCGTGAGGTGCAACAGTGGAAATATCTTAAGTATTATTTATGAAGTGATTGTAGTACAGTGTTGGGTGGACTGCTATTGTGTTTTGGAATAATTGCAATTCAGCAAAAATATTGGGTGGAACTTTTGTGTTTAACCGCTTGCTATAAATTTGCTGTTATCTACCCTTAATTTATGTATCTCTGACGTAAACCACACTTTATGGATGTCCATTTTAAAAGCAACCAAAATATTATTATGATATGCTTTAAATTGTTTAAATATGTAGTAAAAAAATAAAAACAAAAGTAGTTAATATGTTACGAACACAACTAAAATTCTATATTTTTTCGAAGCAAATAAATTTATAAGACTTGATGTTGTATATGTTACATATTGTATCACAATTAAAGTTTTATTTTTACTGGCGGTTCAGCGAATTATATCCAAATACATTTTCACTGGTATATATATAAAAAAAACAGTCCCGAAAATATATTTTTTATTATGTCATTTCAGTAAAATTATATCGGAATACATTTTTACCAGTAGATATGTATATATTTTAACGTGTAAAAATATAATTTATTTGGCAGGTGCTAGTACAATTATATGGTTTAAATTTTTCTATACGTGGTTCAGAGTGGGTATTGTTTAATAAACATGTATTTAGACTATCTGCGTATGATGAATAAAAAATCGGTAAAATTGACAATGAAGTAATTTTTAAAGAAATTGGGTTTAAAATTTCAGGTCGTTTGTATTCGGCACCGACCTTTTGGATTATCAAATGTACGCTCAGCACGCGATTGCTTGTAGCGTTATAAAATATAACGCTGACGAAAAAAAAGTCTAAAAAAACAATAAGTTTTACTAGCTTTTGGTAATATCTTGTGAGCAATTTTATCGCAACGATCACGGATGGTCCCGACAGTATCATAAAAAATGTATACCGAGAACGAAAAAATATAAAACATCGATTTACTCTCTTCTTAAGAATTTATATTTAAAGAATTTATAAAATAACTAATGATTTTTAATGAGAACAACTTATTTCTGCCAAGAATATTAGAAAACGTAGCGAGAAATTTTACTAGCACCTTTCCCAGCATTGTCTTATATAATGGATATAAAAATTACAAATTTTAATAAAAGAAAATTATGACCGTCCCTTTTAAAAACTAGTAAAAGGGTATTTTTTTTATTTATTCGTGTCCCGTGGAAGTTTTTTTCGTTCGCGTAAACAAAACAATATTGCGTATCTAAACAGTATCCATTAATAGTTGATGCGTATCTCAGCCAAACGAGTACTGAAGTACGGATTACACATTTTATATAATGACAACGTAAACAATTTTTAGCGTTTCTAACGAATCTACTATAACAGGGATGAGTTTAAAAATGTATTATACAATAACAAAAAGTCTCGTTCCGCCCCGGATAATTAAAATTTGGGCAGCGACTAAGAACTATAAGGGACGTTGGATTAAGAAATGAAACTATGTTAAAAATATCGCAAAGAAAAATGTTTTATAATAGAAATAAATATTAAACAAATTTGTTAATGCGTATCTCAGCCAAATGTGTGCTGAAGCACGGATTATACATTTTATATAATAACGACGTTGACAATTTTTAGCGTTTGCAAATCTACTATAACACAGATGCACACCAATGAGTTTCAAAACGTATGTATTATACACTAACAAAAAGTCTAGTTCCGCCCCGGATAATTAAAATTTGGGCAGGGACTGAGGAAATTATATGCTGCTTTTAAATCAATTTGAGTTGTAAAAAATTCATTTGCTGTTTAAACCCAACCTAACCTAAATTAATTAACATTATACCGATACTATATATATAGAATTATTGTTGTTATAGACAATTATTAGCGAAGCGAAACAATATAGTTCCTGTTAACATTTTTAATGACGATCAGTTTTTATATTTTTTTACACGCTTGCTATTATCCAACTCAATCTTTCAATGTAAATATTAATCAACGATACTTCAGAGACCATCTCTAAACATCCGATAAAAAATATAATATACTAATAATGGTACCTCGACTTACGAACTTAATTCATTTCCGACTGTGGATCGTATCTCGAAATCCAATATCTTATTGATTACATAAATACACAAAAAACAAATAATTTTTTTTGCGTAAAATTTAAGATAAACGCGGCGTAGTAGCAACAAGCGCCGCTATGATAAATAGTTTCAGCGCGCGCGCAAGCGCAGTGCATCGCGGTTCGTGTCTCGAATCTAGGTTCGTATGTAGAAGCCAAAATGAGATATGAAAAAAGTTCGTAATCGTGGTGCCACTGTACTAATTTAAATATAACTTGGTGAGAAACGCGTATTTGTATCCGATATAGTAATTTCATGATTTTACACTGAAACATCTCATTTTTGTTGAATGTCCTACAGATAGAACGAGTAGCGAGAAATTTTTCGATTTTCTGCACAAGAGCAATGCGTTAATATATGTGCTGTATTAGTGTATTAGTAATTAAATATAGGAAAGCATATTTTGATTTGTTTTATGTTAGGAATATCACAAACTAACCGCACCCAAAATGACCATGAAAATTTAATATGCTAAAATGAAAGATGATATCGAAGCCTCACCAGCCAACGTGCTTAAATATAAGATATGCGTGACATTTTTCAATCAACTACCCTACTATTAATTTTAGCTTTAGAAACGTCTATATGCTATGGATACTATTATATTAGAATATGGGTGGGTAAGTAAGGGAAGCCCATCACCAATGAGAGTGAAATGATAACGAAGCCAATGGCGGTTAATGCGAGAGATCGGATGGTTCACAACATATTATCGGGAAATGTTTTGTTATACATCTGTGATGGCGACACCGTAACCGGATCATGGGGTTTCGTGTATACTCACAGTCGGATGAGACTTGCCAGCGCGGAAAATGTCCCGTCCGGGATATGCGTCAACCGGTTTAAATTTAATCGTCTGGAAAACATTATGATTAATGGCAACACAGTCTTACTACTTTAGGCATAATTACACGACTAAATTCCGCGCGCTTTTCCCTGAGAGGATGTGAAAATGGTCGAAATTGGTAGCAACCTTCAGAACGACAGCGTTTTCAGAGCTACTATTATCATAGTAATGAGTTAAAATATCCTTTTAAAATTCAAGCGTTGTAGTTCTGAACGTTTATGTATAAAACTAAAACGTGTGCCAATAGCAAGTTGAATAATAAGGCAATCTACTATACTTACAATCGCTCAAGGGAGACCAGGTCTTGAAAGGCGTCTCTCTCGATGGTGTGGATCTGATTGTCGTTTAGTTGGCTGAAACGATAAAATTCAAGCTGTGAGTAGCATGTAAATTGGAGTTATCTTAATTGAATAGTTAAATAAGTCAATTAATTTTGCTTAAGTGGTCCATTAGAGCGTACCAGCAGTTGGAGCTACGCGGAACGAGCTTTAACACATCGCTAGTATGCCTAAGTTCATATCATTTTACTAAATTAATGTAGTAATTTTAAATAATAATTTTTCTGTAAAAAATAAATAAAATATAGTAAAAATAAAATATAAATCAATTATTCAGGCTATTAAGTTAATTTATACTAGATAGGAATTAAATTAGAAAAGAGTACGTTTTGCAATGTATTTTTCGTCGATAGATGCGATTTTTCTCCATCGTTCAGGCAAGCTTTCGATCTATCGTTTATAAAAGCTATTAGGCTTTGACGCAAAATATTCTGTTAAGATCATTAGAAAAATAATGCTGTAAGATAAAATCGAATGTTAATCAAATAGCGCTAGATCATTAATTTTTTTATAGTGTGATTTTTGTGTTTTAAGACGTGAGATTATGTTTAATTTTTTAATGATTGATGGAAATAGAGATTACAATACCGGTAGTACCGATACTGATAATACCGGTATTGGGGGAAAAATAGACCTTCGGCAATACCTATATTACCGAGAAAATTTTCTCAAATCCGTATATTTTATTTGCTGAAAATAATATTTTTATGTCTTAGAACTACAAAAACAACGATTATCATATTGCTTTAAAGTAGGTCCGAGTGCCCTCATCTCTCACTTACTCTCGTCACTCAAGATGCGAGCGAGCGAAAAGGAATGTTTCTCACCGTACGCGCCTGATATTCATAAACACATAATTATTTTTAAAAACAACTATAATTACTAAACAGCATAAAACTAAACATATAAAAATCAACAACAACCATTAAGAAGGTCCACAGTTGTGCAATAATAACTCAATAATAAGTATAAATTCTGGAATTTCGGCAATAATAATGTTTTTTTTTTCATTATTTTTTGTCAACTATTAGTTGTTATGGCCATGTCTGTTATAAACATAATAAGAACTGACTATATGCTACACTAAATAGGCTCATACCTGAGAAGTAGAATGAATAATGAATATTCGATACCGCGTAAAATTCTACTGGAGTTTCTCAGGATGTTTTTTAGGACCATTTCTCTTTATCTTATATACGTACGATACCATAAAAATAAAAAAAATACAATTTTAACAAGTGCTTACGGCCTTAAACAAATTGCGAATAAATTATAAATATTTTGAGAGGTGGAAGATTAATATCAACCGAATTAATATAAAAGTAATTATTTTCATCTCTGCCACCACTTTTCCAAAATAATGAGAAACAAGCGTTAACTATCTGGGCTTACAGCTTAATTTAATGAGCATATTTTGAAACTTTGCTCTAAAGGGCTTGCCGCCATTGCGACCCTTAGACCGATATTTAATAGAATGAGTGCTTTAACTATAAAAAATAAAACTTTAATTTATAAACAATTAATTATACCCCATTCATTCATACATATAAAATAAAGATCAGTTTTTTTTAGATATTGGAATAGTTAAAATCAAGGAATATACTGATCCATCGATTTAGGCGGTTAAAAAGCATATTTAAAAAAAGATTCCATATCAAACATTGTGGCGATGTACACTTTTTGCACTTGACCTACATCTGGAACATCTCTCACTGCCCAGGCAGAGTATCCTGAGTTACTTTTTGGAGTGCACGCGTATCACTGAAGATTTTTCACGTGATTACATGTGAAAACTATTTGATCGCTTTATTATTATTTTAAGTTCTATGCCTCGATTGATGCCAAATTTCTACCGTGTATATATTTTAATATTCGGATTGTAGTCAACCGTTGAATATCGTTTCATTATTATGAGCAACAATTTAGATATTATATTTAATGATGATTTTAAAACGTAGTTTGTGTTGCTTCTTGTATTAGTAATCACTTGTGCAATTTTTTAAGAACGATTCTTAAAGACATAACATCGAAAGAAGAGTAATTAGCTATTATCGTAATTAAAAGGCAAATGATCAGGATATGTAAAACATTGAGTAACGATGATCAAATATCAAGCTTCATTTGTTTTTGTGTATATTCCATAAATAATTTCTGTTTTTAAAATATAATCTATAGATAGAAGAATTTCGATTTCAATTTAAAACGCAACGATTGATCAAAATAATCGGTATTCTCAAATATACACCTTTTTAGAAAGGTGTATATTTGAGAATACTGATTTTATTAACAATTGAATAAATATGTATAATAAATAGGTTAGGTTGTATTTTTGAAATATTAAAGAAAATTTATTTTTATACTTACAGGGTTTTGACGTTGGTTAGGCCTCGAAAGTCGCCGTCCGTGATTATGCTGATGTTGTTGCCCTGGAGGTCTCTGTGAATGAAAAAAAGCAATATACACATTAAAAACTAGTATAATAAAGTACATTATATACGTATGAATATGTATGTATTTATGCGGAACACTAATAAAACTCAATTTACGTATTAATGGATCGATCAAAGGGCGGTAGCTTTTGACGCGGAAAACGAACCGAACACCACGGTTTAAAATTGTATATGAAATGCTTTGTAAGTCCGTCGTGTTTGCCTCAAAGGTGCAAACGGCTTTATTAGCGATTGTTAACGCTATAATAACATTGGCTTTCCGAGGATAACTTTCGCTTTAACAAAATATACGAACATGACTGTTGAAAAAGTTCTAGAGATTTTATTTTACATTTTTGCGGGTCATCTTGAACTTACTTAACCTTGTCGCTTTGAAAGTACATTTATCAAAAAAGTCGTTAAAAATTGAAGCAGTTCTATTAGACCAGTCTACTAATGAAACTAAACCATGTCGATTATCGCAGACACGAACGATAAGTTCTATATAGCAGAAAAACGAATCGCAATATAATGACGAAATAAACAGTTTTCAATTAAGAAAAAAATATATTATACCATTTAAAAAACCTCTAAAATTCCAATATACCGGTTTGAAACTCCTACATATCATTGCTGTTTTAAAATATTATAAACTATTATACATATAAATGGATAAAATTTAATAACCAACAACATTTAAATATAGTTATTCTTTCAGCGAAATGACGGCTCAATTAAAATGAATATCACAACCAGATACCATACAATTGATTGAAGTACCTATATATTATAGTATTAAGTTGGCAATCAACTTTGACGATAACGATGAACATCGGACAAGACTTTCACAATGAAATTACACCGCAAATAATAATACGAAACAGAGTTACCGACTTCGTTAAGAACGTGATTTACGGTTCAGTTTTTATTTTTACGCTCGTATTTATTATCTCAGCGTTCATCCGGGTACCATTACCGAAGACGGTACCATCTTATTTGTACCACTATTTTTAACCGGGTCTAATGGGTGTATTACATCTGGCCAAATCAAACAGGTAAAATATATACTTGCGATACAGAGTAAGAACATTAATATTTTGTGATCGTGTACGGAAATTATTATGCTAATTCTTTAACACGTATCGCTATTCAAACCAAAACGCTTTTACGATTTAACTATTGACAATGGCTGTGCTAAAACTACATATCCGTTTGCACTTGAACAAATGTGCGGAGAATTCTAATTCAGTGTTATCTTCATAACGGGTTCTCATACATACGAGCATATATGTTTATCATAGACATAATGTAAAATAAATATAAACATTATTACAATGTTGTTTATTACAGTAATATATAAATCAATGATAAAATTGCTTTAATAACGAATTTTATAATTATTATAATAATGTCTGATAATCAGAAGCGACTATTTTGTTTATTCGAAATCTGAGCAAAAATGCTAATGCTCCCAGTTTCTTTTAGTTTTAACTCAATGCTTGCCGAGGATTTTGAAATAACTATCGAAATATTATATTAGGTAATCCCGGAATTAATGTCGTTTTTTTAATAGGCAACTTTGGCTTAGTATTTTTGGGTCCGATGAGCAGTGAAGACGTGCGTTGTAATTTTTTTCTTCTCTGTGATCCTTTGCCTATCTTTTAAACAAAAAAAATCTTTTCTATCCCATTTACAAACAATGGCAGAGACGTGTCCTTCGGAAACACATTTAAGAAGCTGTATGCTGTTTTCGTTTCATTAAAAAAAAACTGCGACAGAAGCAACAGAATGCATTTATGACATTTACGATGATATACTGGACAAAAGAAAGTGCCAAAGTGGGTTCAAAAAATTTCCAACGGGCAATCTCGATTTGAAGGACGAGCTTCGAAGTGGACGGCCCAGTCTAGTGGATAGTCCAGCTCTAAAGGCGGAAATCGAAGCAAATCCGATTATGACCATTGATGAATTATCGAAGAAAGTCGGCACATCACGGTCGAACACCCATCGTTATCTTGATAAACTGCGAAAAGTTAAAAAATAAGGTATCTCGGTTCCTCACGCGATCACCGACGCAACAAAGCTCAACGCCTCAACACATGCAAAATACTGCAAGAAAAGCAACATTTTACCCCGTTTCTCCATGACCTTATCACCAGAGACGAAAAATGGGTTCTTTATCATGATATAAAAAAATAGAAACAATGGTTAAATCGAGGTCAAACCCCAATTCCAACACCAAAACCAGGACTACATCCTCGGAAAGCATTATTGTGTGTGTGGTGGGATTCGAAAGGTGTAATTTATTATGATGTTTTAAAACAAGGGCAAACTGTTACTGCAGCCCTCTATTGTGAACAGATGGACAAATTAAATACGACGTTACAAAAAATTAGACCTGCTCTTGTGAATAAAAGTAATGTCATTCTTCAACATGATAACGCCCAGCCGCATGTTGCCGATATTACCCGTAAAAAAATCCAAGACCTTAGCTGGGATGTTTTATTGCATCCACCCTATTCTCTGGACTTGGTACCGAGCAACTTTCACTTATTTCGCTATTTAGAAACGCAATTAGGGAACAAAAAATTCGACAATTCGACAAAAACTGAAATCGGGTCTTTCGGAGTTCTTCGAATCTAAACCAAAAGCCTTTTATGAGAAAGGAATTTTAGATCTAGTAACAAGATGGCAAAGAGTCGTAGATAACACTAGAAATTACTTTGTATTAAAAAAATATTAAATAATTGAAAAAAAAAATAAGTTTGAGTTTTAATAAAAAAACGACATTAATTCCGGGATTACCTAATATAATAAAACAAGTATTTCTTCAGAAAAATTGTTATTTGCCTCTGAATTAAAAACCAAATAAAATATTTAAAAAAAAAATATTTTTTTATAATTTTTAAAGTAGCAAAAGTTAATTTATTAAATTTCGTAAACGATAAAATATGATAATATTATTCGTAAGTTATATAGAATTTAAAAATATAGTTTGAATAATGAGTAAAAAATAATTTTATGTTATATAAAAATAACACAATAAAAAGTACTTAATTAAAAAAATTACTTCTTCTGCCAAAAAGATTATAATCTAGTGCACAACTAAATATAACCTGAATCAATTACTTTAAACAGATTTAAATTTAAAATATGAAAGATAAAATTCAATACAAATTACCGAAAAAGCACACAGCTATACAATATTACCTTGAAAATATGAGTAATTTCTAGAATTTCGGCAATAAAAAAGTGTTAATTAAAAAAAAACAATTTACGACACAATTGTACCGTAGATAATGCAACGATCCATCAGGGGAAAAATTGATTACCTACGTTATTGTAATACATAAATATTATACAACCGTGTTTTTAAAGTTGGTTGGTTTTTTGATGATTTTTTATTAAATAATTAAATTTTTTAGAATAACTAATGGTCATATACGGCATTAAAATATTCAGATTGGAGTAATTTACTTGCTTATAAAATAATAATAAAATTTTACTGCTGTAGCGCACAAATAATAATTTTGACGGATTTTTTTTACAAAGCAAATAAATGTACGTAAAATAATTAAAATTACTTTAACTTCTTACTCAATCTAATATTAGTCATAGTGTTTGTTCTCGAGAATTTCTAAAGAAAACGTGATTTTATAGTCTTTTTTGTTAAACAATAAATTTGTACGAATATTTCTAAATGTTTTATAACGCTGTATAAAAATGGGTGGGTCAGTGGCAGATGTTATGGAGCCTTTCAATAGGGATCAGAAGTATTTGAATAGCACAAAAATTGTTACCAATATTCTAATTGGCTTTATCTTTGCTTTGGTAATCTAAGAGCAACATTAACAATCAGATAAGAAGAAAATACTCTGCGTGGGAATCAGCAGATTTTAAAAATGTGTGGGGGCTTTCCACAAAGTTGCCTATCGGTAAACTTTAATCTTATTTTGAAAAATGTAAATGAGCAGCAGCTTATACTGAAAAATTTCTCTACGATTCGGGTGTAAATACAAGAGTTCGACATTCTTTCGTAGCTCGACGTTCTGTATTAAATTGAAGTAGATCGATCCATTCTTGTCTTTCAATTAATCACACATCTTTATTTAATAAGCAAAATTACGAAATTCGAGAAGTGAAAATAAGAATTCTTTGAGAAATGAAAAATATCGAGAATGATATTTTGTTGGTGGTAAGAAATTTATATAAGTACAAAAATATATGTAAACATAAATAAATGTATATTTTCCTTAAAAACGAAAAAAAATCTGTGGCGATCATTTATAACGCCAAACAGGTTTTTCAAAACGAGGTAAGAAATCAGAAAAATTTGTCAGTGGGAAAGTTTTTTTATATAAACTTCTTTTCCTTCGCCCAATGCAAGATAATAGGATTCGAGCCACGGTCTAGAAAAAGGCTTAAACGAGTCTCAATAGAAGATCAGACCGCCACCAACGGGGCTTTGCCCTTGGCTGATCGCCCTACTCCACAGAAGAAAGAAGACGCCAGGGCTTACTCCTTGACTGGTTAAACCTAAATAAAAAACGCTACCAGAAACGGTACCTCCTAATACTGCAGCCCCTAGATCTACATACACGGAGAGAGCCAACAACAACCGCAGCCCCTAGATCTACATACACGGAGAGAGCCAACAACAACCGCAGCATTTCTATTAAAAACCTGCCTATTATGATAAAAAATACACATATTTTTTTCATAAGGAGGTTCATGCAATGTTATCATAATTGAAAAACGACTGTCGGTGCAATGAACGCAGATAATTATCCAGTTCTTCTTCAGAAAAAATGCAACAGGTATCTCACTAACGCGCTCCACTCTATTGAGCGTCAGAATAGTTAAATAAATAAATAACGATCCGCATTAATGGGGAAGTGTCTAAATTTAGCACTTGAAACGTCTACATATTAAATTGAAAAGTTTCACATCAATCCCTTGCAGCAAACACTCCGACCAATTACACGAGACCCCTGACAAACTTGCAGATAGAAACGTTATTAAAACGGCGCCGGATTAGCACTGCCGTGCAAACAGTTTCGAATTCGAATTGCAAATAGAATTATGTATTTGTCCCTACTCCTAGTAGAGTTCTGCTCTAATCCTGCTCGTACTACAACTGCTAATCCACCCTGAAATCCCATCAAACGACGAAGCGTCACGTCTTTCGGTGATTATTTAAATAATTCGCAAGTTTACTATTCAGCCACGGCGCCGAGATCAAATCGACATTAGTCGGTGCATGTCACACGTGGCGCTAATGGCGCTTAACACGCGCCAGCCCGCTAATTTGATAGCTTTACAAGCCCTGACTCTGAGATATTAACGGCCGTTATGTATTGCCGTTGCGTTGCGGTCGTGGAAAAAAAAGCGCGAGCGTCACGCGTACGTGCGACAATTTGATGTTGTGAATTTGGATGAATGGAGATGATTTGTGATGTTGGCATGTTTCATATACACCTAGAGATTTTAACATATTTTTGGAAAAATCAGCAAAATATATTTTTTATTTATATTGTGAAGTAAAATAAATAGAACTGTAATCCTGATTTATGATGATCTACCGAAATTAATTACAAAATAATTAAAAAACAATAGAGCTTATATGAGATTCGAACTCAGATATTTGAAAAATTAGATACCGACCATACCACTGGAACTATTAACATTAACAATTTTATTAACATTGTATGATTAGATTTTGCCACAAACAATTTTTTTTTAAAGAAATGTTGTTAGTTTTATTTTTTAATGGTTGTCTAAATCCGATATATCGACTTTTGCTACATTGAACAATTGCCAGATCTGACGTCAGCATTAACACATTGAATACCGTGTGCACAAATCTGTGCGTTTCAGAAACTGCATTGCGTCCGTATGCACAAATTTGTGCTTTTTGTCATTTAAACTTCATATAACAAAATCACACGTTAAACTGCATCTTTATCGTAGCGTATTAATTTAGTGTTCAAGCCAAAGATGTTACTAATATTATATTAAAAATTAAAAAAAATCGATACTCAAAATTCCAGAGGCTCAAAACTCGGGTAAAAAAAAAATCGTTTCCAGTTATATTCGTAATAATTAAATCAGTTATCACAAAATTGTGAATCGCGTACCAAGAAAATAAAAATGTTTCTAAATAATTTTTAACACTTTACGGTCAATATACGCGGTGATACTCAACCGTGCAACTTTGACACTTTGTTTGATATTTGCACAATGTAACAGACAAAAAGGTTTCTTTAAACTACTAACAAATACAATAAAAAACGCACATTCACCTCCAATGAAGATAAACACTCGTAAAAAATATTATATTAGTATTTATACATACATATTTTAACATTAATGAAATGTTTGTGGGGTCTGAACTCACTGTTATAATACTGAAATACGGAGATTTCATTCTAGGATTGATATTTTTTTAAACTATTGCCATAATTAGTAGTAAAGCTAGCCATTTTTTGGTTTGAATACACTTTGCCATTGTTTCTGTATTTATATTAGTTCAGAGGATTTTGTTTATATTACCAATTACACCATACGGGTGGCTTTTAAGATAGTTTTTAATCGAATCCCACGTTTATCCCTTATCAAAAATTTACAATAGATACATTTTGATTTATGATGGGTACTTTGTGACTTGATATGCTAAAAAACCTTTTCTCAGGGTGATGTTCCATTTTAATGTTTACGTTTAAATGCCGAACTTTTTATGATTTAATAGCATACTATTCAGATTCTCAAGTTTGTAAATTTGGCTAAAAGCTTTTCGAACGTTTAGACCTACCGATTAATTCGTTCTATTAGAGGGAGGAGGTCTAATTGTGAGTAAAGAGTGGTTTAATTTATGAAAACGACACGATAAATACTGTTTGATTGTTTTCAATAATCTGCGTCTCTATTCTAAGCTAATTCTTATAATAAAATTCAAGCTTAAAAATTTTATTAAAATAGTAAAAAATATATTAAATTACTATAGAAACTATTTTTCTGCAAATAATATTTTTTTGTGAATTTAATAAATTTATACGTTAATAATTATACGCTTGTTTAAAATATCTTAAGTAGATATTTTATTAACACATATACCAGAATAAAATAATTAACTTAAATTAAATCAGCGTAGAGTATAATATTTATTAAATTTAATAATATTATAAAAAGTTTAATTTTATGTATAATATATAAATCACTACAAAAAATATAGTTAGAAATAAAATATATAATATAGATTTTTTTACATTATTAGTGTATATAGTTTTTACTAGCATATGTATTTTTTATCATTTTATTATGGCTATGTGTGATATTATATTATGTGCAATATGTTGATTATAATTTTCGTTACAAAGATTCAATAATCTTATTTATTATATATACACAAAATATTATGACTAAGAAAATGTACTGTAATGTATACTAATGAAATCATTGTAAACTTTTACGTCGCTTAAAAGCAAAAGTGATCATATGACATTTTTCCTAAAATTGATTTAAGTATGTAAAACAATAAATAAAAAATCAAACTTAGTAATATTTGTTTTAAAGCAAAAATTAATATGTTAAAGTATATCTTAGATTCAAAACACTGATTTAATTGATCATAGTCTCTTGCACGAATCTTTAAAACTTCTATATATAGATGTTTATAAAAAGTTTTTACGGCATTATATAATATTTTCTATATAATTATAATAAAAAAAATCGTTAAAATAATAAGGCAATATTTGTATAGCGATTGTATACCTAAATTTACATATATTATGATTTATTATTATTGATGACTAAAATTTTTATTCTAAATAAATTTAATATTACAAAAAAATAAATAAAAAACCTAATGATCAGCGTATAATTTTACATATAAATCGAGTTATCTTATCTTTCTAGCAAAAACTGTGGCGTACTGTGTAATTAATAACCATTTTCTTCTTCAAACAAATTTCTGAGAAAGCTCCAAAATTATAATTGACTATATAATTTACGAATGTTATTTTGCATAGCACGATTCGAATAATTATAAATGTATCTTTTAATTAACCCGTCCGTTAAATATAAGCTTAAAATATTACACAGTAAGCATAAAACCTTTCATATAATACAATATACCTTTATAGACTATAACAACGTATTAATTTTCCGATTAAAATATGCGTCAAGTTCACGGGAGCTTTTAGGGTTTAACTGTATTCAAAAGGTTCTCTCGCACTTATAATTAAACATACGTACGTATTATTTTATAACGTAAAAATTATGAATCAAAGTATAATTAGAATAATTTTAAATACAGAGCTACATGCATGTATTGTACATATCTTTACTATATACTCAAAACGGTCGGTAGCCGCCAAGTAGCTTTCGCGGTGAACCCACCTCGGAATGTTATCATTTCGGTCAAAATAAACCACAACCGTGAAATTTATGCCATTAGCCGAGTAGTAGTGGTTAAATTAAAATTATATTTAACTGTGTATATTTTCATAATACAACTCGGTATAGCTCAATTCTTTTATGTTTGAATAAAGTCATTTTCTAATATTTATGCATTACACGTACACGAAAAAGTACGTTTACGGAACGAAGGAGATAATTATAGTACGCTAGTCGGAGAATGCGTGGAATTTGTTGATTGCACAGAGATTGAGATAAAATTTGAATTTATATATAATGTACACATGTAGTCTGTAGGTGTATAAAGGGGATAAATAAGCCTTTAATGATTGGTGGAGCTTTTAAAAGTAGTGAGATATAGTATAATAGGTATTGATTAAAAGTTAAATATGCATAAAATGTATTAAATTATGTATAAAATTGTATTACTATCAATTCAACAATAGCATAATTTTAAAACACACAAGAATTAAATAAATGAGACACGTCTAAAAAATCACGAATAAGCTTTGATTCAACTATCCTTTCTAATTATCAGACGGTCACATAACTTTCACAAAGGAAAGGATAAGAGATGGAGCTAAGCACTATCACAATTAGACTTTGCTTCCATTCTCTAAGCTTCCTCGAAGGACCAGTGTAAAGAATTTAATTTTTAATCACATTAACAATCACTTAATAATCATTTTGACTCACAATACTATAATATTATTATTAATTACCATAAGCGAGATACACTTCTAGAAACAACCCTAATGGCATTGCATCAAATAACATTGTTATACATATCCTTTGTAATTATCAAATGGTCGCCCACAAATGGCTACCTGAAAATATCATTCGCTCGCTCATTCATAAAGACTCGTTAAATTTAATCAAATACCAGAACTAATCTATTTTCATAACTCCGAGGCTCTACTACTTTTATACATTCATATTTCTATTTTGTACAATACATTGTTATCAAACAGCTCTTACTAGCTGCAAAAGTCATTCAGACAGTAATCCAGAAAAAGTTAAATATATAATATATGTTGTGAAAACTATGATTTTATTTAAATATTAAACTAGCATTGTGCTTGTTAAAAAATAAAATGTGATTTTTATAAATAAATAATATTCCATATCATTCGCAGCGCGACTTTAAAAAACACAATTTTTCAAAACAAGTTGGATTAGTGTGTCAATGTGCGATGACCTCAGTCAAAAATTGCTTAATACTCAATTTATACTTCATTCTAAATTCTAATTCTATTTTTGTGGTACTCAAACATAATATATACTGATTGCAGTGGCGTTGCTAGGAACAGAGTAGGGGGGCGGACCGCCCCGGGCGGCACTTGCTTGGGGGCGGCATTATCGCGATGGTTCATGTATGTAGTTCTTAAGCTAAATGCGCTAAAAATACATATTTACGAATAACTAAGAGCAATGTTGAATATGTGAAAACAATAAACAACAGTTTAACGAATGCTGATTTTATAACCCGGTTGTATAAATAAAAATATTTTTGGCTAACGCGAAAATTTGGTCACTTTCTTATTTAATCGAGTCGACAAAGTGCTAAAGTAATTAAATCCCTGATAAACATTAATATATTTTATCAAGCTTGAAGACTGTTTTGCACATTTTTTTAATATGCATATAATTATTGTGCATTTTTCTGACAAACTTATTGTAAATTAAAATCTGTTTTTAAATATGCTTAGTTATAGTTACTGCTTACTAATATTAATATAATAATATTGTGTTGATAGGAATTATTATAACTAATCATTTAATTAAAAATGACTTAATAATGCCACTTTGCTTCGTGCATTCTGATACATATGCTATGTAAATCTCACATCATGAAAATATTAAGAGTAATCATATAAAAGTCACACTAAAAAATATCTAAAGATAATAAAGACTAAATCTGTTATCAATTTACACTTTTAACGTGATTTGTCAGTCAGTCACTTGATTTCTCTAAAATATATATAACTTGCTTTGGTATTTTAAGCTTTACATCAAGGTTATTCAAATAATCGTTAAATTAGCAGTACACGTTTTGATCATTAATCATTACGGTCGAATTCCTTTCCCGAGAAACGTTAATCAAATACTATTATAAACACACAAAATCGGTTTTATTAAACATTGATAAAATTTACGATAGCATTCCCGAGAATCTACCAACAAACGAGGACACGTTCCACGAATCAGAAGAAGATATTGAAGAAATTTATTTACACACACGCATACATATTAAAAGTAAGCATCGCACATAAACGCGTCCACCTATTATGTACACAATTTATATACACACATTCACCGAGAGGAGATCCACCGTTAAGGAACGATTCGCGATTGCGTTACGACGACCGGTTTTCGCCCAGAAAAATTGCCCTGGGCGCAAACAATAACCAACAGGGCCGTGTAATTGGTCGAGGAATAATTTCGTATGTTTTAAAAAGAGGTAGGTATGTGAAGTATCAATGCTGCAGGTTTAAAAAAATGAGACAATGATTGACTACTTACAAAGTTGTCGAGAAATAAACGTAGCAATATTTAACATAGACAAATTTTATTCTACTCAAGTTGTTTTATAGCATTTATATATTAATTGGAGGACATATAAAGTAATTTGTCAAAAATTATATTGAACAACGAAGTGTTTGCCCTTTTAAATATATCTCTCATAAACGATGAACTCGTAGAGGCAATTTTGATTGAATTAACCTGATTTTGATTATCGCTAGAGAGCGCCTAAACATTGCTTCCATCTAGCTAGATTTTTAATAATGTAAATTATTAAGTTACCTACTCTGTCGTGTAAGCAAGAGACTTTAAATAATCCGTATATATCATTATGTAATTATATTCAGTTGTATTCGATGATATGAAAAAATGTAGTCAAATAAAAATATAATCGAAGAGATCAAATATATTTTGCATCTGTTCAACCCACTTTTTGTATGTCAAGAAAGGCGAAAGGATATGTCTGAAACACTAAAAATAGGACGGAGTAAGGTAGAGATATAACTAAATTTATATAGGATTCTCCTAAAACATTTAAAGGGTATTCGAGTTTCAAGTCAAACATAGATATTTTATTCGATCGCAAAGCCTCTTTATACTTTACTTTCTGCGTATTTGGCGTGAGGTTTTTTTTTGTAAAAAAACAAGGAAAATCTCTGTCAGCAGGGGGAAAATGTCGGGGGTCCGATTTCGACGTAATCAGATAAAGGGATTAGGGCCTGACCGCGACCGTTAATTCACTCGGTCGTGTGTATACATTTTGGAAAATCTTTCGTCGGCTAATCCCCGTGGGAGTGCGACAAGTGGGATTCGTTTCCAGCTACTCGCTTAATCCCGAGGGAGCGCCGCGGGGCCACTCTCGGAGGCCCCGCGCGAAATTAAGATTAAAGCTGAAAGACGGAGAAAATATGCGGTTTTTAATGTGATTAAAAGTGAAAAAAATGCAGTGTTTGCAAACGCAAAACCGAGATGAGCCTTTGCTCAAAGTTTAAAACTAAATTAATTAAAATAAACTGTAGATAAGATAATTATATTTATATTATAGCCGATATAGTTTTAGAAAGAATATTTTTTTTAATTATTGTTTTACCCAAATACTCAAAAATCATTTTTATATGCATTTTTATCATTAGCTAATATATACAATAGAATTATAAATTTTGGCTCTAGAAGCATAAAATCTCTATTTTTGTTGCAAAGATTCAATATTTAATATAAATATAATGATTGAATTATTATAACAAAACAATTTTTATTTACAGTATATTTATTTGCAAAATTCAGCGTTATAATCACGTGTTTTTAAATAATGCCCTGTGATTGGTCGTTCGCCGTGAGGGATATACTGGCACGTGTAAGTACATAGGACCGTGATAATTTGTTGTTTTTGAGGTATGATTGTAAAAAATATTATCTTATCGCCATTTACACTTTATTTATAAAATTTAAAAATCGATGTTTTCTAAAATTTTACCTAAATCCCAACCCGAGTTTAATCTAACTTATAAATATGTATTGAATATTCATTATTGCGTATATTATACGATCAATTTTAAAAGTGTTATATTTAATAAAAAAATAAAATAAAATATAATTTTTCAGTATTTTATCAGAGCAAAGTTGTTGCTAATGAATATTATCGGTTTTACAAAAAAATCGATATCATCATAAAAAACAAGTCCGAAATGAATGTGTATTGTCAGCAAAACCGTACTAATGATTTTGGCACCCTTGGCAAATATTAAATATGGCGCTCCATTATATATTCTTTTTAATAGCTAAATGACAAAAACATAATTACAGAATTAAGATAATTATGAAAATTATTTATTGGTTTATAAGTTATTTTTAAAACAATAAAAATACAAACGATTTTTTCGCGATACTAATTTAACTGTTTATAATAAAAAATACATCTAAAATGGTACTCACAACCGAAAAAAGGTTAAATTTGAAGTATCAAGATGGTGACCAGTGGCAATTACATACAGATTGAGCCGCTACAATACTATTTTTATTAAAAATATATCGAGTTTACATGTTTTATATTTAAATATACGCGAGTGAATGGTAGATGAAGCACCACCGGCCGTTGTTTCTCGTTGAGGTGCGCCAAAAAAATTTTTCATTCACTATGGAAAAGTTTTGGCCATAATAAATGAATAAATAAATATATAAATAGACCCCCACAGTACGATCTTAAATATTTTTGATTATTTTTAATCTGCTAAAACTGACTTTGTAAAACCTTAGATCTTTGCGCCCTTAGAAAATGTCCCTTTGCCAATTCCTTCCTATGGACCTGATTATCAGTGATGTTATATTTTAATTAGTATAAATATAATTTCACTAACTCAGCCAGTGCAAATGTATCAGACAATTGATTTACAATTTCACTGCTCTGTAAAACAATTAAATACTATAATAATTAAAATAAATTAAACGAATTACCGAAATAAAAGCTTAAGAACAATAGTCAGGTTAGGTTAGTTTGCGTTTGAACAGAAAATGAACTGTAAAATTGAGTTTCATAGACATTTTAGATCAGCAAATAAGTTCACTAGCGCCCTATCAAATGTATTCGGATATGATTTTACTGGTGAAAATATAATTTACTGGCAATTCACTGTAATTGTAAGTATATATTAGTATATAAATCGTTTTTTATCATTGTGCAATAAAAGTTATAATAAGAGTTATTTTTATCTTTCTGCAAAGGGCACTTAATAGGAGCCCGGTGAATTAATCACCGGTGCTGTTTAAAACACGACACCACGAACTTTTAGCAAGTAAAATAAGACCGCAAAGTGTTGAAGTTTTCGCCGATAAGTCACCGGTGCTTAATTGGAAAAGTTAAAGGAGTCGGGTTCGATTCATTTTGAGTACTTAGGAAGAGCTAGGTAAACATTGCATTCTCCCAAAGCGTCATCTTGATAATTACGATAAGAAATACCTTATAATAAAATGTTGAGAACCAATGTATTATTTTTTGCTCACTTTTTCGCACGCCCTCGTGATTGAATTGTTAAATCGCGGCGATGAACACATTTTCGAGATTAAAACAACAATGATGATGCGGTGGTGCAAAACGAGAACGTTTGCGATCCCAAAAAAGGTTTCACAATGGCGATTCGTGTTACGATTGTGTCGCTTTCGTAGATCGAGGACAAATTCTGAATTTACAGGACTCATTGATATCATTGGGTATAAAAATGTTTCTGCATTTCGTATGTTTTATACAGAAATACACACATAAAGCGAGATCGAGATATTATTTTATAAAAGCTTTAGTGTAGTATATAAAAATATCACTAAAAAAGAAAGTTGAGTTTCTCTCAAATACCTTTCTTAATTTTGTTTTTGCATACAAAATTAAGATACTTTTATAAAGGATACTTTTTATAATTAAGGATTTTATCTTAAGGTTAATGTCAATTATGTAAGATGCTAATTCTGTAAAGTACGCTAAAGCTTTTATTCTCCTTGTTTTCGCCAGTATAATATATTGCTTAATTAATTAGGTAATTCTAGTAAGTAATGAATCTATTTTTATACACGCTTACCATGATACGTTGTATTATATTAATTTACATACATATATCATATATATCGGGATCCTCTCTACGTCACAATAGCTCACTTTTAAAATTAAAATAAGATTAATCGTACGCATATGACGCAGCAGGTACGCAGGTTTGACGAGTCACTGTCTTTACGTTAATTACGAAGCCGTTGTTTGAGAAGCGCTGTGTAAATGTATAAATACACAACATACACTTTGTACATAAAATAATGCAATAAAATATATTTATCATTATTATTCGCCAAAAACAGATTGCCATCGGCGATGGATTACGAAGGGCGCTAAAATTGCGTTCCGAAGGGAATTTTAACATAAAATTGTAGAGAGAATGAGAAATAACACAAGAGCAAACACTGGAACGAGAAGGTTTGTTTAAAGGCCCGATTCAATTATTAATTTTGTTAATTAATAGCGCATTGCGTATTGTTTTAACGAGACGGCTGTGTAAACGGTTTAACGTTAAACATTTACAATTGGAAAATGACTGCGCACTTAAACGTATCGGATTAATTATTATTGCTATTATTTTATTAACTTGATTAAGAAATAGTGCTGTAATCTCAACAATGTAGTTAACTACTCAATTTCCAAAAGACACACCAAAATAATATGTAATATAAAAAATAAATTAAACCAAAAACAGATGCATTAGTTTATTATAATAAGAGAAGAATAAGTCAAGGACTCTTTAGAAAACAATATCAGAGCACTTTTTATGCTAGTTGGAATTTCTCTGAAAATAACGAGCTTTCCGTTTCGAGTCTTGCATGTAATACAATTAACCTAGATGTAAAAACTGTCGCCAACTACTGTTTTATGGTAATTCTTTGAACCTAATACATTTATTCACTTTATAATTTTATATGAATATGACACATTTAAATTTATTTTTTTAGTGAATGTGTATTACCAGTGAAATTATATCAGAATACATTTTCACTAGTAGATATATATTTATACTAGTGAAAATATAGTTTATTCGATAGGTGCTAGTAAAATTATATACTGCTCTAAATTGAAGCATGTAAAAAAATGACGCAAATATTGATCTACAATGTTACAGGGAAAATATATTTTCACTGGAATTTAAGTGAAATAATATCAAAATACATTATCACTGGTAGACCTGACAGGCACTACTGAAATTAAATGCTGTTTTAAACTGTCATTGTGTGGCGTAGTCTGTAATATATAAACTAGCAACCCGAGAACTCTCGCCATTCCGATCTTAATAATTTGTAAAAGTAAAAACAAGATATGTATAACATAATAATTTATTTTTAGACGATTATGAATTCCCTGTGGGTCTTTGAGATTTTTCCCCCTTCGATTAATAATAAGGAAGGTTAATATTTTTCCTGTCATTTTCAGGTCCCGAACGTTTGAGTCAAATTTGATATTTATATTTAGACGGTATATATTTACAGATTAAGTAAAATTCAAAACAGTTGGCCACCACTGAAAATTTGATTCACGCCCGTCCGAATCGTTTACAATAACATTAATAATATCCTTTCGGATCTTTGCAATATAAAATAACTGTTCCGGGACGCATACGTCTAAAGAAGGCGTAGGGTTCAACGGGCACCACGCCGTTCTGGAACGCTTCCAGCACACTGCAATTATTTTGATTCACGACCTGAAAATCCTGGCTAGGATATGAAATATTGTTACATTATTTTTTTGAGAGATGAGAAAAAAATGCGCTTTCCGAACACGCACCCAGCGCTTTTGATTGATGGACGCCTCTCGGAAAAAAAATCAATTAACGATAACATCATAATAAAGAACGATATGATATAAATAATACTTATCTCATGATACATTATACGAAATGAAATCAATGGCAAATATAAGTATCGATGACAAATTCGGCCAATGAATCGGGTGATTAATTAATACGAAATAAACTCGGAGTCACGTAATCGCGTTCTAGTCACGAATGTCAAAAATTCATTAATATAATTACATCGAAGGAGCAGTCCATAAATTATAAAATAAAGGATTAATTGCCAGAGAGCCTTGTTAAGCGAAAGAGCGACTTGTAAAAATAGCCATAAATCTCCGACACTTGTTGAGACCAAAGGGGGCCAAAATTCAATTCGCGCGTTTAGATTGGACTGCGAAACGAGTTTTGCGAAATTATTTTCAAAAATTAGAGTTTATATTAAATTTAGGAAAGATTAATTTTTTTAATTAAATAATAAGTTTTTCAGCAACTAATATGAGGCAATATTGTAATGCTATTTGTATTATTTTAACTTTTGAATATTACTATTTTTTTTGTATCTTATTTAATAATTAAAAATGGAGAATACATAATACTAATTGGACAATAATTTATAATATATACATATATATCCATATTTCTCCTTACTTCCAGCAACAGGAATTTAAGAAAGAAAAAATAAAAATAAAATGTAAGGAGTCTCTCACTAGAGGCTTTTATTAGATAATTAACATAAATTTATAGTATGTTTAATTAAGTAAAATTATAGTCTTATCTTTACCCTATTATGTTATTTTATTATAAGCTAGTTGATAGCACTTTTCGTCAACAAATGTACGTCTGAGGAAAATCTATCATGTATAACAAATACAGTATCGGTCCAAGAACGCTACTCTGAGGCACACCCGAAATAAATTTGGTACATTATTGTGTTTATTTCTCCGATTTTAATTTGGAAGTGGGCATTTTCAGATAGGACTGGATCATTAAGAAGATACTGTGTGTAAGCAGTCACAAAATATCGTGCTACACTTTGTTATATTTAAGAACAAAGCTGAGCAATATTTTTAATACCTTTATTGATATATTTTGCCAACTATAGTCAAACTGATGATTGGGTAAAAATATTTTATAACTGGTTTAAAAACATATGTATAATATTATATTTTATAAAAAAATACGTGTGAAAATAATAATTATGATATATAGTGTATATTAAATATAGATCTACTATGCAAATAATATAATATAAGTAATTATTTATTATGAAAGCCTACAAATTTATAAACTGATATTGTATTTTATTATATAGGGTGTACTAAGTATATGGAGGTCTACAATATAAATAAAGTAAAAAAGGCAATTATTTATACAAAATTATAAATAAATTTAGCAAACTTAAAAAAATTCTCGATGAATTTTATAAGCGTTATTCACGAATCTGGTTATTATAGCATCGAAGTTAAATTAACCACTCAGTTCCAAAAAGTGTAATTGAAATTTACGGCCGTTGCAGGAGGATTTTTTAATTTCTTTTTAATAATAATATAGCAAAATGTACAAAGCACGACGACCGACATTGATTCATTTAATTCTTAAAATCGCATCTTCTTAAAATTAAACATGAACTGAACAAGTAATTTATCGTCATTTATTAAAAAAAAGCGTATTTGTAACGATAAAAATATATGTTATTTTATAAAGTAAATTTTAAATATATTTACTGTTATAATAATACCATAGTTAGAATATATGACATCAAAATATTGAAAAAACAATTTAGATTCAATATCCATATATCGATACAGAAACACATTACACATGTCATCGATTCACATCCATAAGCAATTATATAAAGCTCATCGGGAAACATAGACGACACTTGCAATTAATAACTAATGTCGCGTACGTCGAAAGCACGAACGTTACGCAATTTAAAAAGCATTACACGTGATACATCTACACAAGTAAATTCATCCACGTAATATACGTATGGTCGTACACCGCGATATGGATATAATTATATTTAATGCCGTAATAAAATTACGCTCTTAACCCAATTTACACGTAACGGCAGAAATTAAACAGTGGCGAAAAGCACTTTACGCGAATTTCTAAGACACGAAAGATGACAGCGTTGTACATCGTATTTTGTATTATGAATGTGAGCGTAGATATCAAATATTGTAACACCTACTCACTTATATGGAAAAACATTAATATATGCATATAAGATTAGGCCCCGTCGTAACGTTATTTACGTATGCGAGTGAATAACGTCAATTTTAATAGTAGTTGACGCATTTGACAATTTGAAACTGTCGCTAGGGGATGAATGGGGGGGTGTTGAATCATGCGTGGTGATATATCATTTTTATGAATTTCGAACGAGTTGTACGTATCCCGTTTCAAAAGAGTAATTCGATTGCATTTATATTATTATGTAAATTGACTAAGAAGTGAAAATGTTATTTTTAGTTATAGTATTAATTTTAATTTTAATGTTTTCTGCCTTCAACAGCAAACAATATGTTAAAACAATATTTTTTATGATAATTATACAATATTATAATTATATTTGTGGTAAAGTAAATTATCCATTTTTCACCTTCATTTATGACTTCAAACCACCGTGTTTATATTGTATTGTATTGTACATACATATAAAGAGTAGCTGCTTTTTTATACACGCCCCTTTTTAACATGTGCATATAAACTAGTAGTGTGCCTTCTAAGAGTAGATGGACAAGGCTAGTTCCTTATTTTTTTTAATTAATATTTAAAAAATCAACAATAACAATTACAATTAATTACAAAGCGAAGTCGAAGACAAAACATTTTTTAATTTACTCGTCACTTCAAGCATTTACGGAATTTTAGTAAGAATATTTTGATCTATGTCTTTCAAATAAAAATATGAAATATTTTTTTGTTAAACAGGCGCGTACGGTGAGATACATTGCCTTTCGCTCGTAAGCGTGCGGAACGCATGTAATGCATCTCTCACTCACTCTCGTCACTTAACACGCGAGAGAGCGAAAGGGAATGTATCTTACCGTACGCGCCTGGTATTTACACAGAACTTCTCGAATATAAATATAGGGGACGACGACGCAATAATTCCTTCAAAACAAATCATAGCGGAGCGCGCAGAAACAAATAACGAGTCCTTGGAATGTTGCATTCTCGATTGATTGCTCGACAATTTATTCGGAAGTTTAAGTTTTGAAGACAAACAAGACGTTATCAAGAAATGTAGGCATTCTCCGGATAATTTTGTTAGCAGGAAAATAAAAAATATATACTCGCCACTTCAAGACAGATTATTATAATTCATTAAAATGGCTACTTCATGTAAATCAAAATATAGCATTGGTTTTTGCGTATCAGCATTTTTCATAAAGCCAAAATACGCCATAATCTTTAATATACAAATTGAAAATCTTTAGAAAATCTAGAATTGCCATTCAACAAGGACGTCATTTCAGCTTTTTCAGCAAAAATATTTTTTAAAATATGTCATTTTAGTAAAATCATATCGGAATACATCTTCACCAGTAAACATATATTTAAACTAGTGAAATTATAAATTATTTGGCAGGTGCTAGTACAACTATTCTATAAGTAGTAATATTTACATCCGATGTATAAATGTTACAGAAAATGTGTATTTTTCAGTGAAGTTATATTTTTACTAGTGATGTACAAATACATTTTCACTAGTAGATATATATTTTTACTAGAAAAAATATAATTTAACTGAAAGGCGCTAATATGCTGCTCTAAAATGTCTATGAAGCTCAATTTGACGGTTGCGAAACGTCCATTTGCTGTTGAAACCCAAACCTAACCTAATGAAAGTTCTAAAACTAAGTATAGTTTTAAAACTTTCATTAGGTCAAGCCTAAAATACAAACTAAGTCAACTCATCTCTCAGGGGAATATAAGCGGAAGAATAATTATAAACAGTCATCACATCTTACATATTGCTCCACACTTTGTCTGCATTTCGATATTACACTATGTTTTAAAAATATGATAGCTATCCTTATCGATATTACTATGGACTTCTAATAAAGGAGGGCTGATCAAAGTATATTCAAACCGAATTTTGGTCAATAGCAGAGCGCAAAAATAATTATCACTTCTCAGAAGGCAAAAATTCACGTCAAAAGCAATAAAATCGTGTCGGCGCCGTTGCAGTGCGATTTTTTTCCATACCTAATCCTCTGTTTTAAAAGTTATTCCACGCCACTGATTTAAACATACACACTTATATTGTGCTTAAATAACTTATTCATGTTTATAAAGGTACAGTTTATAGCACTTGTAAATTATACGGACAGCACTCAGCTGATTCCGACCGCCCTTCTAATCGATTTCAATATACGCTTCTTGTCATCGCTTCAGAAATATTGCGCATCTACTGCCACCACTGGTGAAATAAATCAAAATTGTGGGTCTCCAAACCGAGATGATCCTTCCATCCCTTTGCGGGTAGTAGTAGGTCGAATTACCGACTCTTTTCCGTGTTATCCGCAGGCCAAATGGCGTATTATTCTCCGTCCGGGGACTCTCCGGGTGTGTTCCGTCCCCGAAAAGACGCCGAGCGTCGTCCGGGGACGGCCCTTTATTACCGGCGTCGTGTATACATATTGACAAATGGGGGAGAGCGCCGCCCCCAGCCCCTTCGAAGGGTACGAGCACCCGAAACGAGTCTTTAAAAATTAATGGAGTCATCTTCGCCGCCGGCTCGGAGGAAAAATGAAAAGAAAACGCGGAAAAGCGCTGGAGATGTATCGAAAATAGATTACAATTTTCGACGCGAGTGTTTGTTTATGCGAGTACCGGCGGGGAAATATTATGTGATTGAGATAAATATCATTTTTGCACCCTTGGATGGTAGGAGTTCAATTGCTAATATTACCTATACTAACCAAAACTATTGTCTAATTATTTATTTGAACGGGATAAGTGTCTTCAATAGATATTTATACTGTATGTACATGTACCAAAAAATATATATAATAGTTTGTCATAGAACTCCTCCCAAACTGTAAACAGTAGCGACGTAACATTTGTGCTAATTCCAACTTTAAACTTTGATTTATAAAATATTATTACAAACTACTGCAATACCTGCCAATGAAATCGCTGTTGAAACTGAACAACGACGTGCTGATTACGTGCTACTGAAATACGTACAATGAAAGATTTTTCTATTAACAAAATGAATAAAATTATTTATAATAAATAAATTATGAGTTTGAGTAAAGCTTAAAAATATATTAAAAATATTTATCTAAAATTAATTCATAATTAATTAAAAATAAATTCGTTGTAGTGATAGTTATTGATAAATTGTTGTATATGCTTTGCCTTGACTATATGAGCATGCGAACATTCGAACAAGGATTTTCAATAGAATATTCGAATTATTCGCCCGATTTTTAATTATATGAATATTCTAAAAATTGATCGAAAATTCATAAGATATTCGAATTAAATTTAACGAATTAAATTTAAAAAATCTTAGAATAAAACAATTTTTATACTTGTGCTATAAAAAATAATTAAAACAGTCGTTTTGCCGAGAATCTAAATTAGAAAAATAGGTAAATCTAATCTGTTATGATCGATCTTAATTTTAAATTACATAACAATCACTAATTCAGATCTTACAGACACGATAGAAATTTAAAAACACTAAGTTCCATTTGGAATTTGAGCCGAGGTCTTTCAGGTCGATAGTCTGAGACATAACAATCTATTTGGCTATTTATATGATATTTAAAAATTTTAGTAATTATTTGCTGCATGTATAGTTTATATGAATTTATAATGTTTCCGCTGAAATTGATAATAACGCTGAAATCGAAAAAATATTTTACATGAAATAAATTATCTCTAGCAAATACATTCCAATATTTCATACTTCATTACTTTTACTCTCACGCCAAGTTTTATAAACTATTATTAAATTTACAGAATAAAATATATTTTTTTGAAGCTCGCAGATTGATAATACACATAATACACATAATAGAAAATGTCTAGACAAGCAAAATGGCAATATAATGTGTCCAAAATAAGAAAAGGACCGTCAATCTGAATCAAAACTTTTTACGACATTTACTTTTTAAAAGGGTCAAGAAATGCTTAAATTGTTATTGAAATGAATTTGTAAATATTCTTGTGAGTTTTATACTTAATATTAATAAATCCAATTAAAAGATTTTTGTTGAAAAGTATTACGAAATTGCTTTTAAATATGAGGTTTCTGTTTGTTTTTTTTACGTAATACCGGCGAAACGTAAATAATTAATACCGGAATTTAGATTTTTTTACAGTTCAATATCGTAATATCGGTGTACGATTTTTAATATAATGATTAGGAATCAGAACTAATTATTTATTTAATCCTTAGTTCATTGTGTGGTAGTTTTAGCAGCAGTAGAAACATAAAAGAATATGCAATCCAAGCTTTAATAATGATATAAATAGAAAATAAAAATATAAATTTAAACTTAGCTTTACATATTAATAATTATTTAATTTACATATATATAAAGTATTGAAAACACAGAAAAATATACAAAATACAATAAAATTATTATTTTTTAATATTAAATAAGTATTAATATTTTTTTGCTTTTAGTCATTTTAGGATTTTATTAAGGCGCCTTTATTTTTGTTTTTAATATTTGGTGTGCCGGCAAACGATATTTATGGAATACACTAATTTATTACAAATTATAATTTAACACTTTTTAAAAGAGTTAAATGTGATGCTTTTAATTTGGTAACAATGGCAAAGCTTGAAATATGTTCGTATTAAGTAGAAAATATGTTACATTATTATTACTGAAATACTGCTAGTAATATTAAGTCAATTTTACTATAAAAAATTGACTAATATTACACAATACCGTTAATCGGTAAAAAGGCAGATATTATGAGGCAATATTTATTTATTTGGCATATTGTTTGCATTTTGTTTTACTACTTTTTTTGTCACTTTGACTTTGCTTTACGAATATTAACTCAAAAATTACTAATTACACAAACGTGACAACATTCCATTATTCGTTATCATGCAAATATAAAATGAGCATGTATTTGTTTCGGTCAGTTTCCAGTGTTCTTATTCAGTTTTATGTATAAATTAAGTTTTTACTAGTTACACTATATTTTCAAGTATTTATATAAAAGTGACATAATCGCTTTTTGCGTATGTGTTAATATAAATGTTTTAATGTGGCATTTTACTAATGATTTTTTCATTACTTGTTTCAAAAAATATTATGCCTTTTTGGTATCGAACAAACATATTTTGTATTCCAACGTTCTTAGACTTTTTGCTAGGAGCGTTGGGATACAATTCATTCCATTCTTTAATTCTGCGTCTATTCAATGAAACATTTTTTAAAATTACTAAAGGGTGGTGTAAATGTTCGATGACTTTCGGTTGCAAGTTTTAAATTGCTATAGAGAGTCGCGATCGCGTCCCTTATTCCTGTCAGCGCACGAGAACGCTCATTTTGTACGAGCCATCATTTCAAAGGAATAATGCTAATCTATTTTAAGTGTGCGCCATAATTGTTTTTTTTACTGTTTAAGCAAATAATGGCCACTATGACGCATTAGTAAAATCTGATAAAAAAATAAAAAAATAACATATATCAATAATATTTTTTAAATATTAATATAAAACTATTACACATAAAAATAGTTCTGCCATATTTATTAATATATTAAATTCAACTAAATTCAGATACATATCAATAAAAAATCTATGCAAAAATTTTCACTTGAACGTATCAAAAAATGTGGTCAATTCATAATAAATATAAAATATAAATCATTTTTAATTTATTTGTACTTGAGCCATTGAAGAAGAAACAAAATATAAAGTTAAGCCATAATGCTACAATTTTCTTTGAAATAGCAACTGGAAAAAATGTTCATTGTAATAAATATATTTTATTAAAAAAGCGTGTTTATTCTACGTAAAAAAGGGACAGACTAATTGATTATCACGAATCCTTCAGTTGAATTTTTATTACGAACCTTCTTATAAAAAAGAATGTAACAATATTATTTTTTAGAAGAAGGGAAAATGAAAATTCAAGAATATTTAAATATGCAAAGAAAAATAATATTTTATTATTTAATTTGCGTGGAGTAATATTTTATTTCCTTAGGCCACTATTTAAGGGCTGTTTAACGTCATTAGATTGTCAAATAAAACAAATCAAGACATGGGGAATTATAAATTTAACGTTGTCTTATGGCAAAATTATGGGTTAGTTCATTTATATATATGTATATATATACAGAGTATTTTTGGATTATAAGTAAATTAATTTACGAGTGTTTCGAAATACGAGCAACTTAAATAATGGCTTGATTTTGTCAGTTATGTTTATTCAAAAGAACCTGAGGAGCAGCTGCGTACAGTGAGATACATTTCCTTTCGCTCGCTTGCGTGTGGTAATAAAAAGCAATAATATTTAGTTGTTATAACAATAAAAATACATTTTTCATATTTATTCACTTAAATAAATATAAAATCAAGTTAAATTTAAAAAACACCCGTCGATACATTTTAATTATATCGTTTAGTGCAACTTATATTTAGTTGGTAACAGAAAAAAAAAGTTGCATTATTTTCCAATTAAAAAGTTTACATTTCGCGCATTTTTTATTTCAATATAAGTATTGAGACTAACTTTTTGCTAATATTTAGCAGCAATAAAGCATATATTCTATGGACTATTTGGGTACAAATATGCCTGAATGAAAATAAAAATGTAGAAATACTAGAAAGAATATCGTGTATGCAATACTTGCTTTTGTTTTCACTTCTCCAGCCATCCTTATTATAAAAAAATAGAGGCGCGGTCATTCTCTAATAGTTGCCGTTATATTTGCCTAAGAAAAAGCAAAAGTATTCATTTTATGTTAACAACTTCCGCATTTGCAAATATAATAAAATATTAAATTTTTAAAAGTTGTGCCGTAATATCGACCAGTGAGATTCTTAGCATAGGTAGGGTGGACCGATTTTGACCCTCTTGGAGTAAATGGGATAATATTATCCTACCTCAATAAAATCTCCGACATTAATCATCGCAACTCTATATGGAAATGGGCTTGCTATAACCAATTGCCTTTCAGTGTAAAGAAATGTCACACAATTTCATTTTCAAGGTCGTTAACGCCGGCAAAATATTCATACCATCTAGGTGGATATTTTCTGGAAAGGTTTTCTTCAACTAAGGATTTAGGAGTGACTTTCGAAGAACGTTGGAAATTTAGCCAGCACATTGCAGAGACTCATAGCAAATCCTTAAAAATGCTCGGTTTTATCTTGAGAAATGCGCGTTACTTTAGGAATACTTTAGTATTGCGCACTCTTTATGATACTCTAGTCCGCAGCATACTAGAAACTAGCTCCATCATTTGGATCCCAGGCGTAATGAGTCAATGTAATGAATTGAAGCTGGAAAAAGTACAACGTAAATTTCTTCGATATTTATACTTGAAGGAATACGGGTATTATCCGTTCTTGTTTCCTAGTGCTTTTATTTTGGGAGCCCTGGGATACGTTTCTTTGTCGACTCGCAGAAGTGTTTATGTAATTAAACACTTCTGGAAATTGCTCAAGGGCATCGTAGACAATCCTTCAGTGCTCGAGCAGCTTCAAATGTGGGCTCCTGAAGGTGGATATAGTTCTCGGTCGCGTCCACTATTCTTGCCTGTTAAGTGTAGAACTGGAGCACTTGCCAACTCTTCTCTGGCCAAGGCCATTTATCTGCTCAATTCTGTCCATAGTAATATTGACATTTTCTCTTGTACTTATGGAGTTTTGGTTCAATTCGTATGGGACAATGCACACCTGTTGAGGTGATTTGTGTCTGTTGTTTTGTCTTGTTTATATTTGTATGTATTATTATGTATTAGTACTTTTGACTATCGTGACGCATTAGGTTTGCCTGTCAGGTCACGATGGTTATAATTTTAATAAATAAATAAATAAATAAATCATTTTATTCTACGCTTTTGGTTTAAAGCAATATGGACATCTTTTTATAAATTAAAAGCCATCCCTTAATACATTTTAATTATATCGTCTAGTACAACCTATCATTAGACGGTAACATGAAAAAATAACATTGCATTATTTTCCAAACACAACTTATTTTTTTGCATTTTGAGCAAATTTTTTATTTAAATATAATTATTGAGACTTACTTATTGCTAAAATTTAACATTTATGTTAAGTGAAACATATTCCATAAATAGACACAAATGAAGAAATAGTAGAAAGAATTTCGCGTAAGCAATGTCTGGTTTTGTTTTCACTTCGTCAGCCATCCCTATCATAAAAAGAGGACGATAGGCAGCGGCGACGCGGCATTCTCTGTTACATGACTTCTAAGTACCGTTTGACTTGCCCGAGATAAAGTAATACATATAAATACAAAAATAAATACAAAAATATCGACCATGTTAAAAAATCCGAAATATCAGCCGGTGAGATTTTTTTACATAGGTAGGGTGGGCCATTATTTTGGCATTCGGAGGCTAAAAGGGATAATATTGTTCCACTTTGATATCATGTCGCGCTAATACTACTTAAATTAATCCCTTACAATGGGTATCATTTAATTCTACGCTTTTGTTTTCAAACAATTGTGCACCGTTTTCGTAGTTATAAGCCATGGAGTTATTTATTTTAAACAAATAAAATGTACGGATTTCAAAAAAAAAAATTTTGGTACTACCGGTATTTTATTTTGTAATACCGGTATTACTGAAAGTATTTTTTGTATAAATACCGTTATTACTCGTATCGTTACTACTGGTATTACAATACATACTTCCGATCAAGAAAGCATACCCACGCAAGACCCACACTTTTATGCAGCGGTATAAAATAATGCTGAGTAGTACAACATTTCAATAAAAAAGGCGCTATGAAAATGATAATTCTAGATATAGAATTTTTCTCATGAAATTCACGAGAATACATTACATAATTACAATGGATAGTGTTTTAGAAAAACATTAAAAAGGAGTAGCACACATTTTTAATTACATGACCCCCGAACGATTTACGATACGCATAAATCTTGCATTTAGGGGATAATAAAAAAAATGGGATTGATTTTTAGTAACAATTAAATTTGATACACCTGCACTTGTCACGTGCAGGTGTAGCAAATATAAACAATAGTAATATCTAAATCGTATGCAATGCTAAAATTTCAATTATTCGCATAGACTTTGATAAGCACTATAGCACGTAGTAGTAAATTATCATTCATGTTTGTATTGTGCTGTAAGCGTTTCACTCCAAAGGTAGATAATCCTTGCGTTATACGTCGCGCCAGCGATAGTGTTCACCCCCCTTTGATCACGTTACGTGCCGACAAGGGACGCATACTTTATTGCGCCTAGACCAATTTCGCGTTTTTATTAAACCACGCTATAAATTACGGCACGCATCGAATGAAAGTCAATAAACACGCGCGCGCTGACCAATTGTCGTCGTAATTAATTTACAGCCGTCCCTTTACGAGCCACAAACGAATTGGCAAATTGACAAAGCGGCAAAAATTATATCACTCGCAGCGGAGTAGTTAAAAATTGTTCTCTTTTTCCGCTGCCGTCATTTAATTAACCGGTAGCTAATATAAAATATGGCGTACGGAAAACATACATTGTATAATCGAAGCGAGTTTCCGATTCGATGGTTGTTAATCATTTGATGCGATTTGGGATCAGTCGAAAGTAATTAAAATTGATACCTTCGTTATGAACGTGTCAGTTGGTTTGTTCAATTGATCTAATGTTGCGTTAAAAATAAATTAAATATGTTTTGAAAATAATAAAAATAATAAAAGTTGTTTCGCGGATTTTATGTTTTCTCTACTGCTAAAGCACTTGTCGCTGTTTATGGAAAATATCACCAACTCCTTACGCCCCCTTTTAGAGGCATAGGAAAAGCGTCACGTCTTTGAAACGGCTTACTTTAGGAGAATAAAACGAAGCTTTCAAAAGCCTATCTAAACTTCGTTGAATCCTTCAGAAAAAATATGTATATCCTAAGTGTAAGTTTGTTTCGTTTTATGAATCAAACTTATAGTGATAGTAATAGTCTTAACATAATTTTAGTTATGTAGTTATATTATATAAATATTCCATACAAAAATAAAATAACAGTTTTTATGAATGAAAATCATTCTATCGATAAATATGACCTTCCTCCATCGTTCAGGCAAGTTTTCTTAGAAAAACTTTCAGTAAATATCTACATAAATGATCCAAGTTATATGGAGAATAATCGACAACTTTCAATCTTAGACTGTTAATTGATTCTAAAGTTATTTTTGCCAAATTATGAGGTTACAAAAATGTTTATTTTTAATGATTGAAGCAATCGATATTTGTATTATAATTTATAATTAATAAAAATCAATTTGAGTCTGGGGACGGTTTTTTAATAATAATGCATTTTTATAAACAGAAATTTGAGTCTGCTGCACTGTCTCGAACCATCGGCTTCTGGATTACGAGTCTAGACCATACAGACTACGTTATTCCGAATTATAATTAAAATAAATACATGCCAAAAACAAGATTATTTGAAACAAATTTGTAGCAAAAATGATAGTGGATTAAAACTTTATAAAATAAATTCCTTTGAATAGATTAAAATCTATTAATATCTTGGTGACCTCGTTAAATTGACTTAGTAAGTCTGATATCTAACGATATGTTTAGTCTATTCATTTATCATAATATTGATCTGGGTGTAAGTGATGAGATGAGTATCATATTATTTATACAATACGTCGTTAATTTTGAGAGCTTGGCTCAACTGCTTAGCTATTCACAAACATTGACCCTTCTTCCGAGACGTGTAGATTACGTTTACGTCATCGAGACATTTTCCTTTTGGCAAAACAACTCATAAGCCAGCGAGCGCTGCATCTTTCATCCTCTCCATCGGCAATTTACATCTTCCGCATAATCCCCGATGAAAAGCAGACACAAAACTTAAGCCCTTCGATATTATTCTCATAGACGGATATTCCGGGGTAATTGCGCTTTCCAGTTTTATTCGAGCGTGGCCAATTCGATGTTGTGTCTTTCTTTTTTCCCCTTCCTTTTTGATATTTCCTACCCTTCAGCCACCAAAGCGTCCTTTTTTCGGGGACGTGTACACTTTTATCCTAATATCGAGGACGCCTTTTAGGCGAAGCGAGCCCCTTTCTACATCACTCCATTGATGTATGCGATATGTATCCCTCGGAGACTGATACGTATTTTATACAAGTATATAACGCGCACTCCGGGACGTGCTCCGCACTCCTCGTTCGTCCTTTGCTAGGAGAAAATGTCAACACGGGGAAACAATCAAATTTTTCGAACAACCATTATTATACGTGGCCCGTCGAGAGGGCCAAATTAAATTTTGTTCTTTCCGTGATGCGCTCCCGAGGTTTACGGTGATTAGGTTCGGTGTAAAACGCAACAGGGGAGCTTCGCATGTCTAAAGTCAATTTTTCCAACCCTCAAAACCTAATCTTAGAATCATCTTGAGTCATTCGAGTCATGCGATGGGGATAATGAATAAATCTTTTGTGCGCATTCCGAGATAAGGCGCATAACAACAACCGATACACTATAAAAAGCGGTTAATACGTTCTAATCTTTAATCTCGTTTTAATTAATAGAATAATTTGATTAGTTATCGGAAAATACGAATCTATTATATTAGATGTATTGTATTTTACGCTAAAAAGAAGAATAATATAATTACACTGCTGTTAAAATATTTACTGGATTTTGCAAATATAGCAAAACACTTTTTGAATATTGAGGTTAAGTTAATTAGTCTCAGTTTCATTGTCACATGTTCAAAGATTCACATAGATATGTATATGTCATTGCAAACATAATTTTAGCTTTCATAGATTGTTTTACGGTACAAGGATATTCTATTCTCAAGGGACACCAGTTTTTTTTCTAAGTTTAAGTCAGCATCTTCAACTAGTTTTCATTTAGTTAATATAGAATTGAATTTTAAATAAGTTCTGCAATGTATCAAAAAAAAAATTGTAGATTTTTAGTTTCTACTTAGTCAAGAACTTCCTTAAATATTAAGAAGTTTGCAAGAACGTTTGCCTCTAATTGAGCAAGAAAGCTTTTAAAATTCCATTAATGTTCCAATTACAATAATGGTGGCTAAACTTTATTATAATGATTTATCTTATTCGTACAGTGGACAAGTTCTGCCTGGTAAGCCAACCAATAGATACAATCCTTTTTGTTCAACTGTTCCTACTTTTGAGTGGACTTTCTGTTCTTCCAGAAAAAGTAAAACTGCTTTCCCTAATTTTAACAAGTGCCTCAAAACTTGTTCTCTTGAAAACCATCGCATCTATATGCCAAAAAAAAAAATGACTGATGGAATAAGGTCAACGCTAACACAGTTACCATCCGACGGAGACAATACGTTGAGTTTTTGATTACATGGATTATATATGCTGCTTAAAGACACAAAACGTATATTGCGCAAAAGCTCGCGAAGCTTTTCTCCGTTCAGCCGAAACAAATTAAATATTCAGTTTTAATCGAATTTTCCCGTTGAAAGACACACAGATTATCCCGGAGACGGCGGCGGCGAAACATTCGCCTTTGAGTAATCGCGGTTTTCTCTTTCTCCCTCTATATCTCTGGAGAGGCACTCGGATGATGAATATACATAGCAATAATTTCGAGAGCGTTTCGTTTTGTTTAAAGTTCGCCTCAACTCCTCACCGTTCACCCTCGGAGATGCGGTGAAGGCAGGGACGTTTCAAAAAGTAACAGCCCTGTGTGTTTGAGTTAATTCTGGAAAAATCGTCTAAGATAAATTGAATGAACGGCCAAACTCCATATATATCTAATATACAAAAGTACGTACCGAGGGCACTTTACGTTCGTCATACAAGACGCATTCCAGCGAATGGCGGCAGTAAAGTCGCGAATGGGGGTATAAAAATTTAAACTATCCCTGGGGCGGTGGGGGTCGCAATTTCGAACCCTTTCGCGTTTTATCGGCTCACCTTTGCCCGAAGGGGTCGGACGTTTTCGTGTCAATAAAAACTGGCGCCAACCTGTCTGTTCTGCGTGAGAAGCCATCTTTGATATGGTCAACGTTTTTGGGACCAACAAATCTAACCTTTTAATACCCTACTTTTTAAGGTACACAAGATAAAAATGATTTTTTTTAGATAAATGAAATATTATTTAATTGGGCTTAGACAAACACAATATTGCGTAATTATAAGATTTACACGTAAATTACTGAGAAATGATAAAATTTTCATCTCTGATAAAAACCTCGATTTGTATGTTGATTTCGAATCAGATATATTTTTGGTTTTTAATATAAAAGGTCTCCGTTTATAGATTATATTCTTACAATTTGGTAAAAACATCTTAGCATTATTAACGATCAAATAAAATCAACTAACTATTTAATTATTAAACAATACAAAAATAATTAGTTTCCTTAATCATTTATATCCTTATCGTCATCGCCACATATGTCCGACATTGAAACAATCTAATGTTTAGCCTTTAGAAAATCGAGAAAAATAGCTACTTTTCATTTGGACTAAGTCCAGATAGGCAATCACAGAAGTCCAACATGTTCTTCGAAAAGCAATATAAACAAACACTTTAATAAACTCATAAATGCACAGTTGTTAAGAAATTGCGTTATAAAAAAGCTAATCTTGTTTTATAAAGTAATATTTTTAAAATTTGTATGATTTATATACATATATATTAAAAAATAAAAATAATAGCATTGAATTTAAAATATTTTCAAGTAGGCAATGCATTTATTAAAAAAATATTAATATTTATTTACTTTGCTAAGTTAGGAAATGATTCAATATTAATAAAATAAATATAAGTCGAAAAATTTCAAGCGAAATTTTTTCTAGAACCAAGTTTTTAGTAGTACAAAATCTGTGTTGAAATCTAAATTTTATGGAGCAATAATACGGGAAAAACACTGCACAAAAATTCATGTAAATAAGATCACAACATAACAGGCATAAAAAATTTCAAGGAACGAGCCAAAATAATTGCATTTTATCAGCATTTGACAGGGAAATTATATTAAAAAAAATATACTGATAATTTGTATGACAATTCCAAATATTTAACAATAATAAAAATAGCAATTTTTAAAGTAGAAAAAATCTTTAATTTGGTTAGCTAAAAAAATATATAAATTAGATCATTGAATCTTTCAAGTGAAAAATTGTAATAAAATTAAACCCAAGCAAGTGATGTTAAACCGTAACATATATGGAATATTGTATCCAAATAAAATAGTAGACTACATTAAAAAAATACTGATTTTTTTGTGCGATTTTAGTATAAAAATTGTAATTTTTCTATTTTATAAAATCGAACCGAAATCAATGTAGTAATTGATGGATACATAATATATTATAATATGGATATTTTTATAATATTTATTATAAAATAATTGTATTTTTATTGTTCAATATCTGTTTTTATCAATATATGTTTTTATCAATATATAAACAAATAAAATATATGCAATTTGCATAAAATAAAAAAATATTTATTTGCATATTTTTCAGAGGAACACACAAATAGACAGATTTGATTTTAATGAAAAATGTATAATTTTTTTCCATAACGCTATTTACGTGTGCGCAATTTTAAACGCTTCATATTTCATATTTGTATTAAAATGTGACATAATATAAAAGCTAAACATGCATAGTTTCACCTTTGCGTTTAAAAAACATAATTCAAATTACAATATATTTGCATAATAATAAAAAAGAGGTAAATTTGCCGCATAAGTAACATGCAAAGTCACGTCATTAATATTTACCTTTAATTAAAAATTCACTTACTTCATGAAAACACTTTAATTATAATAACACTGTACAGTTTTGATAAGTATGTACACGTGTGAGTAGTCAAATTTTGTAATACTCGCAATTAATACATATTTTTTTAACCTCAAAAAAATAAATTATATTTTCATATATTTTATAAATATAGAGTGATAATCATAGAAGCCAATAAAGTTCGAGTTGAAAGTTCACCCCGATGTATAAAAGGTGCATTCGCGCGTATGGCAAGTTCTCGAGAGATTTTCGATATTGGTAACGCTTAAATGAAATCGTGCAAAAATTCACCTTATAAAATAATATTTTTCATTTGAAACTTTATCATGGATAAGATTAAAATTTATTTTTAATCCAATTCCGAGAAACATAAACAACTTATTGATCAGCCGCACGATTCGATTACGAGATTAGAAATTAATAATTTACTTTGCGGTTAAGTCGATTAAAAACCAACAAGATAACAATTTCAACGACCCATTGTTTACATTCTAAATTAGCGAAACAACCCACACAAATACGCTGTATAATATTAATCATAATTATAATCGTTCGCATGAGTTTCAATTGAAGACTCGCATACCAAATATTGATTCGCAAATCTGTTGAGATATGTATCATATTACATATTGCAATTATATCTCGGTTATTTCCCAAGTGATTTATGATCTTCATATTATAATATACTGACTATATTATAGGGTCAAAGGGTCTACTAAATTCGTAATACATAGGTTTTTTATTATGGATATTTATTTAGCATGTGGTGGTTCGCTTTCGCTCTTCGAATGTTTGGTAATATATAAAGGTGTATTGCGATCGTAACAATTTATGTTTAGTGTCATCTCTTGAACGCGTCTTGATTATGATGTTTGCGTGGGACTGAAAATGTATAAAAATCGAAGGTAAAACTGCCATTGAACACACTATATATTTCCAGTAGAGGATGACATAATACACCTTTATATTTTTTTACTATTTTTGTACATGGACAAAAAATCAATTAAATAAATTATAAGAAACTTTCAAACAAGAATTAGGAGTGTTTCATCGTTGGCACCTACACCATGTTTATTGATGGGATACATATATGGGAAGTCAGTATGTAAAGTAATATATTTTTTATAAGATGATGTGGTACAAAAGTATAACTTTACTTTACATATACAAAGAAATAATTGAATTATTTAGTAAAAGCCGATTCTTCCAAAAATAAATTAAAACGAACCTAACAATTGTTTAAAACACTAATTTATTTTGCTCACGCTCTCGCATTGGTGAATTATTATTTTTATTATTTTTGACGGATTAGGAAAATCTAGGTAAGCCGTAAACTGTGATGATCGATTGGAATTATATAATATTTACTAATTCCGATTTTAAATTTAGACACACTAAATATATTATTTAGCGACATATACGACTCTTCTAAAGTACTGATTAATCGCTTAATCATAGAACTACCACTTCGCTCCTGACTTGGAATAAAAAGAGCAAAGGCATGCCAAATCAGACCAAGAAAAGCAATTGTTCCCATCAAGTCATCTAATCATAAGTAGTTAAAATATTTTTTGATACGCCTTGGAGACTATATGACACAATATCGTGTATGTATATATTCATTATTAGACAATTTCAAAACAATTTTACACACGCACTGTAAGAAAATCACGGCAATTACAACTTGGAAATACAAGAAAGTTCAGCCCTGAACTCGCGACCAGTGGAGCTCACGGTAAATTTACACAGACTACCCAGTACTTTGAGCCGACATCATCGATCGTTAGATTTGGTCCAATCAGAATGTCACCTTCGAATCGCCAAGAATGAACCTTGAATTGAATGACGCAGCGCTACGTCATGATCCATCTCGTATCTATTATACATATAAATATAATTTTATTGCATTGATTTGTATGTCATGGATTATTAGATTATTTATTTTAGATCAACTGCGCTATTTCCTGATCCTAAAATAAATTGGAAAGCAGATTAAATACTTGAGGTTTAAATTTATCAAAGGTCGAGTTGAGTTTAACATTTAAAAGCGCCAAACAAATTTAAGTGAATTAAATAGTAGCGCTTAATTAATTTGTACAATGATTTAAACTTAATACATAATATAAGCAAATATATTACAGTCTAAAATATTATTTATTAACAAATATGTATATTTAAGAAGAGAAGTTTATTTAACTTTTAATGTAGTATGATCATAACAATATTAGAGAGTTTATTAAATACCTACGCGCGAATATATTTTTTTGGAATGTTATGTATTAAATTATGCAACAATATAAGGTTATAAACATATTATAAAAAGCTGATTCCTACATCGTTTGAAGCTCATTTTTACGTTAATTATAGATTCTGAGAAATTCCAATTATTTCATCGTCATAATAATATTTTACTCAAATAATTTACAAAGGGACCGTCTCAGTTACATCTTTGATCTTCCCGTTTCGAGCTCATCTTTTAATTTCTGTTTTGGAAACACAACACTTTTGTTTGGCAGCGAGATTTTTTCGAGAGAGACAACGAAATTGAAGCACAAAACATCATCAGAAATTCGATAAACTCGAGGGTTTTGGCTTAATTTACGTTTCGGGGTCGACGTTAATGGAAGATGCGAAATCGACGGGCGCTTACTATTTACGCCAATTAATTTCGGGACACGCCGAAACAAGGCTTCGATACCTACGGAATTCTAATGGCTTTATGTACTGCGAGGAGCGTTTAATAAGTGGTGAGCATTTGGAAATATATTTCAATCTAAATGAGAATAAATATAACTGGAAACAAATAGTCATGTTTCTTAAGAAGAGGAAATAATATTATAAAACATAAATCTTTCCAGGGACCCAACAAAATTTACAAGTAAAAAGCTGCAATTGAACAAAGGTTCTTTGCTTAACAAAAACATTAAAAAAATTGTCTATTTTAGAACACAGATCAGATTTTTTTTAGTATCGAAGCGACGATAATGATTTTGCTTATAAAGATATGCTCATGCTTCATTAGAGGTGGTGTACATTACTAGATTTGTTTTATCAATATAGCCATTGAGCAAATTAAATCTTTCATTCGATATATTTTGTGTTTTTTGTTGCAAATATATACAAAATTTTTAATAATTCAAACTACTTATTGAACGCCCCTCAGCAAACACAATACGCACAGACGTATTTCCAAATTTATATGCATATTATTTAGGGATTCGATGCCGAAACACGTACCGTCCGGGATTCGCCGTAAACGTTCAAAATTATTTCAACGAAAATAATCTTCGATTTTGTTTGTGCCGGTGTTTGCTAGCAACACAAGGCACAAAGGGCACAGAGAGGTATTAGGCGGTGGAATTTAAGGAGTCCCTCCTGCTACAAAGGATTGCTATGGTCGATAACCACTTGGGAGTCGATGGACGTTCATAATGTATACGTACGTATACAGTGAACCCTTCGAATCCACGAAAGAGTTGGTTGGGCCTTCATCCCCCCGTGAAACTTACGAGCTGTTTGCGTTACAATTATGTTATTCAGGATATTGAATTGCTGGAACAATATTTATGCCCGGAATAGTATATTAAGGTTACGATTATTGCATTGGTACGTAGGTGGAATACTGATATATTTATACAGCATGTCAAGCAAAAAAATGAAGGCATCACTTTTATTGGGTAACTGTCAAACGGCATATGCCTAGAATCTTGAATTGAGCTTTTCTGTATAAAAGAGTTGTTATCTTATTTCTATAAGACATAGTACAATCTTCTCGAGTAGTATTGACTTTTTAATATAATTGTACATATTATGGTTTTCAATAACAGTAATCCAGACTATTCATTATTAAAATATCGGTATTGAATCACTAAAAATACCTATATTCTGGTAACAATATGTGGTAAAAATGTCTTTTTATATTATTCCAAGAATGAATTTTTAATTTTAATTTGCTAATCATTACATATTTTTCATTGGTCTAACATAAATAAATTGTCTCCTTAAATATGTGGTTTTTATATGTGCGCAATTTGATCTTTGGACAGAGAAAGAAGAAGGTTATTTCAGTTAGCTTCTTTTTATTTAAAAATTATTTATTATAAAATTAATTTATTCATTACTTTTATTTTTATGTATTTTTGAGTATTTATGTATTATCAATTTATATTAAAAAATAAAATACTTTTTTATTTTTGAATAAACCTTAATGAATATACATTTATATTGATTTAAAAACCCTATTCAAACCTAAAAATCTCGATTGAAAATATTCTCTGAATTTTAAATACACACTAATAATAATTATTATTTATTAAAAAAACAATTTACTACCAATTCGCTTTTGATATTGCGTATTCAAGCGGACGGAGCTATATAAACAGTTTTAAAGCGCAAATTTTTAGCTGTTTCAAAAACCAAAAAGTTAAGATCTGTTTTAAACAAAAACAAAGAGTCTGGTTCCGCCCCGCATTATATATATATAAGTCAGAGAAATAAGACTGAAAGGGGCGCTACATTTATTTCTATTTCTGAAGTGTATATAAAATAAAACTATTATACAGTTTAATAAAATCATTATAAAGGGTTTATAAGTTAGAACAGTGCCATACTGAATTGCATATTTGAGACAGTCCATCTAAAACTACCAATTCGCTATTGGTATGGACTGATCTATTGAATAGTATTGATTAACAGTTTAAAAGCACAACTTTTTACCCGTTACAAAAAGCAAAGGGTCAAGGTTTGTATTAAATAATAACAAAAAGTCTGGTTCCGCCCCAAATAATTGGTTATAGGCATTGGTTAGAGTATTGCGGACTAAAAGTAACGTTGAATTATTATTTTATTTATTTATTTAAATTAAATTAAGACTATCGTGACCTAACTGGTAACCTTATTGCGTCACCACGATAAAAATACATAGTATTATTTCAATAAACAAAAAATATATAATGAACATATACATTAAAAAACAATAAAAAAATCAACAGTATATACATACAATAAAATTATCATAGCCCAATCGAGTCATTCTAAAGAGTATATAAGTTAGAAAATCACCATATTGAATCGTGCCAGTTAATTCAGAGCTACCATTTGCTTTCGATATTGCGTATTTAAGCAGACGGATCAATTAAATGATATTTATTAATAGTTTCAAAGCACAAACTTTTACCAGTTACACAAACCAAAGGGTTAAGATTTATGTTGAACAAAAACAAAGAGTCTGGTTCCGCCCCGCAGTGTAGGTATTAGTCAGGACAGGAAAGGGTATTGTATCTTATCCTAATTTTAAAAGATATATAAAATTAAATTAATATATGGTGTAGTAAAATCTGTCTGTTTGATTCTGATATGTATTATTTAATAGCATACAAGCTAGAACATATATTTACTTCTGTAAGGAATTTTAGACAGTTTTTGACTACAACTTAATTTTTAATTTGCTTCTGAATTGGAATAAAGAGAATTTGGGCGAATTTGGAATAAGCAGAGCTATATCGAATCGACTGAATCGAACCTTAGAAGACTGCGAAATGCAGAAACTTTTACTTTGGACGTTTGATCAGGACCAGTCCGAATCCCCAAGAGTTCAATTCGATCTTCGATACGAATTGAAGAGTACGTGACACATTAATTCGGTAAGAAAAGACTCGTGTATATATTTATGATCGGTAAAATTATTTATCTTAAAAAAAATGTAAAGATTCGATTTATGGCAAATTACTTTCATTCTAAAAAATATTTATTCTATTAAAATTATTAAAGTATGTATTAACTTGCAGATATGCTACAAAACTTTTAAATGACAGATTAGGTAAATTTATTTTTCACTTTAAGTAGATATACAATATTTGAAGAGCTTAAATAAAAATCAATGTTCTAAGAAATAAATTAATAAACATTAAATTCATTAATTACTAAATAAAGCAACACGATATGCAGTTTTGAGGCAAAAAATAATTAACATGTAGAGAAAAATTGTAGAAAAAGATAAGATAATATTATAAATTTAATAAAATTAATACAACTTATTTAAACCGCACCTTAAAAAACTTATGGAACAACCTGATATATGAGTATATTATAAATATGTGTCTTGTTAAACCCTTTCATTGGCACACATATTATTTCTAGTTTCTAATTATTTAATATCTATAGACTTTGTCAGATTCATACATTTTTTTTTTAATAAAAAGCAAAGACAGCAATAAATTGAATCCAATTATATTCTCAGCATAACAGATTTGAGAATACGGCTGTTGTATAATTTACATATATAGTACCATTGTCGTAATTGTATAATAAAATCCGCCATTTTGGCTCAAATATACGTTTATATTTGATCTTATATATACATATGTAAACACATTAACCCCATATTATTTTTATTGAATTAATAAATTAAAATGCACAAGGACCATTAATACTATTATTACAGCACAGAATGGAGTAATCCACGATCAATGGAATTCTAATGAAACGCTAATTCGCTTCTATGAGTATTTGGGGTGCTTTATTAGATTAGTATGAGTGGAATATTGTTACTTGATTCACGAATGCTAATGTTGGGTTGAAGCATGATTGTTTTGGAATTAAATTATTTTATAAGTGCTCCTACATATAAATATATTCGTATTAATAATGTAAATAAATAATTTATGTATCTGGTTCAATAATTACAAATTTATACCATAACAAAGTAAAAATGTTGGGAGCTACAGGTATAAAGTCACGTCATGCGTTGACTTTTCTCGGCACGCACAATGTACATCTACGAAAAATTGGCGCACAGTGTCATTTAAAAATATTTTAAAGTTAATGTGTATTACCAGTAAAATTACATTGTCACTGACGTTTTAGTGAAATCGTATCTGAATACATTTTAACTAGTAGATATGTATATTTATACTACAGAAAATATAATTCAGCTGATTAAAATTATATGCTGCTTTAAACAGTCATTGAAAGTAAATTTCCCATTGCTTATCTAACTTAAACTAATTAATCATTATATCAATATTATATAATTTAGGTTAGGTTTGTGTTTCAACTGCAAATGAATATTTATAAACTGTCAAATTTACCACATTACTTCATAAGGCCAAAATGTACCGAATGTATTATTGGTCGGTGAAATTATAAATAAATTGTTTTATAATGGCCTAGCTAGAAAAATTATATTTTTACCAGTAAAAATATAATTTCATTGAAAAATACACATTCACTGTTACATATGTTTATATATATATACATATATTATATTATTTAAGAGGATTTTTTACGCTTGATTCGCATTGTACGTAATACCTTTGGTGGAATACACTTAAATTGAATTGCAATCATATGGTTAAAGTGTACGTCGTTAACCTTTCATGTGCTTGAAAAATTTACGCACGAACTGGCGGGGGATTTTAGAGACCCCCTAAACGTTTTCATCTAAATGCGATTATTCATGAGTAGTACGTGTGCTATGTATGATTTAATTTTACAGTGAATAATATTTTTTTGTGATATTTTTATTTGCGTGTATTGGGATAATTTGGAAGTATATATAAATGAAAAAAAAATAAACTGAGCCTGAAATATCAACACTACTGTAATACAATTTACTCTATATTACTCATCTTATTTTTCTCTAAGTTTATTCAGTATAAAATTTACACAACTACAAATGACTTCTAATGTAAATTCCAAGATTTCTTTATCTATAATGAAGCAACACTCATTTATAGTCTATTTATTTTCAAGAGTCAGTGCGCAAGAACATTGTTTAACGCGTAATCATAACATGCTTTTAAATTTCTGCCCTGTGATTGGTCGTTCGCCGTAAGATCAATCGTTTTATTGAGAACGACCAAGCACAAGGCAGAAATTTAAGAGCACATTTTGATTACGCGTTAAACAATGTTCTTGCGCACTGACTCTTGAAAATAAATAGACTATAGATTCAAAGCTTTGAACCCAAAATCTCAGTTACTGTTTTTAAATTTAGCCTTCTTTCAATGCTCTAATTGCATATTCTATATTTAATACGATCCAGCTTTATCGATTTTATAGTTCATCATACTAATAGTTGTATATAATTAATACTACATTGACACACCGTGCGTCAATTCTCGCGTATGCTTTATTCAATGAAATTCGCGTTTGTGCAATAAATTATTTGCTTATGCGCCATTTAAAAAGTCGGTCTGTTTTATTGACTCACGTCTTCGCGTTGCGTGCTCCGCGAACACTATACACTCAGAAGAAGACTCGGAGCGCAAAATTGAGTTAGCCAGAGTTGCCTCTGTTGCCATCGGTCTGGTTTATTGTGCTCGCCAGACTTTTCCATTTTTCCCTTGGTCTCGTCGCATCGAAGCGTCGCACAGTGCGTCCAAATAAAAATATTTTCACTTTGTATTTGCTATGTCAATATTATATAACAATTTTCTCATTAGCAATTTTATGTCGCATTGTCACGAGTGGAGCATTTAAAACGTTTATATGTGTGAAAAAAATTAACTATGGGCTAGTGTTAAAATGATACAAGTATATTATACATATAAGTTTTGTAAGATAAGTAATTACGATTAAAAAATAAAATATTTTTTTTCGCGTTTCAAGGAACGAAACAAAATAATTGCATTTTCTCAGATAAATATCTGTTTGACTTAAAATGACTATAAAGATCTGCTCCTGCACAATCATTGACACTGATGTGAATTAAGAGAGAATTATATATAACGTAATTACGAGATAGCAGTAATTAAACGTTTTTTTAAGAAACAATGACTGTAATGAAATCATAAGGGAGGATTGATTTAAAAGAAAATGTATCTCACAGTAGACAGTGGTTTCTAAGAAAGGTAGTTTTTTTTCGTTTTTATATCGTTATTCCGTTCTAAAATGGAGAATTAATGTTGTTTCATGATTTTATCACCTTGATAGAATTTCAAGATAAAAGGTGCTGTAATGACACATGCAAGGTGATAGCGGTTCAATAAATATGTATAACCATGTTCCAAATATTATTTTATTACGGATCAAACTAGTAAAAACATCAAACTTTGGGGTAGATGATTTAGATCAAAGAAGTACTTATTAAAAAAGTATGCGAGTTTTTGACAACGCTTGAATACATTACTTGAAGAGGAATCCGTTTTAGTGATGTTGAATTATGGACACGATATAGACGCTTGGCCGCACAGTGCGTCGTCGGTCGCGAGAGAGACGGTAACGAAACCATTCATCGCCTAATGAAGCGGACCGCGTCCGACGAATACACAATTATTATCATTCGTCGGGGATTATTATTAGCCGGCCGATGATGATTGTTATCTACAGAGAGGGTATACCTGGGTGTGCGAGGTTTTGCAGGGGGCGACATCGCGCTAATACGGAGTCCGAGACGAAAATTCGTAATGGCGGCCCGGCCGAGCGGAAAACTATATATTAGATTTTCCGGAAACGACATATTCCTCTGAATTATGCGGCGAATATGTCCGAAAGCGGGGGTGCAGGAAGTCTCTGTGCGGAATCCCAATTCTAGGGGTGGATTACTTATTGTTTGGAAAAATATGTTAATAGCAGTGATTTCCTGACAGAATATATTCCGTTCTATTCGAAAAGCATTCGTATATAAAATATATGAATGTATACATTAAGTGCTTATAGAATCACCCGTTGAATAAACAACGACGCAAGCCAGTTCAGTTTATATTTATGACTAGTAAGATAATAAGTAATCACAGTGATTACTTTCCAACTATATACATTAGAGCGGCCATTATTTTAAGAGCTTACGAATTTATTTTGCGACTATAAAAATTGCTCAGTATTTTTTTAAAGAGTTATTACTGTAATTAGTTTCATAATAGCATATCGCTATATAGGCGAAGAAATATATACTAACAGAAAATATGATACATATTAAAATATAACAGTTTTCAATTCCAGCTATTAATTTAACCATATACTAATTTATAATATTTTTATATTTTTCGCTTGGTTATTAATCTAAATTTATTTTTTTAAATAAAAGGTTGTAAAAATTATGAGGTATTAACATTGTTCATTAATAAAACTATAATAAATAAAGTTGTAAGATATACATTTGAAAAATTTACAATAGTAACAGCGCTTAAGATAGTCGTGTTGACATTTAAACATAATAAACTGTGCAAATTTCATGACGGCAGAGTTCACTGCACATGAGTTTTTGCTACTTTATGCAATATAGCATATTTATTTACAATAAATAATAATTTTTGCTTATCTGGATTGCCCATAATCGTTGCGGAGAATAAGTTGTGAAAGACATGCTAAAAGCTTATGATAGCAATATTTTTTTTTTTATTTTTTATTTTAAGCAAAGTTTCCAAAGCATTTTGCTTGAATAAATGCACTAAAATGTCTGTACATATTGTTTAAATATATCTGCTGAACAAGTGCAAATCACCGTTACTCAGATTTTTATTTGACAGCAACAAAAAGTCTGGTTTTGTCCCGAATCATCGTTATTGGTCAAATGAACGAAGACTGGAAAAATTTTTGAGCTTCCCCCAATTTTCGAGGGTATATAAAGCAGAACAATGCCGTATTAAATCACTCCCTTTATTTCATACAGAACCACCACTTTGCTTTCGATTTGGAATAATCGAGAGTTTAAATATACGTGTATATTATAATGAAAAAAAAATTGATTTGTTGATAATTGTATGTCGCAATATTAAATCGAAAGCTAATATTTAAATAGCATTGGGTTAGGTTTGAATTAATTTGTGAAATGTTTATTTTATAAATTACTAAGTGTATGTGATTATGTGATAAATATAGCTTAAAACCTTTCTGGAAAAAATAGCTTAAAACGATGAACGCTTTGTGTTTATTATATTAGGATTTACATAAAATGTCATTTTTTCTACGATTCTATTAAAATTGCTATAATAAGAAAATATTGGATTTAACTTAATAAATATGTGTATCCTTTTTTCTGCTTAAAAGTTAAAATTATCTTATCTATCATTTTTTAAAATACTATCGATCAAAGTTAGTTGTCTAAATTTACATATTTTAAGCATCATCATTAATATTAGTAATAGTTATTTTGACCTTGTTGAGCAATAAATTTTTGATATTAGAATAAACATCGTTTATAAATTGCTTTATTGAAAATAGATAAATACACACTAACACATACTATAGAATTTTATGGTGTTGAAATTGAAAGTATAATATAATTTGCATAAAATACTTTCAAGGATGAATATATAATATAAGCTTTAACAATGTAATTATGATATTATGTAACTTTAAGTTAGAAGTGTATACTATATTTTTCTTTAAAGTATTAGAAGAAAATGGTTTTCCGACGGAGAAAACTATGCATTATATATGACGCAGTGGTAAGTGAAAATTGGCTATATAGAAAACAAAAAAATGAAAATGAACATGTTTATAGATTGTCGCCCCGGGGGCAACGCTATGCAGCGGAGGGAAAAATCGGCTCTATTCAGACGAGCACATCCAGCGGCACCGAAACAATGGTCCGCGAGCGCAATAAAAAGTATAAGGCGTAAGAGTAATTTCCTTGTATAAATTTTACGAGCGAACGTTCGTGACGGACCGCGGATAGTTTCATTGCAGGCAATAAATTTCCTCGTCGAGTGGAAGTGACTTTCTGAACACAGTGTCGAAAGGTCGTAGTACGTATATATGCAAATGCCCAAGTTGTAACTTGGCAAAGTAATAATCGGATATAATGGATTCGAACCGAAGCGGAATTTGGAAATGGCACCACGTCTCGCATTGATTATATCCAACAGGTTATCGTCGTGTTATACATCCATAAATGTTGTCGCTGAAACAATTTATTCAATTCGACGACAACGCGACAGACAACCGACAATGACAGCCTAATGAACGACACAAACTTTCTGACGCTTGTCAAACCGTCACGCGTTTTGTCGCCAAAGATATTAATGAATTTAATTGAAAACTTATTTTGTTATTCTTCGGATGCTATGTCCGCATTCGTGCGTTCAAGATTATACGCAGATATTGTATTAATTGTAATTCTGAGTTCGCGCGCATGAATCGTTAGTAGGTCGCGACTCAACTGCCCGTTTACTCGTTTGTTTCCATTATTAATAACAAGGATAGGGTTTCAGAGGAAAGAGATCGTATTTAGGTCAAAATATGTTATTAGTTGATTTTTCTACGCTACGATAAAATTATGAAAAACGTTTTTACCCAATTCACCGCTTTAAAAGAAGTCTTACGGACAAATTGATATTGTAAAATTCTGGTGAACTTACCTGAAACAAAAAAAAAATAAAGATTAATATTAGATACATATAAAATTATTATATATATTTTTAAAATCATCTATAATACAAGCTATGTTTGTCTCATTTATAGGGATTGCAATAATACTAGTATTGACATATTTTTTTCTTATTAATTCAAACACTTTCTGTGAAGTTTAACACAAATTATTTAAAATACACTGCATTTAAAACTTTTACCGATTTACCAAAATCATATCAAAATCAAAACATATTTTATGAATTAAATTCATAGAACTTTATTAAAATAAAATTAAGTTATATCACTATATAATTGTTATTTTTCTGCTCCTTTAACATGCTTCTTATTTTACCTATTTGTTCTTTTAAAATTAAATAATAAATATTTTATGTGTATTTATTATATTTTTCTAAATGTATAGGTACTAAATTTTTAATTTTAATGTATTAAATTATAACCGCAGAATGAGTTATTTATTACTCATGCGAAAATACGTAAATAAATAAATAAAAAAAAAGACCGAAAAAAGAATGTACATATTATATAGTTTATGTTGTAAACTATTATTGAAAGTTGTTACATGATTGCGAATTTTGTGAAAAAATCTAATGACTCAAGAGTAGGAACACTTTATCTTAAGATATTGAATGAAGATGTAGTGACTATTGTCATATTCATATTTTTTTTCAAAATATAATAAACAAGCAAGTCAAATTTGTACTTAATTTGCCAACATTTATGTTTGTTTATGCAAATTTCATGTTTTAAACAATCTTCTTTACATTCAGGCACTTCTAAAAATATTTTATACGCTGATCTTTTATTGTGTTGTCTATGCGACATATTTTTTTTTAAAAACAGATTTATGTAATTGAGATGTGATTTATTTATATAATATAATTTTAATTATTGCACATTTAATTAATATTTTAGAATATCTCAAAATATAATTCTACTCATGTACAGAGTAACATAAATTAAATTTAGCTATAAATGTTCATGTAAATAATATAGAATATGTAAACACGATAATACATTTAATTAATTAATTTGCTCCGAGTGAATTTGCCCAGAAAAATGAATGAAATTCAATTTAATCCTTAATAAATAGAAATATTAAAAACTGATATTTTTGGGTTATCCCTCAAGATAAAAATCTAAAAAAAAATAGTTTTGAATCTATCCCGAAAATTTTTTTTTAAATATGTCATTTTAATGACATCATACGGAATTCATTATCACTAGTAGATATATATTTTTACCGGTGAAAATATAATTTATCTGGCAAATTATTTTCTTTGTGTTTGTAAATAATACATTTTTTATCCTGAATAATTTTAAATTAATATTTTTCAACTATTTTTATTACTATGTAGTTAAAATGCAACTTAGAATTTAATTTTCTATCTACAATTACTCTTAAATATTTTATATTATCAACTATTTATATAATAGAGATTATAAATTATTAACATGCATTTAGTTTAAGTACATTCTTTTTTAACCATATTTTTGTTATATTTAATTCATTATTTAATTTAATATCAACATATAAAAAAAAATTCGGTACTACCGATGGTCGATTTTTTTTTCAATACCGGTATTACTGGTATCGGTAATACCGGTATAGCAATATCTACTCATATATGTATTGAATAATAATCTTGTACACAATATCAATATTTTGTATTAATTAGGCAGAGAAATTGAGTTTTAATATAGCTATGCAAAGCTCGAAAATCTCGTTACCAAAAAAAAGAGCTAAGCAAAGCTGTACTTAAAAATATTTTAACTCGTGATTAACAGCCTAATCACACAGCTTTACATGCAACTAATATATTACGTTTGTTTTTATTTAATCATCATTTGTACTATCAATAAATTAAATAAAGCACCCCAAAAACATTTAATTTCTAAGAAATAGTATCCGTTAAAATTCCATCATTTTGAATTACGCACTGTGTATGAGCCATAAAAGATATTCAATTTCGAAGCAAAAGGTTGTCGAAATATTTAAATTTTTCGATATCGTCATAAAAATTGACTGCTCCCTGCCCAGGGGCCCCACAGACGTTACTTCCCCTCATGCATTTTGTATGCGAAAGGGAAAATTTCCATAGAAAATACGTACGAACCTGTGTTATCGTGTTCTGACATGTGGTGTGTTTGTTTGTCACGTTCGTATGTATGTATGTGTGTTTACAGAGCGTGTGCTGCTGCCTTGATGCAAACTAATCAATCCCATCCCCTTAAAAATATAGGCCATTTTATAAGAAATATAACTCGGGATAAAACTATCTAAACAGATAAATTTACGCTCTCTCTAATATACTTTAGCGTCCAACTTTATTAAGAAGTTTGTATTGAATATTAAAAAAAGAGTTGGGGGAGTATTAAATATATACATATTTAAGGGTTGATCGAAAAAACGTGATAAAGCAGTTTTTTATAGCGAGATAATTGAATTTTAAAATTCAATTACTTGACAAAGTGTGTACTAACTATAAGTTTTAGTTAAAGCTTGCAATGCTATATTTTGTGTATACTTTCACTACATAATGTATGATTTAAATAGTGAGTGTGTGAACTCTCCGAAGTGAGGTAGTTAATATTTCACCGACTAGCGTGTTTGACGACCAACGTAACGGCGAGCCAATAAAAAAATAGCGTTAGATAGGTTATGTGCAAGCGAGCGTTGGTAAGAACAGTGAACACCCCATGAATAACTATCTGCAACGAATTTATTTAAAAGGAGGATTATATAAAATGGTTTAAAATACATAAATATATAAATATATAACGTTCGTGTGCGCAATTTTCGTTAGCACTCTTTAATTTTAAATTACCTAATACACAATTTAATATATTTAAAACTCAAAACAAAATTTCATTTGTATATATTTGTTGCGTTTTAAAACTTGTCGCCCTTGTATTTCACTCGAATCTTTTATACACAGTACATATAAATAAGCGTCGTTTTACTTATCAAGAAAGTAATAAATAACAAATAAAAGTGTCCGCCGTAGTAACTTCGATCCATAAAGGCGGTCCACTTTGGCACCGGAAAAGTTACTAAATGGTTTTTATATCGACCAAAGTGTGAGCGACGTGAAGCGAAACAAAGTTAGTTATTTGGCCGTTTGCTTACCCCAACACTTCAAAAATAGATATATTATGTAAATGGAGGCCATGATACGAAACGGCCCTATCCGGATATAAAATGTCGAAAGACAAAACAGTATCATTGTCGTTTTATATTTAAAAATGTTGACCATCTCTGGCAACTTCAATATTTACATAATTACACTCAATGATGATATTAGAGGTCCCCGGTGGAGGCCCCGGGCCCCGAAAGATTACTATCCTGACCGAGCGACGTCAAATTATAAAGATATTAATCAAATCTGGCGTTCACCTGATGAATAGAGGAGAGCCGAAACGTGGGTCAAAATATCGAAACGCGGACCTCGTTAACGACCATCTTAATAACTTTGTAATGCTTCGTTTATGATGGATGGACTCACGTGGACGCGTAAATACTTTGCTGCCTATTCAAGTATTTTTTTCTTGTTTATTATGATTGTTCGGAACACAATATATCATCGCGTGAATGGACAGATTAAGAAATTATCTTTTTTATATACGGTACAGTGAGAAAGATGCCAATTGATTGGCATCAAAAAACTTTCAAATTGGTAACTATTCCAAGCCCTTAGAACTAATGGCGAAGCTAGAAAATTTTGGTCCCCATGCAAAAATTACATGATTTTTTAAATACAAGATGAAATGATTTTTACTACTTGTTTGTACAAATCCACATAATAAACAAAAAAGTAAGCAATTAAAATTAGAACTGAAGACAAAATTACCAAAGCAATTTACACCTGATATTGATGAAATAATTTGTAACAAAAAATATAAAATTTCTTTACACATTTACCTTATTTAAAATTGTCATCAAAAATAAATTTTAATTTAAATAAGTTTATTAAGAAAAACTTGAAACTCCTATTTGTTTATTAAATGTAAAATACAATTTTTGCTCGCTATAAACTAATTTGGCGGTATTCACGTCAAAAGTAATAAAATCGTGCCGTCGCGGTGGAAACGCTCGATTATCTGGCATTCATATTAAAACGTTTTATAACAATATTACGATTTATAATATGTGAGAATCATATGAAACATATCTAAATCGAATTTTGACCAATAGGAGAGCGCAAAAAATAATTATTCCTTCTAATAAGTCAAAAGCAATAAAATCGTGACGTCGCCGTCGCAGTGAGAACGCTTGATAATCTAGCGTTTACATTACGACTTTTATAATAATACTACAAATTTAATGAGGAACATATAAACCAAATTCTGACCAATAGAAGAGCGCAAAAAACAGCTGTCCCTTCTCAGAACTTAAAAATACACGTCAAAAGCAATACAATTTTTTAAATATATAATTTTACTGAAATTATATATTAAAAAAAAATATTTCTAGTAAACATTCAAGTCTGTTTTTTTAAATTTTCTGCATTTTTTATATATGGGGGCAAAATTAGTGATTTTCTATGGCAGCGTTTCAGTTAATATGGAACAGGGAAAGGAAAGGAGATTGTTGATCATCTTCTCATTTAACTCAATGGTTTGGAGAATAATTTTATAGCTCAAATGACCGCTTGATAAATACTTGCGCCTCGTGCAGCTTAAAATCAACAACTATGGAATTTTAGATTTCACTATCTGCTATCAAATAGCGATTATTGTTTAATTTTTGTTGTTTGGGTATTAATTGGCTATCTGAAGAACACACATTTTTGTTGTAACATAACCAACGTTGGCCCAATACGTTAAAACGGGGTCAATACAATCGACACCTATAAGTAAATAGTGAAACGTCAGACTGAAATCAATGACATATATTTATAATTATAAACTATTAATACTATATACATTAAATATACGCTATTATGTACTATTTTTTTTAAATAATTCATCCGTGAGATTAGGAACATTTAGAGAAACTTAATCTGTGATGATCAATCAAAATTATTGTATGATAATATTATTTTTACTTATTCTAATATACCAGATAAGATAAAACATAAAAATAGAAATACACCCAGGTTTATATGATCTATACTAATAAACAATACTTTTGATACACAAAATATCTCATTCTAGCGTTATTTGTTTTAAAAAAAAAGTACAATTTTGGTCAATTGTCTAATATTACTTTCAGCCGGGTCGCTAAAACACCGTATATTTTTACGTGCAATAATTGCGTGCTTAATATTTTAATGCGTATTTGATTCAACATGTTAATTTTCCGTTATTGTCAAAAGAGAGAAAGAAAAGGCCTGATACGCGAGCCCTCCCATCTCCAAAAGCTAGGTAAGTATTGATTTCAGTTACAAAATACGTTTTTTAAAAAAAAAATTGTTGATTTACAGCCATATTAAAAAAAATTTTTTTTAGATAAAGTAATATATTTTCAACACGACATTTTTAATTAAATCCCTAAATTTTTTGCAATATACTATTATTTATTATTAAAACTTGGCTAGAAAAGTGTCTGTTTTAGAAAAATACACAAAAAATTAGACTAGATTTACAGTTTATAGTTCTGGAAACGTTACCGAAAGATTTTTATAATTGGTTCTTATGGTCCCTATTTATCCCTAATCCTCTTAAAACAGATTTGATTTATTTCTAATTATGCGCATGAGATATTTTTCTTTAACTTCTTAAAATATTTGGGAATAAAAAGCGTTATTTTAAAATATGCCATAGAAAGGCATAGATACTTAATTATATAAAAATATGTTTAAATGGTAATAAATATAGACCACCCTGTTAATTAAATAACTTTTTAAGCAATGTTCATTTTCCTATTACTATTCTACTGTAGCACATCGTAAATTTTCGTTTGCGGTTAATTTAGAGTTAGGTTTACACAATTTCTATGCAACCGCGTCATAGCATTTGAATGCTATATTTACACTTTATTAGTTAATATACGGCAAATGAGTTAACCTGTTAACTGACCGACGCTGTAATTATGGTCGTCACGAGGCGAGTGACTAGCACTTTATTTGCATGATTAAACACGCAATACGTATTTAAATAGAATATATACACACATATGTATACATAGAATACTTTTTCGCAAGTGTTTTATCGACATTGTTGTGTGACATTTCTAAAACAAACGTACTTGAAAACATTAATCACTGAGGACGTCCCAAAAACTAGGACGTATCCCCTGAAACACGAACGACTCTACATCCATCGTATAAGTACACAACGTTACATTCCAATATATAAAATAAACATTATCAAGTTGTTTATATTATTTATATTAATAAACATGTTTTGTGTGTGTAGAAACGGAACGAAATACGCTTTTCTTCGATTGTTGCTCTCATTTGATCCAATTGTGAGCAATATTTGTCAGAATTGATGGTCTGATTGTTCAATATGATCTCACAATATAAAGAATGAATGCCCTTACAATCACACCGCATTCATATTTTACCATTCTTTGAAATCCGGGCTTTACAAACACACACTACAAACATTATATTTTATATAAATATATTAAGTATACTTAAACATATATGTACATATAAATATTTTTAATGTCTCAATCACAGATACTCATTATTTTATTTATTTCAGTCAATAGGACTGCAAGTTTGATACGTAAAAAGTTTCAGAGCAGATTTTGATTGAATGTAAAAATATTATATTATACAATTAGCCATCATGAAAATTATAAAATAAATTTAGATAAATATATCAAGACATAACATTTGTAATGATGATGCTTTGTCATATTAAATCATTTTTCATAGCACATAAGTTAAATATTTTTGTTGATAAACATTGAGTAGTCTTCAATCCAGCCAACGAGGTCGGCAAATATAATCATGTCAATAATTTTATTTTCGTGTCATAATATAACTTTCGGAAGTGCAGTCGACAAGTTTGGGGTAGTTTGACTTTATTTGATATTTATGTACCGCACGTGCCAGCGAAACTTTCAAAGTGTTTATCCTCGAGACTTGTTTATATACAAACTTACACAATAAAAATCCCGATTATGTTCGGGTACATAAGCACACAAACAGCCCTAACCTCAAATTTGACCATCGGGCGATTTTATCGTTATTTTAAATTGATAATAAATGCGCGAAGGACATTGCGATATGAAATTCATATCATAAAGCATTACCGTAAAACTCGCGAGTACCGATGTCAAAGTCATAAGAAAAACCTCTATTAAGCCGAGTGCCAATCCTGCGCTTTTTACGACATATTTTCCGACAGACTTTTATGCCGTCTCGAGAGGCTCGCCGTAAATTCTTAGAAATGAAATTACTTATCTAAAAATCATTATAATAAAAATGTGGCGTGAAATCTATTATTTATATTAAGTCTCGTTTATATCACATAAGCACATATCAAAACATATTTAATAATTAAAAAATAATATTTATGTTCGCTATAATATAAACTTTTAAATTTTACCTCTCACCTATAATTATTTATTCGTATAGTTTATGGAAACTTAACTAATCAAATATAAATGGATCGTTATTAGATTATGTCACATAAAAAAACCCATCGGTATGTCATTAAAAAAAATCCATTTGAGTGGCACTTAACTTTTCCATAGCTATATTAAAATTGGCATTTCTGATTGTGAAAAATTAAGGTGAGTTAAAAACTTTTTTATCGGGAAGCTATAAACTCATCTTTCACATTAAAATAAAAATACTATAACATAGGTGTATAACTTTTTTCATTTCTGTATGCATATACGTGGTTTAATAAAAAATAGCAACAATTTTGGTTAAAAAAACCGCAAAGAAAACATAAAAACGCAAGAATTGTAGAGTACGCTCGGGATAAGGATTCCGGTTTGTTATTGTATGCGTGAACTCTGTGGCTCAAAACAATTTCGCTCAGAATATTTAATTTTTTTATTTTAAAAGAAAATATATATTTATTTAACATACATACATACATACATCTGAGCTAAGTTGGAAATTTCAACGGACAATTAAAAATGTATTATATAATCGAAGAAACCAGACATTGATGTCATTAATTAAATATTTGCAAAATTCAAAATCTTTCACTAGCCAAAAAATAATGAAGTCTTTAGCTATTCTTCAAAATCAAAAATATATAAAATGGTGAGAGATATGTTTAATGGCTTGACGACTCTATTAAATCATTAGAATTCATTGAATAAATTAAAATATTATCATTGGCCCAACAATAAGAATAATAACTTTTTAAGCCTTACAAAGAATAGTGTAAAAAACCAACAACGTACGGATTAATGGAAAAATAATTAAACTATTTTAATCCACGGGTAAGAGAACGAATAACTTACAGTGTATATTTGAAGCCTTGATATCAAATAACCCAGATATGCCCAAGAAATTTTATTCTCTTAAGATTTAATTTATAAATTAAAAACAGTGGCACGAGTTTAGTGACCTACCCATGGGACAGTGGGCATATCTGGGTTAAAACAATATCAACACAAAATTATATAAAATAAATCACTAGAGAAGATCGAACTTTTGTGCCACACTGCACTTTAATGACGAATACCAGCGTTGACGAATCAGCGACTGTCCTTAAAAGAGAAAGCGAGACAACGAAGTACACGCTACATCGCTTCTCCCTCTCATATACATGTACACGCACACAATACCAAACCGGCATCCTTATCCCGAGCGTACTCTATAATACAATAACAACGCAGACACCTTTTTAAAGTAATACGTGGGTTAGAATAATTGAATTTAAATATTGACAAACATTTGGCTTAACAAAACTTAAGTGAAATGAACATTTCAGAACACTAAAAATTGCAACGCAGACATTTTTTAAATATAATGTATCGTTTTTAAATATGCCATTCTAAAATTTGCAAGCATCAAAGGTTTGGCTTAACAAAACATTAGTGAAATCAATATTTCAGAACACTCAAGAATTGAATAATATAAACGCAAATATTTCTTGAAAGTAATGCGTGGGGTTTGTTAATGGCATATAAAAAAATACAAACAACAAAGGTCTGGCTTAACTAAACATTAGTGAAAATGGAATTTTACAACATCTAGCAATTAAAACTTTTGAAAGTCAATAATTGCTATAAAAGCTTTTCAACTTGTTTAAAAATGACGGAATAGCGTAGTCCGTACGGTCTTGACTAGTAACCCAGAGGCCGCGGGTTCGAACCACGACAGCAGACTAAAAATTTTATTTCTTTTATTATCTTCTTCTTTACCACATAAAAAATTATATAAGTGTCACCGACACTCTAATGGTTTTAATATTTTAACTTGTAGGTATTCATAATGTCTGATTGGTTTTCCCAGTTGTAACGCATTGGGTACAAGCCTGTCAGAACACAATGATAGAATAAAAAAAAGTAAAATAATAATAACAAGCTCGCATCGAATAAGCATTGTTTGAATTATCCTTTGTAATTATAGGACGGTCATTCAACGTAAGAACACCTTGAAAATTTACCGTTCACAAAATAATAGATAAAATGTAGAGCTTAGCTCTCAATTAATCATTATTTCTATTAATATAAACTTCTGCAAAAAATTTAGATAATTTTAATTTATTTATATAAACGAAAATATATTTACAGAAAAAAATAGATTAAAGTATGTATATAAACGACAATGCGTCTACCAACTGTAAGTACCTGGATGAGAACAAAGATTGATAAATTGTCAGTATTTTAAACAATACTCAAGAACTTTGGACTTGACCTTTTGAAAGTTCTAAAACAATAATTAGTTTTAAAGATTTCATTAGGTCAAATTGGATTTGGTTATTTCCTGTAAGTTAAGTTTGGGTTTGAACAGCAAATGGACGTTTCGCAACTGTCAAATTGAGTTTCATATGCATTTTAGAACAGCATGTAAATTCACTAGCGCATATCAGTTAAATCATGTTATTGCTAGAAAAAAGATATAAAATGTATTCGGTTGTGATTTCACTGAAACAGGTAGTGAAATTATATTTATACCAATGAAAAATATACATTCATTGTAACATATATATTACCTTGTGTGAGAAAAGGTTGCGGAACACTAAGCATTATTGCGAGCGATGGATATGTTGTTATATCTATTGGGATTTTTTAAACTTTTATCAGGATAAAAATTAAATTGCCTACTACTACTTCTGTATATTTGTGGTTAAAAACATTGCCTTATTATAAACAATATAAACAATATTTTAAGAGTCAATTTAGTTATTAAAATGCAGTTTTGAAAGTTTCGCAAATTCTGGATGTTATCTATCGCACGCTTTTCACTATTTGTTTGACGGCTTAACAAATGATATATTGTCTTTAGGAAACTGTTAATATCTATATGACTAGCAAGTCTAAAACGCGTTGACGACCCCTGACAGAATGCACACAATATCGACCGTAGGATATTTGACTCGAGTGAGAGCGCGAACCGAAGCGTCAATAAAAGGTAACGCAGTCTCTGAGGAGTCATTTGTTCTTGTTAGAAGACACTTTGCGCTTCCTGGAAGGGCGAACCAGCGGTTCCCTAATGTTGATATACGTGTTTATTTTATTTTAATAAAATTTCGTTCAAGGGTTCGCGACTCTCGCAATTCCGCGGTGATTTACAAGGTGAAAATTTGCGGGTTAATTTATTACATCTCCGAATGGATAGTGCAGTAATTCAGACGAAGCATAAATCATTCCCGATTTACATACATGTGCATCTGTATAGGGAAGAAATCCCCACAAGCATTAATCATTTAAAGTACCCGTCAGGATGGGTCAGACCCTTTTTTCGATTAGATGCACGTCGATCCGGAACAAGTCAAAATTGATATCAATAGTTGGCGTGTGAGAAGTAATCGTGATACATCATTGCCCTTCACTTGCGGTTTATGATAACAATAAGTGATCCTAATAAATTTATTTCGATACTTTAATATATCTAAAATATATTTATGATAATTTTACGTATATAATTAAGCGTTGAAATCTACACGACCATTATCAGTATTATCAGGGACGATCTTAACAACGCCATCAACTTAATAGCTGTGAGCCTTTCAGTCTCCATTTTCATTATCATATGCGAATAAAATGAGAATAAATTTGCTTTTATAATAATAAATATGTAAATATCTTACACAAATAAATAAAATAGCGTAGTTTTTACAAATAACACTACAAATTTTCGCTATAAAGATGTATTCAAGTTATATGTAAAATTAAACGCTAATTTTGATTATATAATATATTATTTTTATGCTTAATGCTTTATATTTATTTTATACATTTTTTTTATATAAAAAATGATCAAAAACCAACAATAGACACAGCTTAGATGCTTGTGGTAAGGTTATGAGATATTCTAATTCCATTCGAAGTTATTGTATATATTATAGATTTTAACCAGTTTAATTTATATCACATGTTTAATATTTTAGCAGTCCCTTTATACATTTTCAAACGCCTTAGTGGCAGATATTTGGACGAAAAGTCCAAAAATTTTATGCGTGAGATAAGGGGTGACTCATCAGTGAGTCATTTAATTATTCAAAATTTAAGTTATTCGATTTTTGGATAGGAAAAACATGGATAGTATATTCACAGCGCATCAAAAAATTAGAGCTGCCTTTATATTTGGTATAATAAGTAATTTGATCATTGAGTGCTTTTTTACATGCCTTAACGTGTAAAGCTGTCAACTAAAAAGAGTGACGTCTTTAGTTATCTTAAAAAACCCATTATATATTGTGTTATAGTCATTGGCAAAAATACTAAAATTCTCTCGTGTGCCTTAATGCATAATGATGTCGATTAAATGCGTTGCGTAAACGATAACTGACATGTTTTGACACCAAACGCAACATAAAATATAACGCTTCGACGCTTCTGATAGCACCGAATTCACGATTGAACGATTCCACACTGTCGAACGATTTTCAGGGAATTCAGTGCACGTGTGAATTATCAACCGGGATCGGTTCATGGATTAAATATACTCTGAAGCAGAGAGAGTACGCGCATACGTGAACAACTACACCTCTACAGGATTACCAGAAAGTATTTTCTAAGAATATTTTTCTGTAATATAGAACAGTGATCGTCAGTCACCAATACCCGAAAGACACGGGTTCAAATCTGGCATGAACCTATCGTGTCTGGGAGATTGGGTTTCCTTAGATTTTTCTTAATCTTACGGATGAATATCACAACAGTCAATTAAAATCGAGATGGGTCGTACATATTAAGTATAATCTCAGTTCATATAGAATATCATATATTTACTATTGTTTTATAATAAAAAAAACTTTTTATATCTATGGTAAAAGCAAAAAATGATATGTATCTTTCTGTTTTATTTACATGTATTTTGTATACGATAAAAAATATTACCTGCCATGAAAAAGTATTATGTGTATATTTATTTAAAAAAGTAAAGGTATAGAGATTTCCAACGTTTTTATACATAACCCAAAAAGCACACGTTCTACCAGTAAAATGCCTACAAAACTGAAAGTGTTCCGCCGAACTGTGACTTTTTGGATGCTATGTATATATTATGTATTTTCTCCCGGAAGATCATCATTGGAGGTCGCGGATGCGGGTTCCTGTCGTTATAATCCCTCTTTTCCCACGGGGGGCGTATGTAAATTCGATATCCGCGAACTTGATGCGAAATTTACATAAAAAAGTTTCCAATAAGACGGCGATTACACAGAAAAAAACCGAAGAAGACATAAAAAATTGACGACGGAATGAAAAGGGAGGCGCGTCCGCAGGGCCGGCTTATTATTTATGTATATAACTTTATTTTTCTCCTGGAGGAAATTTTTCGCGTTAACATTTTATGTGCGACGTTCGCCGATGATTGATGGAATACGAAATTATGATATGGGATAGGTATACGACGTCTCTCGTAAGAGAAAAGGGATCGTAAGGAGCGACGAAAGCTCACCGATGCGACGACGCGAATTCGACAGGAACAGATCGACTGTCTATTATGATCCGTAGTCAAAAATGAAGGATTGTGATGAATTTGATAGAGAAATTGCTACGAGAGGACGAAGAAAAAAGGGAAGAACTAACGCGGGCTTCCGAATGGCATATTTATGACGGGGCTCGAGTGTTTTGCGGATGTCTAGACGGAGGCGTGCAAAAAGTAAGGGGATTTTTAGAGACGCCCCAGGTGAGAGTTTAAAATTGCATTCCATAAATAATGCTTACGTTTTGTTATGTTGTCTGCTTCGCTCGAAGTATATATCATTCGAGATAAAGACAATTCAATAAAAAAATAATAAAACGTTGTTCGCGAACGCCTCCCCTTAAACATTCTATTTTTAAGCATAAACATGAATGTGGGTACATAAATGTCATTTTTATATCATTTGAAATGATTGATTACTAGGTAAATATGAAGTTGGAAATGGTGGTACACTAATAATTGTGTAGGGCGTAGGAAACATTTTCTCGCATTTAAAGTAATATAAAATCGGGTGCGTATACAATTAGGATGCAAACAAGACCATTGAAAAAATATTACTGAATTACTAGATCCTTTGAAACAGTATATAGATATAATATATCGTTATAGACGTAAAACTTTAGTTTACACATTATGTTTTTTAAATTGTGATTCTAAACAAGAATACAAACCGTATTTTATTAAACTTATATTTTTATCATTTTCTAATTTTACTTTTACTGACTTAACTATACAGTTATCTATACCATAAAACAAAAATAAACGCGCCTGTCTGTCACAAGAACTCCTCCCAAACGGTGAAGAGCAGCGATGTGATATTTGCACATCATTTTTTGGTCAAAAGTGTTATTATTTCATATATTAATTTGAAGCGATTATATGCTACTGCAATACGTGCTAATAAAAGCGCTAAAAAAATTGAACAGCGACGTGCTAACGACCGATTATGTGTTACTACAATATACTAAAAATATTGTATATACTTAAGTATAAAAATCGGGAGAAATTGATTAATAAAGTTAATAACTTATAAAGTACTCGGATCAAAAAGGTAATAATATGTTTGTTAAAAAGAAAAGTAACTTTTAAAAATCATTTATTGTCTTTCTATGCATATTGTGACATTTAAAAAAAATAATTAAAATATATGTATCATACAATGAATAAATACAAGTAAAAAATCATCAATACGTAGATTGCATTAAGACAGTTCTTATTAAGTACTTCAATATTTTTATATTCACGATAACCATATTTGATTATTCAATATCGCTTGAATAATTCAATAATTTGAATGCATTATGCGTCATAATTACGTTTCAAATCTGTAACTTTGCCGTGAGATGCCGGCATTTAAGCGGTTAATTTAATTTTCTCCATCGGCAGCCGCATTTTATGCTTGTGCTACGCGAATAATGAACGACGTTAAAAGCTATAGAGAGGAATTAATAGTTAATTATAAAATCACGCTCGAACGGTGCTTGAATAATAGTTTCTTCCAGATTTTTACAAGTTGTCCATTAAAAAAAAAAATCCCCAAGAAGAAACCGAAAGTATCGAATTAAGCGGTATCTGCTAATTGCAACCAAAAGGGGTGAAAGTTAGAGAACCGCTGGTATTTGCGGGGGCGAACCGAACACCTCCAGAATACACAAAGAGGGATTCGGCGTTTCTCCTCGGGAATGTCACATCGTTCGGAAATAAAAAGCGGACGCGCCCTCACAATCGGGACAGATGTAGATGCGCCGAGGAGATAATGGCCGTAATTTAAAAAGTTTAAATAGTTAAACATAAGACGACGAGACGAGTTTTAACGAGTTTACCCGTTGAACATTAACCGAAATTAAAAACCCATTGCTAGCGAGCGAGCGAGCTGGCGGGGTGCGCCTCACCCCTGGCAAATTTTAATTAGCACCGCAGCTTCCATTTGCGGTCTGCGCCGTCTACGGAGCCCGCCGCTGCTGTATTACATCGATATGGCCTTTAATTTGCTTAAGAACTGCTGCTAAACATAGTACGCAGAGGGCTTATAAATACGTATACGTATAATAAGTACGGGGCGACACAAAAGATGCTGAGCTCAGCTCAACTACACCGACGCTGCATTTTTCGTTCGGCTATTCGAGTAAATTAAAATAAATCTGCTGTGATGAGCTTGTTTTTATGATCTGTTTAACTGCGTGCTATATAGGGTTACTAGTTTAAATTTAAGGCGTAAAGTAGGGGCGACCAAACTTTTGAAGATTTTATAAAAATCACCGGTAGTTTAAAATGTTGGGTCATCTAGCAAAAATATATCAACTTCCCTTTCACAATTTAAAATATATTGTGTTTGGCTATGTTATAAAATATGACACATTTAATCGATTTCAAGTAATCTAAGTATCCAGCAAACGTAGTTCAAGATTGATAATTTTCAAAAATTAGTGATGAGGCAAAGCTGATGTTAAAAGGAGTGGCGATCTACTGGTCTCTATACAAATCAACGCGATCTACCGACATGCAAGTGGTTTACAATATTTTTTATAAGTTTACAAATAAAGCATGCTTATTAAACATATCAGTAGATATGTTTATTAAATAATAACAATTTAAAATATAGTATTGATGAATAAAATATAATCATATGATTTTAGATACATTTATAAAAAATTTGAAAAGATCACAGAATTACGTCTCATTCTAACTTTTGTGTTTTTGGTGTTTTTATACATGAGCTGAAACTTGAAAATATAGGTGTTAAGAAGGATGCTCCAAATCCATTGAAAGGCCATGCGCATAAATGCTTTCATAATTAGAGATATTAACATACATGAACGTATCTCTACTACCTACATGCAGAAAGAAAGTTTTATAATTTTTTGGCAACATTGCAAGATGGATTTTTTATTCCAGATGCACACTAAATATAGTAGAGTTGCTTAACTCTGTCATGAAGAACATGATTAAGAAGAAATGCACCCAATACATGAATTTATTGAACCGGACACTAATAATCTCAATAATAATTGGAGAAAAAGATTTTAAATCGGTTCGTATAGTCCAATAACCAGCGCTCTCGTATGCATTTCGCACCAGGGTTTTGCTCGGATGTACATAATCCACAAAGAAGGCGAAGCACGTCTGGGGTAGTTAATTTAATTTCGCTTCCACCCTCTTCGCGTTTACCTCCCATCATCGTTAAATTGCCCGAACGGACCGACCGCTCTTAGCCGGAACGTTAGTTTTGAGCCGCGAAAATAGAAAAACTCTCATACCGCATACCGCATACCGAACACCACCTGAGCACGTATTGTATAAAGGCCGAATTCATAGCCGAACAATGCACAGAGCGTCGTAAAGTTGTCTTTTTTATTATTATATTAGTAATGAAAAAAATGTTTATCCAAAAAAATGGGGGAGGGATCGCCGTATGTCGATGAAATGTGTCAAACAGATAATCCAAATAATATACAGTGCGACGCTTCGTGTTCTTTGACTATTTTTTGTGTGGAGGAAAATATTTTCCGACGTGGGACATATGTAAAAGATATATATTTTTTCAAACGTAAAAGCGATATCTGGCAACCTTTCAGCGATGCGTTGAATATGACATGGAGCGCTTGTCGTATTATATTACGACCTAAATGTATCTATACGTGTCAAAAGTAGTTTTAAATAAAAAAAATGTAGGTTGAATATATTATTCTATGTATTTTTGTATCCAAAATTCTAGTGGCTCTTTAGGGCGAGAGCTTTGTTATTTTTTTTAATTAAGATTGCTCCAAAATTGCAAAGTTTTTGACTTATGCTTTTTATACTTTACAATGTATGTGTATTACCAGTAAAATTATATTTTCACTGGAATTTCAGTAAAATCATTTTAATCGTTATATATATATTTATACTATTAATAATATTATATGATATATTTAAAAGGCTAGTGAAATGCTGCTTTAAACTGCTGTTTGACAGGGGTAAAATGTGGAGAAAAAGCGACGTAAGTGGTGGTCTTCAACTGACAGTTGTGAACGCCACCTTTTAAGTCCTGTACAATACCAGCGAATTTCGTTTCAATAAAATAGTTTTAAGGTGACACATCATCTATTGTTTAGTTTGGGTTTGAACAGCAAATGGATATGTATTTTCACTAATATAATTAAAATTTCACTGGAAAAAATCAGTAAAACTGTATTTATTCACATATGCACACACATTCGTATCAATAGGTGATGTGTCGCCCTACAGCTATTTTATTGAAACGAAATTTTCTGGTGGCGCTCACAATTGTCAGTTAAATGCCAATATATATATACACAATTACAAATCACATTTATTAAGTATATTCGTTGCAGAGTTATTTATGGGGTGTTTACTGTTCTGACCAACGCTCACTCGCTGCCGCTCGTATCGCACCGCTCGTTCGCAACTTGCTTAAATTTTGAAATAAAATACAGTTGCTCAGAACAATGACGTATATATATAAATATATATAAATAAAACAATAAATAACAATTTTTTTAATAAATACGTTTTAAAATTTAAACAGGCTAGTTGCGAATGAGCGTTTGTCAGAACAGTAAGCTTCCCATGAATAAATCTTTGCAACGAATCTACTCAAAAAATGTAATTTATAATTGTATATAAATAAATAAAATGTTTAAATAAATAACAGAAAAGTACCAAACCACCACTTACGTCGCTGTTACTACACGTTTCACGCCAGTCAAATAACAGTTTAGAGTGGCATAAAATTACTAGTGCTTGTCAGTAGAAATGAAATGTATTCGTGTATGATCACACTGAAACTGTTAATAAAATTATATTAACACTAGTAAAAATATACTTTCACTGTAAAATACACATTCACTGTAACATATACATAGGTTGAAAGTTTGCTCTTTAAATTATTAAAATTATGTAATCTAATAATTATATTTTGAAATGTACGGAAAATGCCCAACATTGATTGTGATTTTATCATCATTTTTTTCTGAGGTATGATTTCTTAAAATAGCAGTAAAGATTAATAAATTAATTAAATAAAGAGTTGTAAGTTTCACTAACAAAAAAAATCAAGAATGAATTTAAAGCAAGTCTATGCATTTTAAAAGTTAATGTTTCTTATTCGATAATGGCCTTTATTTTGTTGAATTCAAAGATTGAGGATATTAAGGACAGACGCAACAAGAATATGTATGTATGTAATGAATATAATGCAAATATTAAGTGTATCACCTTTCTGTGTTACACTGAAAAGTGGGGTTGAAGTTATCGCTTGAAGATAGTAGATTCAAAGGGTTTTAAAATTATATTTGATTCTAATTTGATACTTGAACAATTGTCAATGATATTAATCATTACCTATTACCTAAGTAGTAATATACATGGTATATGTAATATAATTCAACATACTATATAAACTACTGAATTTAATAAACTAATTGATTCATACGTAATAAATCGTGGCAACTAAAAAAATAAGCCAGCTAATAATTTCTAAAATTAGGAAAAAAATATCCAATACGAACTAGAAAATTAACAGATTTTTAGGCATTGAGCTGACACAGAATTATTCATATAAAAAACACACGTCAAAGTGGTAGCTTCAACAATGTCATTATAAATCTGCGAAATGACAATGGTTTGGCTTTGCAATAAAAATTAGAAATCGACGTTTGAGTACACCCATGAATTACACAATAGTTACGCATACTTTCGAAAGCCATAAATGATCACAAATAACATTTTATTTATAAACTTTAAGACTTATTAAAAAACGCTAATGGCTTCGCATCGAATGAGCAATGTTTGAGGTGCATTTATATCTAAAACTATTTTAACCCTTTGAGGAGTATCGCCGTACATGTACGGTAGTCAATCTTTCACTGCTTTGAGGTACCCCAGCTAAAAAATAATAAATAAGTAAAGAAAAAAAAAAGCTGAAGAAATAATAAATAAGTAAAGAAACATAAAAATTAAATATGTAAAATAAATAACAAAATTTAATAATAGGAAAGTAATAAAATAAATTATTAAAACATACTAATATCAGAAAGTATGTAAATAAATCAAAGCGATAAAATGTTCGGAATCACTATTTTCTCCCTATAATTTACTATATATGCAATATAAAATAATAATAAATAAATACCAACAAAAATAATTTTGGAAAATACATAAAATTAATTTACTCCCAGATGTAAACTAACAAATAAACTAATATGTATAAATTAACTCACTACGCAAAGAGTTGGATTTGGAGGTGGAGCTAAAAACTAACGCGATTGTCTCAAAATTTGCCTTATCTACCATTCGTTCAAGCCTCTTTGCACAATCATAATAAGGATACAACACTAATCGAATAACTTGACGGCCACATCGATTAATTTTAACATTCGGTATTAGTAATAGGATATACAGGAAATTGTATTTTTGCTTCGAAAATTTTAATTTTCAATTATTAGCTAAATAAATTAATAAAATAAATTAGCATTGCTCCACTTTGATAATAAATAAGTAACGTAATTTTCTGATCCGACATGATTAATATCAAGGATTTAATCATATGAAATTCCTAGGGCAACTTACTTCATTTATTTGTATGTATTGAACATATTTAATCAAAATATATGTTGTCAACAGATTATGGTAGATATTTGATGACGCATCCTTATTTTAAATGCAATTATTTTTTGTATTACTCACAATCTCATCTCCAAGGCATTAAGAACTTAAAAAAAATCATGGCTTCACTAGAAGTTACTTTTTAATGAAATGGAAATTTTATTCCACATAAAAATACGGCTACTAAAAAACGTTCAATATATCTTCATCAAGAAAGGATGAACTAAAAAATCTATACGTTCTTTACAGGACGAAAAATCTCAAACGCATCCTTATGATTAATAATTTCTCTTGACAGACTCTTTTAAACATAATAGAAATTTTTATCCGCATCGAAATACTCGAGTAACCAACGCTTCGTATCAGATTTCAAACTCTGTCACTCAAAAGCTCACATTCAAAGATTGATCCGAGGCTACCGATCAAAATCATAACAGTATATTTAATACCCCAGGTAGTACAAAACCTGAATTTTAATTGAATCATAAATTAACGTCAAGTGTTACGTGTGCGTATCGATTTCAATGGATCATTAAGACGCCGTTGCAATCCACACCACCGGAGATTTTTTTGCAAACGATTACCGCGTGTTTACGTATATCACCAAAAGATGGTAATTTTAGGATAACGGCTGAGAGAAATTTGTTTTTTTTGCAGCATCGCGATGTTTGCGTACAATTTTTCTTCGGGCGCCCGTAATTGGGCCTTTCCTCCTCGAAAATACATTATTTTGTTTGTTTATTTTCGTCTTTTTGTTTTCGTCGCATCTCTGTACCTACTTTACTATACAATGAGATGTTTGATGTTTTGTTTTATCGCTCGCATCAATCTCGTTTCGGAGTATTAATTAGCTGTGTAATCATCTAGAGCTGGGGCGCGGAACCTTTTTGTTACGCGATCTAATTTGGTGTGATAATATTAGTATGCTGATTAAATTAGTAAGGACTACGATCGAGATAAATTTAATGAAATGTAAATGATAAAAATATGTTGTAAGAAAAAGGGTAACACGGGAGAACGCGTCATTTTTTTACAATAGATAATATTTATTTCCATGCCATGATTGCTTAATATATTGGATAATCCAGAAATGAATGTAGTGTTTTAATAAAGCAAAAAAAAGTGAGAATATATATTTTTATTTTAATGATTAAAATATAATTTAATTCTAAAGATCTAAATATAATTTATTAAATTATATAGATCAAAATATAATTTAATTCTATAGATCCCAACTCTTTAAATGTTTAAATATAAAATGTTCGGCCCCTATCAGTTAAATTATATTTTCGCTGGTAGAAATATATACAATATTTACCGGTGAAAATGTATTCGGATATGATTTTTTTGCAACATCAATAAAAATATAATTTCCCTGGTAATCGGAGCTGCCGAGAGAGGAGGAGAGATAGGACAAATTCCCAGGGCCCGACTCTAGAAAAAAATCATAGCTAGAATATATTTATAAAAAAAGTAAAAACTGACCTCAAATAACGAATCTGTAATAAACTAGTTGTTTGAGATGTACGTACTGAGTATAAGTTCCTTTAGCCATTTTTTATACAAACAAGAAATAAAAAGAGCGGAACATTGCCTTCAAAAGCACCTATTTTCTAGGTAGTACTTTCACAATAAACATACATGTCAATATTTATTTATTTATATAATAAAAAAGTAATATTGCTGTACAATATATGTATATAGTGACTGAAATATTTTGTCGACCACTGCACTAGAACGTTACAATTTCGCCACCCCTGCCAGCATTACCTCAATTAAGGCGTCTCCGGTCAAAACGGTAATACAACGCACACACACGACACGACATCGGAAAAGCGAAGATTTTTAATTAAAGCCCAGGTGAATTAATTCGCGGATGGGGTGGAGCACCGGCGGCACCGGAGCGTGCATGTTTAACGAGGAGCCATTTATACAGATGAGCGGAGAACCAAGGATTAATGAATTGTGCCGCGAGAGAATTGCGGCCGCCGACTTCTTTTTCTTCGTCTCCTCTTCGGAATACTTAAATAAAAACGGACGAGGATTCTCCTTTAAGAGGATCAAAGTGCGCTCATTATGCGCGAAGAAGTCGGAAGGATGATTAACGACGAGGACGAGAGGAACACACTCGTGCAAGTAAGTATATCCCTCTCGGATTCCACGATGTCCGGGATGATGATGTTAATTTTTCGAATGTTCGGCCCATTTGCTCTCCATTCGCCCCGTCTCGCAAGGAAGAAAAATTGCTTAAGATAACAGAGCTCGTTTGTTGCGTCGGAATAAATTTGCGACGATTTGTGTGTTTAAAGTATGCGGTGTGTCGAATTTTAAACAGTTCTTAATTATTTAGAAGATGAATAATTACGAAACAAATATAGCTGTCTTTATAAATAAAAACACTGCAACAGCAGAGAGACGTTTGATTTTTGTGAATCTTTCGTTGAACACAATCAACAACTACTAAATTCGAATCAAAGTCTGAAATCAATTACATCATTTTAATAATTAAAAATTATTATTACAGCTTACAATCAATATATTTCACTGGTACTATTCATAAAAAAATGTTTTTCGAAAAAAAGTAATAAAAAAGATATATTTTTTATTTATTAAATTGAAGGTTTCTCAAAATATTTTATGAAATTTTTTTCGTAAATTAAATTAATACGAGTATGCTTTACAACCGCTGCAATTTTTAAAACAAAGTTTTACTTTGCTAAATTTACAGCCGCATTCAGAGCAGGTTGTAAGAAAAGGGGCAGGGATTTCTAATAAGACACTTCGAATATATTGTTTGACCGACCGAGAAACATTGGATATCACTAACCGCGAAGAGCGTATTTTTATTTGAATTATTCATCTTTATATTTATCAGTGAGATATAATCTGTGATTATTGATTGAAATTATAATTATATAATAATCACCAATTCCAATTAAAAAAAAATAGGGTCTATATGGGATTCAAACCAATATGTTTTAGATATTAGTCATTGTTCTATCGTGCTAGTTATGATACATGAAATATGTTACAATTTAATTAATTAATGTGACAATTTGCTATAAAATGTTATTTTTGTATAATTATCTGCTTATAGAATGCCGACAAAACAGGCGTATCAAATTTATCAATAATATTAGTTTAAGTAATGGATATTGCTTCAAAGCGAGTTTAATGTAACAGTTTATTTATTTTTCATCTAAGGGATATAATTTTTTATGGAGAAATATGATAACAATACAACATTTCTATTTATAAAGCGAGGAATATGTTGTCTTAAGAAGCGTTCGTATCATTTATTACATAAATAGTTATTATATCCTAATATTTTTACTCGTATATCATTTTGCTTTATAGGAATATAAAAAATTAAAGTTGGTAAAAATATTTATAGAAAAAAGTAAACATTTTTGTAAAACCGGTAATTATGGAAACAACGGTAAAATCAATCTAAAAGTATATATGCCATGGTGAATGAATTATTGCGCAAACTCAAATTCCACACAGCGAATTTTTTAACATAGATGAATGTGTGATTGTCAAATATATTTACTTTTAATATATTTTCCCTAGTAAAAATATATATCTACTAATGAAAATGTATTCACATACATATGATTTCACCTAAAAATAATATCGACCTAAAATAGTATAATATACTAACTAGTACAAACACACTATTTATGAATAATATTATCTTTTATTTTAAAATATTACGATATTCCCGTAAAAAATATTTAAAATGTTGTTATTGCCTGTAGACTTTATTATATAATATATGTAGATAGGTATAGCATAATTAATATTTAAAAAAAATAGAGAGTGACGCTTGGCTTGCAAACATATATTCATTTACAAAAAAAATTATCGAAATTTATATTTTTTGTGAAACTGCATCAAGATCAAAACTGAGGAATGATGCCAATGAATAAAAAAAATATAATCTAGATGAGTAAAAATATTTATATTATTAAATTTACAATGCTTTTTCCTATGGGTTTAAATCAATTCGCTTCGGCATTTTGCATAAACCGAGACCACCCGTGAACAATGTGCACAACATCAGCTTTGAAAAGCAATTATTAAAGCTCATGGTCGGAAAATTGCTCATTTAGACCGGTCAGCGTTTGACAGCCCATCACGCGCGTGCCGCTAGTGAGTTTCTCGCGGTAACCGCGGGGCTTCCGCGTTACTATTTACCGCTTCCCCCTCAATTTCACCTTCTAATATTAGCGGTGCGCGCGCGAATATATTAAATCCGCGCGCGCGAGATTGTCAATTTTGCCGCTCGCATATTAAACCGCTCACCTTTTTATTTCACATCACCGCGAGAAGAAAGGCTCGGATTGAAGCGTCTCTCTCTGTATCCCTCTGTCCCCCGGACACAATTTGCTCGCTTGTGATATTTGAACAAGCCATTCTAGCGTTAATCTGTACAAAACATTTGTTTGCCGAACGCGCCATATTGGTGGGAAGCTCAGTCAAACGCCTCATAAGCCGGGGGTTTTATGCACCTCGATGTTTACACGAATGCGGCGTGTGTGTGTTATGTGAATGTGAACGCGCCATAATGTGCGTGAAGCGCGTCATTGCGTATGATGAAAAAAATACATGACTATTTTATTTCATGACATATGTAAATGATTTGTTATATACATATATACCTATAATTTGAGCACACATATGTGAAAACTGGTAAGGTGACCAGATTTTGAAAGCATAAAAGGAGGACAATAAAAATAAAAAGGCCATCTCGGTCGGATGACAAAGAAGGACAAATATTAATAGGACAAAATAAGGTCATTTCGGAAATTCTTGTTTAAAGACCATCTTGAAAATTTTTGTTCGAGGACAAGGGAGAATTTGCTACGGTATTTGCTAAAAAAGGTCATTTCGGAAACTTTTCTTTAAGAAAGACAAACTTTTTGAGGAGAACAATCGTTGACATCTGAGCACATAATATTCCAATCCTCTCGTTGGCCACACAAACTCACACAGCGCATTAGTTCAACGAAAATCTTAGGTCATTTGTGCGTTTTGATGAGGTCTATGAAAAGCTAAAAGATATTTAGATTTTTTTGTTATGAAAAAAACCAGAGGACGTTCGTTTGTTTCTTTTTATAATACTAAAAAATATTGTAATTGTAATGTTTTATGATTTTATTTTCAGGTGCTGTTAACAGCGGCTGGCTCTCGCGACAACACAAGTAGGAGGTCGGGCTTAGCTGTGTAGTTTTCTAAAGCCTCAACTGAATAAAAGCAAAAGTTCTAAAGGGGTAAGACTCATGAAACTAATGAACTAGGACTTTAAGTTCACAGTCCTAAATTTTTATAGTAAACCATGTACATTTTAATATTAATTATTCAACTGCTTGTGGGCCACATATTTATCGCAATATTATAAATTATAATTCCAGCAAATAAGTAATACCGTATTAATTAAAATATTTTCGCTACGTGGTATAAAGCAACATCCGCCAACCGGTGGTCTGTGGACCACTGAAGGTCCGCCAAAGAATTTTGGTGGTCCGCGGAGAAATTTAAATATATTTAAGTATATATAATTTTCATATTTATGAAAATGTTTCATTTTTTTCGCTTTATTAAATAAATAGAATGTTGATTAAAGGCCCAAGTAAGTAGTATAATAAAAGTAGTGCAATTATGCACAGACATTATAAGTATTAAATATAAGAGCCGTTGATTTTGAAAGTGGGTCAAGTCCATTTTGTTAAAAAAAGAGTTTAAGCTAATTTTCATAAGAAATTATTTTAAAATTTCTGTTTTTAATCAATTCACAATCATATCTATGAATAACAGTGTAAATTAAAATTGAAAAGCGTGTTATGTTAGTTAGTTTATACAGTAACGAGTCTTACCGTTTAATGGTTTTAAACAGAAGTGTGCTAAGAGAAGAATGCGACTGAGAAATTACAGAGAACGCAAAGGACTTGCGTTTTAAATATTATTTAGATACCAAAGAAGCAACAATTTTAGTATGCAAAAGATTTTTTGCATCCTAAAATTTGAAAAAAGATCGTGATCTCAATGCAACAAAATTTTGGAGAAGATTTTCATAGTAAAGTGGAAGGTTCCTCCATGAAAACCAATGAGGAAGAAGTAAAACGCGTGAAGGAATACATAATTTGAATAAATTAGCGCCATATTAATTTATTGTTGTTATTGAGTAAAATATTTAAAAAAAAAAATATTATTGCGCTTAAAAGAATCTCTGAGGAATAAAATCATGCATGTTTTTTTATTCATAATATTTAGTGTAAATTGAAAATGGTTGCGATGGTTACAAACCAGTTTCTAATAATTTAATAATTTGTATGTTTAAATACTTCTATAAATTTTTGTCAAAACGATTTATAAAAGACATCCATTTATAATATAATATAATTTGCACTCACCAAATTTTTCGTCGTCCGATTTCTGCGTACAACTGTCACGAACACGTTTATTTTCATAATACACTTATAAACACACTATATCATTTTAAAATTTCATAATTACACTTATAAACACACTATATTCTTATAAAAACACTATATTCTTATTTTTATTATTAACACTTTTTTTTGATATTTATTTCAATATATATTTTTTGAGTGATACGTATAAACATATTCGTCAATATGAAGACAAATTTCACAACTTCTGCAAATGTATGCTGTACCTTTCCTTTTTACACATTCAGAACAAACACGACATTTTCTTCTCACATATTTATTTCTATCGGCTGATGATTTTTAAGCTTATGCGAAAGCCTTTCTGGTGGATCGACAGCACGGGCACGACAGATGTGGTAGAAGCCGGTGAAATGTCTTCAGAATCGATAGATTCCACTGAATTTTGCTGTTATGATTCAGATTTTGATAGACACGGAACGAATTAAACAACGCGCATGGAAAAAACAAAAAAACTAATATTTTTATCCATTCCATTGTTTTTTGAAATATCGTGTAACTAGGTAACTGAGATGTGTTGATCGGCGCGATCAACGCCTTTTATATATTTATTATAAACAGTCGTTATTACAAACAATTTTTACACCCCCTCCATAACCCTAGCGCCCTCACGATCGGTCGGAAGTAAATCATCCCTTCGAGTGCACGCATCGTTTCTCAGCGTCTGTTTCATACTCGTACATTGGACAGTTATTATTATTTTATTTGCATACAGTTAAAAATGCAAACCATTGATTGTAATAAAGCAGGTAACTGTTTCTAATTTACACAGCTCTTTGTTGTTATTACTGTCATAATAAATACTACATATCGTTTTGATTAGATACTATTTTTTATGATTTTTTTCTAATTTTTAGTACATTAGTTACATTTCCCAAAGCTTTTTAGTATTGCTTTTAAATACAATATGAAGCTCAGGTTTTTCTCTTCATGATACATGTAAAATTGATTGCGAATTTTTGCGGTTTTTAACACATTGCATACCATCATTCTTAAAAATGGGGCACCGCCTAATCGCGAAAATTAGAACCTGAACATTTTAAACAATAATAACTTTTTAATTAGTTAACGTGTTAACGTCCAACTTAAAACACAGTTTTGTAATGATTCTGATTTTTTAAATAATATGTTCACCATGGTAAAATCAGTAAACATAAAATTGTGGATCGCGTACCAATAAAATAAAATAAAAAATTGTTTAGAATTGCCAAATATGCACATTTTAAAAATAAAAACGATACAAAATATAATAAAGTGATGGTCAAATACTTAAAAAAATATCAAACTTTGTGACCTATACACTTTTTTTTCTGTCAAGATCTGTTTAAAAGTAGAATATACACAACAGTTTACTTTGTCTTTCAGATACAATACAAAATTACGAGAAATTGTAAATTAAATTAAAAGAGAAAAAAAGAGTTATAAATGTGTTTGGAATATTTTTTTAAGGAGTATGTTTTTCAATCGTACATCTACAAATTGCCTTTGTGTCTCAAAAAACCATAAACCTTTCTTAAGGCAAATGCAATCCTAACTAATATCCAACTACCAATTAATTCTTAGAATGTCATCATTTAATCGAATCTATCATAGCGTCCATTTCACACAAGTTTATTTGATTAAGCAACTTTTCTCGACATTCCCTAAGGTATATTAAAGCTGTGAGCGAGTCATCGCTCGTGAGCACGTGACTAAATCAGTCGAACACATTTTCATCTTCTGAAAAATAAAAATAAGTTATCATCCACACCAAGATTCTCAGTCATGAAGTCAACGACTGTTTCTTAGTGCCTTATACATCAAAGAAAATACAGTAATGAAACATTTCTTTATAATGTATATTTTTGCTTTGTGTCAAACTAGGTTATCTCCGTTGTTTTTTTCGAATTGAAAGGTCAGTCCATGAACTTTTCTATCGTATGCAAATACACAAAGTACACAATGAAACCGCAAGTAGTAGCATACATACACATAAAAACATAAAGGAGAAGCGGCTTCGATAATTTTTCGACCGAAACGAATAAGAACAATGGCGGCGTCCTTTTCATGCGACATCCTTTGAGAAAAGTATAAATTACTGAGTTTTCGGCGGAGTTTTCCGCGAGACAAATGTGCGCCATTTACATATATGAGAAGGATCTGTTACAAATTGACACAAAACAAATTGAACAGATAAATTGGGACATATACATGTATATTGATAATATTTGATATATCTACATAATTTTTTTCTGGGAATTATATGATAATATTTAACTATTTTATAAATAAATATGATATAAACATTGTTAATGCAGCATTGCTACGATATATGATTTTTATATATAATATAGGCTTGTTGCAACTAATAAACGATTCACGCGCGCGAATGCGTAAAAGCTAGACGGCGAGCGTATAAATGTATTTGATAATACCGTGTTTCCCCGAAAATATGATCTACCGCAAAAATAAGTCTTAGTGTGATTTTTCAGGATATTTGTAGTATAAACCCTAATTAAAAAAAATATGAAAAATAAATCTAGTTTAAAAGGGCGCAAAAAACAATTTCTTTCATTCCATGATTTAACAAAAGTGAAGAAATAAAAAGATTTGTACTCATAGATATCACAATAAAGGATCAGCGTATCAAGTATTTTAAGAAGTACCTGAATGTAAAAAAGATTGTTTAACTCTTTGGATGCGGAGCAATGATCTATTGGTACGATTTTATTTTCTTTAAAGAATAACCTGGTTTAGAATTAAGGACGTCTTTTCATTTTTTTCAGGGGGGGGGGGTGCGCAAAAGCTGGCCAATCAGTGGGATTTTTTTAATTTTGCTTTTATTAAAATTCGTAGTATTTTATTAAATGTTATGCATTATTTTAGCCAAATTCAAAAGGGAGGGAGGAGGTAAATGCCCCAACTGCCCCCCATAAATTACGTCCTTGTTCAGGACCACTAAGAGAAAAATCGGGTCCCAGTGCTAATTGTTGCTGCGGCCCCTCCTTTTTCCATGCATTAAAATACATCGAAATAGAGATATATATTTTAAAAATAAACATGATTAATAGTGTTTACAGTTATTATTGCCTTCAAGCGTCTCCTAAAATCTTATAATTTTTATTATAAAATATATAATTATTATTATAAAAGAAAGAGTTATTTCAAGTACACAAAATTGTGGAGGAGGCACGGGTCAAATATCTTACGACTTTCTGCAAAGAGATTTTTTCCTCCGATTTAGGGATTGCAAAACCGGTATTGAAATTTTTTTTTGAAATCCGTAAATCTTATTTGTTGAATTTGCAAATTTTCAAAATTTAATTTATCGTACTCGACATGCGCGACGTGTGATATATTTGATTTACCTCAGGCAAGTCTAGCGATACCTAGCAGTATCCAGTAATTCTGCTATGTAACAGAGAAATGATCGCGCCGCCAGGGCCTGTCGGCCTCTTTTATGATACGGATGGCTGGCGAAGTGAAAACAAAAGCAGGTATTTCATACACAATTTTTTTACTATATGTACATTTTTTTATTTCCATTCAGACATATTTTTACCCAACTTTTCTACGGAAGATGCTTCACTAAGCATATGCGTTCAATATTAGTAATACGTAAATCTCAATAATTATATTTAAATAAAAAATGTGTTTGAAAAATTTGCGCAAAAAGTATGTTTTTTAAAAAAAAAATTTTCATTGGAAAATAAAGCAATGTTATTAATTTTTTATTACTAACTAAAAATAGGCTGTAATAATTAAAATGTGTTGACGGCTGTTTTTTTTTTAAACTAGATTAAACTAAATAAAGCTTTTTTATTGTTGTAACAACTAAATAAAATTGCTTTTGATTACCTTATATTATTGAAAGTACGAATTTTTAAGACACGTATAACAAAATTTATTTAAAAAGTCCAAATCAATAATTATGCAGTATTTACATATTTTTTATTCTACAATATTCACATAAGTTTAATTAATGCTACTTTTAACATAAATAGGTATACGAGAGATAAGTTTTTCGAAAATAAATATAATTGAGATATTCTAAAAAAATATTAAATGTGCAATAATTAAAATAAAATGCTATAAATAAATAACACCTCAATCACACAAATGTCATAATTATCAATCATATACTGCTTTAGAAAAAATGACACATTTTGAACAAACAGATTTACAATTTTATACGCACTCCTTTTTGTAAGGTTCTTTCGGATAATCGTAACTGAAAAAAATAATGAGTAATATATTTTATTGGAATAAATTGACGAGTGGTGCTCTGTCTGCCTCCTATTATAATAATATAGGAGGCATTCAGAAAAGACGACATTTTGTCGATGATAAGAGTATGTTGTCTTAGATTTATTGCTCCCAAATTAAAATGATATTTTTTTTATTCCTGTTACAATCTAACTGCCATCGCAGCTAATAAATAATATTATTTTTATAAATTATATTATATTGTGAAACACATTGATCCATGTCAAACTTTTCTTTGGGTCACAAAAACTTATCACCGAACAAGTTCATGTGGCTTCACTCTCTTGAGTCTTCTTGTTCTGTTTTCAACGTTGAGGAGACGGACAGCCTCTTCGTTGACATGTTTATAATTAATGAAAGTGTTTTAATTAAAATATTTAATAAATCAAAACATACCGGGATATTCGAATGATTTGATATACAGAAAATAGTGCGTATTTTGGAGCAAAAATTAAAATAAGACCAAGAAACGAATGAGCTCACGTTTATACATACTTTAGTAAATTTAACATACCATATATGTCAAAATACAGTTATAGAATTTTTACATGTAACTGTTAATATAAGTCTCGGTAAAAGCGTATATAATTATAAGCGATGGAATTATGATTAATTTAAAAGATAACCTGAAACGCATTATACGTGCACTTAAGGTGTATCGTAACAAAACTCGTCTTAACCGCGTGGAACAACTTTCAATAAAGCGACAAGGTGTTTACGAGCTTTTCATTGCTAAAATTGTCATTGAAGTTTGCGTAGTTAGTTCTTACAATAGAGTGAGATTGCGCAAAAACTTTTATTACAAATTGAGTTACCTTTCGCTGCATTTTGTCTAAAATTCGCAATTTACAAAGTTGATCGGTTCTTGCGATTTATTCACGGAGTAATAAATAATGAACTACGCAAATTCGTCGAGGTTTTTAACGGTCAGGCAATTGAGAATTCAAAGAAACTCATTAAGCTGGGAAATCCCTGGAAAGTTCAGAACTGGCGGAATATATTAGCGGCGGTCTCGTGCGAAAAGCAATTTAAAATATTCATATGTTGGTAATTTATTTTTCTAGAAAATAAACTTTGCAGTTTAAAGGGTTAAAAACGTTCTTCGGATATCCGTTTACTTAAATATTGACACGTTACGAAAAATAAACAGCTCGTTTGGTGTATTGAAAAGTTTATGATACTTGATTAACTCGGTCGCTTTGGGAGCATGAAATCAATGCTGCAAAATTGTTCCAAAGACTTTTTTTAATATACTCGTTTACCTTGGCAAAGCGATCGCTCGGAGAGGTTGAACTGCATATTTGATGTTATTCAGTCAAGGTTCAACACATAAATGAAATTATTTAGATAAACACGGCAAACAGGGGGAATGACGTAATGCGTCTTATGAGATTTTTTCAATCGCATAAAACGCATATAGTGGTAAAACGCAATTTCATCCCCTAAACATTGACATGCACCACGTGTAATAAGACATGTATGTAGCTGGATTAGATAAAAAATGCCATAAAAATAAATAAACGCCTTTTGTAACTTACACTAGGCGGGGGCGTTTAAAATAATAATTGAAGTGCCCCCGTTTTTGCGAAAGTCTCATCGCATATTCACCCCCTCGGAATATAATTCGCAGTTTCGCAGGGGTTCGATGCAATGCACCTACTACACCAAAGTCGATCAACGTCAATGTTTAATTTTCTTAGGAGAGGGGTACTGAAAATTGTTTTTTTTACTAGTATCATCGTTATATGAAAATATGGTGACGTAGATAAGAATAAAATGGATTATTAAAAAAATAATATTAATTGAATTCAAAAGTTGTAGATAAACTTTAATAACTGATATAGATAGTAGATGATTAACTTTCAACAGTTGATCAAAGTAGTATAGATATTGTATCAATATTTTTCTCAATAAATCTAAATTCAGTTATATAACGTTTGACCAAAAACTGAGGATCGAGTTCATAATAACTTTCGTCATTGCCATCGATATACAGGCGTCCCTCGACTTTCGCACAATTCGCTAAAAAAAAAAAACATTTTTTTTAAATTTAATTTAAAAAAAAAAACGTTCTGATAGCGGCGAATCTTTTGCTTCAATCGGACGTTCGTATGATACAAACAGGTCTACGATATGTTCAATTTTGTAAAATAAAAATATAATTAAAGAATACGTTAAAAATTGTGGAAAATAAAGATATATTTCCACAATGTTTCCAAAAAAACACAGAAAAAAAAAAACATGGATGAAATAGAAAATCTTTGTCATCGTAGATCGATGACCAACATCAAAAAGATGTCCCTCTGAATATTTCAATTATTCAAGCAAAAGCTCTTAGTTTGCACAAAGATTGGAAGGATAGATTAAAAAAAGATTTTAACACGGTTTTTCAAGCAAGTAACGGTTGGTTTTACAATTTTAAAATGAGGTATTCTTTTCATAATACTAAATTTACTGGAGAATCGGCTGATGCGGATAAAGATGCTGCAAAAGAATTTATTTCCTAATTATCCAAAATTATTGAAGATGTAAAATATTCCTCTAGCCAAATATTTAATGTAGATGAGACAGGTTTATTTTGGAAAACTCTTTAACAATGAAAAATATGAATGAAGCATTCACACATCTTGACAAATTTTTAAATATTATGGAAGATTGCGATCCCAGTGGAGAGCGCATATCTCAAGTACGTGGGGCGATCAATAAAAACATAGCATGTTATAAAATACTCTATGAAGAAAAGAAAAAGAATAGTGGAAAACAGTTAACTCTTGATAACTTTCAAAGGAAACACCCACAAACCCCACTTAAATGTGTCTCTTAAATGCCTCTTAAACATCTTATATTTACTTGATAAATAAATATTTTAAAATACACACAATTTCAATTTTTTTACTTCCCTCGACTTTCGTACATTCAACATTCGCACACATTTTCAGGAACCAATTATGTGCAAAAGTCGAGGGCCGCCTGTATTTGTAATTTGATTCAGACATTAAAAAATATATATTTTTTAATTTAAATAAATACTTTGTTCCATAAAACAAATGATTTGTGCATTAATGCAAGGTAAATCTTCGGATTTTTTCTTTAGAAAAGGAATCATTACAGAGCATTATTCAAGTATTCACTGTTCTGTTTAACAGTAATGCACAAATAATTAATTTTATAGAACAATTATTTTATATATTGCTCATTTAGATCGTCCCTTAATTAAATTTAGATTAAAAATGTTTATGTGAATATTATAGAATAAAAATAAGTAAATACTGCATAATATCATTCTAATTCGATATCCTATGCTGATAATAATATTAAGGTAAATCCCTAACAACAAGCATAACCTTTTTTAAGCCGTAGATATATCGTTAGCAATAAATAAAATGTACGGATTTGAAAAAAAAATATTTTGTTATTACAGGTGTATCATATTTTAATACTGGTAGTACCGAAAGTCGATTTTTGACCGAATACCGGTATTACAAATCCTACTAGACACGATATTCATAACTAAAATAAAAAAGGAAAACGAGGCTGTAACAGAAGTCTAAATATTAAAGTCGTGTATGATTGTTGCAGCTATATTAAAATTTGAAAAAGAACAGTTGCTAGATATGCTGAGCACATTGTGAGTAACATCAATAAGCAATTTAAAAAAAAATGTTTTTTTTCGGCATATAATAAATATTTCATTTTATTCAACAAAAAACAGAGGACCTAAATTAGCTCCATGTGGTACTCTAAAACGAGCTATTAACTCATAGGAGAAAAAAATGCCATAGATCACACATTGACGGCGACTTTTTGCTTTCCATTTTAAAAATAATTATCAAACCATCTTAACGCTATTTTACTTGCTTTAATATTTAAGTTTTACATTATTGCATTTATTGTACAACATCCTCTGCATTTAAAGCACCCACTTTATAACTCACGTCCCATTTCGCAATCATCAATTTTTTTGTGTCGGCTCAAATGTAGCATAGAAAAAAAGAAACACACTGCCCTGGCGCACAATGCGTAATTTGCTGCATTTACATCGAACCCCCCGCGAACGGAACGAAGTACACGTCATTCCTAGCGCCGAATTCCTACAGATCATTCTTTCAATAATTTAAGTCCCTCTTCAAAATCACCCTCCTGTGGTTACACTCCCTACTGTTACTTCTCGCCCTCGGGCGCTCTATATATGTATGTACCTCGAATGATTGATTTTTTTTTCGTTTAGTGTTTCCAAGAATGAAATTAATTTCACAATGGGATCGCTTCACGGCACATTAACGTTATTTTAACGGCGCGCCAATACCACGTACTACATAAGTGAATCGTGACGGTTCAGTCGTAAACATATCCGGCTATAATTCAAACCGCGAATCGCTATGGATGTAATATCTCATCTTGCGCTGGAAATCTTTTAATTCTCGATTGCAATTTCAAGCTTTTAATTAAGCTTATTTAAAAGCAAGCATGAATAATTATCGTACATGGAGGTCCTGGGACTGAATAGCAATCAATTTTTACTTCTGAAAAACTCAAATATGTTCCCACGGTTTTGTGTTTCAATGAATATCTATAGTTGATTATAAAGTTACTAAACCACAATATATAAATTCTACAACTATAACTAAACAAAGTTTGAATTTTAGTTACTTTAAAAATGGTTATATTTTGCCTTTCATTATTATATCAAACAGTGCCAACTTATTATTTTTTCAATACTACTTTTAATTATATTACATATAAATATAATATTAAGTAATAAGTATTGATATACCCAAGTCAAATTTGAATATTCTATCCTTAATAAAAATATTTCTTCATATTATTTAAATAAGAAACTAAATTTCTGAATAACTAACTACCAAAATTAACCCAATAATGCCATTAGTAAAATAGTATATAATCGATCTTAAACTTGAGGTATTGCAAACTGCAAAATGTTGCAAAATGTTGATTAATTAATAATGTATATGTTTAATGAATCAGATAAGACGATGATACTAAATTACAAAATAGAACAATGATAATAGTATTATATTAAATAATAATATATTTATTAGTTGTAGATGGATGTTTGAAAAATTTAAGAAATATAAAAAAATAATATTTTTGTATATATACATATGTTAGATAACAATATTTTAAAAATTATTAGAGATGAACATATATTTAACAATAGAAATAGCGATAATTTAAGAGTAGATAGATATAATAAAATTAATACAGTTAAAGGAAAGATGATAAAATATTTAACGTAAGTGTGAATTTATATAATATTATTCCTAGAACAATTCTCAGAAATACAAATTAAGCTGGTTTCATTAATGGATTAAAGATATATTTATTATTATTTTTTATATAATATTATACAATTAGCTATTCGATTATTAAATACAAAAAATATTAAAAATAGCTAAATATTTTAATTTATTAAAATAATCAACATACGATAAAGATAAAAATGCGCTTCAAAATGTAAAAAAAAAAACAAACATAAAAAACCCCATACAAATCGTTTCGTGCTCTAGTGAACGAAATAGCTATTATAGATCAGTTGTGTGTAAACTAAGGGTAGTAAGTAATGACCCTGCAATGTCGGAAGGGTCGATTCTATTTTGTATTTGCGAATAATATTGCAATACATGATGATTTGAACATTACTGTGTAAAATACACATTTAAAAGTAGCTAAAATAATAATAATTTTTCATTTTTTAATGAATTATTTACGAGCGCGATAAATCAGTGGTGTGAGTCGGCTGCTAGTACCTAAAAGACCTGGGTTCAAATCGCAAATGCACTATACTGCTTTTAAATTTATATCGTGTCTGGAAGATATTTTATAAGATTAATTAGTGAAATCCGATCGATCATTACAGATTAGATTTTCGTAATATTAGGGATGAATATCGTAATGAATTATTAAATAAAATCGAGCTAGGTGGTGCATATGTATATTGAATGTAAACTGTAATAATACTATATAATAAAAAAATATTTATAGCGGAAAAGTTTGTACAAAAATGTGTTTATTTGTAGTGATTAAATATGCAGGATAAATCGCGTCTCGGAACCAGATAAAAACTGCTTTTTAGAAAATAGGTCATACTAATGTGAGAAGTTTTGGTACAGTTTATTTATTTATATTAAATATCTCCGCCAGACGCAGGATATAACAAAGGATTCGAGGCTCAAGCAGTTGTCTTAGTTAAGGTTCTAAATTATTCGTATTTTTTTACTATTCGTATATTAAATAAATTTTTTTTTTTATTATATTAAATAATATTAATTTATTTATTTACTAATTTTTGAAAAAAAAAAATTAATTGCCAGTAAAATATTATTTAATTAAAAAATAATTATTGCTTAATAATAAACATTTTAATTAAGCATTAATTACTTTTATAATATATGCTGTGCGAATAACTGATATGTGAAAGCGGCAAATGCTTAATTTATTATTTTTCACACTTTTTGATCAGATCGCGATTGAATTAAATTAGAAAAATTGATGACAAAATTTTATCATATTTATTATATAAGCAATAGCTAATAATGTTTGGAAGGAATTTGTTATGTGCAAATTTGCATATAAATTAAATAACTGGAAATAAATTAACTGCCATCAAATTATTGAACTGATTGAAATAAAATCTTTGCGTCATGAAACAACAAATGAACGACGCACACCTGTTTTTGAGATAAGCGCTGAACGATAATAAAGGGTGGCCTTTTCGAATATATTGTTTCGTTAAATGAACAAATTCTGCAAATTTCAGTCATATTAGACCCCACCGATAAACATTTAATTTTTAATTTTTTTGTTACTCAAGTATACAATTTTTTATCTCAACTTAACTTGAATGAAAATATGTCTTATTTTTTGTTACTTTAAAATTAAATAAAAATGTAATTTATTTTATTTTTTTGGGAGTTTAAATAAGTGTGTCACATAATAGAGTGCAGCCAGATTGATAAAAAGTCAGTCGTGTGTTCAAGTGCTTTGTAGAAATTCAGGAAGCGCTTGATTCTCCCTTCCTTCATCAACACTGATACGTAAATACACGGAGTGAAGAGCTGGCGAAGAGCGTGAGAGTTGCATAAATTCCTCACACCTAGAGACGCAGTCCCAGCATCAAGGCGCTTGAGCGCCCCGGACACACACAGAGTCTTCGCATTCGAGGGTGATCAGCAGCCCCAAGAACAAAGACTAAACACCATAACAGAGAGCTTGTCCCACAACTGAGGACCTGTGATATAATCCGAGTTCCTCGCAGTCAATAAGACGTCCAGCAAAATGTTTTTTTTTTAATTTTAACTTTATTAATTAAATTATTTTATAACAAAAATATTTTTAAGGCAAAGTATACGCGTTTCAATAATTCAATATTTATTCATTAATTTACATAGTGGTCTGAAAAACACGCCAGTAAACCTCGCACGGTATAACTACACAATTAGCACTCGTTGCGCATACCGTAAACCAAAAATGAATATTCAAGCTGGAAAAGCTCCGCCGAAAATTATTAAAATAATAACGATTTCAGTCGTTACGGTCGGAAAGTCGTAATTAGCCAAAAAGCTGCTGTAATAAAAGAAAACATTGTCGTGTAATAGCACTAATTCCTTTATAATACAGGCTGGACATGCCACATCCATTTTTTTTATCCTCTCATAAACCATACCAGGAACAGGAATCCGAAAACATAATTGAAAAATTGCTTCCGAGAGAATATTTTTTTTTAATAATTGCAGAAATATACGCGTTACATTGTTGGAATACGCTTAAAAGATTAACTGAAGCAACTTAATAAGTTTTCTCGTGTTTGAACGTACCTACGTGTAAATTTGCGATAGGCGGTGTAAATTATCTGAGCGCGAAACTTTGCAAAGCGTTTAATTATTAGCGCCAGGATAAGCGTAACAGACTTTCTATGGGATATCTGAATTAAATATAAGCGATTCATACAATTACACAAATGTATATGAAAGTTTTTTCTGAATTAAACATTTTAAGGCGTGCAAACATAAATATACTCCCGAGCATATGCACCATATATAATATCCGTAAAAATAATTGAAACGTGATTTGATGGTATTACATTTTCGACGAATCCAATATTTCTCATACATATGTGATAGATGACTTGCATACAAATACGATTCTAAATAATTCAGATTTATGTGATTGGTATTTGAGTTCAAGTCTTAAACTAACTTGAACTCAAATACGGTGTTGATAAATTTGAAATATGTACAATAAGATTTCTTTCATTTTCATAGTAATTATAGAGCGAACTCAATGGTTTCGCTTATAAAGTGACACTCGGAAGACATACTCGTGATTCATGATAGAGGATCTACATCATTAAGCAGAGATTAACCGCACAATGATTAATCTAAATAAGCCTTATAAAAGGCTCTAAAAAAAATTGAACTAAGACTCAAATATTCGACTCTAGAAAAGAGAGACACCAACCAGAATTGATTCAAGACTGTAAATTCACATTTTTTTATTCAGCTACTATTAAAACCGTCACAATAAAAAAAATATTAATTTAGTATTTCAATGTAGTTTGCCAAAATAGTTAATATACTATCGAAAGTTATGCGATGTATAAATCAATATAAAAAATGAGCAACCTTTTAACGTGATTGAAAATTCTCTATCAATGTTTTACGTTCTAGCTTCAGACAAAGGTATATGAATTTAAATATGTACACAAATTATTAACGTCACAAAAAATAGGAATATAAAGTAGGTCTTCTTTAGATACATTCTAATAAATTTACAATGGAACTTTATAAGAAATATATATTGTCATACAAACACATATGTGGCGTAGGTGTACAATTTTAATATGACAAGAATTTCTTAATAGGATTAAGTATGAAACCTTTGGGACACTAAGACGGTATTAACTGAAAAAATAAGACTCGTATGTATAATATACGAGTACGCGGCGAGGACTAAGAATTATGGCTTTGAATTATTATTATTATGTAAATCTTCACATATACAAGTTAAAAGGCGTTCAAAAGTAAGAGTGTATGTGTGCGTTCTAGTTCAATTAAAGACGACTCGTGCGATTATAAATGCCGCCAAATTTTCCGCGAGTTTCTGGGAGGAAATAAAGGAAAGTTTATGTGTTCTGGAGTTTCCCGAGACAGGAGTCACTCGGCGCAAATTTCAGTTTAAAATATAGGAAGCGCGAAAGCTGAAGAAATTTACCAATTGAAAATCTTGTACCATGCACCGAATTAATTTGCGGTTTATTGACTTAAATACAAATTAAGATAGAATTGGAAAAATAATCATCTTGGGTGATGCCATTTATTTTTTTAATTAACGACATAATTAAAGGTCACTAAGTGTTCGCGAAGAGAAGCAATTAGCTGCTATCAACAGGTTCATTTAGCACTTCGCTTTATTTTGACACTTATTTATAGACAGTTCTCAGAATAGACAGGTTTAAGTGAGCAACATTACAAAGAAATATCTAGTTGCGTGACATTTTCATATTTATTATGTAAGAATATTTATTATGTTAAGCATACATAAGAGATATTCATAAAATGTATACAATGGTAAAACGCAACAAAGGTTTGATTGAAACAATTACAATGTACAATACGAATTGCCACAAAAATATTTTATTACCATCTTTATTGATTTTTAAAAGCCATTTGAGTCTTTTTTGAGAGATACCTATCAGTTTGTAAGTTATGGTAGCTATCTATAAAATAACATTCAAATGATTTATAGCTTTGCAGAACGATCTATATTCCTCGTGGAGAGAGGATACTGATAGCCAATAACATTTCAGCAAAAAAAGTAGCATGTCGTATTTTCTAGATCTTTATTGTCAGTGAAAATTTCCACTAAAAATATATAAAAAAGAAAGTGGAAATTCAATTTAACTAAAAAAGTAATTTGCGTTTTCTGTAACTCCTTTCCCAGCAATATTGAAACAGGATTTAATTTAATTTAGCAAATCCATAAAAAAATCAGAGATATTTATATATGAATAACTTTAGATTTTTTATTATCAATATTTCACTGTAACCTAACATGCGTAAGCCAAATGCGTTACAACAGGGTTAATCTGTATTAACTATGTAAGTCAATCAGACATAATAAATACCTACAAGTAAGCACTGATTAACATCTACATAATTATTAGGTTTAATATAATTTATAATCAATAAATGTTGATTTGAAGCTAAGGACTATTTTTATTTGATTAATATCGCATTTTTATAAATAAAAATTCGGGTCTGTTGCCGTGGATCAAACCCACAACCCCTAGGTTATTAGTCTTAAGACTAGTAACCTAGTCTTTCCGACCTTTATAATCCTTTCCTAAAATTTAACTTAGGCTTAACAAAGCGAGGGACGTTTGTACTCAATTTTTCATGATTTTTGTCATATCTTTTAAATAGTTTATATTTTAAGTGATCATGTAATAAAAAGTGATGATTTTTAGTTGTTTATGATCATAGATAATGATTTAAAATAAACTTAAGGTATTTTTGTGTATATTTTGGAATACAAATAAGATTATTTGGCAAGTTAACACAAAAATTATTCAAGTGCATATACAACGCATTTTCATCATAATTTAAAATAAAATGTTGGAGTCATGTACAAGAATGGCATTTAACTGATCTGTTCAATGTTACCTATGAGGAGCTGGTCCGATTACTATTGTTTTATTTTAGCTTTTGTATGGATTATTTTCAATTTAATTTTTTATATTTTCGACAATTGTGACGCAATGGGTTACCATGCTAGATAATTATGCTCTTTTTAAAAAAATCTGTATTTTATTTATAATGAATATTTTTTTGTATTGATTTATATACAAAAAATTTAATTCTTAAAAAATATTGAGAGCTTCTGATTAATGATAAAATTCTATAAAAGCTGAATAATACACAAAAAATATGTAAAATCAATTTTATAATAGAAAATAGTTGAAATAAATTATTAAAACATACTTATACAAAAAAATTGTAAAATAAATCAGAGCAATAAATTTTTGAGAATCAGTATTTTTTATGAATAACTATAAATGCCATTAAAAATAATTTGATAATAATAATAAAAGTAAGCAACATTAACAGAATTATTGAAATTATTCTCAGCATTTCATATTTTATGTATTTATATTCACATACTGAGAATGAACTAACAGTATACTTTATTATTGAAATGTTATTTTTTATTGATTACTATAACTTGTAAATAAAAATTGTAAAAATTTAATAATGAATTTGATAAAGAATAAATTTTAGAGAAACATTTTGGCAAAAAAAGATTAAAATTTAATAAAATTAAACAGATTTAATCTTATATTTGCGGTAAACGAATAATTGCATATTTTTAGCAAAGCTTACCTTACTAAACATAATTTTACTGACATGCTGATATTGTATAAATATGATGTTCTTACCTGCAACAAGAAAAATAAAATATTAATATTAGGTAAATACAAATTAAAAATAAATGTTTAATATTACATAATTAGGAACATATTTATAAACTACTTCTAACATAACTGATACTACAATAAACCATTTATGATAAAGTTTAACTTATCAACAATTACTGCTTTAACCTAAGCTAAATGAAAATATGGCAAATAAAAAGTATCGATGATATTATATAATAATATATAATAAATATTATATTGCATTCTTTTCTATGTGTAAGAAAGTTTTAGAAACACTGTAAAATAGTGCTTGAATTAGTATTTTATGTGTCTGGACATAATTTATATTTTTAGCAATTTTTCATTGGTACATTTAATTTTTACCATAAATATTTGCTTAAAAAATAAAATAACACATGTGAGTTATGCTTATGACGCATGTCAAGGGTGTATTACACACACATGAAAAAAATATGGAAAGTGAAAAAAGTTTTCGTTCCGGAAAGGCTAGGGGCTAAGAGCGACACACATACGAAAACTCTTCCAAACGTAATGGAAACTTTTTAGCGATGCCCGATACTGTTCCCTCACAGGAAATTGCTTTGGTTATATTAAATCGAAACCCTCGAGTCAAACGTACGTAAATCATCTTGAGCGTGAAGACCGGGAACCGGATGATCTTATCCCAGACTCCGCACATATCCTAAATCTCTCTCTCTCTCTCTCTCTTCCTCAAAGATTCGCTTAGGTTTAAGTCGGGTTAATTTCGTTTGATTGATCGCTTTGACTTCACCGACAGACTTTGGCGGTAATTTGTCCGAGACGAACAAAAGGATTGCACAAGCCTTTGGCGAGTTTTTAATTATGGAAAACTAAGCCACCTATAAGATCTATCAGTTTTGCCGCATTGACAGACGACGACACAATCAAAAGTTTTTGAAGATAAAGGATTTAAAAAATTGTATTTCAATGTTGATTTTACAAATATTATTCTTTCCTAACATATATTATTTTTTTATTTAAGGATCATTGAATTTGATTTCTTGAGAATATAGGTGAGGCGCCTTGCAATGCAACTTAGTTACGAAGACGCTGAAACCAGCATGATTTACCAGTGGTATAAGTCGGTGACTAATACCTGAAAGATCAGGGTTAAAATGCAATATAGATCTCTATTTAAAATTTATTTTGTAGCTGGGAAATCGGAATTAGTGATTATTAACTCTTTGAGTGGTATTGCCGTACATGTACGGCGATATTTAAAATTATATTTTTATTACTAAAAATATAATTTCACTAACTATGTCAGTGAAAAGGTATTAAATTTAACTGGGCAATATCGGTGAAACTCTATTGTTACAAGTACGCTCGGATCACTATCGTTGAAACTCGACTTGAAAGTTTCGAAACTTTCATTTTCTGTACAAAACAAAACCTAACTTAAATGAAATAACCGAACTCAACTTAACCAAATGAAACATAAAAAAAACTATAGTTAGTCTTAGTGCTGTAATTAGGTCATATTGTGTTTGGTTAATTCGGGTTTTAAAATTTTAGCACTATGTATTGATTCGGAAAAATGTAAAAAATAGTTTTATCAAAAAAGGCACTATTTTAATATTTGATTAAAATTAATTGACACAAACACGATTCTTTTTTAAAGAAAGCACCCAAATAGCATATAATTTTACTGTCAGTGAAATAATATTTTTACTAGTAGAAATATAAATATATATTTATTAGTAAACTTTCACTGAAATGCCAGTGAAAATATATTTCCGCTGGTAATACACTATAACACTAAAACATCAACATAAGGTATGTGTATATAATGGAGTATACATCGTGTACATCAAACTACATATGCAAATTAATTGACCTTGTAAAATTGAAACCGTGTCCTTTATGTAAATCGAGGGATAGGAACTGTCATATCTTAAATTTGAACAGTGTCCGAGAAAAGGTAATAATGTGGTAATCCTTCCATTATATATTGTTGAACGAAAGGTATACAAAGCTCATACTGTCCTTGAGCAAGGTCAAGTTTTATGGTGACTTTTATTTTTTTGGAAAGATTTTGCTACTGCACACTTTGAACCGCCTCTAGGTTGGCTCTGCCTTTGCTACTAAGAAGCTAGGGGTGAATTAATAGGCGAAAGCACGCGAAAAACACGCGATCGCGGGGGCGGATATGCGAGACGCGGAAACCGCTGAAAAATTGTACGGAAAGGGTTGAAAAAGCTAAAAAACAAAATTTCTCATTTTGACCTTTTAAACGACGAGAAAAATAATCTTTTTGACGTTGGATAAATGGAGAAAAATGGCGCGCGATTAGTGCAAAACGAACTGAAATGGCACGCGACGTCAATGTTTCACGATTAACTTTTTTGATTTAGGTTTATTTATTGTTTTGTTGATAAATGAACCGTTTCTGGAAATCTCATTCAACTTAAATATATTATAAAATAACAAATTTTAATCAAAGTAAAATACAGCGTTTCCCAAAGTCGCAAGTTTAAATCGAGTCGATTTAAAAAGCTATTACTGCACAAAAATGAAGTCGCTTAATCTTTATATGCCAGTATTCGCCTTACAGAGCATCCACATCCGATAAACAAGGGGGAGCTCTATGATTTTTATTAAGAAATATCACCAATCTCACCCCCAAACCGATGCTCGGGTTCGAAAGCGCGTCTTGCAGTATATTTCACTTAGCCCACCTCGGTATGAAATCAAACGGATGCAGTCTGAAAGGGGACCCGCCATCTTGAAAGCTGACTACAATGCAAAGTTCATATTCGCCGAAACTTGGGCCGTATAATTAACGAGCTTGTGTTGTACGTTGTATCAAGTGTTCACTCGATTCGCTAGACAACTTTGTGCAGATTCGTTCGCAAAAGCGAAACATTCTGAACTAGCTCACTTTGAGAATCGAACTGGGTTCTTCGTATAGTCCTAGATTTTTTAGCGCTGATAATAAATTCTGTATATCTAGCAAACTGAAATTATATGCTGTTCTAAACTAGCGATGAAAGTAGTGGTCTTCAACTGACGGTTGTAAACGCCACTTGATGAATCCTGTAAGCCACCAGAAAATTTCGTTAAAAATAATAGTTGTAGGGCGACACATAGCATGTTAAAGGGCAAAATGTGGCGGATCCTCCACACGAGGAAAAAAATGAGAGCCACTGCTCTAGGCTTTTTATAATTCTTCGGTTAAAGAGTAGAGAATGCTCGGGATAAGGATTCCGGTTTGTTATTGTGTGCGTGAACTATGTGGCTCAAAACAATTTCGCTCAGAATATTTAATTTTTTTATTTTAAAAGATAATATATGCTTATTTAACATACATACATCTGAGCTAAGTTGGAAATTTCAACGGACAATTAAAAATATATTATATAATCGAAGAAACCAGACATTGATGTCATTAATTAAATATTTCCAAAATTCAACATCTTTCACTAGTCAAAAAAATAATTAAGTCTTTAGCTATTCTTCAAAAGAAAAAAGATACAAAATGGGGAAAGAAATTATTATTATAAGCTCGACGACTCTATTAAATCATTAGAATCCATTGAATAAATTAAAAAATTATCATTGGCGCAACGATAAGAATAATAACTTTTTAAGCCTTACAGAGAATAGTGTAAAAAAACCAACAACGTACGGATTAATGGAAAAATAATTAAACTATTTTAATCCACGGGTAAGAGAACGAATAACTTACAGTGTATATTTGAAGCCTTGATATCAATTAACCAAGATATGCCCAAGAAATTTTGTTCTCTTAAAATTTCATTTATAAATAAAAAATAGTGGCACGAGTTTAGTGACCTACCCATGGGACACTGGGTATATCTGGGTTAAAGCAATATCAACACAAAATTATTTAAAATAAATCACTAGAGAAGATCGAACTTCTGGGCCACACTGCACTTTAATGACGAATACCAGCGTTGACGAATCAGCGACTGTCCTTAAAAGAGAAAGCGAGACAATGAAGTACGCGCTACATCGCTTCTCCCTCTCATATACATGCCGAGCGTACTCTAAATGACTAAAAATGATCAGCATTACAGACCTTCAAATATTTTCTTTGTATTTTATTTATTGATTGCATATATAAATAAATATTAGGACGTATTACAAGAAAACATAAAATATACATTGATTAGCTTTGATAGCCGTTCTAGAGAGAGGGACTATATAATTAACGTTTTGGTTGTTGAAATCTGATGTGTCAGCATTTGAAATTTTAGTAAGAAATGTTGGATCTGATGCCATTATTGAAGGATGAATCAGATATATTTTTATTATGTTGTAGGGTTAAATTAAATATTTTATTATATAATACATCTTCATTTTAATAATAATCGCTTGGTAGCTAAATGGTTAAATATGCTTTTTATTGAAACAAATAAAAATATGCGCATTTATTAAAACGCGAAGCTAAAAAGCCGTAGAAGGTTGAAGACAACTGTTCTAAATCATTGCCAGTTTTAATATCGCTACTTTCATCATATTGATTATTTTATTACGACATCTAGCAGGGTCCGTTATTACGCATTGATAGCGGGATATAAAAAAAAAACAGAAAATAGAAATAAAAAAACAACGTTGCGCCAATGATTATCGCGAACGAGCGGCACGAAAGCTCAGTGTGGAAAAAAGTGGTGCTATTGGAAAAAATGGGAGGCAATCAACGGTGTATCCGATTATGTGCCATTCGAATGTAATTATGCTCTTTAGTCGTCGTAAAAACATGAAAATGCATTCGACACGAGCAGTGTTTTACAACCATTATTGTATTTGCGACGCGAGTGCGTTTTTTCAAGGGTTTGCAAATGCGTAGCCAAAAAAGCTTAATGTATGATATACGCAATGGCGACATTTGTGATTGTTGAATCATGTACGATGTTTCACATTTTTTTTTAATATGGCTTTAGCAACGTAACCTACGAAAGTAATAACTTTAAAAAACGAGGGGTCGATAAGGTGAAGATAAAGCGAGTAATAAAGTTGAGAAACCTCGGTACTAAATACAGTTATTTCGGTCTAAGTTTTCACTGGACGATAAGAAAAGCTCTGAAAAAAATTAATTTAATATTTATATTTAAATTATAATTAAATAATGGTGAAACATTGTTGACAAGATTTTATATTATGATTTTATGAGATTTTTAAAAACTGTATGCAATTCTCTTGCTAGTGCAATATAGTAGCCATTAATATATTTTACATACAATCTTAACCTTTACCTAACGAAAACTTTTTTCTTATTAGATCCACTGCGGTCTAATTTATTTAATCACAAAAAGTATCATTTATTTAGAGTATATCCTGTATCTATTCCAGATGTTGGGACCACTACCTGAAAAATAAAACCCTAAGAATATAATGACAAAAGAACGAATGTTTAGCTCTATTTTTGTAAATAGTATTTAGTTAATTGTTCACCATTGTAATTCACGCATTCCAATAGTTCTCAACTTATTTTTAATCGCACGGAATTTCTTGTCGTATTTTTATTACTTTGATATATTAAACACTAAATATATTAATTATTTATACATCGTAAGTGAGTAAATGTGTATACTACTACATATCATATAATTTTACTAGCACATGGCGGATAAAAATATATATCCACCAGTGAAAATGTATTACGATGTAATTTCACTGAAATGACGTATTTAAAAAATATTTACGGGATAGATATTTTTAGGGATAACCCGAGAATTTTTGGTTTGGAATCAGGCACTTATTTTAGATTTTTCAGGGAAGCGGGGGGGGGGAGGGCAAAAGTTGGCCAATCAGTGGTCGTTTTTTTTAATATTTCGATTTGATTAAGATTCATAGTATTTCATTAATTGACACGCATTTTTCTAGTCAAATTCAAGGGGGGGGGGGGGGCAACTGGCCGGTAGTAACATGCGATTTAACGCCATTGGAGCACCTAAAACCCAACATTCATTAAGTTATAGCTGAGATACCGCCCGAAATGTACGAAAAAAATACATAAAAATAATCAGCTGCTTTAAAAGATCTAGAGGCAGCCATTTAATTGATATTATTTTTCATAATTAATGAACTACATAAAATCCGAAAATATCTTTAATTTTTTTTTTTTTAAAAAACGGTCGGAAACTGAAGTTCGGACCTTCAGCATGAATAATGTATTGCAAAAATCTATCGTACATCTGAAGGACTATTTTTAAAATAAAATATTTACGATTCGGAATTTAATGCTCTCATAATATATTGTCTAAATACAGTGTACCTAAATATAAAAACCATGAGAAACATGGATAATAATTTACACGTCTAGGTTTTGAGCGGCTGGTACAGATTAGTCAAAAAATTGTTTCCAAAATCCATCGATAGATTAACAGATTTTACGACAAATTTTAGTAATTTAAATTTTTTAATTAAAATGGTTAGGTATTACTGAATTTTTTAAATGAAATGTATTTCTGAGTAACTAATGAAATAAAACACTAGAAATTTTAGCATTAGGTCATTTAAAATGGCTTCATAAAATAGAAAATATATTGGGAGTGACATAAATGCCTTTGGACTTCTAAAGGTTAAGAAAAAATATATTGACATATAAAGGTGGCATTGAAACAACCTCAAAATTCATTAGATAACATCTAGCGTTTCTAAGTTTAAGACCACTAGTATTTCGTCAAAGGAAAAATAATTTATTTCAATATATTATATAGATCGAATTATCCCAAAATTGCAATGCAGTATATTTGAATGATCTAAAAGTTTTCTAATTGAAATTAGATTTTAATGTATATATTAATGTTATATACTTGTAGTTTTATAATATAATATCACATACACTCATGCATGACATAGGCACAGAAGCTCCGGAAAGCCTAACCATATTGGCTCATTTTAAGAAACAGCTTCCGTAACGGCGTTCCGGTGCGCTCCGTGTAATGTATAATAATGATAGAACCCCACGCGTTTATTAAATTTTGACTAAAATATAGTAAAATTTAAAGAAAAGAAAATACTTTCACTATATTTATTTAATCAGCAAATACAACCCACTCTAGTTTGGGTAGTAACGACCCCATTTCGGCACCGCCATCATATAACAACCCACAGCGATTAACCGCACCCATTTCGACGCCTCCTCCCCCATAAACAACACGCCGTCTTCGAAAGTACGCCAACAGGTAACAAAACTTTTCTCGGAAATTTCTACTTTGCCAACTGGACCAGAAACACACGTCCTAATGAAGCACGAAACCTAAACAGGCAGGTACTACGCATAGATAGATGGCGATTATTCTGTGTATACCTGGTCTATAACCACAAGAACAACAAAAAACACGCATTTTTTGTCTCCAGATTTCATCTTTCGGAATGCCTGCTTAGTGAAGTAAAAATTCCCACACACTTTTTTTACTATTCGGTATGTAAACAAGATATTTTCTAAACATACACAAATGATCTTGTCTTATAGTCAAGTTGCTTCAATAAATTATTTTTAACATATTTATTATTTATAAATTGTTTTGTAATATATTTGGTAAGCCATCGCTACATTTTGCTTCACCCTTAGTGTTTCATTATATTTTAATTGTACGAGATTTAAAATAATATTTTTGATGCTTTTCTTTTCTATATCGTTACCAAAAATATAAGAATTGCACATTGTTTTATTTGTACCATTAATTGTATCCAATAAAATATCGTTGTTTTTTATTGTGTGTTAATAAAAAGTATATTTAAAAAAAATAATTATATGGAATTGAAATCATGTAACCGTTGTAGTCAGTTTTTCTAACTTATTTTGTTATACTTAAATTTATCAAGTGTAAACAATTACATAGCCATATGCTATATTTTACAAGAATTGCTTTTGATTATATGCTACAAATATTAAGCTGTTTTATATATATTTAATATTATGCTCTGATTTTAATTTACTTTAATAGTTATAATTATTTAATATTGAATGAATGTTTGTACTACATAAAAAAAACGAATTGAAGTGTATTTTTGTACACATCTAACTAAGCCATATATTGATTTTGACCCCCATTAGCTGTGTTATAACTCACCGAAGTAAAAAGTTTAATATGCTATTAAATTTCCTTATAAATATGTTTTTTTTTTAAATAGCACTTTATCAGAACCTAATATAAATATGTAATTGTCAAAACATTAGTTAAAAATAGGAATTGAAATAATATTGGGATTTTCAATAATAGTATTATCGAGAGAAAAAACAGTCAATACCGGTATTACCAGTATTGGCATTTTTTTTTTATTAATAATTGCTAATAAAAAAACAATGTCCATTCATTAAAAGTCAAAGGATATGTTAAGCACATTGTGGGTAACATCAATAGGCAATTTAATAGCAAAGAAATTTTTTTTTTTGCTTCATCCAGTGGTTCTCAAATGCTAAATCCAAACTATACGTATCAGTGCAGACGTCCAATAATGGTATTTATTAGTATTTTAAATAAGTACACTAAAACCGTTAGGCCTTACTTTAATAAAAAAACACAAGCTTTAAATTTAAGCACAATTATGATAAGATCTATATTAGAAAAAAAAGTCTGATCCTGCCCTGAATCATCGGCATTATTCAGAGGATCGAGAAATGAAATTGTAGCCAACAATCTTGAAAAAGCAAAAAAAAATGTATTAGACTTTCCGAATAAGTTTAACTAAAGCCCATATCGATGAAAGATTTTTAATACATAGGACCAGCGGCGCATCATCATCAGTTCCAACAGAAAAAATAATCAAGATAAATAGAACAATATCCAAAGCTAATAAATGACACATTGACAAAAAGTATATAAAGCAGAATGAATAACATTTGAGAGAAAGATGTTTGAAGAGAAGATAAGCCCCACTATCTAAATTTAGGCCGACTACGTAAAATATAGAATATTTAAAGCTCATAAAAATACTATTCCTTTCACATCTTACATAAGCACAGCATTAATATTATAACTCAAGTGTTATAAAAGCCTTAGGACATGATTATAACGTTCATATGGTACACTTTTCTTAACAACCTTGATGCTATTGTCCATGCAACCTAATATTATTTATCAAGCGTGCTCAAAAAACAATCGACCCAATCGAGAGAGCCACAATGGGCGAGGTATTAATATTTATTAGAGGTCCTTTCGCTGGCAAGGGTATACCTACATAATCAAGGGGGGCATTATCAATCGGGATTACGTCGTGTCTCTCCATTCTCTCGAATTATAAAACTTAATCGAGTGAAACAATGCGATCGAGATCGGTGACCCTTCACGTGCACAACAATGGATGTGTTACATTGTTCGATTGTTAAAGAACAGCATGCGGGTGATTCACAACATCCGATTGATGAGCCATTTCCAGTAGGGGTGTAGTGGGCGTCGAGCATTCTTATTGATTGTATAATACTAATTACATACGAATCTAATGTAATAGCGTGTTTCGATTATCATGCAGATATAAAAAGAAACACGTTATAGGGCTTACGTTAGACAGGTCGGAGACGAATATCTGATTACGCGTTTCCGAGGGGGTTGGAAACATTTTACCGACGCCCAAAAGGGAAAGGGATCAGATAAAACAAACTCGAGGTACGTTTTGTAAACTTTACGGATCAGACGATGAAACCGCTAGGTCGTGAATGATATACTACATGTAATAAATTAATAAATTAACAATTGTTTGACGGTAGTTTGTATTAAGCTTATTGGGTTTTGGAGATTACAGATCTACAAAACAGAATAATACATTAGCAGAACGATTTGATTGTTGCCAATTATTTAGTATGAAAAATTCACTCAGTGCTTTTTGAAAATTCCGATATAATTGATAATTTCTGGCCAACAGGGAATGCCTTTGTAAATGTAGAACAGAGAATTCTAAAACTGGGGGATGTAAAATTTTAAATTTGAACTTCGATTTTAAATCGCAAAATATTCTAGCATACAAAAGTCCATTGGCCTCACAAAGCATTACTAGTTTTAGTGATCGTCTATCTCTTAGACTAAATGGACCTAAAGAGATGAGGGATATCTGATAAATAGGGGGGATATGGGAGAAATTTTAATGTTATTATTGTGTGATAATTGCTGCGTGAAAGCGTGCTTTGTCGTGATTAGTGTTTGCATTACCGGTATTGTGGCAAAAATCGACCTTGAATATTACTGATCTTAGAAAAAAATATACTGGTAAAAAATACATTCTATTTTTTTTTTCAAATCCGTATATTTTATTTATTGAAAACATACCTCCACGGCTTAGAACTACAAAAATGACGATGCCCATATTGCTTGAAAGCAGAAGCGAATAATAAAATTATGCTTATTGTAAATAATTAACCAAAGTAGTGTTCTCGACATAAGATAACATATTAAAATAATATTAGTATTCTACTTTTAACTTATAGCTTTTAGCATACGTAAAAATAAATAAGTAAAATAAATATTAAATGTGGAATAATTAAAATAAAAATATAAAAATAAATCACATCCTAAACACTAAATAGCAATAATCTGATTTTAGAAAAAAATATGTCGCATTTTGAACATATTTACAATTTTGTACGCAATTTTTTCTCATAAGGTTATTTTGGATAATTGCAACTGACAAAAAATTATGAGTAATATAGGAATATATTTTATTGGAATAAATTGGCTAGTGGTGCTCAAGGCTGCCGAGAGGGGGGGGGGAGAGAGGAGACAAATTTCCGGGGCCAGACACAAGAATATAATGAATATGAACTAAACTACAGTTGTTTAAGATGTACCTATATATAGATGTATTTCAGGTATGAATTCCTTAAGCCCTCTTTATACATATTTTGCAAAAAATAAAAGGAGCGGAACATTGCCTTCAAAAGCACCCACATTCTAGGTAGTACTTTCACAGTAAATATTCTTCTTCAAAGGGACAGATTGTAGTTTTTTGACGTGGCTCCGTTTGTGTTTTTTGTTTGCAAATTATTGTTGACTTTATTGGTTTTTGAACGTTTAAAAAATATTAGACATGAGTGGAAATATTCAACGTATGTAAATTAGTAGCAGTAAATTTAGGTATTCGATCGGAAAATTCAGATCGACTACCTAAGGAAGAAGCAGAGAAATAATGAAAAATAAACAGCAGCACCAGCTGAATTATATAAATTTAATGTATTTATAGATTGTATTATCGGCAATTTGACAACTGGATTTAATGTAGCAAAATAAATAAATAATACACTTAGTTTCATGTGGTTATTCCTAAAAGAAAATCTAGAAAAACAATCTCGAATCTATCCCGAAAATATATTTTAAAATATGTATCGAAATACATTTTTACTAGTAGATATATATTTTTACGAGTGAAAATATAAATTATCTGGCAGGTTTTAGTACAATTATATGATTTCAACTTTTATATATAATATGTAGTAATATATACATATATATTTACATACTTATCATTATTTATTTACATCCGATGTATAAATGTTACAGTTAATGTGTATGTTTTAGTAAAGTTATATTTTTACTAGTAAAGTCTAAATATATTTTCACCAGTCGATATATATTTCTACTTGCAAAAATATAATTAAACTGATATGCTGCTCTAAAATGTTTATGAAGTTCAATTTAACAGCTGCAAACGTCCATTTTCTGTTCAAACCCAAACCTAACCTAATGAATTTCTAAAACTAATTATAGTTTTGGAACTTTTTTTAGGTCAAGTCTAAAATACAAATAAGCCAACTCGTCTCTCAGGGGAAAATAAGCAGAAGAATGAGTACAGACAGACATTAAATCTCACATATTCCTCTATAGTTTGTCTGCATTTCGATATTACACTATGTTTTAAAAATATGATAGCCTTCCTTACCGATATTACTATGTATTTCTAATATAAGAGGGCAGATCAAAGTATATTCAAACCGAATTTTGGTCAATAGGAGAGGGCAAAAACGCGTCACGTCAAAAGCAATAAAATCGACAATATATTGAAAAAATAAATAAGACAAAAAGATTTTTTGCACACAGTCGTCTTATTGATTTTATTAATATAAAAAAAAACACAATAAAGGATCAACGTATAAAGTATTTTTAAAAGTACCTAAAGGTAAGGAAGATTGTTTTAATAAATAACTTGTTATTCTTTTTTAATATTATAACGTTTGTAAATAAAAACCTTTGGGGATATATAAAATAAAAAAACCGTAGTTGTATTCCACTATGAAATAGTTGAATTTAATCAATGATATTATGAGACAAATTGAATGATTTGATTATTTTTTAAGTTCACCGATCGGTAAATTTGTCGAATGGAAAATTCACCGATTCTACAATTATCGATCGCTTATGATTTATTAAAAACCATGAAACGTAAGTTAACGTATTTAATTTTTTTATTGTTATTTTATTCGTCATATATATGAATAACATTTTTTTTTATATTTCCGTAACTATTGATATAATTTCAATGAAATTTAAAATGGAGCGATTAAATAAGTTTAATCGCCGCAGTTTCTTTACCAGTAAGTTCATCGCCTACCGATTAATTATTTTTATCATCGCCTTAATTTTTTGTCTTAACTGTCGAATTCTTTAGAACAAAAAATATTGTTGTATATTCTGCGCATGGTTGGCTCTTTTTTATCCTATATAATATTTTAATACGTTGCATTAATTTTAAATATAAAATATTACATTTCATTTAAGTAATTAAAAAATAGGTGTTTAAATAATTAATATGTATATAAACAGAAGTAAATAAATAATTTTCGCAAATTTATAAATAAATAAATATATGATAGAGCAAACGTTTTTAGATACTGTAAAGAAAAAAAAATGTAAATATATATTATAATAAATAAAAATTAAATTAAATCTAAGTACAATTATCTAAATAACTAAATATAAAAATAATTAAGAGCAAATTAATTAAAAATAAAATTCACATTAAATTATTTATAAGAAACTATTTTTAGAGTCTATAGATATTAATTTACTCTTAATTATTTTTATATTTAGTTATTTATATAATTGTACAATACTTAGATTTAATTTAATTTTTATTTATTATAAGACATAAGATCCAAAATATTTCAAATTGCTGATATTGAAATATAGCTATTGTATTAATTTTCAATATTACATTTCTTCATTAACTATTGATCCTATTTCATTGTAATTGGATCAATAGTTAAGTAAATATTGAAAAAATCATATGTATTTGACGGATAAAATGACAATGGAATTAAATATGGCAACTGACGTTTCATGGTTTTTAGTAAATAAATCATCGGCGATCATATTTTTCTTTTCCTCAATACTGAAATATCTGAATTGTAAGCCATGATCTCTATAGAGGTAAAAGGATATCGTTAAACGTATAAAGGAAAAGATAGAGGACGGTTACGCGCATCAGTGATAAAGCGATACTATGTAAAAAAAAAAATATGAATAACATCTAGTGGTTTTACGCTGCTAATATTTGTATATAAATAAAATAGGACTGACCGCAATCCAGAGAACAATCTTTAAGTCTACACTCAAACAATATTATGAGATGTACACACGTCATAGCGTGTCATCTCAAAGCCATATTCAGTTGGTAAACAATGTCTTTAGTGCATTTTAATCATTAATATTAAATGATTATATATATGAATAAACACTCGTATGATTTACACTCTCGGTCACCGCAATTAGCGAGTCGCCGGCAACTACGAAAACATGAGCGACGCGCTAACCAGTAGCACACTGATCCATTTCGGCGAATCGAACGTGCTGCCCGACATTTAAAAGTTAAAAATTCCACGTTATCCAAAAATATCCATCCCTTAATTGCGACTAACTCCCTAGCCTTCGCCGGAAACCGAAATCCACCCCCGAAACACACATCGCATGCAGACTTTTTCCGGCCGTGATTAAAACCTGAAACCGTACACTAACGTACAACCCATATCCGGTATGTACCTACACAACACGGCCGTAAATAATTGATTCGATTTTTAACGTCAAAGGGCGAAGCTATCGACATTTCGGATGTAATTGGCGCATTATCCAGACAGACGCGAAATCGTTAATTATTTACAAAACCGGTCGCCGTCGATACCGGGTCGATGCGTGCAGTACACGCGACTAACTAACAACAATGCCACTAGGTACTAGTACAAATGGGGTAATCAAAACTGCGATAAAATATTAACGCGAATGTGAAGTGAGCGATGCGTGTGTGATGTGATAACTCTCGGAAAAAATGGCCAATGCGATATAGTTTGCGGGTGTTGAATAAAATTTTATATGTCCGCTGTGGAAAATTGGGGTCGTATTTATTAGGTATATAAGGGAGTAATAGTGCGAGTTCGTGTTGTATTTTATTTTTATAGATATGCGAGTCACTATGTACAGATTATTGATCATATAAATTTATCGCATATAAAATAATAAAAATGCAGTCAAATTTATTTGATGCACAATATAAAAACAAATATTATTAATTCTTTATTTCTTCACTATGTAGTATTTAAAGATTAGAATACAAGAAAAAATAGTAGCGGCCAATAGGTGCGCGGTCTGGATCGGCACTGATTTTTTGCGACCGCCTTATAAATGTTTCAATTATGCTTTTGACTATTATTTCATTTCTCTCAAAAGTAAATACTGAATTATTATACTGAGATTCGGTATAATTTAATTTTATACTGAATTTCATTAATTCCATGTGGGGAATTTCATGGAGGGAAACTAAATTCAAGATATAGACAATTTTTATAATAAAAATCCTTAGTTTGTAGAATGAAATACAAGATATTTCAATAATATATATAATACAATAAATCGATAACTTGGAATCCACTATAATAGAAAGGCTACACAGAAAATTCCTATAATATATTAGCTAAAGGAGTAGGATTTTGTTTAAATACGCATTTATGCTAAAAGGTTACGATTTATAAGGTACTGATATACGTCACATATTATTTTTTTATGAATACTTATCAAATATCAGTTTTTTGTATCAGAAATTTCTCCTGAATAAAGAGATATCTTTCATATTTCATAAGGGATATAAAGAACTTTTTAACTGTTGTTTCATTCAACTTACAGTGTTATTTTTATTTTTCTCGAGAAGAAAAGCTACTTAATCGCAAACACGTGTAGCGATGATGTCTCAAAATAATTAAATCAAGTACTAACTAAATTTTCTAGACCTTGCTCTCTTCCTCTCTTGACTTTCTCGTTTATTTAGAAAATACGGAGAAAAAATAAACATGCTTACTGAAAGATAAAACAGCCGAAGGAAAATATATAATTTGCTCGAGCTCAATAGTTTGCTGTATGTAATTAATTACCTTTGGGAATTCTGCAGTTTCTAATACATATGCAATGTTTACAACCACATTTGTGATTTGTGTATATAATATAGTGACAGATTTGTGTACTGCGCCAAAAAGGCAGCGGATATTCAATACATATAAACATAATATAATTTATTTTTTGTCAGGCAACCCGACACATAGAGTTCGTGTTGCTGATACTGTCCTTATCCTATGTACGCATTATATCACTCCGAGTCCACTTGATCCCGCCATAGTCACGGTCCGGTTGACGACCCCTGAACGGAGGGCACTTCAAACGCTACGCTCCCAGGTCCAGGCGAAAGGCAATCTGGCCAAATACGCACAAGTATCCCCGGATGAAAGAATATCTCGAGTTTTTTTCTAAAAAGAGTCAATTTCGGATAGGGAGACTGTAATGAAATTACGGTACTCTCTATATACGCATTGCGTGTGTGTGCATTTCGCGGATTTAATCCCGCGATTAAATACAATCACGCCGAATTAAAGATATATGATGAAGAGATGAAGAGAAGGTTTTTGGGGACGGTGGTGGGAAAGAATTGGGATTTGAAAGGAGTCGTAAAAGAAGCGGGGAAAAGTTGGGCGCTTGGTTTTATTTGCGTAATTTGGAAATTTGGGTTAAGTAAGGCGGTGCTGGGGGGAGTCCGGTGTGTATTTTGAGACGTTATACGGTCCTCGTGTAATATGATAAAAATGAAAGCACGAAAATTTCTCAGGACGAGCTTTTGAGTTATAGCTATGATGTTTCCTTCCGCCGCCGAGAGAGTTAACTTAATTTGTTTCGAGACGAATCGAGATTTTCTCGGAAGACTGTTTGAGCCGACGACGATTTGCAAAGTATTTTTTAGTTTTTAGATAATATGTACAGTGGTATCACACGAATTCTAAAAAAACTCGTATGAGTTGCGGTAAATAAATAACAACTAAAAAATTAAGAAAATTATACTTAGTAATTGTTTAATTGCAATTACGTAGATTAACAAAGAAAATGGTAGCTTATTCGGTTCATTAAAATAATATTTAATTAACGTTTTAGATATTCAATGAGTAGCAGAAAAAAAAGTTTCAAATCAGATAAATTTTCAGCAATAACATCTTTGTAAAAAAAAGCTGGATAATTGCCGTATCAAGATTTCAAAATCGTTTCTATATTTTTAAGCTTTAGAGCATGGTTATGACATTGAAGCAAAGTTCCAAGTGTATCGATAGAAGCGTCTCGAAGAGCCAAAACCAAAAAAAGCACGTCAAGTTCAATCGAATGTCAAGATTTTCTTATTTTTTTCTCTGATTAAAATGGCTTTTCACTACGAATTATTACTACTAATATTTAGCATTTTTACGCCACCAATCCAAAAAGGAGACAATAATTACAAGCAAGCAACGCTTAGATTTTGCACTGCAATAATGTACTAGCTTACTGAGTAATTTGATATTGTAGATATAGATGACATTATGAATTCTAATAACTAAGTTTTTATGCGAAACCCCTTACGTTTCTTTTATTAAATTAGCCAAATAAAAAATTTTCAATATTTTTTGCCAAAAATTTATTCTATTAGAAATAGTAAATTAAATTGCTCTACGTAGCATAAAATTGGCCAAACACGTATTTTTTTGATGGAAATTTTTTAGCGTTTTTTGGTGAAAACGCCGATTTTTAAATTAGTCGATTTTATATTCGCAAACCAATTTTCATGATTTGATTATTACAGAATCATTATTAATATTAAAATAAATATAACCAAGTTTTTTATTTAATTATATAGATGTACAATAAAAAACATATATTACTCATAAAAGACATATTAGAAAAAGTTCAAATAGGGGTTTATTTGCACTATAAAACAATATATCGTATATGAGGCATCAAGAATATTAAGGCGAATACAACAAAGTGGCATTTTCCCTCATATTTCAATCACTAAAAAAATCTGTCTTTAGTGTACGATACAAACAATAAGTCATACACTAATAAAATAAATCTAAATCTCATGTAATAAACTATTTTAGATTTAAAAAAATAAAGAGTAATACTGTATATTAAAATATAATTTGATACTGTTTTAGACCTGTGAATTAAGTTGGATTTAAAAACGCTCAACTCAAAACATTTATTTGTTGAGTTTATTTTTAATATTCTCAATGTATTATATATTTTATAAAACAGAAAATACATGGGTCTGTCTGTCACAAGAACTCCTCTTTTTGAACTCCTCATTTGTACATGAACAGCGACGTACTGACGACCGATTACGTGGTACTACAATACGACAATGCAATATGTACAATGAAATAAAACAGAATAAGTAAATCTATTGCGGACAAAGTTAAAAGTTAAAATTGAGTTGATCAGTGACGTGCTGATGTTTGATTACATGTACTGCAATACGTGAAGACATGAGACTAGAATTGTTATTCATAGCCAAGTATTGTAATCAATTTATAATAACATGATGAATACAATTAATTATAATTTATAAATATTAAGAATCTATTCCGGGCGAAGCCGAGTAATAAAGCTAGTATAATATACGTTTATAATATGAGAAATGTAATTTACATCCAAAATTTAATTACACAGATACAATGTCATCGTTGTGCTTTACATTTTGTGATGTAAGGATTTTTACTTTGAAGGAGGATAATATGCTTAAGGTAAATAAATTTTACAATGTAATGTTTGTATAATATCGGTTATTGATTTTCTTGTTTATATATATATGTATATTTGCGAATATTATTCATAATACAAGAATCTCAAATTAGGGTCACATATTCATGGAAATTAAAAAAATTTGAATATGTTATTTTTGGAATAATATTAATACCATATGATATTATTATAAATACATGGCTACGGTTTCTCTTATAAATGCAGTAAAAAAAGATGGGTTAATAGAAGGAATAAAAAGCTTGTCGGTTTACAAAGGGAGCAATTAAAAGATATGAAAGATAAAAAAACCTTGAGAATCCATTGTATTATAAATAAAATTAAGACGAAAATCTGAGCACTTCTAAACGACACTGCGATATATTGAATTAAAAATATATTAGTTTCAATTAGCTGATACAATAATTTTAATACAATTAGATTAATAACAGCTGTAATAAAATGATAATATTATATAATGTTGATCGTTTCATCGATTATTATTAAACTAAGGTACAATAATAATTAATAAAACAGCCTTAAGAAAAAAACAAATCTGCTTAAACACATGAAAAAGAAGCAGACTAATAACTTTTTTACGGAAATTAATCTATGAGGCTTTTCTTATAATCTTTTGATTGTTTTCAAAGAAAAAATGTTTAAATAAATAAAAAAAATTATTATATCAGTATGAATTTAAGGGAGCGTTTCTGAAAAAGTTAAAGCCTCTGAAAGTTTAACTTATACTTTTAAAACTGTTTTGGAAATTTTCAATTTATTGATAACAATCAGTTGCCATCATAAATCAGTGGAGGCCGGCTGGAGGACACCATATATATATTCGGGCTACTCTAAAATGCGCCACCTGTTGCCATTGATAACGCTCTATACATAAATCATATTTATTAACACTGAAATTGCAAAACAATTTAGATGTAGAGCGTCGCGCTGGCTTCAATTTGAATTGCAAATTAAAATTTGCGTTAATTACAATATCGGGCGACTTTTAAATGCGCCTTCTTTATTTAGTATTTTATTATATTACACATTTACAAATAATGAATGAAGCGTTGGTGTAAATTATACAGTGATTTTAAAATTTTATCGATTGTTGAATGAAGTACTTGTTCATAACGCAACTATTGTGAATATCGCATTCAACGAACGCATCTATAATAATTCCTATTAACTGCTCAAAATGGTAATTTAAATGAAAAATTTTATGGAAACCAGTATATTTATATAAAAATACATGGAATACATAAACAATCGTTTAAAAAACAATTCACGCAGGATAATGCACGAACGACCCCTTCGCGCAAATAAATTCGGCGTATTCGAAAACGACACACTAAATTTATGTCACGTAACATTTCAATAAATGTTTTATATAATAAAATATATAGGAGGAATATACCTGTATATATGTGTGTATCTACTACCTGTATGTGTCACCTCTGCACCGATTCTCCTATTGAAACCTATACGCGTAACGTCAGAATTTTCGGCGTGGAAACTTTTATTATCGCCCTTTTATTTTACGAGTTGTGTTTTATGAAAGTCACGCCGTATGACTTTCGCAGCGTTCTCGCTAAAAGCTTTTTAATGTTCATTTTGTTCACGATAGAGATTTTTTCTGAAGGCTTCGATTGCGCTCAGGTGTATCGATATGTGTCATCTATGTTTTGGCAAAAAATGGTTGGACTCGATTGGACGATAAATTGAATAGTTTGTGTGACTGAAATCACTATTTATACCAGAACGTTAAATTAGTATTTTTGCTTAGATTTTTTTACCATAAATAATTTAAAAAAAATAAAATTTGTGGTTGAATTTAACTTTGAATACTTATATTTGGTGTCCTACATCAAATCAGACTAATTAATATCAAGATAATATTTTTTTAGATCAATAGACAATCACCATTTGAAAATAAATATTTGCATACAATTATATAAGCTATTTTGAAAAGAAGTTAGCCAGATTCGTACGAAAGTAAGCTATGATCTGGCTGTTAATCAATAGTTTGCTTGTCTCTTTTTGTATCAAAGTGAAGAAACGATTCATAGAAATATATAAAATTGCACTTTAAACTCAATTTATATTATTATCGAATTCTGCAAGATTAAACAATTGGCAACAAAACTTAATTTAAAAATTTTGCAATTTTCGTTTCAATATAACAAAATTTGGCGTTCGCAGAAAAAAAAGCCTGAAAAATAACGCTATAAAATATTATTAACTATAAATATTTAAAGGTGTGACCAGAAAAACCGAATGGTGATTTTTGCAACATTGCAATTTTTTTTTTAATATGGAAGCCTGGTTAAAGTACTATCGAAAAAATAATAATTTACAAAGTTTCAACTTTTAACTCGCTTAAATTTTAAGTTAACCTCAAAAAAAAAAGTTTAATCCTAATTTTGCGAAAAAAAAATGACTTACGTTTTGAGCTGTGTCTCCATTCGTGTGCTAGATGGAGCGTTATAAATTTAGGCAAAATAGCACAGTATAAAGAAACTATATACAGTCTTGGCCATAATAATGGGTTACTTTCTAATATTTACAAAGTAGAAAGTAACAATCGAGCAAATGTGAGGTGACAAACAAAAACACGGGAAAAATCACGACATCTGGAATTGCCTTGCGTATAGACTAGTATTTTTGTTCGTATTCTCTATGACATTCAGGAAGGGACTATAATAGTTTCGTTCATCCCGAGTCATCCCGAAGATATACCACTGGTTTTAATAAAAGTTGAACATTAATGCGGCCACTGGTCTAATAATACATTTTCTTGAAAGGACTTGTTTATCAAAAATATACTCCAAATATTAGTTATTTTCGACTTTTCAAAAATAGAATATAAAAATATGAAATATAAAGAAACAATAATTTCTATGTTCATAAAAAATGTATTAAGACTAGATACATAAATATATATATTTATTTAAAAAAATAATAAAAAACTATAAATTAGTATAAAGTATATGTACTGGCAAAATAACTTATTAAATTGCTGTTGAAGTGGGCTTTTTTCAAAAATGGTTTGCTACAAAAACAGCACGGTATGTTAAAAAAAAAAATAACGTAAAAATTAAATTTATTTTTAACACTATTCGTTTTAATTTGAAAGATTCTATATGAAAGCCACATCTGTACAATATCAACTTGAAAATATGGGTAATTTCTGTAATTTCAGCAATTACAAAGTGTTTTTAATTAACTTATTTTGTTTGTAGACAAATGGTTGTTATGTCCATGGCTTAATAATAGGGCATAAAGTGTTTCAAACTTTAAATTTAATTTTAATTATTCCTGCTGGCAAAGACTACGACTTAATATACTTAAAAATATTTTAACATACCAAATTACTTGGTACAGACTTAAATTAAAAATTATTCGTATTGATTTAAAAATAAATAAAAATATATTATCAATCTTAGAGAATGTTCACAGTTGCATAACATCAATTCGAAAATATGGGTAACTTTTGGAATTTCGGCAAATATAAAGTGTTTTTTTTTTATATCGGCTATTAGTTGTTACGCTCATGGCTGTTAAAAATAACAGAAAATTAAGTGTTTCAAACTTAAAATCAGTATGAAATATTATGTAATTATTCCTGCTGTCAAAATTTTAAAATTTTAAATTAAATTAAATTTCTTGCATAATTTTAAAAATTAGTCCAAAGCTGCATATTAATATCAACTTGAAAATATGCGTAATATTCTGGAATTTCGGCAAATAAAAAATGTTATTTTTTCCTATGTATACGACTGCTTGTTTGTCAACTTTTAGCTTGTTTATGGCAGTTATTGGAATTAGAATTGAATATAGTATGCTATCAATTATATTTTTAGAATATAACTATATATCAAAAAACCTTATACATCTAAATGGTTGAGTAATGCATATGGCAACTTTTGGTTTGTCAAATGAATTGTCAGATGCTATATAAAAATCGACAAATCCTTGGCAGTAAATTACTTTTTATAAAAACTGTATTGTTCAGATGCATAAAACAAAAGCATTTTGTAAACATGCATTCAATGTCGGAATAAAATAAGCAAATTGGAAACAGAACAATCGGAGGTCAAAACATGGACCTTGTATTTTTTTGTCAAGTCATCATAGCTCGTTAACAGAGCTATGCTCCGGAACGAGCCGACAGACAGGTGCAATCTGCGGTACCTTGTTCACAAATTAGACAGGAGTTTTCAATCGCTAGGCGAATCTCGGAAATGACTCTTGGAGATTCGATCTTCTGTGGGGGGTGGAGCCGAGGGGCGGTGACGGTGCAATAAGGGAGAAACAAATCCAACAAAGGTAGTTACATGAACTGTAAAAGACGCGTTTCCACTGAAACGAGCGAGGGTCGAGATTGAGTCATTGGTGGGGAAACGTTTCGGCTAGATAGAATCGAGATCGTTGTACGGATTGTGCTCGAGTTATATTAGAATATTTAGATGAACGCTTGAGACAACGGCGAAGTCAAACTATCGTCGTATATGTACTATAAGTAATAATATATAAATGGAGCATGAAATTCATTGACTGATTTTGAAGTAATTTTGACAAATGTAATTATATAAACTCAATAAACATAAAGTGAATAGCATTTAAAATGTAAATAAAATTTTAATTAGGTACTATTAAATAAATATTAAATATTAAAGCATACTTTCTTAAATGCGAGACGTATTTATTTTCATAATATACACATTAATTAAAGATTTATATCAGAATTGTATTTAAAAATAAGATTTTTTCGTTAAAAAAATGTAATCAAGTAAATTTATTCACTCAATATAATATATTGTGGTACTTGAATCAAATATAAATGTGGTTAATAAGAAAACTTAAATACTTTTGTAACATAATCTCGCGAATAAATAAGTGTACAATTATGAAAATCGATAATTTCTCACAACTGTAATTTATTAAAAAAATATTCTACAGATATAACAATAAATATATAATTGGGCCAATTTAAAAATATTTTTTTTATAATGACATTATAAAAATATGTTTGCCATAAAGAAATGCGAAACTTCAAGCTGAATAATAATATATTATTTATTTTTTATGATGTCACTAATTCACAGACAGTTTCAGTCTAATATTGTCACAATGCCTATTTTATTTTTTATTACAAATTTGAGCATCATGACTTGACAGGTTTTCCCAATGCGGCATTATGACCATTATATAAATAATAATAATATTAAAAAAACATATTACACATCTAATACATGAGCACCATCCCACATCACCAAAATTTTTGGTAAGCTCGTTGAAAAGCTGAATGGTTAGTGCAAGGGTGCGTTATGTAAGGAAAAACCATACTTAAATGTGACTAATGTAAACCTCTTAAATATAAAATAAATTTTTTATACATTTAAATGATCAGAAACAGAATATTTATTGTAATTAGATAATAAAGCGAGGTTCTTGCAAGTTTTCTTTCGGAATATGCAGTTGAGTTAAGAAGCTTTTACACGAAATGCAATGACCAAGTTTTTACTCGATTTATAAAGACTTACACTTAAATTTTATGTGGAGTTACCTCTCTAAAAAAATTCTAAAAACGTGGACACTTCGATTAGATTGCGAACGACCGCGCGCGGCTGTTAACCCTTTGCGTGCGGTGATAACAGTGAGTGTTTTCGGAGCCGCTTTAATTACTTTGTAATTTTACCATTTCGATAGTAATTACCGCCGTAAAAAAAACGAGGGGAAATAATTTAAATACACCAAAAAAAAAACGAAAGGTAAAAATAGCAACACAGCGGGCGGTCGAGCGTCGGATATCGACGGAGTTTAATGGACGACAATTCGTTCCGGTCGTTCGTGTCATTGTCATCGGTTGTTTATTTATTTTTTTCCACCTTTTTTCCGACTCGGTGGAATCGCGTGAGACCGGCGGCTAATTGCCGTCCGCGCATTTTCCACACAGAGGCCGTTTTCAATTAGAGGAAGAGCGTCGCGGACCCCCGCCGGCACGCGAGCCCCACGCATGATCGATGGGCAACCCCTGGCCGGGAATCTCGGCTCGACAAATCGACCGTAATGATATATACTAATGGCCACTCCGGCCGGCTAAGCCTTATCGACGTCCTTTATTTAATTGTGACGATTCGTATCGAGGGCAAAAATAAAAACAATAGCGAAAAACACGGACCTAATTCTATTTTTCTCAGATGCGGATTTCATTTTATTTATTAGCTTACGGCCATTTCGTACGAATTGCGCTTTTCCACTACGAAAATAGAGTATCAATATTGATGAAAGTGTTCTTCAAATAGGTACAATTAAAGGGTTAACTAATCAACCTAAATCTTAATGGGCGATTATCAACGCGGCGTTAAATTGCCCTTTTCATCATTGAAGATTTACTACATATGAATGACGCGCCCTAAAAGGGTTAATAAGGGGCGCCAAACAAATTAACTTAAGTAAAGCGGATAGAATACGGGAATTACTATAAAATATGAGTTACAATATTGCCTCGTTAATATTTCATGTAATTTGGGTGTTAAAAATAATTGAAATAGTTCAATTCAATATGATAAAGTTGCGTGACTGTCTCATTAGTATCACATATTTTTGTTGAATATGCGGCGGACCACACAGATAGGATCTTTATTATTCTTGAAACTCGCGTAATTACTCTGACCAAAAGTGATCAATAATGATAAAAAAATTCAATAGTGCGATCGCACACAAAGACTCTCGTTACGACTAGAACTAAAGAATTCCCCAATAAATAGCACGCAAGGATTCTCCGGTGCATTGAATGAATATTTCTTTGTTTTGGTCACGAAAAACAATATATATGTACATAATTAAAATAATACACAAAAAAATAATAAAATATCAAAATTAAATTATACGAACTAGAACAGCTCCTCATATTATTAATGAGGATACAGCGTAATAATGAGCCGGATGGCCACAACCATAGGCGAGTCGGCAAGTGCGGACGCCCTAGCTCCAACGGCTACCAAAAGAGGATGCGATCGTGATTCTCGAAGACGTTCTGGAACCCAAAACTGGAATTCCTCGAGAATAGCTAGATTGTCGACAGAAGCTTTCAGTCATTTGAAGAAATGCTTAGCGACATACAACTTTATGCGAGAACTCAGCGAATCGTATCTCAACGCTCCTAAAAGAAAGGCGCTGTGATATAAGAAATGAGACCAATTAACACGTTACTATGGAAAAGATAATGGAAGAAGTAGTAATTAAACAATTTTATTATTGCACAAAATATTTTCTGTGAACAACAATCGGATTAAGAAAAAAACATTGCATAGAGACTGCGATAAATGTTGGTCAAGGATATGAACAAAATCAGTGGAGCAGTTTTCCTGGATTTCAAGAGAGCTTTTAACGCTATAGACAGAAGTATAGAGTTAAATACATTATAGATTATAGGTTTAAGTAAAATAGTGTGTTAAATATTTAAAAAGGAGAAGGAAAAAGTTAAAATAAGTTATGCTTATTTAAAAAAAAAATAATGTGTACCACAGGGGACACAATTGTTTATTTTAATAAATATTAATGATATAATAAATAATACAGAAAAATGTAAAATACAATTGATTGTAGACTACACTTTAATTTATTGCATAGGTGATAATGATAAACAAGTTGTAGATACGTTTAATAACGAATTAACGTAATTACAGGATCAAAAAAAAATAGTAGAAAAATCGGTATTTTATCAAGGATGAGAAATATGTTAAGTATAAATACAAAATAAATAATCTACAATAGTATTATGTTGCCTTACTTCAATTATAGTGCAACAATATTATATATGCAAAACAATGTTGCAAAAATTACAAAATATGGCAATGAGAGTAGTTTTAAATAAAATTAGGTTTAGTTGCGCACATTGCGTACCGTGTGCACAAATTTGTGCGTTTCGTCATTTTAACTTCATACGGAAAAAACCCACGTAAACTGCGTATTTACTGTAACGTATTTATTTAGGGATTTACTTACAGATGTTACTAATATCACATTAACTAAAAATAGTTCAAAAAAGTAAAAATCCTAAATTCCAGAGGCTCAAAACTCGGGTAAAAAAAATTAGTTTCAAGATGTATGTTTACATATAAATATACAATTTTTTTCTATGAAATTATCTCACATATTATTTATTAGAAATAGTTATATCAGTCAACACCAAATTGAAAATCACGTATCAATAATATATAAATGTATTTAATTAATTTTTAACACTTAACGGTCGATTTACGCGGCGATATTCGTAAGACACCCAACCGTCCAATTTCGAACAAATGTAACGTTTCCGTTAGGCTAAGCGCAGCGTTATAAAAAAGTCACCAAAAAACCCCACATATCGGTTTGATTCAGGTAAAGATGGTAATTTTTTAGAGATATGTTTCTTGAAATTCTTATCTAGAAAATTACAAAAAAAAACAAAATATTCAAAGGTAACCGCATTAAAAAAAACGAAATGTTGAGCCAGACCTAATATCTAAGTACATATTATTAACCCGAAGCATTATAACAAAATAATCAGTGATTCTCAAAGTTTAATTGCGCTAACTTATTTTACAACTTTTTTGCATTATTATATTTTGTTAGGTTTACAATATATTTTTGTTATGTTTATTTATTTCGTACTCCTCAATTTTTTGGATACTATTTTCTATGAAATAAATTACAGTTAATCAAATTCAAAATTTTATAATATAAAATATAATATTTTTTTATTTATTATTATTTTCTGTTATATATGTATGTACATTTTAAGTTTCTAATAAATCGGTATTTGATGTATCGTGGGTATTTAAACGCAGATTCATCAATCCCTAATGTGATGTTTTATAATATTATAATATTTAAACCTGAAATGATTCCGATCTGTTCAAAGTAAATAAGCTGTTCTCAACATGTTTTCAACAATTGTAAACAATGTAAATGGTTATGAACCAGTATTGTGCATTTAATATATCTGTATGTTATTATACCTATGTCTATTTAAGAAATAAACTTTTATAAAAAAAAAAAAAACATGTTTTCAATTGCCAACACATTGAATACCGGGTATTATTCCTAAAAATGGAGCCGTGCGGCGGGGATTATTTGCGAAAATTAGGACTTTAATTAATTTGTGTAACTATCCAAGCACATTGGTGGTGGTGTGCATCTTTATTGGATGCAAAGTATACAGTAAGTGTGCGTTTTTCATTATTTTAACACATTGCGTACCATGTGATAAAAATACTAAAAGTGGTAAATATATAATATTAACGCAATTAAATGTTTAGAATCACTGATATTTTTTAAATATACTAAATATACAATGTAAAATAATAATACATAACTTATAACAGAAATATAAAATAATAATACATAAGTAATAAAATATTGCTTTTATCCAAAGGCAAACGTTACGTTTGTTCAAAATTGGACGGTTGGGTGTCGTGCAAATATCGCCGCGTAACTTGACCGTCAAGTGTTAAAAATTTGGAATTGATCGTCACAAAATTAGATATTTTTAGTTTTGTATTAGAAACAACAGTATTTAATCATCATTTTATTATCATCTTAATTGGTTTTATTTAATATATATATATATATATATATATATATATATATATATATATATATATATATATATATATATATATATATATATATATATATATTGGTTATTCTAAACAAAAAATTATATTTTATTTTATTGGTACGCGATCCACAGATTGATGTTTACTGATTTTATCATTGCGAATACAAAAAACGATCATCATGAATCTGTTTTTAAAATTTGACGTTAAAACGTTGACTAATTAAAAAGTTATGATGTTTTAAAAAAAATAAGTTTATATCTTAATTTTCGTAAATAATCCCCGCCGCACGGCTCTATTTTTAGGAATAATGCCCGGTATTCAATGTGTTACAAAAAATATTTAAAATGAATTTTTTAGTATTTATTTATAAACTAGAAAACAAAATGTTAGCAGAGTATCTTTGTAAGTATTTAATACAAAATAAAGTTCTACATAGATTTAATACTAGAAAAAGAGATAATTTAAAAATTGGTAGATATAAGAATACAGGGGAATATTGTATGGAGAATATTTCTAGGACAATCTGTCAAAAATAAAAATGTAGCAGGTTACCTCAATGGTCTAAAGAAACGAAATAAATTATACGATTTAAGTATTTTTTTATGTTTATGTAATATTATATATTATTTTATTAGCTAAATAAATTCCTAAAATAAATAAACAGCAAAGATGACTATGAGATCTGCATTTTATTGGAATTAGAATGTGTCTCATACTCATAAATTAAATATTAATCGCATTTTTAATGTTAAAAACGCTGGATTTGTCTATCTGAGTATTTCATTATTTTTTGTTATCTAATTAAGATGAGAAAAATATGTATTAGTAGTACTTGTTAAAAATCGCTACATTATATGTTTATTTATGTAAGTACATTACACATTTTATTAATTTATTTATTACTACACAATATAAATACAATAACGTTCCAAAATGAACGTCGTCTTAGAACATCTGCTCCTATAATACAACAAGCCAATATTCCGTGTAGCATACCAATTTTAATAAAATACATAATTCAATTTCAGTATCGAAACAATATTAGCTTCGCGTATAATGTATCATTTTATTATTATATCGGTACATCGTAATATACGCGAGGGACGAAATATATTACAACGTGTATAGAAAAGACATAAACGTCAATACGCGCGTAATAAAAAATACATAATCGTCATACCTCTGAATATGAAAATTATTATTAATATCTCAAATTGTCATTTTTGGGAAACGATTCAATGTCTTTTGTGCCCAAAATTGGCTCGAAACATGACCGAAGACCCAAACGATGTGTCCTTTCATCGTCCATATTGAAAAATTTCATATTGAAAATTTCCAACGGTCTGTCGGCGACAGACAATGATAGATGACCCCATAGGATAATATCATAGTACTAGTACACGATGCGGCAAAATTAATCGGAAATATCGCTCGTGTCGTTTACACGTTTCGACCGTATTGGATTAGGTCTAAGAGAATTTCTTTTCTTTTTTCGTTAGTTAGTTTTTTTTACGTTCCGATCCGACGTAATAAGACCCTTGCCAAAATTCGCACAAAAGACACGTAGCTGTTTTGAATCTTGAATGTTTAACCCGCCGCCTGCTGCAAAAACGTGTACGTGGTGGGAATTTTTGGACAAAACTCCATTAAAATTTCATGACGCGAAATTATATCTTCTTTGTTGATGCTTGTTAAACATATTTTTGGTGGAAAAATGTAAAGCGCGTGAGTTATTCCTTGCATAATGCGGCTGTATCGATTTTGTGACAGAAATTCTACGCCGTATCATAAACATTTTTTTTGATAAATAAATTACACGAGCGATTCTCTAACACGAGCTTTAACTACAATGCTTAAATTGATTTTTTTATTATTACAACTCAATAAAGCGCGGTTCATTTCTGAAACATGATAAATTGTATAATATAATATATAGAAATATCACGAGCGAAGCATATAAATCAGATGATAATAATTCAGCAAAACACATCGTGTCAATGAATATCTTTCTTAAAAAAGTAAAGTTAATAAAACAGATGTCCCTTAATCAAATAATGCCACACAACACCCAAAGCACAATTCAAACAATCCTTAGAACAAGGAATATAATAAAATGTCTATCTAAGTGCGCCATTCGAACCTTTGAACTTCGATAAGCCGAAAATCCTTTCAAATGCTTCATTTATTCAGCGTTTTCCAAAATAAACTTCACGAAACTTCAAAATCCTTATTAATCTTTCTGTAATTTGACTCCGACGAGTAAGAGAGACGAACTGTATATGTATATGTCTAATTTTTTTAAATATAATATTATTTTTTACATGAGATTCTAACAGACAAACGCAGTATTGTCGTTGCATAATATAAACTTTTTCGTCGACCGCAAAAAAGCTAAAAATTTGCATGCTATCCACAAAGGCCGCATCCTTTGCATTTCCGAAAGCATTGTTCTGCATTACCACATACCTTGCAGCGGACAATCGGATTTTTTCCTATCTCACGATCTGGATTATTTGCATAGCGGCGTCGAAGGTTAGTTTTTGTCGGATTCCATTTTTTTTTACTTCCATTCATTCGCAAACTTCCTCGATACTTATCTTGCGATTAGCCACTAACCAGTCCATCAATCATCGCTGCTAATTAAGTATCATTGGCCCGTCCGAAACGGACACAAAAACAAACACACACTTGTCAAAAGTGACGGGAATTAATTACTTTCTTGTACTTTGAAGACGCATCGCGCCATTAACATCGACGTTTCGCAGATAGTGTCTGTTTTGACGTTGGGTCGATTGAGAAATGGATTTAGCACGTAGCACAAGGGTTAAATGGTGTTGATATTACACATTTAATACAAATTATAACAATAGATAAAAATCTAGAACTTTTCCCATTAGGGTGAAGAAGTACAATGGTCAATTGTGTTTTAGTACTGGGTTCAAAAATCATTTAAAAAACAGTTTTAAATACTAAAATCAAAATAGTTAATCACTCGCTGAAATGTTATTAAAATATAAGTTAAGACCCGCAAATTATTACCTTTTCATCTATTGAATATATCTGAATTATATTAAAGGTATTTTTAATATTAGGTATTAAAAAAAAGACGGTTCGGTGATTATTGCGGAAACAAAAATACCACGGACCCAAAAATTCCGCACAACTAAAATTCTAAAGATAGATATTTTTATCTATTCAATATGTCCAAATTTACTTAAAAGCTTTCTTTAATAAAAAATCGCCAAAATCTTACAAGAAAGAAATTGAAAAAATATGGTTCAGGGATTATTGTCAAAATAAAAACTGCAGACTTGAAAATTCCGTGCAGCGAGAATAGCAGATCGAAAATTCTGAAAATGATTTTTTAATCTATGAATACGTTCCAATTTATTTGAAGCACTCTTTACTGAACAAACGACCAGAGTTTTACAAGAGATGAATTAAAAATACCGTTCGGAGAGTATTGCGAAAAAATCACGAACCCGAAAATTGCGAATATAGATGTTTTTTTAACCCATGAACATGCTCGAATTTACTAAAAAGCATTCTTTAAAGAAAAACCGCTAGAAATATAAAAGTTTTCTTAAAAAAAATTAAAAAATACGATTTAGTGATGATTGCGGAAACAAGAAAAGCGATCCAAAAATTCCGCATAGCTAAAATTCTAAACATAGATATTTTTTATCTATTGAACATGTCCAAATTTACTTAAAAGCATTTTCAATGAAAAACCGGCAAAATTTTACAAGAGAAGAATTGAAAAAATACGGTTCGGTTAATATTGCCAAAACAAAAACTGCGGACCCAAAAATTCCGCACAGCGAGAATAGCAGATAGCGAATATTCCAAAGATGATTTTTTATTCAATTGAATATGTTAGAATTTATTTGAAGCATTCTTTACTGAACAAACGGCCAGAGTTTTATTGTACAAGAGACGAATTAAAAATACTGTTCGGAGAGTATTGCTAAAAAAATCGTGATTATTGCGGAAACAAGAACTGCAACCTAAAAATTCCAAAAAAATGTCCAAATTTACAATGAAAAACTGCTAAAATTTATATTATTTAAATCAAACATTTTAAAATAAAATATGGTTTACAAATCAATATAAAGCCAATTGACTATTACTACTATTTTTTATAGAAGCTATTGAGAAAAATATTTTAGTAGCGATTTAATATATTACATGATTTTTTACTTTATTGAAAAACATAATAATTCAATTAACATAATCATAGCATTTATTCGAATTAGTTCTTAAATCTCAACTTGAAAAAGTTCTTCTGAAATGATTCTTAGAATAACAATACCTAATTTTCCAGGGAACTCGCAATTTGTGAATAGTGTAAATAATAATCAAAATAATTAAAAATACTACACTATATACATCACTACAAATCTAAAGCCATGCATTTGAATAACACTTTTATTCATAAAAAAATCTAATTTAAATACAGATCCAAAAGTTAACTTTAAATAAATTTATCTACAATATTCAATCATATAAATTAAATTAAAAATAATTTAAAATATTTTACATACATGAGAAATAAGAAAGCTTTATTCACCTTGTGACTATCATAATAAATTGTACTACGCGTCACAATGAAGCGTCAAAATATTTTTTATAAAGATGCGTTAGAGCTAGAAATTAATTTAGAGGATAATGGACAAGCGATATGACGCTCAATTATCCTATTCGGCACAATTATGCTTTTAAAATTGCTATTTATTGTTGCTCTAACACGTTTTAAAATGTAATATATCGAAAAATGTGTCTTGTTGATACTATTACTAACTATTAAAAGGATAAAATTAAATGAATACGTGTATTGTTTAGCCATAATTAACTGTCAAAACATTGTTTCTAAAGATATATTTTTTATATGTACGTTTGATCTTACAACCAGAAATCAATTTTAAGGATAATAGAGTTACGATATGACGCTAAATTATCATATTAGGAGCAATTCACGCCTTTAAAACAAAAAAATATTGTTAGTCTGACACATGATAAAATGCTAAATATCGACACAATGCAATTTTTTGAGACTATCACTAACCGCAGAAGTTCCGCAGAAGCGGACAAAAATTATATTTGTATTAAATCTATATTGTTAAGTGTAATAATGTAATATGAGGTGTTGGATTAATAATCTAGACCCAGATGCAAAGTGTGAACTAAAATTAATATAATATATGTTACCGATTCCCAGAATTTGATTTCAGTCTGGTTTATTTATACGTACTCGTGGTTATTGATTGAATTGCTCTGTTGTAACTCATTAGAATTACGCTTACAAAGTATAAGATTTAAAAAGCGAAACATACGCAAATATTCGTAAAGTAAATACTCAAAGATTTAAATTACCGCCCTAAATACATACGATTAGCCAAGGAAACAAAAAATAACTAAAACGGGATTTTTTTTATATTTTTATATTTAAACCGACAATATATAACATGGATCGCGACACAATCCAGCTACTTTTAGAGAACGGGCCAAATTTCCACAGACACAATATGGCGCTAAGCATTCAGGGCGACAACATCAAAGCTGTCTTTACGCTTCAAGTGTTAGATTTGGTCCACTTAAGCCATCATCTTTGAGTCGCCATGAGCTAACTCTTTTTTTATTCGCCTTTTCTATTTTACGACACATTATCATTACTATCATTACATTTTTTATATTGCTTAAAGATTTAAAGTAAAGTAAGTGTTATTTTAAATCAAATAATTAAGCGAAAAATGAACAAATTTTGAATGAAGTTTTTGTGGGAAAAATCATGTATATAATTATACTATCCTAATTTTAGTCTTTAAAACGATCTACATTTTAATTGAATTATTAAATCATAATATTTAGAAATAGCTTAATTTCCTGTACATTTAAATAAACAAAAAAATATGTCGTGTCTATGAGCCGTTAAGTGTTAATATAATACAATCAAAGTGTAATGTATGCATGAATTATATTATGAATAAATACTATACCTAGATATAAATCTACAAATGAAGGGAAAAATGTAAGGAATTTATTTAGTACCATCGTAAAAATAGAATGAAAGGGAATATTGCCTTCGAAGCCATTACTGAAATAAATCCGACATTGAATAGGTCCTTTTGTTGATAATAAATAAAAAAAACATTACGCGAACGACCTAAATCATCATTAAAAAAATATTAGCTACTTCTTTATGAAGCCGTTGACTTTAATGTTTCATATAATATTGAAACATTGAAATACTTTGAATAAATCATTAAAGTCTTTGTGACACAAAAATAAAAGATATACAATCTCGAATAATACTTCATTTTTTGCATTAATTCCGTAGATTGATCTCTCGGGGAAAAGAATCTTAAAAATACAACTCATATTCGATCTGGTTTCATTCGAGTTTTTCTTCCATTTGTCAGTCGTTGAATATAAATCATCGAATTTGCATCTTAATGAACCGTCCTCGAGCTGCCGATATCAAATCACATAAATTGTACAATTTATATCTCACCGCCGCGGTTTTATTCTCTTTAATAAAAATAATGAAACTCTGAGCGAAATTAGCGTATAAGTGGCAAGGGATATTTCGCGCCCTTTGGAAGCACTTCGTACTCTCACCCCTCGTTCATAAATCAATAAAATTATTTTTTGTTTAAATGATTAAGTTTCTTTTCGGCTAATTCAGATTTCCGACGCCCCCGTGCGATTTTCCCCTTATTGAACTCGCCACCTTTCCCAAAGAGCGCCATTTGTGAGATGATTAATTATTTTTTGTTTTTTTCTAGGGATAAAAATAGGCGTGTTTGTGTAAAAGCACTATCGGTAGGCATGGAACTAATTCAAGTTTCTATATAAACACGATTCCTGTTCAAACTCTCTCAAACATAACAAGGGTTGGAGGTGGCGTTGACGAATAAAGGACAGAATGCCGAGAATCCAATCTTTGAGCTCAGAGTACTTTTCCGATAAGTACGCCGCAAAGTAGTCTAGACGAGGAATACAATCAAGAAATATTCAAGATTATCTAAAAATCATTCAGTATAAATAATATAAATTAAACGAAAAAATAAAAGCTATATATACTAAATATAAAAAAAGGCTCTGCGTTGAAAATAATATATAAATTATAACAGAGTTACTTAAAAATAATGAGTTGTATCAGTCATATTACAATTGAATGTATAAATATATGTATCTTAGGTCATTTATGATACGTGAATTATCTAATTGCTTCCAGTTTGTACGTAAAAGAAGACATTATCCTCTCGAACGTCACACCCAAATCCCTTGTCAATTGTCCACCCTAACTAACAATGTATCACACGGGGGTGTAATTTAATGCATTTTAAGACAGTTCATTATCTCGCAGCGTCCAACACGTAAGGGTAGCATATTGCTGCCGATTATAATGCATGTATTTAATAAATCATCAGCGAACAATGCGAATTTTAAACGACACACGACAGATAAAAATATAAAATAAATTTCAGACGGCATTCGAAATATTCGCAAACAACACAAGGGCGTTGAAACAATTCCGGGAGTGCACGAGGAGGTTTCAGGTATTTTCCGCAACGAGGAATGCCACCGGTGTTTTACAGCTCCCGTGTGTGCCGAACAAAAGATTACAAGCGATGCAGGGGTCAGCAACATTTTTTCGTGGCGCTTGCATAGTCGTTAACGCGAGGAATGCTAAAAAAAGCAATCGTTAGAGAGAGTGGTAGAAAAAACACAATGGAGACAAATAACAATACGCCTCGCAATTATATATCGGTAAAAGCAATTTTTTATTCCACAGATTAGGACACAAATGAATTTTTATCTGAGATTTAGAAACATCATCATCAAATTGTTTTTTATATATTTATTACTTATGATATACATAATTCAATATCAGTATTATATATCATAATAAAATCAGATAGTATGTTATATTTACAAATTAACCCATTGATTGCCAAAATTCGATATATGGACTTTTTGGATCTAACGTAATCGTTTAATTATAAATCAGATACTTTTTATATAAGGCATTTGCTTCAGAGGTAAATCAATTTTTTATATATTTTTTATTATGATATTATATAACAAAAAACATAAAAAAACTCGGCAATCAAAAGGTTAGTAAATAAATTCAACCAAGTTTTACGATTAACAAACGACATATGAAAAATCGATTTTTTGTTGTTGTTATTATAAATATACATTTGCAAGATGACAGGCGTAAGCCCAATGCGTTACACACGACCTAGCTTGATTTTAATTTCATCATCACGATATTTATCCGTGAGATTAGGTAAACATGATCGATCAGAATTATAATTATATAATGATCAGATATTCCAACTTCTATATCCCAAATACAATAGAAGTTTAAAAACACCAAGGTCCATATGAGATTTGAGTCCAGGTCTTTCAGGTCAATATTCAGTGAATTATACCACTCGTCTATCGCTGGTATTTGAATAATTCATCTGTAAGATTGGGAAAATCTAAGAAAACTTAATCTGTAATAATGATCAATCGGAATTATAATTATATAATAATTACTAATTTTGATTTTCTAGACACGAAAAAGTGAAAAAACACAAAACTCACCGACTAATACTATATAATAATGAACAAGATGGCTAACAATAAATTTTTTTCGATACTACTACATTTATTACTAGTAAAACGCAGTCAATATTTGTGAATTGATTTGATTAATTATTGACAAATCTGCTGCTTTCTTATGAACAAGTCAGTGTTTTTTAAACAGTATTAAATAAATAAATAAATAAATATCTGAAAAATTAGAAAATATTTTAATATAACATATATTTTTAGTGCAAGTAAATATGTACATAGAAATATTTATATTGTTATTTAATTTATATTTACAAAAAAATACCTATCATCTGGAATAAATTATTAACAAATATATAGTTTATATACATATGAGCACAAAAAGAGGAATTGTGTGTATAGGTGTTAACATATTTTAGTGATTATTATGGAACTGGAAAATTGCGAACATAATTACTGCGAACTTGAAAATTCCGGGTAGCGAAAATAAAGATGATTGCGTACATGAAAATTCTATACGTTAAACTTATTAATTTAAATTCCGCACATTATGAGAATAATTTGTTTATTAAAAATATAAATATTTTAAAAATCTGAAACATATATATTAACGATAAGATAAAAATAAATAAAAAGCACAGAAATATAATATAAAAAATATTTAATGTTAGCTAAAGTATCAGGTATTTTGATTGTCAGAAACAGCAGAAACAGAGACATATAGTCTTTCATTTTGATACATAACTGAGTTGAAAACACCTGTTTATACACATATATATATATATATATATATATATATATATTAAAATTTGTTCTTTATGTAATTTTTTTTGCATATATACGGAATTTTTGCTGTTCGCAATTTTCGCTGTACGGAATTTTTGGGTTCGTGGTTTTTGTCTTCGAAATTTTTGTTTACGCAATAATCTGGTCACTGTTAAAATATATAATGAACCAAATAAAAAGATATTAAAAAAATAAGAAAAATTTAACAATTTTTGAATAAAATTGAACATTTGTGCAATAATAAAAAATATAACATAATTAATCTGAACTACCTATTAATCGTCAGGACTACCTATTAATCGCGTGGATTACCTGTTAATTGAATTTAATAAGAAAATATATTAAAAAACTAGGTAGTTAGATAAATTGGAAATACCTCCACATTTGTGTAATAAAAAAAACTGTACACACACTTTTTTCATTTAAAGTTAAATAAAATATGTATGTTAGTTTAAAATTTGTGCATTAAATAACTATAAATATTTATATTTATATAGAAACATTTGTGACCGCAATTATCATTGATCGCTGTCTGGAATTTTTGCATTATTTAATTTTCATTTCACCGTAAAATATATAATAATTTAATAAAAAATATAAAAAAAACTGAGAAAGTAGACACATTTATAAAACATTTTTACAATTGTGAAATAAGAAAAAAATAGTACAGATAGAAATTTTATTTAAAGTTGAATAAAATATGTATATTATTAAATTAATGAATTAATTCACTATAAATATTTGTTCTTATTTAAATTAAAAAAAAATTTCGTATCCCAAATAATTATTGTTCACTGTCCGTAATTTTTGCATCCGCAGTTTTCGTTAGCTTAATTTTCATTCTGGCTATAATTCAAACACCGGTAACTATATAATAAATTTAATGAAAAATATTAAAAAACTGAGAAAGTAGACACATTTATAAAACATATCCATATTTGTGCAGTAAGAAAAAAATATGTATGTATTTATAAAATTGGTGCATTAATAAATATAAATATTTGTTCTTTTTAGACAAATTTAGTTTGCGGAATTTTCATATTCGCAATTAGTTGACCGAAATTTTTGCATCCGCAATTTTATTGTGTGCTCAATTAGCTATACATATTATATTTAATCTTATAAAGTTGAAGTATGTTATATACTTTAATTAGGTATATAAATTTTTTTCTTAAGGGAAAAAATAGTATTTAGAATTTTCGTGTCCGCAATCATAAATGACAGATTTTTTTATAAAAAAGAAAGGTTATCTTAATGCGTCATGATGGCCTTTATACAAACACATTTATAGCATATAATGAAATGAACAGTTTAAAAAGCTCCTCAAGGAGCTGGATGGCTTGTGGAGAGGAGCGTTTTCAAGCCCTGACATCAAGGCCTTAACGGGTAAAAATAAAGAATGCGATCGCGACTCTGTAGGGCACTCTAAGGTCTGCCGACAAAATTTACCGATCATTGACGGTTTGTCGATACTTCCTTTAGAAACTTTAAAAGGACTTCATTGAGTAGGTGCTACGCTGAGAATGCAATGAATTGTATCTAAATGCACTAGGATACAACAAATATTATGTTGTAGTAAATATTTGAATTGCATATCGAAAACTTAAATAAATAAAATTCGATTTTATTGGTCCAATAGATTCCGCGATTCGGGACAATACACTATTATCATAGTTCTTTTCGGTTATACAATTTAACAAATATCCAAATATTGCTCTATCTGTATTTCGCGATTACATCCGCAAATCAGAATATATAATACGTTGATAATTAAACATTTGCAAATAAAATACTCAAACTCTTTTATACACATGTAAATATGTATATTAAAAGTCGTTTAGCTTTACAACTTTTACATATTACATAAAACATTATTTATCTTGTTTACATTTAACTTCGTACAATATATATTTTGTATGTAGATAGATATACACACATACAATATATTTTAGCAAACAAGTTTGATATTAATAATTCAAGCAGAATAATTGCTAGCGGCGCTTTCGGATATGACTCAAATCTCAGTCAAAATATTAATACGCTCGAGACGAACGCATCGGGATATGTTCGTATATTTACTCGTCCTATTCTTAAAGCGACGCCGGATATATACGAATTCGTTCTGAGTGTTCTTAATAAGGGCCCAATTTGATGAAGGGCCTCGTCCGGTCCGTGTTTTATTAATTTATTCAGTGCCACTTTGTAGGTACTACAATGTACGTTCTATGAATACATTAAAGTATGATAATCGGGAAATTTATTAATGTTTGAAATGTGTGAAAACGCCCACGATGTGCTTCTACGATAAGCGAGGCGTTTAGTTTCAAAATTGACAATAATACTACATACCGTTTATAAAAAAAATACTTCATATATGCAATACCAGTTCCAAAAAAAATCCGGTCCTCGAACAGTTGATTTTAATAAAAGCTCAATGTAATAAAGCGTAACAGTATAAAATTGTCAGATTTTAATTATAAATTACAATGTTATTTTTAGATTTTTATAACGTATATATTATAATAAAATCGTATATTATTTATTTAATTTCATGACTGCATTATTGCTGCTACCAATTTGATCAAAACGATTTTTTAAAAAATAGTATTTAAACCGAATTTTGGTCAATAGGAGAGTGCAAAAACAATTATCTTTTCTCAGAAGTAAAAAATTCACGTCAAAAGCAATAAAATCGTGTTGGCGCCCCCCTCCATAGTACGTGGTGGGGATACAACATATTATACTAGACACCACTACGCCTCGATTATTCGTAGTTTACAACTATTCGAATATTTAATAAAAAATGGATGAAGTATTCGAATATATTCGTAATTTTTTCACAGTTTTACAGATAATAATTAATACATATTTTAAAATATGCAAAGCACAATTCTGTGCGAATTATTAAAAACTAAAAACCGAGATTCAAGTTGGCCAACAGGAAAATTTATTGTCGTACCTCTCTATCATACATTTTTGGAATCTGCCGATTCCCACACGGAATGGCTAAAGCAAAACTAAAGCAAAGATTATACCGGTTAGAGTAGTTGAAAGAATCGTAGACAATTTTTTAGCATTAAAATATTTCTGACCTCCAATAACAGCTTTAAAGAAAGCATGCACATTTTCAAACATCTGGCACGGATCCACCCTTTCTTATGCATTAGTTGTAAAACGTTAAAAATATTGGTACAATTTTTTTTAAAGGCAACATGGCTTAGCCTTTTTTGAGAAATTCATGAAAAATAATTTTTGATAAGCAACACTAATTAAAATACAATATTTATAGTATCTGTGTGACATTTACGGTCTATTAGATTTAAAAAAAATGAAGAAATAAAGTCGTGTTTTCTAATATGAGAGCGCTATTATTACTTCTCAGTAGTAAAAATTTGACGTCAAAAGCAATAAAAATCTGTTTTTGTTGCGTAGTAAGAATGTCGATGAATCATTCTCGATTTTCAAACAAATATGTGATCAAGCAAGTACAGTTGAATATCAACGTTTATTAAATTATTGCAATGTTATTAATATATATTGCATGGATAGCTTAATAAAAAATAATTTATATCAGATCAGATAAATCCCTTGAGGTGAAATTTATTAAAAAAAGTTTTCATGGCAAAAAATTCGGCAATTAAAAAGAGAGAGAATTCGTAAGCGAAATAGTATTTTTATCATTACTGATAATATAAAATAAACACAGATTTATAGCAAATGATGCAAATAAACTGGATATATATAATACTAAAAAAAATATGTATACATCAAAAATGGGTGTATTATATATTTTTAACTTACGATACGTTTACATTTTAATAAAAGCTTTAATATTTATATTTGGTCAATAAAACAAGAATCGTGTTACTGACAATAAGCATATAAACCTTGTAAATGAGTAATTGGCCGACGACCAAGATACTGGATATTTTATTACAACATTGTATATGTTTATTTACCCTACCGCATAAAGCATTTACTTATTTACCAATGTCATATACATATATAAAATATGATTATGGTTCTGTAGATATAATGTTTCGCTTACATAAGGAATATTATAAGCGGATCTTTGCGCACATAAATTTAATTAATTTAATAACTATCCTGACATTTGATAGCTACAATATATTATTTGATAAAATAGTCGCGGTATTTCGTTAATTATTGATGTCATTAAAAGCTTTCTGGGGAAAAGCACACGTCGAAAGCTCGAACCTTTCGCCGCATGATTTATTATTAATAAAAAAATACGCTGCGTCGAAAAAAAAACCACATTGACCGCCGTTTTGTGGGAAATTGAAAAATGTTGAATGCAAAACACAAAAGCTATTTGTTGTGTGCGATGACATTATCAAACCGTAATCTGACTTATCGCCGCGTAACGATCGCCGACTTTGTATAAATTATCCTAGCGTCGTCTATAAAGTACGCGGACTGTTGATGTCACATTATTTAAATAAAATATTTGTTTAACGTCTTTGCGGGCGTTCTTTAGCCGAGCGCTAATTAATCACCTTTGTATTATTTTTTTTGTAAAAGAGAAAAAAAATAACGAGAAAACCTTTCAGATTTCGTTTTGTTATTAATTATTATTGCCCAAGATTTTATCGTGCATTGGCGTTTTTGATAAATTGGAAACCTTCGACGGATTTGCGCCGTTTCAATGTTTGTTTATCCAGGGCCGCATCTGGACGATGTTCGGCCAAACGCCGATAAATAAACTCTGCCAATTCTCTAATTGATTAGTTTGTGTACTTTTCGTGATGCGAATATTATTGCACTAGAATTGAAGGCTGTAATTACAAGTGCTATTTGAAGACGTGTTTCTACACTTACGTGTAATGAATACAGAATCCAACGTAATATGTACTATTTTAAATGAGTCATTGCACAAATAAACATATATTTAATTTACAATACGCGTATTAATAAAATACTGTATTAATTACTTGTATCATTATCATACGATAAACATTAAAAATACTCATAAAGCATGAATTTGTCTAATAAAAGAGCAATAAACAAACATATTTAGTTGTGAGTTACGCGAAGCGCGAATTAATGAGCGCGTAATTAGAAGTACTACTTATTTGCTTGATCAAAGAATTTTTAAATATCGTGTTTTATATTAAATAACCAGTATTGTATTTTTATCAGAATATAATTTATAAAAATATATAACCAGTATCTTGTTTTTATCAAAACATAAGGTAATTAGGTTAATTCAATTTTGTATTTATTAATATTTACAAACATTTAAAAGATTAATAAAAAATACTTTAAAAAATCGCAATTTTTTTATATTTATTACCCATTGAATATATAGACAATATATTTATGAACCGTTCGAATAATTGTAATATTTTATAAAATTAAGCAGTAATGGACTAATGTATGGTCATTTTACAGTTATTAAAATGCTTTAGTGACTATACAAAAACTAATTTATTTTTTATTTTATACATACTATTGAAAGAAGTATGCGTTTATTGTATTAACATATGTAATAAAAATTGTTAAGGAACTATGATATTTCTATGATATAAGTCTAGTAGCAGAAAGTATCGTTCATCAATATGTAGATATATTACGATTTAATTTAAAAATAACATAAAAACAGACCATCGAATAAAATTTTCTGTTCAACCGATCAATAAATGTCCAAGTTTTTTCATCATTTTAAAATATTTATAATTTTTAGATACACTTAAAAGTAGCCCGATATTGTAATTAACGATTGTGACTAAAGACACAATATATTCGTCCGTTTTTAAATATTTGTCATTCGAATATTTGTCCATATATTCTTAAAATATTAGAGTTTTAAAAGCAGTTGTGTATTACAAGATAAATAGTAATTTTTCCTTTCTGATGTACCGCTGCATTATATACAGCCCTTATCTTTATGTTATTTATAACAGCAATTATCAAAATAAACAATCACTAAATAACAAAATAATAATAAAAACATTGTGCAATTGCCGAAATTTCATAAATTACTAATATTTTCGAGTTAATTTTTTGCAGCTGTGGACTTTCTTAATGGATGGTATTGATTTATTTATTTCTATTATAAATCAATACAAATAATGTTTAATTTTGCGCCTATCATTAAAAAAATTAAACTTTTTATTATTCAAATCAAACTATTTTTTTCGACTTTTCATAACATATTACAATATTTCACGGTTTACTATTTGATATTGTAATAGTTAAAAAAACAGATATTCAGAAACTCTAATTATGACGCGTGTTTATAATATATTATATATTGCTGCATTTTTAAAAAACATGCACTAATGTATGTATAGTATATATATTTACAGCAAATAATGTAGCTATTTATCCAACTTTAAATTATACCAAAAAGTTATATCAATTATTTTAAGACGTAAAAACTAAGATTAAGTGTAACACTATACGTAAAAATTGTTACTCTGCTAATTGCATTGTTTAATATTGTCGATACACGTAAAAAACTAAGGGTTCGGTATTTGTACACTCACTAGCTGCGGTACCTCACGTTAGTGAGAGACACCGACAAATGTGAAATTAGTGGTTTTTATATATAAGTAATTAATTGGTTAATACTATGAATATACAAAATAGTTAGCAATAATTAATTTAAATAATCCAAATCTACGTTTTAAATTAAATTACATACAAAATCCTATACATATGCAAAAAAAAACGGCATTTTAGCTTCTGGTTAAAAATAATTTCGGACAATATATCTATCTACTATTGTAAATGACATAAATAACATCAAAAAATGACTAAAAACAGTTGAGGAAAAAAATAAAAAAAAATCCATTGTTGCTAGATTTATGCAACTCCAGACGCAAAGTATTTTAAAGGTATTATTAGATAAAAACATATGTTTAAGTTTTGTTTTAAATCCATTCATTGGTGTTTTATGTGTACGTATAAGTCAAAACGACGCCTTAATTGGAATACACAAGAGAGACCCCAAACTCGTGTGTATTTAAGCGAATCGACACGGACAAGTACATATAAAAGCAATCTTTTCCACGTCGATCGTCAGATCTGATCTAGCCAAGTGGTCAACTTGAAGCGTCAATAGTTTAACTTAATCTATATCATGTTACCCAAATAATACGGCAGTTTTTTAACTGCTGTAATTTAAAAATAGCTTATAAAACCTAAACTTAGAAATAAACGCGTGAAGAAATCAGGTGAAGAAACGGCGTTTAAGCGCCTGGTTAAAAATAATATCAGACAATAGACTAGCGATTTATTTATTAACACGTGAAATTAATTATAAAATGGGAGCTATTGAGAACGACACAGATAACGCAAAAAAGACTAGAAATATAGTAGTAGGAATTGAATTTACATTGTTTAAACTCCAGACACAAGCACATCTTAAGCTGCTAAAATATTGTAATATGTTATTATTATATATAAACTTATAATTTGTGATTTTCTTATATTTCCCATGAACGTATCAATTAAAATGATGCCGAAATTTAATACATAAGACAGCACCCAAATTTGTGTGTATGTGAACAAAGCTTAAGCCGTCTTTTCCACTTCGATCGTTAGATCTGGTCTAGTCAAGTGGTCACTTTGAAGCGTCAAGAGTTAAACTCTATCTATATAATAATATATAATCATTATATACATACAAAATACGGCCGTATTTCAACTGTTGTAACATAAAAATAGTTTTTAAAGCTCTGTAAATTGAATCAGAGCACACATAAAAAGTAGTCAATACAATTATGTTTACCAGGAATGCCTTGTATTCTAGTCAAATTAAAAGTGAAGTAATGTTATGCCAAATTTATATTTTGTTATTAATATTCGCATTAATAGCAAATCGTATATTTTATATGGCGTTCTATATTTTAGTCACAAAAAATATTGGAGCCCTTTAATTAAATATATTGTATAATTGATTTATTATGTATTAAAATACTATATTTAAATAAAAAAATATTTATATCGACATTCTCGCCAACAATTAACTAAGAAACGAATGCTTTTCGATTGATTAAAAAGAAGTGCGCAAACTCGTCCGGTATAAAGTCGTTTCGGCCGGAATGTTTTATTGTCTGCGTCGAGAATATCGCTCCACATATTTTTTCCGCGAGCACTTAGCTCGCATAAAACGGATACATATAAATATCATCCTATAACTTTACTGTCACGCCGAGCGCGTGCTCATTGTGAGAGAGGCCGCCGATTTTTCATCCCCGTCCATTGTGGATTCGACCCCGAGGCGACACGCAATCGGTTTTTCTTTTGAGAAATTACATATGAAAATTGATGACTCGGCTGCCAGGGGTTAATGGTTAAGTGCAGGTTTGCGGGCGTCCCGCAAATAAATTGTTACACGTCCCGCGGCCGCTGATTAGGTCTTAACCAAAACAAAGTGAAAGTGTTTGGCCAAATGGGTATTTATTGGCGGACGGTAGAGAAAGAAACACGAAAACACTCTCACAGCGCGTCCACTATGTGTCCTGTCCTCGGAGGGATGATCAGCCATGTCCCGGCGGGGGTATAAAAAAACGTATTGTTATATACCGCCCCGCAAAGCTAGTCGCGTTGATAGCCTTTGCGAGGGATGCTGCAAAAGTTAGTTGTTTGCATAACAGAAGAATAACATAATCGAGACAGCGTATGTATCCCATCTGTGGCGACTTATCAAACATGTATATTAAATTGCTAAACTATTCATTGATAATCTATATATAGAAAGCATTCAAAGGCAAACTTTCTCAGAATTCCATTGATGACTATCGATTTGCCATTTCACGTCAAATCCTAATTCATCTTGTTTTTCTCATGACAGTGAATAAGTCATAAGGATAATCGCGCAATGTAACATGAATTGACTTGAGGGGTGAATGATTTTCTTGTCGCAATATAACCACTATTTATATGTTAGAAGATAATATAATTCAATTAAAAGACATCGTCTATGATCAAGTGTTGAAGGATACGATATAACTGGTAGCACGCTACGAAAGCTAGTAGGAGAAATAAAAGTGAAATATATACATCGATTGTAAAACCGGTCGTGACGTATACAGGTGAGACATTGACACTGACATAGGGTAATAAAGAAGCACCGAGAACGAAGGGCACTGCGTAAAATATACGGCCCGACGATAAACCACGAGTTGAAGGAGTTGATTGGACATAATACGCATCGACAAATCCTAAAAGCAATTTTCGAGATGGACACAGAAAGAGGAAATACGATTTTTTAAAACTCAGAGTCGAAAAGAACAAAGAGACGTCCAGAATATAAATTATTATTATGGACTTCTAATATAAGAGGGCTGATCAAAGTATATTCAAACCGAATTTTGGTCAATAGGAGAGCGCAAAAACAATTATCACTTCTCAGAAGACAAAAATTCACGTCAAAAGCAATAAAATCGTGTCGGCGCCGTTGCGATTTTATTGCTTTTTGACTTCTGAGAAGGAATAATTGTTTTTTGCGCTCTTCTATTGGGCAAATTTGGTTTAAATGTGCTTTATTCAATTCTCACTCGTAATATTGTTATAAAAAGTCTTAATATATTATTCCTAAAGTAGCACAGAATTTATATTTAAAGGGTTGTAAAATAAGAGCAAAATATTGCACTCTATCAACTCAATTTTATATAAATATACTAAAAGATTTTAATACCTATCTTTATATCGAATGCATTTTTTGACTTCGATCTTAATATTCTCAATGCCACATCTCAGAATTAGAAATATAAACCGATGTATTAATGTAGTTCAACAAGTTAAAATATATCATAAATAGTATTAGAAAACACTGCTTCGACAAAAACAATAAAGAAGACATGGTATAGAAAAGTTACATAAGGTCAATATTCTACTCCTGACAGATTTCTAAGAGAGGAACAATATAATTTTAAAGTGGCTAGTCGTGGACGGAAACGTTAAGTGATGCTGAATAAGTGGAAGATTCTTTTACAAAAAATACATTAGAAACACAATTACTACCTATAATTATATAAAATGTAATCAAAGGTTATTTGATGGAGTAAATAATAATTATTTGATGTACATATATTAAACACCGACACCTGAGATTATTTAAATGCTATATTATATACAACAGAATTATATGACTTTGCTTTTACAACTGTCAGATGGTTTTGGGACTACTCGAATATTTTGTATAATAGTATTTTTAGTAAAAATACAGGAACGGTATAATTTTCAATATATCGTATATTATTAAAAAAATGTGTAAGAAAAAATGAGATTGACAAACCAAAACGTATTGAAATGAGTCGCGAGAAAAATTGCGATTCCGGGATTTTACTGATTCTGGATCACGGGACTGATCTTGAGAGGAAATAAATGTTCATCATCATGAAATCAATTATATATCTGAAATAAGTGATAAGCTATCTACTCTTTTGCGAAATTATATGTACCTATGCGAATCAGAATTTTCATTATTACTGATATTCTAAAATAAACTTTGAAGTAAGCTAGTATACCTGATATTGCTTTGCTATGTAAAAATATACGACCACGATCAAAATTGTACGATATATATGTAAAAGTTTGAGAAGCACTTTTCCGTTGAGCGCATCTCAATAATCCTACATCCAGATTTTGCAGTGGTCATTTGTCAAAACGACTCTCAGAAACTATTGCGGTGCAGATACTAGGGTAATGTATTTTCAAAGACAGACTTAGGAATGCCATCAACACAGCGAATGTCATAACAGTGTCGCCAAGTTTTCAAGCCCTCCTGGCGAACAAAGGTTATCGATCGCTGGCGGAGAATGTCAAAAATCGTACCTGTGCGACGATTTGTATTATTGTACAACAATACACATAACGACGGCGATTCCATTGATGTCCTAATGGAAGTGAATTCTTATCTCATTTCGGGTAATTTATGGGGTGTAACGCCAGCGGTGGGACTTTGGGAAAGGGTACAATCCCCAAAGACTGAGGAATATCGAAGGAGCTATTCGAGATTAGTGCGGCAGGGATGGCTCGTTCGATACACACACATACATGTATTATACATACATTTGATAAGTAATGATTACACGTGTAGGTACCGATGTGGGATTTGTAATCGCTTCTAAAGCTAGGTTTCTCGGAAACCGTTCTTGGATTGCGCAATAATGAGTATATATATTGTTGGTAAAGGATTGGTTCGGAGATTTTATAGGAAATTAAAACTCCCACGGAGGCTGAAGTCGGAATTTAAGTAATTAAATATTGTGATGCGAAACAGTGAAATATTATAAATAATATTAGGAGCTTCGTACAGTGTCCTTCTTAAGTAAATGAATGTAATTAAAACGACTCAGCGTTGTTCACTCGTGCGAAAATGGAATATTTTGCCTCCAAGGCTACGGAATTAATCGTCATAATTTATAAGTTGAATGCTGGCAAAGAAAGAAAGGCTTGTGATTTTTACATATTTTTCAAATTATTAACGTAATAAAACATAAGTTGTACAATATGGATCAAAAGGAAAAGTATATCATACATTAAATATGTTAACACGGTAACATATTGCAAAGAAGTGTTAATTGGACTAGAAACATCATTAAAATGAAACACAATAAGTCTTTAAAATCTGACATTTTAAAGTAATAAATAATGCACATTATTTTAACATAAATACCTAGACTATTTATGTAAATAAAGTCTTACAAAAAAATAATTCTGCAATACAGGGTTATATATACATTTCGTGGCGCATTTGTCTTATTTGGTTTACCCTGGACATGACAAATCGCAGCTGTTGGAGATTATGGATTAAAGTAACTTTTTTCACGCTTGGCACCATAAAATCAAATCATAAAATTTTGCAACAGGCAGATCTATACTATTTGATCTAAACGAAATAGTCATAACATTGATTATATATAGGACTATATAATAACAAACTTGTAATTTCTATATTTTAAGGGAAATATATAATTGCACTATAAATTTGATTACTTTACACTTGAATACTTTCCACTTATAAATTTAATACTTTGCATTATAAATGTGAGACTTAAAATAAACTGACCGCGTAGCGTGTGGTGTCATTTTTCAGCTTTTTCTAGGGGGGAGGGGAGCAAAAATTGGCTAGTCTGTGGTCGATTTTTAATATTTAGATCATTAAATATATTTTTATAAAAATATTCAAGATTTTTATAAAAAAATTTAAGCAAATTCCTCTACATTACTATTGGAAAAATATGAAATAACGTTGATGAACCGCACGCTGCACGTGAAACCTGTTTTTATAACTCAAATTTTTATATTTATAGTGGAAACTATAAAATTTATATTGCAATTAGTTCAGACCCGTGTTTTAATACTGGAAGAATTTAGCAGCACAGAATTTTTAGAAACTGACGTCTTAATTAGAACAAAATTAAGGTTAGATTGCACAGCGTGAATTTTTTTAGATAAAAGATTCACGCTGATTAGGACTAATAAGCAATGCATTTCAAAATTTTAATATATTTTACTTTAGAAATTTAAGAGAGCCTTCAACTTGCGTTCATTGTTTAAGTTTTCAACATTTCTAAATACGTAAAATAGCAGCATTCTCAGCTGAACATGAGAAAAGACCAGCTATGAGCGTAATACGACGTACCAAACAAGTGTATTCGTTACGCCAACACATTATTTAAATACCTACTCGAATGGACTTTGCTACCGGGATTACAAATGTCGAATCTCTAAAATTCGAACTAAGATCGTTACCCATGACGCTTTCTTATAAGAAAGGTGACATACAATAAAAAATTGTTTCAACCCCCCAAAATCGAGTGCATAAATAACGTACATCAGACTTCAGACCATCTGTAACTTCTATCAGATAATACCTAGTTCGCACCAAGCGGCGTTACGCCGAGCATCAACCGAGACTAGATCGAAGAAGCAGTCGCTTTTCATTTTACGTCAACTACGAAGGCAGAAATATTTATTTCAATCCTATCTTTGAAAACGACTGGATTATACGAGATGCAGGCAAGGCCACGAGAGCTTAATGTATTTGGTATGAATAACTTTATATTTTATAAAAAGAATAATAAAGTCAACACAAATTATATTACTTTGAAAGTTAGATAGATCAGAGTAATCTGGTCTAAGCGAAAAGGTCATAACTTTATTTATATGTATGATATATTAAAGAAATTCACAGACGTTGAGAAACAGGATTTCCACAATGTAATAAAAACTAGCTTAGTTTAATGCTATTACTTGCGGATTACAAAACATGAGTTCATTTAAAAAAATACTATATGAGCCGTTTTTTTTAAAGTGGTATAAGTCCAAAAAATGAGTCAGATAATAATATACTTTTTTTATATTTATAATCTCACAGATAATAGTGCATAATATACCATATTTATATAAGTGGAATAAATCATAATTGATGAGTTATTCTACTAGGAAATTACAGATAAATTATGCATAAGCTGAATGAAAATATGCTGGAAAAATTCTAAAAAATCTCTATGGAAGAAAATGCGAAAATTAAGGTTCTTGATTTATTTAGAAAACAACGAAAGCCCAAAATTTTAAGCAAAATTACTGTTACCACTGTACACAACTTCAAAACTTATAACAAGAGAGAAATATATAAATATCTAAGTTTACTGTCTTACATACATCCTATTCACCTTAATTCACTATGCTAGTGAAGAAGAAACAAGGTAAAAATATAAATAATTTTGATACTGTTATTTATCTTAACAAATTAATTTACTTTTTATGCTTGTTCATTTATAAATTCATTATAATATAACTGGAATTAAATTATTATGTTTACGTTAAATAATACATTTCAGAAAAGGCTTTAATTTAAATAATAATTTAAAATTGCTATTGTTTATATTTTTCACAATTTGTTATTATTGTAAGTGGTATAAGTCCATTTGTAGCTAAATAATTGTTTGTTTTTATTCACATTTGTAATAATTATTACTGCATAATAAATTTTAAAACCATTATTCGAATTGAATAATGTTAGCCAATATTTTTAGGTTGATTTAAACGTAAACCCTTAAATATCATAAAGTATAAATAAATGTACTTACATACTTTTCAAAAAGAACGGCTCATACATTAAAAATGTATTTTTAATCGCTTTATAAAAAAATATGTGATAAAGTTAGTTACATGTTAAATGTAATACTGTTTTTGGTACTAGATTATATTTATCAAATAAATTTATTTATTTTAAACCTTACAATCAACACATACAAGTAGTAATTATATTACCTATAAAATATTACTACAGCTTTAAATCAATATATGTCACTATGTTTTATTTTAGCTAACCATCACGATATTCATTTGTAAGATCAGGAAAATCTGGGAAAAGCTATCACCGTTATAATAATCACTAATTTAAATCTCACAGACAAAACTAGGGTTTATATGTGATTCTAACCCAGGAATCGATTCAATGCAATTAAGAAAGTTACGTAAAAATAAGTAAGCGTACTAAGGAATGAAAATCAATATAGTTTTCTTTGCTAATAATAATAAATTAAATTTTTGTTGATATTTATCCATAAGATAAAGTAAACTATCTACCATTTAAAAAAAGTTTGACAAATTGATTGTCACAGTAAACACAGATTAAAATATCTGAGAAAAGTTTATAACAGCAAAAATAATAAAAAAATGCATATACCACACACAGACATCCTAAGATTAAAATATATGATACTATCGATTGGAAAATCAACATAGACAATATAAAATCAAAGCAATTCGTTCGCAGTTATACGTTTTATTAAATAGAAAAAAATAAATTAAATATAATAAACAAACTGCTCCTTTATAAATAATTTATTTGATCCTGATTTCATATGAATCTACCGTCTGGGACTACATATTAAAAGAAAGACAGAACTTATGCCAAATCACTATAAACCCAGAAAAAAATCTCACTACGAATGGTGATTAGAGATTCTTGGTTTATCTGCAATTTAAATCTACACAGGGACCAAATGAACCACTTTTAAATATAAAAAAAAATTATGGCGAAAGAATTAAGTCTCATCCAAATCCTTTAATTGAAATGATACATGAAAGGAAAAAAATGTAGAAAATATTTTTTACTCACTGTTTTATTTAAAAAAAAATAGTATTACAATACAATATAATTTGATATCCAGGTTAATGGATTTAAGCCAAGAAACTGAAAACAAACACTATAAAGAAAACCTAATCTATGAAGATCGACCGTCATTGTAGTAATAATAGTGACTGGTTTTGATGTCTAGACGTGATGTGGACTAAAAAATATCGCACGTTCATGGGGGATTTGAACCCACGTCTTTTAAAAAGATAAACGGAGACTTAAGCTGTATTAATAATTGTAATTAGATTACCTACATTTATCTGAAATGCAGTATCTACGTAATATAACCTATAGATGAACTTAAGCTTATACAAATATATTTTTTTAGATCAGCAAAATAATATTTTGCATATTACATTTTCTACAAATATTTTTATATTTTAAACACAAATTATCGACACTTTTGCAATTTGTATGTCACGGTTCGATTTAATGTGTATGTACATCTGAATTCTTTAAGAGCCTTCACTTTGAATATGAATAATGACTGCGCATTTGAAACATCTTAAACGATACACATCTCACTAAAATAATACCAAGATTGATCGATCGACCAAATATTAATACTAGAACCGAAACACTACTTACCCAACGCTCATCAATTATCTCGGAAAGGGCGCTATAAAAATCCCAAAGCGATAATTCGAATCTAAAAGGTTCCATTCACGATCACGGTTTATTACTAATTAACACCGACCGCTATCTCTATTGTAGTGTCCGGAGATAAAAAAGAGAAATAACAAAGTTTCGATTAGTCGATCTTTGATTTCGGAACCGGGAAAACGCCTCTTCGCTTTTCAATGAAAAGAAGATTAAATAACAACGATAGATACCTATGTACGGTGAGTGAGCTCGCGCACGATTCAAAGGCGAGCCGTGGGCGTAGGGACAACTTTGTAAATAGCGGCGAAAAGTATAATTGGTTAGTGATTGATATGACAAGGGTCGGGTTGTATTAACCCAGAACTAATTAACTGTGCGTTCGACGATTTCAGTGAAGAAATTTCGTGTTGCGCGGGGGCGGGATCCTTATTTTATTGCGTACTATTAATTGGGAAAACACTGTATTGTTGCGGGATCAGGGGTACCTAACCGTCGGTTATCAGCTACAGACAGGCAAATTAATCAATTACTAAGCGCCGGAGATGATTGTTTAGGAATAATCTCAATCTTTCTTAATTTTTCATATTTTTTTCCATTACCAGTCAATGGTATCTAAACAAATATATTTACAACTATGATTAGATACATACATTACGCTTGATTTATGCTAATATTAGGAAAATTTAATTGCAAAAACCCGCTTTATTTGTGTAAAATTAATGTGGGAAATTTTCGTATGAATCTAGGCCCATGAAGAATGAATTTTAAAACTATTGTTATTACTTTATGTTTTAGTATAGTTAACATTTAAATGCATTATATGTATACGTATGTCGATCGACCCACCATACATACGCTTATAAGACTTGCAATATAGTTAAGGTCAGTGTGAGCTTATTTATAAATATTTAAAGTTGAATTTTGGTGACAGTATAGAATACTTGAGCACCCCGTATATGTTCGCTAACAAAATCCAATGTGTCAATTTTTTGAAAAATTGCGACAAGTATAAAAACTTTAACACTCATAACTCACTAGGTTTAAATTTAAACGAAAAGATCGCTAAATATGAAACGTTTAAAAGCCTAAACTTTATCTAAATAAAATATAAAAAAAATAGTTTTTTGCTTCAAAACAAGCGATGTATCAGTTCGATCGGACCACATACGAGCCATTTTGAGACTTTCAGAAGCGTTAACGCTCAAACTGCTTGGTTTTAAAGATTAAAAATTAAATTTTTAGTATCGTATAGAACTACTGAGCACCCCTATACGTTTTGTATGAAAAAAATGTATAATTTCTTTTTACAAAATAGCGGCCAATGTAAAAATTAAAAGTGTCATAACTTTGCAAAATGAAATCCTACTGTAAAATGTCGTATGCAAAAAGTGTTCAAAAACTTAATTTGCATTAAAAAAAAATTTTTAATTATTTTTTTTTACAAAAAAACGAGTCTTACGGTAAATTGACCGGGCCCCCAGGATATGTATACGTAGAAAACTATAGTTTACTTAACTGATTATATGCACTCTAGAAATGATGTTACACAGACAAATTTTATCAGTGACTAATACCCGAAAGACCTGGATTTGAATCCTCTTTTAATTTATTTTCTAATAATTTTCCATTTCAATCGTATCTGGGAGATCTAAACTATTTATTGATTATCATAGAATTTTATTTCAAAACGATTATCATAGGTTAAGTTTTCCTAGATTTACCTAATCTCACAAATGAATATCGTGATGAATAATTAAAAATAAAATCGAGTTGGGTCGTACATGATATAAATGTCACTAATTTCAGTATAGTCACTACTTACTTATATTTATTGCAACGGAAATTTACAAATAATAAATAAATAATTTGCGCCATTTATGAAAAGTCTATTTGATCGTAAAGATACACTTATTCAAAAATTTTTTTAATAATAGTGCATTTTTATCAATGAAAATTCGAGTTCCGCTGCCGGGGCTCGAGCCCGCAACCTTAGAGTTACTACTCTGAGACGTTGCAGGCTACGCTATTCCATTCTTTATATGTATTAAATTCCTACCGTAAAATGAGTTGATTTTTACAGATATGGAATTATGTATATAAACAAATAAAAAATATATAATATAAAAGGTGCTATTATTATATATATTTTTTTAATATTGAGATGACTCAAAATTTAGAAAAAATAGTATTGTTTGTGTGACTCATATGTTAAAACATCTCTGAATAATTATTTGTATATTTTATTTTTTGTAGTACGCGTTTTTTATTAAATATCGGTCAAAGAGCCCCAATGACAGCAAGCCCTTAAGAAGTTTAAAGCAAATTTCTAAAATGTATTGTTAAATTTAAGATTAAAGCTCAGGTATTTAACGGTAAATTTCCATTTTACGCTACTGCCCTGTTTCACTTTGGAGAGGCGGTGGCAAAGTTTGTCTACGTTTCATGAATATATTTAACTCTGTTTTATTCTGGCTGATTCCCATTATTGAAAATTGTCGATCAAACAGCAAAGTTGCTGAAAATAGGCATAGTATTATTGAAACAGGATTTTAGTTATATTCTATAAATTTAAATCTGTCTTAAAATCAATAAATTTCCTTTGAAACCGTAGCTGTAAAAATATTGTATTTACATATGCGTATTTTATGTGATTATATAACAAACATAAGTGGAGTTAATAAACCACAAAAAACACTAAATTTGATAATGGAAATAAGTTTTTTCAGTGCAATGATTCGGAATTTTAAATAGTATTAAAATGATACATTAAATCAATTTTAATTTTGTTCAAAATCATCACTTTTATGTGTTGACTTGGCAGGTAGAAAAAATCTTTTACTTTTTTTTGTCGATATCAGAGCAACAATAATTATCATGTGCCATATACGTATGACAAATTTTACATGTAAATCGAGTTTATTTGTGCAAAAAAATAATACTGGAAACACGTTTATTTCAGACCTGTATTTTTATTAATAGCTTAATTTTAAATGAAAAAATTTGATTCTGTAAGCAAGCTCAAAGCGAAATCTTTAGGTTTCCGACACGAATGTTAATTTAAATAATGAGTTATTTATATTAAATCTAATAACTTGACCCACAACTTCAAAGCATATAAATTACACATTAAAAAAGAGCGTGATAAAACACGACCGACTAGTTGTTCCGCCGTTTAGCGCACATAACACGGCGCCGATAAATCATCGTCGATTAATTAACACCGCATGATTTACGGATCGATCCATCATTCCACGAGCAGTGTTGAAATGATTTAAAATGAGCAAAGGAACTTACATTCTATCCACGTCGGACGGCAGGTACGAAGGGACCTTCTGAAGACCCTTGTGGGAGCAATCCGCCGTCAGGCCGGTGCAAGAGCACGCCCTGGGGCACTTGTCCTGTTGGCTGTTCGACCTGACCGGCTCCAAGGAGAGGCTCAACAGGAGCAGCAGGGTCAGTAGCCGGACGTGGACCCCCATTTTAGGAGGACCACCCTTCCGGAAGTAACACTTTCACGCTGTCAAGGGTATCTAGACAGAATCACTGCTGCTACTCAACGACAGTCCATGTCGTCTGACATCACTCACTATTACGATCTGAAAAGAAAGAAAAAAACGATATTTATACAGAAAATCGAGTAGATAAGTCTTAAAAATATAAACGACTTGAAGAAAAATATGAATTAATCTTTTGAGTACGTCAAAAATATAACACAATACTTTTTTGCCACAGAAATAAAATTACACGTTGATTTCAGTTAGCAAACCTCACTATCAATTTGTAGTCCGTTAAATCTATGCATTTGTTTTTTTTCAAATTTAATATTAAAACAATCTTTATTAAATTATATATTCAAATTCAAATAGTATTCAGTTATTTATATCTGGCAATAATTAGAGGTGTAAAATACATTTATTAACATTAAAACTAGAATCCCTTTCTCTTAAGAAAACAGCAAGTTAATAGCACGACTTTCATTCAAAGCCAAAGAAATTCATTCTAACTCAGAAATGTATTTTATCAGACTGTATATTATTCTTGATATTGATAATCGTTATACGATTATTTTTGTGATTGTATAGTTTTTCTGCTACGGATGCATTTAATCTGGCAAAATGTAACTAAAATTAAGTGGGAAGATTATTTGTACGAATCAATCTGTAATTATCATTAGCTTTTTTTCATTGTTTATTTTTATAATTGCTCTTATTATTACCATATTTATTATATACATATATTTTACAAACATTTAAAATTATCTTTTACATAACTAAAAAAATAATAAGCTCAAAATGATGCTTATAGCATACAGGGCCGCCGAGAGCGAAACCGGACCATGTGAAAACAATGATTCCGGGCCTCATGACAAAAATGTCATTTTATGTATTTTTTAACATCGTAATATAATTTCTTCAATAAATAGGAATAGGTACGAGTCCATTATAAAGTTATACAATTATTTACCATAATTCTACATACTGATTTTTATAAATTATTTATTTAATAATTGTAAATTTTCCGCTAAAACATAATAATAAGATTGTGTTTACATGGTTGCAATGCATTGCAACCATGTAAACACAATCAATAACTACTAAATATTTAGTATGACACTATACTGAAATTAATAGCTTAATTCAATACATGTCATCAGGGCCGCTGAGAGTGAACCCAGGCCCTGAGAAAACAATGATTTTGGGCCTCATAATAAAAATGGCATTTTATATATTTAACATCGTCTTAAAAAAATATTATAGGTACGAGTTAACCATGCTACAAATAAATATAAAAATAGCCACCGCTGTGACATATTTTCTGAAATCATATTTTATGCGTAATATTTTAATTAGACATTAAAAATACTTATAATATTTTCTTGATAATTAGTCGTATTTTCTTTACTGCTCAGTGTTGCCATATAGTGAATTTCCAGTTCAGGTCAAGCGACTATATTAAGACTTTTTATAACAATATTACGAGTGAGAATCGAATAAAGCACAGCTAAACCAAATTTTGCCCAATAGGAGAGCGCAAAAAACAATATCTCTTCTCAGAAGGCAAAAATTCACGTAAAAAGCAATAAAATTATGCCGTCACCGTCGCAGTGGGAACGCTCGGTAACGAGCGTTCCCACTGCGACGGCGCCGACACGATTTTATTGCTTTTGACGTGAATTTTTGCCTTCTGAGAAGTGATAATTGTTTTTTGCGCTCCCCTATTGATAAAAATTCGGTTTGAATACACTTTGATCAGCCCTCTTATATTAGAAGTGCATGATAGCTATAATATTTTTAAAACATAGTGTAATATCGAAATGCAGACAAACTATGGAGCAATATGTGAGATGCGATGTGTCTGTACTTATTCTTCCACTTATTTACCCAGGAAAATAAGTTGGCTTAATTTGTATTTTGAACTTCATTAAGTTAGGTTTGGGTTTAAACAGCAAATGGACGTTTCGCAACTAGCAAATTGAGCTTTATAGACATTTTAGAGCAGCATATTAGCGCCCATCAGATAAATTATATTTTCTCTAGTACAAAAATATATATCTACTAGTGAAAATGTATTTGGACTTTACTAGTAAAAATGTAACTTTACCAAAAAATACACACTTAAATTTAAAAAAAAATTAAATTTTTATTTTGAATATTTTTTAACAAAGTTACATTTTTTGTATTTTGAATAATTGCTATTTTGAGAATAATACAGTAGATCAAAATTAAATTAAAATAACTACCTATTTTTAGAATATATTTTATAATATATTTTATATTCTATTTTTAAATGTTTTTACTTCATTAATATTTTTTTTATATTGATGATTTTTAATATAAAAAATACGGCAGATCAAAAATTTATTTTATATTCTATTTTTAAACGTTTTTACTTCATTAATATTTTTTTATATTAATGATTTTTTAATTCTGAATAGCCGCTATTTTGAAACAAGATAGCGGATTAGATTCACAAACAAACTTAGGCAAGTTACAAGAGCAATCTTTAGAACAAGTTTCATGTTGATATGAGTAAAACTACGGCAGTTATTGTAGCTTTAAATTAAAAAAAAAATTTTTTAAGTTTTGAATAACTGTTATTTTGAGACAAAAATAAGGCAGATCAAAATAAGATTCAAAGAATTATTTTTTTTAAATTATGTACTATTTTCTCTAAGTTGCGATTTTTTATTTTTTTAACAGCCGCCATTTTAAAACAAGATTGCTCATAGCCGTGTCTCCTGGTGATATTACTATGGAGTATTTTCAAGTCGCGTCATGAGTAGGTATATTTTTAAAAAAACTCAATAAACAGTCAGCACAGGATTCTACGTATAAACACGCTTAACACTTTTTACGTCAAACATAATAAAAAATTACATGGGAAAGTATTTACATATGCTAGCAAAAAAAAACCTGCGTTAAATATTATTTAAAAAAATATACTAAGCAAATATTTTGTAGACATTTTAATGGTTCATTAAATTAAGTATAGTGTAAATTACAAAAGCTAATTTTAAATTAGTTAAAATAAGATACGCTATCAATGATAAAAATGTAATTAAGAATGAGTATTGCATCAAACCAAAATACCACATATAAATAACAAACAAACACGGAGCGGACGTATATTAACGGTCCATTACCAGTTATAAAGCATTGAATATAAGCCGTGAAATTTATCGCCAATTGAACCGATTATGAATATATAGTCGGCTATTACACTATCCAAAGCGTGCGATAAGATATGTATTAGACAATAAGAAAGAGTCTAGTTCCTCCCAGATTTATTGATAATAGTTAGAGGATCAAGGATTTGAAAGGACGTTTGTATTTTCGAGGGTATATAAAAGACAGAACGCCGAAATTCGGCTACAAAACTACCACTTCACTTTCTACTTGGAATAACGGGAGTTCAGTCAAAGTTGCACTAAGCGAAGTTACGCCAAATCGACCTCGGCGAACGTACAAAGTCCGAGAAAAACAGCAGATTTTACTGTGAATTTAACTCGATCTCAATATTTGGAGTAATGATTAAAAAATAATTAATTTGACTTGTGATTTAAAATTAATTAATACACAAATAAAATTTATGTAAAGTAAGTTTACATACAATGAATCGACTTATCCTATATTTTTAGATAGGTTATTGTATATTATAGTTTACAAAAAATATACTTTTTTATCATAGTGTACCACATTTTTATTTTGATACATAATTTAATAATAAAAAAATGAATAACTTTTTAATCCATCAATACATAACTTAAATATGTGGTATTTATAATATTCTGCATGCGATTCTTAAATTGTTATGTTAAAAAGCAATATATGTCAATATTCATTGAATATTATTTATATTTTTAACGTCTCTATGTATACGTAGGTATGTTTATCACGAATCGAAGTGAAAGAAAAAAAAATAGGATTCCAGTATGCTCTCCCAAGGCTTTTATCGCGCAGCGATTCGCATCAGTGGGCTCATTCATACCAATCGAGAGATCCTTTCACCCTTTCTCATATCCGCCACATTCTGCTCCATGTCCTATCCTATATCATTTTAATCTTTTCACTATATCGTGCGAGCGTATTTCTTTAAACGCCGCATTATCGACAATTTCATTTCGAAGCAACAACCGCCACTTTACAACGTTTCACCTCCGAAACGATCAACTTTTATCCCGGTACACCTCCATCGAGGCCAATAAATCCACTCGTTTCGGATACGTACAGAACTAAACCGAAGTGTGCAATTTCGACTCGCCATTAATCATACGATACGCTCTTTCGCATGCGCTTCCTTTCGATGCGTCCCTTTTGGGCATTGGCAAATTTCCACGCGTCGAGGCATTGCACACAGCGAAACGATAAAGGAATTTATGGGTGAAAAATTTATATTCTCGTCCCGTTATCATCATCATCATCTTCTTTATTTCCTACCCTCGATGCGCGCTGGGCGACGACCTCGATAAAATATATACAGCCGCGCTTTATGAAAATTTAGTACTTCCAAGGATGCCTTTTTAGGGCCGGTTCATGTGCACGCATTCAAATTCTGGCCGCAGATACGATCCTTATTCAAGTTTGTCTTATTGCCTCTCGTCATATGCGAGAAGCTTATGTAACGAATTCTAAACAGATTGGACCATTTTTGCAGAAGAATATTGAGGGTAATTGAAAGTCGCAAAATGATATACTTTTTGCGATAAGTATGATGAAATAAAAAAATATTTAAAATATGTTATTTTAGATGCATGTCAACATACACACGTTCTATTATTTAGTGACAATTTAGTAGTAACGAATTATCATGTGATACGGTTGTACTAATATAGCATGTCATATAAAAAAAATATGGACGTGAAGCGCAAATTTTTTTAGAAGTAACCAATATGAAAATATTTTTTACCAGCAGATTAATAAAATATCTTACTTATTTTGCTTTCACTGTAGAAATGTGAATTAGGTAAAAAAAATTAAATATTTAGTTCTTTATTAAACAATTTATCAAAAAGCTTTCAAAACATTTCTTGATTTTTTTTAAATTGCCTAAAATAAGTGTAATATATATAAAGCTTTATTTTATATTAATAATAAACGTTCAATATGTAAATTAAGTATTTTAGATTTAAACATTTTTATCTAAAATCAAATACTACCAATAGGGTTATGTGAATAAATCAACGTTTTATATATTGTATATTGAGAAGAATCTGCATTTTTCAGTGAAATTATATTTTTTCTAGTAAAACTATAATTTCACTAACTGGTCAGTAAAATGTATCAAAACAATTGATTTATAATTTCACTGGTCAATCAGCGAAACTGTATTAATTCACGTTGGGAAACGTACATTTGTTGTTCAAACACAAGTTTAACCTAAACGATTTAACAAAACCTAACTTTAATGAAAGTTCAAAAACAATAGTTAATTTTAAAACTTTCATTAGGTCACATGAAAGTTGTGTTTGATTAATTTGCTTAGGTTAGGTTATGTGATGTGTTGTCCTACAACTATTTTTGAAAGGAAATTCATCGGGGTGGTGGTGTTCTATATATAATTTTAATTTTAAAGCACAACAATAAAATTTTATTGTTCATGCATTGGTTCGAAAAAAATAATAAAAAAAAATGTGAAGCTACGCAAATGGATGTTTCACTAAAATTATATTTACCGATGAAAATGTATTTAAATATGATTTCACTGAAATGTCAGTGGAAGTATAAATTCATTGTAACATATACTATGCTGGGTCGCTGAGAGCAAACCCGGGCTCTAAGAAAACCATAATTCCGGGCCTCATGACAAAAAACATCGTAATTTCATTTTTAGAATAAATAATAATACTACATATGCTACAAATAAATATAAAAATTAGCAGCGAAATATTTTAATTAGACATTAAAAATATCTACTTATAACATTTACGTGATAATAAGTCGTGTTTTCATTGCTGCTCAGTGTTGCCATATAGTGAATTTCCAGTCCAGATCATAAGCAATAAAATCGTGTCATTGCGGTGAAAACGCTCGATTATTAAGCATTTATATTAAGACTTTCTAGAACAATATTAATTTTATGAAGTACATCTAAGCCGAATTTTGACCAAAAGGAGAGCGCAAAAAAACAATCATCCCTTCTGAAAAGTCAAAAATCAACACCAAAAGCAATAAAATCGTGCCGTCGCAGTAGGAACGTTCGGTAATATGACGTTCACACTACAACTTCTATAATAATAAAAATTAAACGAGGAACATATAAACCAAATTTTGACCAATAGGAGAGCGCAAAAAACAATTATCCCTTCTCAGAAGTCAAAAATCCACGTCAAAAGCAATAAAATCGTGCCGTCGCCGTCGCAGTGGGAACGCTCGTTACCGAGCGTTCCCACTGCGACGACGCCGACACGATTTTATTGCTTTTGACGTGAATTTTTGCCTTCTGAAAAGTGATAATTGTTTTTGCGCTCTCCTATTGACCAAAATTCGGTTTGAATACACTTTGATCAGTCCTCTTATATTAAAAGTACATAGTAATATCAGTAAGGATAGCTAATATATTTTTAAAACATAGTGTAAAATCGAAATGCAGACAAACTATGGAGCAAAATGTGAGATGTGTTGTCTGTCTGTACTTATTCTTCCGGTTATTTACCCTGAGAGTTGTGTTGGCTTAGTTTGTATTTTGGACTAGACCTTATAAAAGTTTTAAAACTATAATTAATTTTAGAACACTCATTAGGTTAGGTTTGGGTTTGAACAGCAAATGGATGTTTCGCAACTATCAAATTGAGTTTCATAGATATTTTAGAGCATCATATTAGCGCCCATCAGTTAAAATTTATAGTAGAAATAATTATTCCTGAAAATGTATTTGTTATTTATTAGTAAAAATATAGCTTTACCAAAAAATACACATTTACACATCGGACTTAAATTTTTTCATTTATGAGGGATTAAACGTTTTTTAAATGCACGAAAACTGTCAAAGTTTAAATCATATCGATATGAAACCAACACGATAGACCAGTCTATACCATATTTGCGTTAACACAGTCAGTTTGAGAACTATCCATTTCATCATTATTCATAATTGAGAAAGAGTTTGGGTTTACGCCCCTACTATTAGCTTTAAAGCACACGATAATGTTCGATACACCTATCATTACTCCTGTTTACATTTTGAACAAATTTATAGAAATTAAAATCATTACTATATTTTTTATATTTATCAATGAATCGGAGTATTGATAAGTATATCGAACGTATATCCATATCGTGTGCTTTAGAGACAATAGTAGGGGTGTAAACGCAAACCACCTCTTTCTCAATTATGAATAATTATGAAAAGGATAGCTCTTGAACTGACTTATTATTATATAATATTATATTAAGTAATATTATTGTGATATTAGGTAATGCTTAAATCTTGTTTAAGTTAATTAGGCAATGGCGGCTTTTAAAAAATAAAAAATTAAGCCTTGTTAAAATTTTATTAATAATAAAATAAAACACTTTTTTACATAAATCTACCTAATTATTGCGGCTTTTACCGGTCGGACTTTTTAATATTTTGAATAATGTTATATAAAAAACAATATTGCTATATTTTTATGTTAATATGGTGAGTTATTAGTGATCAGAATCTATTTATTGGTAAATATTTATTTAGAAAACAGTTTAAGGATAAAAATATGTGTATAGGAATTTTTTTTTTATCCTTATTATTGTAAAATATTTAGGTGCGATTTAACAGGGTAATATTTTGTGAAATATGTGCATTAAAATAAATAATTTGTTCAATAAAATACATTTTTCGTGCATTTATGTATGGTATTAAAAATCGTTGTTTTGACATCTAATCTGTCCAACAGTTTAATTCGTTTTATAGAACACTTATTTTATATATTGTTTATTCAAATTGTCATTAAAATATTTTATTATCAGCAAAAAAAACATTTTGAGCAATAGATTATTGAGTCAAAAAATCGGTATTCTTAACAATGCACTTCTTTTAGAAAAAAAAACATTTCCATGTGATGAGAAAGGATGAAACTAATTTATTTAAAGATCAGCTATAAAAAATAATAACATATAATATTATTATTTTATAATTAAATTTATCACAATATTCATATTAACATGGAATACTATAAAATAAAAATGATGTAAAAATCTTACATTAAACATTGATAAATAGTAACAAAACTTTTAGTCGTATATATTTAATCAATTTATTTATTTTCATCAAAAGTTAAAAGGTTAATATCAGTAAAAAGAAACGCAATGAATATAAAATACAATTGAAATAAAATGTCGGTTAATATTAATTAATTAAAAATCACTTTAAATAGTACATGATCAAAGCTAAATGGTCGGTGGCAAATACTAAGCAGTGCGATGCATAACTCTAATATAACCATAGGTATTTACCACAAAGCTCGCATTAACCGATTTTCTTAAAATAAAATCTAATTGTAAACATATGTACAATATTAAATATATATTTATTTTATTCTCAACTTGGTATAAAACCACCACTTCTCTTTCGACTTGGAATAAACGAGGATTACGTGAAACTTTCACAAAATGGAGCTACGACTCTTAAAACACAGAGAAAAGGTTATAAGCTAAGCAGTCACCAAAACCCCAAGAGTTTTTAAAGACTACGTGACGTAATAATACGGAACAGATAATTAATATGCCGCAATATACTTTTACTCCTTTTTTAAATATTATTTTCTTGTACCTTTGATATTTTGATGTACATCAGCATATACTTATAATAATATTGAATCATATTCGATGCAAATGACATCTAATTATAATTAAAAGTTATCATAGTTAAAATAATATAAAACTTGATTAAATTGAGATATAGAAATGCTCTTGATCTCATGAATTTTATATACGTATTATACACCAAGGGGGTGATTTGTAATTTTAACTGTGACTGAAGGGTTCTTACTCGTTTAAAATATGCATATTATCATCGCCCTTCTATGACTCATAGGTAAGTTTTAAATAATAAATTGAGACGTTTAATCCAAACATACGCCCTAATGAGCGTCCTCAGGACCTAATTAGGATTTTTGATGGGCGTTAATGTCCATAATTAACATGCGTTTTATCGCAAAGGAATGCGCATTGAAAGGCCGGGATTGTGTTACAAAGCAAGAATTTGATATAAAATATGATAAATGTCTCGGCTTGTCGGGGTCTGTATATATAAAATTAAATAACGACACTAAAACATGCAACATGAAAATATTGCCGAGGCGGGATTTGAACCCACACCGAACATGACACGTCACAAATTTAAAGCCGCCTTTTCTAAACACTAAAAACAAATTACCGGCTCGGTTAATTATAAAAAGTGTTGTGTTATATTATTTGAGAACGGCCGATTTGTGGAAATAAACAAGGCCGCGTTCACAGAAAGCTCCCCCGCATTGTGCATGATCCAAAGCTGATTTTGGCACATTAATTAGAAAGCTTTAAAGTTCCGAGTTTATGAATACGGCGTATGATTAGTGCAAACGCCGGTGCTAAGTACTAGTGCAATTATTCGCACAAATTGAATGGATGCAGTCGTTAAACGAGAATAATACAACTGCGAACATAGCAGTAGTATTGCGGAATTAATTAATATTTGAAGATAATTAATTCCGTAACAACGAAACTTTAAACTGATGTTGATCTTTTAGATTGTTAATAGAACATTGTTTCTTGTTTGCACACACTCTCGACCTTCATCGACGTTAATAATTGATAATTTTCACTTTAATCGAAAACTATACATGCCTAATCGAAATAATATATATTCGCATAACACAATATTGTTTTAGTAATTCTTCATTGGATTAATCGGAACTTTTTATCACTCATTTAGTAGTACTATGTACATATTGTTTTTGAGTAATTATTTGGTAAAACATCTGCCGGCTTTTCAGATACAAATATTTATTAAAATTATAATACCAAATGGTTCACAATTTCAAGTAAAAATTAATATAAATGTGTATTCGTAAACCATAAATAAATACATTACCTAATTAAACACTATACATATTTAAATACATTTTATGTCTGTTTATAAATATATTTATATAAGTATAGTGTTTAATCAGGTAATTTTATAAATCATTTCAAATTATTATATAAAAAAAATATTGTAATTCTGACTATAATATTTAATGCATATTCAATTAATAATCACTTTCATATTTTCATCGGTTTAACAACATCTTATTATATGATTATAGCACATAAAGCATTAAAATGCAAACATTGACTCTTGCCTCATTTAGCTGGCGAACAAATTCCTAATAATATAATCACTTTTAAGTTATTGGTCTTCAATTTTATTTTTATTATTGAATAGCTAATGTTTTCTAATCGTTCAAATGTTAACCTAAAATCGGTCATAAAACATATATTGTCAAATAATATTTAATCGAATATCCCTGTACCTTTTTTCACTACCTGCTCTGAATGCAACTGTAAATTTAGCGGATTTAAATCACTATTCGTTTTAAAAATTAAAGTAGTTAAAAACCATTTAAAAATATTCGTATAAATCTAATTTTTAACAAAAAAATAAAACAAACATTTTGAATTTTTTAGAGAAATTATCTAAAAACTGCTTAGAGCAATGCATTTTTTGATTCTACAAACGAATATTTTCTATTTGAATATTTGAGAGTAGCGAATATTGAGAAACTTTTCCGTTGATTTTTTAAGAGATACAATACTAAGTAAAATATTAATAATAAAATACAACAATTACTAATTTTAATAATTTTTTTAGTGTGTTATATGAAAGTTTTTTCTTAACTAAAATAAAACAGAATCAATAATATTCATGAAACGTAGACAAACTTTACCATCGCCTCTCCAATGTTAACGTAGAATAAAAAACAACTAAGCTACTTAAGCTTACGACTGGACTCCAAGCTTAAATTTAATATACACATTTTGGAACTTCGCTCTAATGACTGCACTACACTCTCTGGAAATTGGCTAAGGTTGGCCAAGGATGGAGAATATAGTGGGTTACTTCGGTACAGTTCATTCTGCCCGCTCTAAAGTGTCTCGGAAGTTGTCCGAGGTAAGGTGGGGGTAATTCAGTCGACTTGGCTAGCTTCGAGTGTTTCCAAACATTGTCGGCAAACGGACCGAAGTCAAAGGAACCGAAGTCGGAGCTGCTCTTTAGAGCGCGAGCGGTGAGGTAATTCCCCTTTTAGTCTCTCGCGTGTTAAGTGACGAGATTGAGAGAGATAATGATATGGTGTTCCGTAAACTGAGTTAGAACGAGTAACTCGGTTCAATTTCAGTATGCACGTATGCGTCCTATGGTTAACACGCATGTCGAGCGCTGCATCGTGGTCACGTGTTCAAGTTATAATACCACATGCTTATCAGGGACTTCAACATCTTTGAATACCTTAAGGCACCAAAAGAGATTAATTAAATTTTTGCTAGTACATTCTTCTAGCAGATATCGTTATTATATTTTTTTTTCATATAAAATGAAATAATTAAAAAATAATTATTGGTACTTGATTTTGTTAAAAAAAATCGTTTCGAATATGTATTTTCCTAGACCGGTTTATATAAATGTCACACCATAACGAATTCTTATTTAGAATCAATGGCGACAAATGATAGTCACAGATGTGGTGTTCGTATTATGTAGTATCATTTTTATGCCTTATGGAATTTTGAAAAAGCCGACAAAGATTTTGCGTAAATTGAATATTTACGACCGAAAAGTTTTCACTGATATTGTATTGGTGATTGCCCACACAAACTTAATAAAATGACGATTATTTGGCACATTTTTCGATCGCACGCAAATATGCCAGCTGTACGTGACAGAAGCCGCCACGCTGTCCGGACGTCATTCACAGCCGCCGTCCGGACGGCATTTGAAATTTGTGGCAGTGTAGTCGCTTACTCGTCGTAGGTCTCGGCCGACTTCAATTGTAACTTTGGTTCGGGCAACTTCCAGAAAGTCTAGTGCAGGCATAAATGGCTTGCCGTCATTACGACTATTAGAACGATATTCAATAGAAAAAACGGACGTACTACAAAAAATAAATTCTTAATATACAAATAATAATTCAGATCTTAAGATATGCCGGCTTAATAATACTTTTTTTTTATAAATTGCATGTCATTTAAAATAAAGCAATAAAAATAATAAATGTAATCCCGAAATGAATTTCGTTTTTTTTAAATGAAAGTTTTCAACATTCAGTCGTTTTTTGGCCGTTGATAACTATGTATTTTATTATATATTATATGTATTGATGCACGTGTAGACATATTATTGTAATATTAAGAAAATGGGTTACAAAATATACGATTGCAGATTTTTTACCAAGTTATTCGATTGCGACAAATTAATCACTTGTCCATAAAAAAACAGCACGTCAACATCGAGCAGCAGGCTCCTCAATCTAAGCACTTTAAATTAGTTCAGTTATCATTACCGGAACTCATTTATTATTAGTGATTGAGTAGTGTAGAACAGATAATTGTGGACGCCAATTGGTGAAAAGTTTATATAAACATAATATTAATTGTTGGGAATGTGATAGAATGGCCAGACTGTTTTCATCAAAAAATTGTCTTTCTTTCAGTTTTACCGGAATATTTTGCATCAAAGCTAATGGAATTAAAAAAATGACAGAGAAGTGGGAAAATGTTATATCTTCAGAAGAAAATTATATTTTGTTTTATTAAGAAAAAACGGCGTTGATTTCAGGACTAGCTAATACTAAAAATAAATTGACATTTCGATAGAATATTGTATGTTTTTATTTATTATTATTATTTTATTGTGGTGTATGAAATAATAAACGATTTATTATTGACTCTGTGTTCTTCGCCGCGATTATTGTATAAAAAAAGCATAAGTCACCGACACGATACGATAGCTTGATATATTATTTCTGCGTACGACTCTAGACGTTCTCGCACGAAATAAACCATTACACACACGCGCGATATATATTTTTCTAAGGACCGATACACAACAATTTCTCATTATACCCCACGCAGCGCGGCAATTAGTAGTAAATTCTGTACGAAATCCTCGTTCCGAATTAATATCTATATAATAATATCATAACAACTTTAGCAACGCGTCAGGATTAAAACCACACTCGGGGTCACGCATTGTGCCGCACAAATAAATCAGGATCGTCATAATCCTATTAAATTTGTATTATACGTATACGGTATTTATTACATTGAACGAGGAAAAAAAGGTCCTCATAATACCAATTGAGCGTTTCCTATGTGTAGATACACTGTAGTAAAAAGGGCTCCCAGTCAAAAGCGTTAACTGTGAATGCGGCGCGAGGATTAGAGCGCTGAGAAGTCTTTTATGTAGTATTTTTTATTTGTATTTCACGCTTCGTGTTTTGTTCGAGCTCACGCCCCGCAGATGGACGACCATTAAACGATCACACTCGGCAAATTGCGAACGGAATAGGACACGATCGGAAATTTTCAAAGGATTTGCGCCAGACGTTTTTCCGATGCCAATGGGACTATTTTACAGCTCTAGTGCCTACTCGCCTGCGAGAGAGAATTATTGGTTAATTTAATCGGTTAATGCACTGAATGTTAGTTAGTGCTGATTGAATAAATTGTAAACCTTCTCAGAATATTTAAATTGTAAAGCAAGTACTCAATTTTATAGCTACACTAAGTTTATATACATAAGTATAATATATACATAGAATTTAATTAGACGTTTTTTGGTTGAAGTATACACTCGCAATTAGTCATTCTAAAGTAATAAACAATCTACATAAAAATGGCACAGAGGGCAATGAGTCGATTAAAAAAAATACTGTTATTATATTAGGATATTTTATATCATCTGACCATTTTTACTCGGTTGAAAATGGGCCGTGCGTGAATAAATTGTAAATAAAATTGAGAAGCGTTGTGTTTTTTTTTATTTTTTTGTTTTCCCTATTTCCATAAAGATTTGTTATGTTATTGAATTATAATGTCGTCAAAAAATGTATGTAATTTTTATGTACGATTTAAAACTAAAACATAATGCGGCGCAGGCCATAAGAAATATCATTTATGGATTTGGCGGAGGTGCTGTTTGTCAGAGAACTGAAAAACGACCTTGAAAGATCCTCATCTCCTGTTGATAAACAAGGATTTAAGCAAATACTACTGTTTAGCCACAGACAACTGTTTCGACACTCGCAGCATACTTAAATGTAAGGTTCTCGACTATTTATAATTTTCAACTATTCGTATATTCAAATATTTACGCGTAATTTTTTTCTCAGTTTTTACCGATATTAATGTATTTAACCAATTAGTGGAAAACTAAATTATTATTTTAAAAATAAAATATAATAAATAATATTTATTTTAAATAATCGTTAATTTATTTTATATTCGTTTTTTTGAAATAAAATATGAATAACACAATTCTGTGCGAATTACTGGTCAGTGAGGACGTCAAAAGAAAAATGCTTAATTTCATATTTTACATACTCTTTTATCAGGTATGTTATTTCAGCTTTTCAAAATCAATAGAATTAAGATCAGCTGTTCTTAAATTAACTTAGCAAAATTAATGAAAGATTTTCTCTAATTTATTGTATATATAGTAGCTTTAAATGTTTAGAACAAATTTTATTTACACATAAAAATCGTTTTTTGTAGATTTGCATATAAATTAAATAACTAAAAATAAATTAATCGAGATCGAATTATTGAACTGATTAAAATAAAATCTTTGTGTTTTAAGCTACAAAAAATACAAAAACGAAGCACGAACTTCACAAAAATTTGCGACGCATACCTGTCTTTGAGCTAAGCGTTAATCCACAATAAAGGGTGGGCCTTTCTAACATTTTATTTCGTTTAACAAAAGAATTCTGCGAATTTCGGCCATAGTGGACACCTTATATTTGCTATTGAATTGGCTATTGATGTTACTCACAATGTGCTCAACACATCTATCGACTGTATGAGACTACAACAAACATACGCGACATTATTAATTCACCATTGACAAACAGCTTTATTTTATTAGTTATTATATGAGCTACTCACAAACTGTATTTTTTTTTTATTTTTGGTAAAAAATGCGTTGTGACAATAAAAATCTATTTTTGACTAATTAATTTTCTAGTGCTTAGTTTGGAAATTACTTTAGTATAGACACAGTGTTATCGTACAATAAAAATAATACTTTTGTCACATAATTTGCTAAGAAAATATTTACACTTCACTCCACTTTTTCTTTCTGGTATTGACAATGACGAGACGAATATTCACGGGTAATAAAATGGGAACAAAATATTGCAAGAAGCGTTTCACGGGTACTGGCAAGATGCTTTAAAATTATAACGACACAGTGAAAGGTAAAGCAATAGGAACACCACATACAGTTATTTCTCGCTGTTCTGTTTTACCATATAATAATATTATATAAAATCTATTTCCAGCTCGGGCGTATTAAAATAGGCAGCGGGCCTTGCTCTACGATAGCCAAAAGTGATCAGGACAATGGTTAAATATCAAAAAAGTTTCTAAATTATGATGATACAGTATGGTGGTATTCTGAGAGAATTATTTATCGAACAATTTTAAGACCGAGCGAGATTATTACATCGGAATCATATTGTAGAAATGTTTAAGTCATGCATAGAAAATCAACCGCGAAACTGACTTTAAATACAGTTGCAAAATTAAACAAATTAAGATTATAAATTTTGCCTCACCCGAAAATTTCTCTACACATTATCACCTTTATAAACATCAAGGCTTATTTTTATTTAAATTGAAAATTTAATAATCAGAGTCATATTATAAAAGCCTCTAGCAACTTTGAAGAATAAAATTGAATTACATAATTAAAAAAATATATAAGCTCTCTAAATAACAACTCTCTTTGTATTACATACTTCACAATTTCCTCTCATGATTCACGATGTACTAAAATGACTGTGTAACTTTTCAATAAAGAAACAATCTTCAACGTATCTGGCGAATTTAATACACACGCTTCGACACCATATAAAAACACACTTTGCAACTCGCCATCGTGTTTTTATGGGCAATTCGCAGTTGCATAAAACTTCTCTCATTTTCTGAAACCGGCTTCTAAGCAATTTGGCGACTTTATATCCGGGTGCACACCCCAATTTTAACTGCAGCGTCAACCCAAATATTTAGAACGATCAACCCTTTTTGCATTCGTTGAATTTATTTTGTTAAATATTAATCTAGGAACTTAACGATCGCACAGCGTGTTCTTACTTGGGAGAGCAAAGCGTTAAAAAATAATAATAAATCTTTCGGCGTCCCTGAATCGGTTAGCTCCGACGTGAAAATCATACTTTTCTGTCTAAATGAGCAGTTCGGTGTTAATCCAAGGCTCACGAGTCGGTTACGTAAAGCCTTTGGTTGTGTTGTCGATTTTGACGAGCAATCCGCTTTGGAAAACAGAACTGTCAGACGCTAAATTGCTTTCTATCTGGGAAAAAGTGTTATTTTTAACAATCACTACTACGTCGGCTTGACCTCTATGAAGCGAACGTTTCGGAAATATATAAAGTAAATAATATAATATTTCATAGAGTCATCAGCTCTTTTATAATGCACTACGGCTTTTTACTGGTCATGGTACATTTTTAATTAGTCGGACTTAAACTAAAAACACAGTAGTGTATTTTTTCTTAAGTATTTGAATATTTAAATATTTTTCCTTTTGCCAAACTACAGCCTAATTGTGCCAACATTTTGATGTTATTTATAACAGTTATTGCAATAACAACCAACAAACAACATACTGAAGAAAAAAACATTGTGATGCCGAAATTCCAGAAAATACTCATATTTCTAAGTTGATATTGTGTAGCTGTGTACTTTCTCAATCGTTGGTATTGAATTGTTTATCTATAAATCAATACCAATAATATTTAATTTCAAATATGTAACAAGTAATTTATTGTGGTTTTTATTTTGAGCTTTTAATTAATTAACGAATTATTTAAATAAAACTTGTTTTTATTAGCTCAATATCCCAAGATTCTGCGCCTTCTCCTTTTTTGTTTTAGTAATCCGTTTTTTGGATTGATAGGTGATTAACATGTCGCATTATGGCTAACGACACCATTAAAATAAAACTTGGCTGATTTAAAGTTTGATTTAAAGTTTAAAACATTAACGCCTAACTTTTAAAATAAAACATAATAAATAGTCCTAACTCTTTTCATGTTACCATAATCTTCATAATTTGAAGAATATATATTAAATAAGCAAATATATTATCTACAACTATTTGATTACGAATAGTTGAAATAAACGAATATTTGGTAACTAGTTACAACCATAATTCATTTCTACAATAATAAAACAAATTTAAATACAAACATACGTACATAAAAACAACGGCATATCAATGCGTTTGTGGAAAACGGACTTGCGATATGACGCTAAAATTTTCTTTCCGATTTAAAGCACATTAAAATGTTGGTATTTTAAGAGAGTACGATAATATGCATTAGTGAATTTAAATATCTTTTTAATACAAAAATGTACGAAATAAAATTTTTTTGATATTGTCATTATGATGACTTAATAGCTGTAATTTGATTAACTGTTAATAAAAAGCAAATTTTTTGCTCATTTTTAACTGACCGTTTTATTTTAATTTTGCTAATATTTCATTCACAGTAACATTTTAGTTTTTTTTTTACAATGATTCTATAAAAATTCTTACGTCATTGCTAAAATATATAATCGAGCATAACAAAAGGATTATGTATATGTTAAAAATTCAAACAAGCTATTTTGTGAGAAATTAATAAATTAAAAAAAAATAATACTAGAAAAATATTGAATAAAATAAATAATAATATACCAAATACACATTAACAAAAAAATACATATCAAAATATACTTATAATGACAAAAAAATGTAAAAAATAAAATTTTGATTTTGGCAATAATATTTTCTAAAGTAAGGTCTAACGGTTTTAGTGCATTTGTTTGAAAATTGTTCATAATACACTACTGTTTTTTAATGAACATCTGCGCTATTTGTTTTGCCGACGAAAAACTCAGATTCTTAAAACAAAAATAACGTATCAATTTCGATACGAAAAAAAAAATTGTAAAAAATATAAGCATTGCTTCGTAAATTAATGATTAAAGATTCACTTAAATGATCATAAAACTAAAGATTTCAGTTTCTCGAACTTTTAAGCTTATCTTTAACCACTAATTTACGACACAACGACTATAAATGGTCCTGACAACGCATTTTTTTACAAGAAAAGTTTTTTTTATGCTGCAATTGCTACGTTTTTCATCGGCAAAACAAACACAAGTATACGTTCATTAAAAAAACAATTTTCAAACAAGTGCACTAAAAACCGTTGGACCTTACTTTAACAAACAAAAAACTAATACGGATACTACTTTTTGTTAAAATTATAGCACTTAAATGCCTCAAATGACTGCACCCAAATACTTATTTTAGCTTATAAAGGCACTTGACAATTGACACCTATTTTTAATTTTAAAAATCGGAGCCATTGAAGTAACGTATTACTTTTGCACATTAACGGTCAAGCTATAATAATAGTTTTTAATTATTCAAAAATATATGCCACTAATTTACAGACTGTTGATTGTGTTTACCTAGTTGTAAAGTATTGAGAAAAGTATGTTGAAAATGAAGTTTGATTATTAATAATAAACATATAAATAAAATAATATTTAATATAATATAAAATAAAGAGTTTAAAATAATTGTAAAACTCCATAATAAACTTCGCCTCTTTTTTAATGATACAAAAAGTTGATTATGAATAACATCATATTGCAAATGAAGATTTATTTTTATAAATATGTTAATGAAAAAATATATTATGTGAAATAAGGTCTATGGAATAGCTTCCTATGTTTTTAGAAACTATTACTTTTATTAGCAATATAGTATAACACAAAAGAGTTTTTCATCTCAAATTCTAATTTAATTTGTATACATATGTACATCATATATTTATGGTAGTTCTGTTGTTCCATCCCAATCTAGACATTTTATTTATTATTTTTTTATGCTTCTACAAATATCAATAGTGAGCAAAATTTTGAGCTTTAAATTATTAACATATTAGTTGTTGTGTGACATGAAAACTTAAAGAGAAATCGAGATATATTATTACTTTTGATTTATTCAGAATAAATTATATTTTCTATTGGTAATAAATATATTCAACTATCAATATAATATTTGTTGTAAATATGTACATATATAAATAAAAATAAAATTCACATTAAGTTCTTCTGGCGAAATCAGACAAGAATATCAACCAAATTTGCCCGTATTTACAATACAAAATCGTTTTACATAAATTATACATAAATGGATTGCGAAGATGAAACCTTTCAAGCCATATAAGATCATATGTAAAAGAAGTGGCATATTCTAAGCATGGACATTTAAAGTAATACTAACAAACCCATGTTTCGGCTCGGTAGTAAGTAGTAGCAACTTTGCAACACTCCCATAGGAATTAAACGACTAACCCTTATCACTAGACTGGCCGTTCACCCCGATCCCATACAATTAAAATAGTTTCTAGGATAAAACCATACATTTAAAATACCAATGCACCTTCGTTTACTTTTCCTCGTTAACCCTTCCATCAGCCAAAATTGCTACTTCCGGATATCGTGCGAATTCGCTATAGTTTTTTTCTTCTTTAAGAAAGGGGGCGAATAATAATATCGGCCGGCCCTGGAGCGACGAAGGGGCAAAAAAGCCGCAAAGCTGAAACTTCCCAGCCCGAGCTGTGGCCCCATATTCGTAATACTTTTTTCCTCGGCTCCTGCGGGTTCACAGATGGCATAATAACAAATTTTATGGCCGCGCGTGGTGTAGAAAAACATTGGCGAATCGCTACATAATGAACTATGAATGGCACGATAGCCCACACACAAGGAGCGAAAACAATTTATGAAACGTGTTTCGTTTATAAGAAGGAAAATATGAATCGATCTTTTCAGTAAGGGCGTTTATAAAGACTGATTTTTGTAAGAATTTTTTAAATCGGTCAATCAAGAATACACATTAAAAAGACTCCATATGGTGAAGTGCTAGAATTTTTAAATAATAATATAGACCAGTGTTCTTCAACCTGGTGGTCCGCGGACAAGAAATTAATTCAAAGTTTCTGGCGATTCACCTGATTCGGGGAATCGCCAGAAACCGAATGTTACGCCTGCACTACACTCTCTGGAAGTTGTCCGAACCGAAGATACAACTGAAACGGCTGAGTCGCAAGTTTCACATGCTTTCCGGACGGCGGCTTCTGTCACGCATAGCCGTCATATTTGCGCGCGATCGAAAAATGTGCCAAATAATCGCAATTTTTAATTGTCATATTATAAAAAATAACGCTACTGATAATTATAAAAGTTTGTATGGGTACTCACTAATACAATATCAGTGAAAACTTTTCGGTCGTAAATATTCAATTTACGCAAAATCTTTGTCGGCTTTTGCAAAATGCCATAAAACATAAAAATGATACTTCAGAATACGAACACCACATCTGTGACTATCCTAGAATTTGTCGCCATCGATTCTAAATAGTAAATCGTTATGGTGTGACATTTATATAAACCGATCTAGGAAAATAAATAAAGATATTCGAAACGATTTTTTTTAACAAAATCAAGTACCACTAATTATTTTTTAATTATTTAATTTTATATGAAAAAAATATAATAACAATATTTGTTAGAAGAATATACTATCAAAAATATAATTAATCCCTTTTGCTGCCCTAACATATTCAAAGATGTCAGTAAGAGTCTGTTGAAGTCCCCGATAACCATGTGGTATTATAACTTGACCACGTGAGCACGATGCAGCGCTCGACATGCGTGTTAACCATAGGACGCCTACGCGCATACTGAAATTGAACCGAGTTACTCGTTCTATCTCAGTTTGCGAAACACCATATCATTATCTCTCTCACTCTCGTCACTTAACACGCAAGAGAGCGAAAGGGGAAGTATCTCACTGCTCACGCTCGAAAGAGCAGCTCCAACTTCGGTCTCTTTGGTCCCCTTGGGTGTTAGTTCAGCGCTTCGTCTTTCAGAAACAACGCTGCAATAATGTATATCAAATTTATTTGCAAAAAAGCAGCAGTAGATGTCGCACTAATACAAAAAATGTAATTTTATAGTATTTAAATAAAATTCTATCTTTTGATAGAATTTTATTTACATTGATTTTTATTTTGGGTTGACGCCGGCCCGCGAAATATTTTTCCTATTTTCGCCAGGCCGCGGATGTAAAAAGGTTGAAGAGCACTGATCTAGACGCACCTTAGCAAAGCACTTAGAAGAGTATATGCTTTTTAAACTCCTTTGTAAATGTATTTTAACGGATATGTTAATATTAATATAAATAAAATTACAATATGATTTCAGACATATTATTCCAATTGATAATAATTGGAATATTAACTTTAATTTTTTTAATGAAAAAAATATTTAATTATGTACATGATAATATCATTTATCGATATGTATTTAAAATAGGGTAAAATAGGGCACATAAAGGGTTGATCAAAGAATTTTCAAACCGAATTTTGGTCAATAGGAGAGTGCAAAAAACAATTATCACTTCTCAGAAGGCAAAAATTCACGTCAATAGCAATAAAATCGTGTTGGCGCCGTCGCAGTGGGAACGCTCGGTAACGAGCGTTCCCATTGCGACGGCGACGGCACGATTTTATTGCTTTTGACGTGAATTTTTGACTTCTGAGAAGAGATAATTGTTTTTTGCGCTCTCCTATTGTGCAAAATTTGGTTTAGATGTGCTTTATACGATTCCCACTCGTAATATTGTTTTAAAAAGTCTTAATATAAATGCTTGATAATCGAGAGTTTTCACTGTGATGGCACGATTTTATTGCTTTTGACCTTGACTGGAAATTCACTATATGGCAACACTGAGCAGCAAAGAAAACACGACTAATTATCATGTAGATATTTTTTAGTAGAAAATATAAATTTTGTAGAAAATATGTCGCAACGGTGGCTAATTTTTATATTTATTTATAGCATAGATTATTATTATTTATTCAAGATTTGTCATGTGGCCTGAATCATTGTTTTTCCAGGACACGATACTAAGAAGTCTCACGCTAATCTCACTATATTCCAATGCCCTATAAATGTTATCGCCCCTGGTTATTATTATTCAGTAGTGCCACAACAACCGTCTCTGTTTTCCTTCACCTCCCCTTCGCTTCGCTAAGAAGCTCGGACAGGCCGCAAAAATGAAAATTTTCGTCTCAAAACACGAAATGCAATAAAGAGAACCCCCGGCATGATTTATGGACTGGAGGAATTTTAAGTGCGTGGCATTGTCGCCGTTATCTCGCATAATGGACAGACGGGGAGAGAAAAACAATTCGCGGGGCATAAATCATTTCTTCGGCGCTCATTGTTTTTGGCCATTGAACACCGTTCGTTAATCGGGGCGTAATGCACGTCCTTTTCACGTTATTGGACCTTCAGATACAATAAATGGACTCACGGCTGCGTGAGCTTTCTTTCGCGCCAATGGCGGCCCTGATAAGTCAATAAGGAACAATGAAAGCAAAAATGTGTGTTTTTCTCCCGGTGTTTGCTTTTTTGTGGACTTAATACCAGTTTCGAATTACGCTCGGATGATGCGCTATTGTCGTTTCGATCGAGTGATTGACGACCACTGTCTGCATGATGGCTGGATGTTCTTTTTGTTACGGCGGTTAAGACTCGAGCCGCATCGTAAAACCTCCTTTATTCAATTTGGTATTGTAAGGGGCCCAAGCCAAAAAATGTATTGATTTCTATCTTTTTTCTGAGGAAAAAATAAATAAATAGTTGCCACACAGAACGCGAGCAATAAGATCACAATTGATAATTTTTCTTCTTAATGGATAAGATACATTTTTATTATAAAAAGGCAATCTGTCTATTTAGACAATGAGCAATTCTTATAATATATATATAATACCTTATTTTTCCTTTCTCCCAGCGACTAGGCACTTTAAGAAGGAAAAAACAACATGTAGGATGTCTCTCACTTAAGACTTCAATTAAATAATTAACATAAAATTATTGTACAAAAATATATTAAGTATCCCATTAAAGTTTACTAGGTAGACATGAATCATTCGATAATACATAGTACAGTCCGTCCAAGATATGAACGCTCATCGTCATAGTATTGGTGAGAGAATATAATAGGGTGACCATGTGAAATTACTAGTGCAATTAATTTTTACTTTTTTAATTTAATTTGTTGAGGAAAGTGTAAAATATCACTTTCTTACTTCTTTTTTTATTTATATACATATTTAACTCAAAAACATGAGAGCAGTTTTGGTATCACTCTCCAGGTTGAATATCTGTTCAATATAATATTTTTTTAAATACCAATAGAATATTACAGGAATTGTTTTATTGATTACAAAATACCACAACATGACAATAATTTATAATAAAAATATAATACATTATAATTTTTAATTCAATTTCCAACGTATGGTCACCCTACCCTTAAAACAGCCCTGATTTAGTATTTGTAACGTTCTCCTATCGGTGTAAGCAAATTCGCGGAAAACTATGTATGTATGCATGCATGCGTACACGCACCCTTGTTTCCAACACAAGGATGATGAGCGCTAACATCTTGGACGGGCTATACTTAGATATCCTAAATTAGATATTAAATGTGAAATAATTAAAATTAAAATAAATAAACAAATCACATCTTAATCACATAAATATCACAATAATCAACCATTTTCAGAAAAAAACTATTTAACAAACAGATCTACAATTTTCTACAAATTCTTAGAAATAAATAGGGATATATTTTAATGAAATAAATTGGAGCCCGGTATAAAAACTTATAAGGCATTCAAAAGCGGTCAATGAAAAACGATATTTTGTCAAAAATTATGTTTTCCTAGACTTATTGTTGAAACAGAATAAATATTTAGCACCCGCATTTTTTTCGATTGAATGAAAGTGAAGAAATAAATGGGACAAAAATATATTTTGTACACAGATTTTTATTGGTACTCATATTTAACACAATAAATGATCAGCGTATCAAGTATTTTTAGAAGTACCTGAATGTAAGGAAGGTTTGTTTAAACGCTTTTTATTGTTTAATAGTCAGATTGACAATTGCTCATAAATGTCAGCAATTTAAATCAATATAATGACCAGCTTGTTTATTATTATTTATAATAATAATAAACAAGCTTATTATAAAAAAAAATAATATTAAAAATAGCGAGCGATACTCGAATTTTTTTTCGTTTTTTTATTACTAATTAATTTAAATAATAATAATATTGTCACTACCGGTATTGATTGCGATTTTTTCGGTAATACCGGTATTGAAAGTCTATCAATGATATGTTTTTCTAACTGTTGTAGAATGTTTATTTATGTTTTGGTAAGAGATTAAGTTTTTCTATTACCGATTTGATTTTTTACACACAGTCATACAGTGCTCTCGCTGAGATGCCGCGCCATCCTTTGAGTTATTTAGTGACACTGTAGGGTACCGGTCAGACCACCTCGGTTGTAACCGCAGGTCAGGCATTATCGCGAATCTGCCATATCCCGCTCTAAGCACGTCCTTCTAGTATATATATAGATACAGTGCATCCAGAAATTGCGAATCGATCGTCCTCACTGGACGGATGTAATGCTCAATGATTCGAATGTGGGGTCCGTACGTGCCCCAAAACAGACCGACGAGGATTTCTTCTCTCGATTTATTTGAAATGCAAAATTCTATACATTAATTCATGGGTGTCCTGCGACACAAAAAGGGGATCAACCGGCCACGCCGTGCGTGTCCGGAATCATAATTAAGGATTACGGACAAAGCCAGTCCGGAGAGGACAGAAGCACCAGTAAATACGGGCCGCGCTGTACTACATCACCGGATTGTCAAACGTGCGCCGCCGCTAACAGGGTTAGTGGAATGGATGACTTCACTCCTTGGGACGCTCGCGGGTTTTCTATGGGGGCATTACGAAAGCAATGGGGCAAGCGTAGTCTTCTCACAAAAGATATAGTGTCGGTTCGATCAACGTCGATTTGCGTCGAAATGTAACCAATATATTCCGAAAGCGACCGAAACGATCGATTGAAACTTTTACGTACTCAATAGCATCTATCTAACAAAATCGTAAAGCTAATAATTTAATATACAATATAACTAATCGTAAAAGCAACTAACTAATTGAATAGCCGTGCTATAAACGCAGTCATAAACTAGAATGAGCGCTAAATTACAATTTTGATTTAATAATAAAAAGGCTAGTTTTGAGTGCGCCGTGCGAGCGGTTTTATTGCACATATACTTGAAAATGTTTATTAACAGGCTGTAAATATTTAAATTATTCGAAATCGATAGATTTATGGCTCGTATATAAACTGTAAATCATTAAACGTTCCGTTACAAAAATCCGATCGCGTTATATCATTTTTTGTGGGTGAATGTATTGTTAAATTCTAAACAAACTAGAATGTAATGCACAAAGCATAGCAGAGTAACGCAAGCAAGGCCAAAGGGCTCAGCCCCTTGGCAGCATATACACCCCTCTATAAAAGGGGGGTGGTGCTGTTACAAGGATGATGCGCAAATGCACGCAATTGCAAAGCAATGCAGGTCAGCCAACGAGAGCACTAAAGACCGATCCCACGTTCGGGAGAAATACTAATGAAACTCCATAAAATATGCAGTACTACGCGAGTTGGGTCCTGCTCATCCAGCTGTGTGCCCGCCCATAGGGTTGGACTGGTAACGGCAGTGGTGCACGCAACGAATGCCAAAGTAGTTATACTCCTTCACTACACAGAACGATTTAGATTCTCTATGGAAATAGGCTTAGGTCAACCGTATTGCTTTTAGTTTCGAAAAGTGGCTAGATAAACTTCCATTAAGGATCTCGAAATTACTTTTGAGATTGAAATTGGGCCGGAGCAGTATGAGTTTATTGAATAAATGATATGGATTACATGTTAAATGGACGATATAAATGACGATTTAGTGATCGACCGCCAAGGCCACCGGTCGTCAAATCCCGCTGCAGTCCGCCACCATGACGTCAGTGTTACCATAATGCCACCTAGTTTTGGTTATAATAAAATAAGTAAATAGGCCCCTCACAAGAGCAAGTAAAGGGTTTCTCTACACATAAACGACGTCTACAATAAATCTTCCAAGATGCTCGATTTGTTTATAAAAGATTCTCGAGCTATTTTTATAAGAATATATTTGGTTATTACCCGTTAATATATACCAGAGCCTTTTTGTAGGAGTGTTGGGATACGATTCACTAAGTTCTCTCAGAAAGTTGTATATATATAAGCATTTCTTTAAACCATTAAAGAGTGCTGTCAACAATCATACTATTCTTGAAGAATTCCAGTTTTTGTTCCAGAACGTCTTCGAGAATCAAGATCCGATTCCTAAACCATTCTATGCCACGGGCCACATACGGGACTCTGACGCTTCGCGACCATACTGCTTAGAGCCACACACGGGGCTCTCACAAAAACTCTTACTTTCGCTACAAAATAATATTATATTAAAAAAATAATTCAAGAATTGTTTGTTATGACAAACCTAGCAATTCAAATTTTAAATGCCCTGAATGGTTTTTAAATGACCGGAAATAGCAACCAGAAGCTTCTTTTAGGTTATAAAAGCCCTTGACAAGTATTTAACACTTGACATATATTTTTTACTTTGGCACATAAACGGTTAATACGCTGATATTACACATTGATCTACTGAATGTCAGCTACAAGTAGCTGGTCCGGTTCGTATCATTTAATTATATTATATATTTTTTTTTCTTTCTATGCATTATTTTTGTATATTATTTTTAATCTTACTTATATTATATTTTTTGTAATAATACTATATGTATCGTGAAACAATATGGTCTTAATTTAATTTAAATAAATAAAAAAAATCTGTTTCTTAGCAATATTTCTGATTTTAATAAGATAGCAATACAAACAAAGTTTCTTAGATTATTACTTGTGAATGTAAATGCTAATGAAAAACAAAAAATAAATATAATAATAATATTTAAAAATGTACGAAACCCGATGCCCGATATTGATTCTACATGAATTTAGATAATACATAAAGCGCTTCTGGATTAATGACACATTAACGCAGTAATACGCGAAACATAGTTTTTATGTTTTTAAATTCCATGCAATATATGATTGTTTTTAAACGTTAGAACTATTTTATTAAAAATATTTTTTTAAAACACAGTCATTCAATTATAAATATATTATAATAGTCGCATTTAGAGGCAATTCAGAACAACATAACGCATATATGCGTTTCCCGGCGCTAACGAGTTATTAGCAAAATATTAATATAATTAATATGACGATCTTTTATTTTGTATTTTTCGGCAAAATACATTTCAAACTGTACTTTCAATAAATCAGAAACAATCGTTAACAAGATAAAACATTATGAATAACAGTCAAAGATAATAGTTAAATGTAATAAGTGCACCTTAACGAATATTATTGCATGTAATATAGTTTAAACGTATAATCATTTTATTTAAAACATTTTTTCAAAACAGTCAATAATATTTAAAAGCAGCTAGAACAACGAATAACGCATATTTGCGTTTCCCGGCGCTAACGATTTAATAGAAAAATATGATTTTTTTAGGAACAACATTTTAAACTGTATTTTTAAAAAATCAGAAACATTTTTAGCAAGATAAAATAAAGTAAATAACAGTTGAATATCATGAATTAAAGATTTGTGGAAAACATTAACGCCAAAAATAAGAAGATTCTTTAGGGATTAGATTTTTTTAAATACCTAAAATAAGTCGATTTTTTTATTAGGAAACAGTGTGCGAATTATAAATAAGAAAATATATGTATGGGAATTCGAAAGTTTTGCCTGTGAAAGAGGACAAAAAACTAACACCCATCTAACATATGGGTCGAACTAGAATTTCAAACTTTTAACCATTTCACATAGTTAAAAGTTGGTATTCTATTTTCGGCCACTGCCAATGTCTCTATATTGCGCGTTAAAAAATATATAAATCAATGGTTAAGGGTTAAATGAACAACAATCAAAACCTAGATAAAAATATATTTCCTATACCAATGCTTATACTTTAAAATATGTAAGTCGAAAGTAAGATACAATATATTATAAACAGAATAAGATATATACATATATTTCGAAGAACATTTTAAATTGGTACAAAATTAAAATCCATTATTATTCAATAATGTTCCCCCCCGCTTTGGGAATAAGACGTCACATTACATTGTCGCCCCAGTTCTAAATTGAAAATTGCGTGTTGCATTTATATTGTTGTTAATATTTCACGATTTCATGAATATTTTAAGGGTTCGTTCAGCGCCGGATATACACGTTTCGGGACCGGAAGCGTAAAATTTAAATTGTGTCGTATTCCCCAAAAAACACCCTCCTCCTCCGGCGGTAGTTGCAGCCCTGCGCACCGTAATTATTTACCAGCGTATATTTTTTTTCTTTGCAGACAAATTTGCGAAACGTTGTCAAAAACTTTATATACTGATATATACGCATATAAAGCAAATTTACTATGATTATAAATCACAATACAGAGTGCTCCAAATATAAAATTAAAATGTTTTATTAATATTATAATCCGAAGACTATTTAATAATGCAATTCTTAACCAGGAACAAGTTTTTATTTAAATGGATTTATTTTATACATGCAAATATGTGCAAAGCAGTTTGATGCTAATTATACTTGTAAATATATCTAATGAAAAATTTAGCTAGCTCTTTATTTAAGATTTTAAAAATATCTATAAATGTAATAGATAATTCGCTTAGAAATTCTATGCGTGTTAAATTTCCCTTGTGAAGGTTAAAATTTTGAGCTAATTTAGTATCATTGTCTCTTCTTGATATTTTAACATCAAAAAATGCAGTAATGCTGTTATTTTTTCATCAAAAATTCCGTGAGCTTGCTCAGCCGTGTCTTGCTCAATATTTCTGCCGAAAAGAAAATTAATGGATCAAGTAATGGTTTCAGTATCAATTCACTCAAGACTATATAATATTGTTGGAAAACTAATAGATTATATTGTGTATCAACTTGAGAATTATTTTAGACAAATTCCATCGGAATGAAAAGTATATCGTTGTAAGATATTGTAAAAAACATAATAGGGTTTCCAGTAATTAGATCATAGTGATTGATATTTTTTTAGCGTGAACTTCCATTTCAAAAATCAGTGAGATTTTAAGATTAGTAAAATGTTTTGCAAACACATCTGCTTATTATTATATTTTATACATAATTTTTTGGAAACCAACTGGAAAATAGTTTTTATTAATAATATAATTGGGGTTTTATAACAAATAAATTAAACCAATGAGGCGCATGTTTATCTATCTTGTATTTTAGCTTTCAGCGTTGAAAACATTTCCTGAGAGTAATCTAAAACTGTCCGCTTGTTCAAATCTTTATCTTTATTTGTGTGTTTTCGACTTTGCAGATTTTATTTAAAACATTAAATGCTTTGATTTTTGGGTTTATGTTTTGAAATTCCCGGGACTAGAGACAGCGAAAAATCTCAGGATGTCTCGACACAGAATCCATAATACCAATACGATTCGTCAGACAAATCTATATGAAATATATCTATATTTAATTTATAAAAATGTGTATAAATTTTCTCGATGCACACAGTACAATGCCAGGGTAGAAAAATATTATAACAGGGACGCTCGTGTTTTTTTTCCAGTAGAAATTAGCACCCGGCGGGCGTCGCCGGCAATTTTTCGCCGGTTGCAGATCTCGTGCGAGATAAGCCGATTTATTTGCATAATTGTCACTAAATTAGCAGATATGCAAATGGCGGACGGAAACGCGGCGAAATCGCTTCCGGTGAAAAGGGAGAGCGAAAAAGTGACTCCCTTTTGATGGCCGCCCGTGTGTGTTGTATGTGCGTGAAGCGAGCCTACAAATTGTTGGACAAAATCGAATTTCCGCAACGCATTGCGACACTGTACTGCATGCACCATGCCGCGATGCACCATGGTGCGGTCTGCGGTCGAAATATTAAACAGGCATTTGCGAAAAATTTGCAATAAAATAAATAACTAAATCGACTTGAATGCGGCCCTGTGTTTAACGCGTTGGCGTTATTTACGATTGCGGCGCGAATCGGATCGGAAAATTAATTAAGCTGTCTTTTGCAGGGAATAGAAACGAAACAACGACGTTCGCCAATTTTTATCGCCCCAAAATATTATTAATCAAAAACAGTCAATTAGTATTTTATTTAACGATTTGCATTTTTATAGTCCTGTAGTACTAATCGCATACATATACTGTGTAAATGTACATAACATAGTGACCTAGCGCGACTTATGATTAATCACCTTGATAATAATCAGAGAGATTATGAAAGGATAAGAAAACTTAAACTGAAGTAATGGATCGGAAGTAATTACATATTGTAATTATATGTTACACAAGAACAAGATTTTTATCACAAAGATAAAAATACTATTTACAAACAGGGCCGCCGAGAGCGAATCAAGGACCTGTAAAAACAATGATTCCAGGCCTCGAGACAAAAATATAATTTTTTAATTCATCATCATAATATAATTTCTTGAATAAATAATAATAGGTACGAGTTAAACCTTTCTATGCCACAAATAAATATAAAATTAGCCACTGTTATGACATATTTTCTAAAATCATATTTTATGCGAAATATTTTAATTAGGCATTAAAAATTATTAAAAATATTTACTTCTAATTAGTCGTGTTTTTTTGCTGCTCAGTGTTGCCATATAGCGAATTTCTAGCAATAAAATCGTTTCATCGCGATGAAAACACTCGATTATTAATGCCTGTACTAAACTCTCTGGAAGTTGTCCGAAACGAAGTTACAACTGAAGTCAGCCGAAACCTACGACTTCGAGTGAGCGATCACACTCTCGCAAATTTCATATGACGTCCGGATGGCGGCTTCTGTCACGTACAGCCGGCATATTTGCGCGCGATCGAAAAATTTGCCAAATAATCGCAATTTTTAAATAGTCATATTATTAAAATTACGCTACTAATAATTATAAAAGTTTGCGTGGGCACTCACCAATACAATATCAGTGAAAACTTTTCGGTCGTAAATATTTAATTTACGCAAAATCTTTGTCGGCTTTTGCAAAATGTCATAAGGCATAAAAATTATACTTAAGAATATGAACATTACATCTGTGACTATCCCAGAATTTTTCGCCATTTATTCTAAATAAAAATTCGTTATGGTATGACATTTATATAAACCGATCTAGGAAAATACATAAGGATATTCGAAACGATTTTTTTTAACAAAATCAAGTACCACTATCCCTTTTGGTGCCCTTAAATATTCAAAGATGTCAGTAAGAGTCTTTTGAAGTCTCTGATAAGCATGTGGTATTATAACTTGACCACGATGCAGCGCTCGACATGCGTGTTGACCATAGGACGCCTACGCGCATACTGAAATTGAACCGAGTTACTCGTTCTATCTCAGTTTGCGAAAAACAATATCAATATCTCTCTCACTGTCGTAACTTAGCACGCGAGAGAGCGAAAGGAGAAGTATCTCACCGCTCGCGCTCGAAAGAACAGCTCCGACTTCAGTTCTTTTGACTTCGGTTTGTTTGCCGACACTGTTCGGAAGCGCTCGAAGCTGGCCAAGTCGACTGAATTACCCCCACTTTACTTCCCGTTCTCGGTAACCTCGGACAACTTCCGAAAGATTTTAGAGCGGGCAGAACCGAACTCGACCGAAGTAACCCACTATATTCTCCGTCCTTGGCCAACCTTAGCCAAGTTCCAGAGAGTGTAGTTCAGGCATAAGACTTTTTATAACAATATTACGAGTGAGAATCGAATAAAGTACATTTAAACCGAATTTTGCCTAATAGGAGAGCGCAAAAAACAATAACCCCTTTTCAGAAGTCAAAAATCTACATCAAAAGCAATAAAATCGTGCCGTCACATTGGGAACGTTCGGTAATCTGGCTATCACACTACATATTAAATGAAAAACATATAAATTGAATTTCACCTAATAGGAGAGCGCAAAAAACTATCCTTTCTCAGAAGTCAAATATCTACGTCAAAAGCAATAAAATCGTGCAGTCACTGTCGCAGTGGCAACGTTCAGCAATATGGCGTTCACATTACAACTTTTATAATAATATTAAAAATTAAATAAGGAATATATAAACCGAATTTTGCCCAATAGGTGAGCGCAAAAAGCAATTATCCCTTCTCAGAAGTAAAAAATCCACGTCAAAAGCAATAAAATCGTGCCGTCGCCGTCACAGTGGGAATGCTCGTTACCGACAGTTCCCATTGCGTTGAATATATTCTCTCATGTCTAAACGTTCAAAAAGCAATAAAGTCAACATTCATTTGCGAAAAAATTTAACACAAACGAAGCAGCGAAACACTACAATCTGACCCTGTGAATAATAATGTTTATTGTGAAAGTACTACCTAGAAACTGGGTGCTTTTGAAGGCTTCCTCTCCTTTTATTTATTGTATAATATATACATATATAAAAAGAGCTAAGGAAACTTATACCTGAAATAAATCAGTATATAGGTAATCTCAAACAACTGTAGTTTAGTTCAGATTCATTATTTGAGGACCGTTTCTAATAAATATATTCTTTTTTCAGAGTTGGGCTCCTCAAAGAGAATGGGACCCGGGTATTTGCCCCTTTCCTTTCGGCAGACCTGTTTCGATATATACATATACGCTTGTGTCACGGCTTTAAATTTATAATCAAAAATATATTGAATATATTTTCAAAGAAAATGTTTTGAGAATCAACTGATTTTACTATATTATACTACAATTATATATTGTACATAAAAATGGTTATTAAATATTTGTAGCAAATATGTATATGCATGTAGTCAATATATTTTAATCTTACAGAAACAATGAGTGAATAAATATTTAATCATTGCACGGAAAATATAACCTTTAATAATCATAAATAATGATCTATTGTGCTTAAACTATTCATGTTATGCCTTTTTGTGTTTTTTTAACCTTTTGTGCTATGCTTCTTTTAATGGTAGCCGTAAATATTACAATAGAGTTTGAACTTGAAATGGCCTTGAAATGAACTTTATTATACAGCTTTCTGTTTATTAAAGTTTACCATTAAGTATTATTTTTTCTAAAACACATTGCCATTCGTTATTTCAATTTCATAAAAAAAACACGTTATACTCTAAATTACTGTAGTGTATTTAGCTAAATATGACTTAAATCGATATGTGTCTAATAAATTCGAGTCCTTTTTTATTAACTACATCCCATCACCATATGTCGATATTTTTATAAACATTCATAAATCTCTAACTTATTTTAAATATCTATGACCAGAAAATGGTCAAGAACTGTTTCAAGCAGACCCGTTTCTCCAAATCTTTCTTAAACACAAATATTTTTTATTTTATAGATTTAACCACTGTAAATACAAAAAGTCATCAATAATAAAATGCATTTTAGATTTGAGTGATATTTAAGTGTTTTACTCAATTATTAAATATAAAATCTCAAGTTATGAAAACGATAATGTTAATATTTTCCTTACTAGTGGAAAGACACAAGTTTAACCCTTTAATTGCTAAATCGGCTATAGAATTAACAGATTTAACATTATAATTATCATAATAAGCTATAGAATATTTACTTTAGGGGAAAATAATATTAATAATGAACTCTTGATATTATATAGCTGTACTTTTCTTACAATATTTTTTAATAAATGATTACTCACTTATACAATTTTTTTGGCTTAGTAAAAAAGCATTTTTTTTATTATTTAATAAAATACAAAAACCTGTCTTAATTATTCTTAAAACTTACTAGTTTAATCTGCACTTTATTTTAAAATTAGTGTACTCTTTTAAGATATTGAAAATCAATTTTAAACTTATTTGTAACAAAATAAGTGATGAAACTTAGTAAATAAGCATAACGTTGTTAATAATCCACAAAGACAATTAACTAAAATTAACCATATAAACTGCACCTAATAACAAAATTAGTATATTTTTTTAAATATTAAAAGATGATTTCAGAAATAAATTTTACTTATTTTATTTTTTATTTCCTACGAAATTTTTCATTATTATTATTATGTTCAAGGACACATGGACAGATTAAAAAAAATCCTATACAAAAAAAGGAACACATGATGTAGCTTTCCCATGCTTATTTTCCCTTATACAATCTACAAAAGTTTATACGAATAAGCTACTACGCGAAAAACAAGACAATTTGCGAGCGTCAAGGACACTCGAGTGTCCTTGGCGCTCTTGGCATTTTTTTGTACATACTGTGAAGCATGGAATACATATTATTATTCAGTATATAAAATGAGTTTTTATTCATTAATAATATATAAAATCAGTAATTTTATCTTCCGCCACCCGTACAATATATTTTTTAGCGAAAAAGTTAGAGCCTCTGGTTCAATTTTCACCCTAAGCTTTTCAGATTTGAGGGTTTCAATTGGCCGATAAAAATAATACCCCTGTTTATAATGAAATTATACTTTATGTCGCATAATATGGAGAAAGGTGAAAATTGGTTTTGTGTAAATCAAAAATGAACGAGGGAATTTCCGTTTTTAATCTCCGTTTTAACGCAATGTTTTTTGCTCAATCGTAAATTATTGAATTGTGATATTTGAAACAACGTACATATATATATATATTAGTTAATATTGTTGTACATTTAAGGGGCAGTTTCATTATGAAAAATATTTTTTAATAAATAAAAAATACCCTTATAAATATAATTTATATTTCATTTAAAGCATCATTTGGCCAACTCCTCTTTTAAGTAGATACATATGTATATATGATACTCTGCTCCAATAATGTTGATAAACATGAAATTCAGTATAAGAATTTCACATCTTCAAAATATAAATATATAGTAATTTACAAAAAAAAAAGATTGATAAAAATTTTGCCTGTCGAAGAAAGGAGGAAAATATAGTTAGCCAATGTATAATTAAATTATATGGCAGTTTGAATCGATTACTATATTAAAAAAAATATGTTTAATGTAGCTATTATACAAACGTTAAAAGGAAGTAATTTTTAAATTATTTAAATTATTTTGACTTTTTGTGTCACCCCCAAATATTTTTAAAAGCATTAAGTCACAATTTATTGAAAGTGTGTTGCTATTCATAAATTATGTTCATGTTTTTACTGAGCCCTTGTCACTCTCATTCATAATATATAATTCATAAACATCTTAATAAATATTGCTTAATATTTATTTAATACAGTATTTCTTTTCGAACGCTGTAACCTATTAACCGAAGTTGTTTACCAAAAAATAATTATGTCTAACACACAACGCCAAAGTAATGATACTTAATATGAAATATAAGTGTAACATTATTTATTGCCACGCACAATTCTTCCATTTTTCGCGTAATGAAACCGGCCTTTTTTAACGCGCCGTAAGATTAAACGATCCGTTTTCCCGGCTCATATATGAACTCGGTTTCTTTAAGAGGCCACAGAGTTTTCGCGGCCCATTAACTTTTATAACTTAACCGGTCCCACTAATTTGACAGGCTGTAATTGCGGTTCGCCAATCAACGTTTTTTTTTTCATTCCCCTCCGGGCAATTAACAATTAATGAGTCAAAAGAGAGCGCTTTTGCGCCCTTCGTTTCTCCCGTAATTATTGCTCGGAAAATCGCAAAGAGTTTTATTACTTTGTATTATTTTTTGCCAATGTACGTATGTTTATGTAGAGACGTTTCCCGGAGCGTCTGAAGAAGATTCCGTTCCGAGAAGCGTTTATTTATATCTAAATAATATCGCGTATGAGAAAATATTTTATGCTCAGAATCACGCCGAGAGAATTCATATGCGGTTTTAATTGCAGTCATAAATTTAGACTACAACTCGATTTTTGAAAAATTAAAACAGTTTTGTGTCCTATCGTGGTTTATAGCGCCATAAAGCACATAAAAGCCGTGTAGAATGTTAAAAAAACATCATTTTCTTATGAACGTCTAATAAAAATTGCCTTTTACTCGCATATGCCATGATTTTTTAATTATTTTTAATTTCCGGCTACTTTTAAATGCACAACTTGATGTTAATGTCAAACATTTTGCATGAGCATTATACATATTTTATGAATTACGAGAGTCATACGGAAACCTTACAATTATTATAGAAATCCTATACACCAAGACAATAAAACTAAATATGTACTGACCTAACTTAATAAACTAAAAAACATGTAAGTAATTATAATAATAACTATTATAAGAAGTCGATTCAAAGATGTTTTTAAATAATAATATAGAATATTATGGATGTTTTAAAACTTTCTATTAATGGTCAATCTGTATTTCGATATGTTTAAAATCACATTTAGTTCAGATTACCGTGATGTAAAATAATGCCATTTCTGTTTATTAGTCAAATCATTCAATGGTAAACAGTACTTATCGCATTTATTGTATCATTCTATTTTAATACTTAACATGCTTTTTTTATTGTCGTAGACAAACGATATTGCGTATCCGAATAGACGGATCAATTTAATCGTAGCAATTAACTGTTTTAAAAGCACCGCGCGATTTATTCCTTAAAAAGACGATGTTTCTAATCTACTGTAGTATAATTGGAAGCCGATAAGTCTACTAATCTTCCATTGAAACATGACAGATATTTTCACATGGTAAACACAATCAACCACTATAACACTGGACTGGAATAAGTGTTAATATCAGCAACATGTAATTATATTAATTATAAACCATTATTACTATGCATGATCTAACTATAATTTATTATAATAACAGATACTCCACTTCAACTTCCGCTAAAGATATTCTCAATGAGGAAAAGTAGCTCATTTTTAGAAAATTTTCAATACCTAATATGTACGACCTCGATTAAATTATTTACCACAATATTCATCCGTGAAATTAGGAAAATTTAAATATACATAATCTGTAATTATAATTATATAAAAACACTAAAGTACATATGGGATTTGAACCCAGATCTTTCAAGTCAATAGTCAGCGACTTATACCATTCGTCTCTCGTGCTAGTGAAAACATAAACTTTTTACTTCATTTCCGAATTGAAAATATACGAAAGTTCAGATTTTCTTCTACTTCAGTCGTCAAACAGACAGCTTAAATCGCCAAGAGTTTAACTCGATCTTTGAGACGACTTGAAGACTTATACGACACAACAATTTATAAACAATCATAAGGCTGGATTTTTAACTGAAAATAAATGAATAAAATGAATAAGCTCTTGCAATTTGAGCTTAAAGTACTGCACGGATACAACACAATTTATATACTAATTCAGGAATGTCCTTGAACTAAATATTTACAAAGTTTAGCTAAAAAAAAAAATATTTAAATCCCAGAAGCTGATAATATTAATATTAAAAAAACGTTTCAAAATATAAATTAAAATACATTTTTTACAATGGTATGTATAAAATTTAAAAATTTGTAACTGCATTGAAAAAAATCCATGAGAGCAAAAATGTTCTTTAAAACCCTTTAAGACCGAAATCGGTCGATATATCGACCGACGACATTACGGTCTATAATTCAATACCTATCCATAATAAAATCATCTGTAGCATCAAAATACGTCGTCGAGGAAGCTCTTTGGTTGATATATCGACCATATGAAATTAAGTTGTCGCTATTGGTCAAAAAACGATAAAATTAAAAATCAAATTCGAACATTACAACAATCTCAAGGAATTATTTTTATATGTTTGTATGTAATATATTTCAAACAATAAATGCTATTTTTGTGCCACTATTTGTTCATTTATTAAATAATATTCTTAAAATATGACCCTAAGTGGTCAATGGTCGATATATCAACCGACAGAAATTTCGATATTTACAAAAAAATAATTTTGTTTTTCTTATCAAAATTACTTTTTATATATAAAAAGAGTTTTAAAAAGTAATTATTCAACCATTAATTCCAAAATAATTAATTAAATAATAAAATAATTTTGAAATAAAATACTTTTTTTAAATACGGTTTTTGACCGACGGAATTTTTATAATGGTTTTTATCTTAAATTGGAGTAATTTTTCAAACTCAATCACTCGCATTTTAAATTATCCCTATGTGATGCAGATGCTTAAACTCAGATTATTGATTGTCAGCCATGCATCAATGTGAGTAATTGACATAAATGATTAAAAATATTTTGAAGGGTTCTCTACTATTCCTTTATTCTGAAGTGCTGAGTGCCCTAAAGAGTCGCGATCGCGTCCCATTTTATTGAACGTTGCGGCCAGGACGACAGCGCTTGAGAACGCTCTTATTGCACGAGTCATCCAGCTGTTCAATACACTTGCCGTGATGATATAAAATATTTTATTAATTATTATATAGGTTTAGGAGAAAAAATGTGTCAAAACTAATGAATTCAAGATAAAAACTGAGTTTGATATACATATGTATATAACTAAGCTCAAAATATATACTATATTAGTCATAAATACAAAATGCATGAGTAAGAGAAACACGAGAACAAAATTGCTATTCAACGAATAAATGTGTGTGTCAGTTTACATCGTTAAGAAAGCACTAGCGCGGCAGTAGTGCCAGAAATACTTAACAAGATAATAATAAAAAGTTATAAGATGAACTAAACTGATTATAAGGTACTCGAGACCATTTCCTTTGCAGCTCATAAGTGGTCCATCGTCGTTCGTTCATTCACTGTTACATCGCACCAATGAGCGTTTTAACCTTTGTCAGTCAAACGTTTTCTATTATATTCAATAAATTGATGAATCTATTTACATAATTTATTAGTTGATGATAAAATATATATAATAATTTAATTACGTATGTATGATGTATAAAGATTGGGACATCAGTAAGGTCAAGCCTAACGACGCTTGAATATAATTTAGTTTCGGGACAAAAACGGACTGTACCGCTGTAAAGCTTTGGAAACGGCAAACTTTTCGAATCAAACACAATGTACCGCAGTGCCCCAAACTTTTGTGCAAATGTTTGCTTATGAATCGCAGAGTTTGAATCGCTCCTCGTGTGGATTAATCCCGGCACTCGGATGCTCTCAGCGTGCGAGAGATAAAAGCTCGAGGGGGATTAAGAGCAGCTGGTTTCCGTGTAAAAAAATGTACCGACCTTGGTCGGGAATTAATGAAGTCTTTCTGGACATGTAGCCTATACTCACGGAGATAAACTGGTAAGAAGTTTCGAAGCCATGTGGGAAGATACGCTGACGGCCATGTGTGTGCTCGGAATGCGCGTACATGTGTCTACCGTAGAGGTTCGACGGGGATCTTCAGGTGAAAGGTCGACGCAATTAGATAATTTAAATACGGTGAATGTACCCGACGAACGGCTTCCTCGCCGCGTATGGGAATGACGTCAATTTGAGCCGAGAAGGAGAAGGAGCGAGGATAAAAATTCACGGGATTAGGACTATCGAAGCGAACGATCTTGGGACGAACGAAACGCCCGGGGGTAGTATTTCGCGGGATTAAGAAAGCCGAAGGACCGAAATTGGGAGGTGTATGAAAATAGGGCATTGTCGTGTGCCGCTAGATTTGTGATTTAGATAAAACTGAATTAAAAGCAATACGTACTTATGTGAACTTATATTAGTTCATATCATCTACTTCGAGAATGAACAAAGTATACGTGTAGATGGAAATTATTTATAAGCACGTAAACTCTACACCAATTACGCCAACAAGTTTAAAGCTTCTGATTAGGATTAACACGTTTAAAAAATCGACTCATAATGTAAACGTTTGCAAAGAGAAGTTGTATTCTTCGTCGAGCGAGTATGGACGATTGATGATGAATATTTGGCGAGTATATCGAGTGATCGGTGATGTGTCATATGTTATAATAATAGTCCTTTAATAACACTAAGGCTAATGGGAGATCAGTAACATTAAGAGCCAATTGCTTTAAGATTTAACTCCACAACTAAGTCCAACCCTTTGTGAAAATTTACATTTTGAAGGCGTGGAACGACATAGGGCGACCTATTTTATATCTTCTATGCGAGGTCATTAAAGCTGAGTTTTTTAAATGATTAAAAAAAACACTATTGTGTAATCCTGGATTTTTAAAATCAATAATATTTTGCAAATCAAACTATTATCGCTTTGATAATTTTAATGCCATTGTTTCACCCCTACAATATAAACAATATCATTATTATTTATTTAATAAATTATTTAGCTAATATAGGTAAGTAGTTGTGTATACACTAAAAACATACATATTAAATATATTATAAATATAAATAGAACATAAAAAAAACTTTTTCTGAATATTTTATATTATTAACTATTTCTATAGATATTATTAAACATACATTTAGTTTAAGTACACTATTTTTTAAACATTTCTATTACTTTAATACATTATTTAAGTTGTATACATCTTCTTTAACCCTTTGAGCGGCATCGCCGTACATGTACGGCGATCGATTTTTTACTGTTTTGCGGTACCCCAGATAGTTCTATATTTTTCATATATAACTGATAAAATAAAAAATATATTACATTATATTTATAAAAAAAAATTGATTTAATGTAAATGAGTTTTATAGAAAATAATATCGGTATAATAAAGAGTACGAAATAAGTGAATCTAATGCTTGCACTACACTCTCTGGAAGTACGGAGTATATAGTGGGTTACTTCGGTCGAGTTCGGTTCTGCCCGCTCTAAAGTTGTCCGAGGTTACCGAGAACAGGAGGTAAAGTGGGGATAATTCAGTCGAATTGGTCAGCGTCGAGCGCTTCCGAACATTATCGGCAAACGGACCGAAGTCAAAGGAACCGAAGTCGGAGCTGCTCTTTCGAGCGCGAGCGGTGAGATACGAGAGTGAAAGAGATAATGATATGGTTTTTCGCAAACTGAGATAGAATGAGTAACTCGGTTCAATTTCAGTATGTGAAATAAATAAGTCTAAGAAAAAATATTATATAAAAAATGTTGAGAGCCTCTAAATTAATATAAAAAATCCACAAAATCCGAATATTATATTAAAAATATGTAAAATAAAAAGTGATTAAATAAATTATTAAAAAACACTAATACAAAAAGTTGTAAAATAAATTTAATCGTTGATTTTTTTTCTTTAATTTACTAAAAATGCAATATAAAATATTAAGCAATAAATAACAACAGAAATAATTATGGAAAAAATACGTAAAATTAACTCACTTCTAGGTGTATATCAACAAATTAATAAATGTGTATTATTTAACTCACTACTCAAACATTATCACATATGTAGTAAATTAAAGTGAATAATACTGACATAAGACTATAAGGAGATGCTGAATTATTTAAATAAGCGCTGTCCAACTGTTCTTAGTCCGCGGGTCATTTTAAGGGCCAAAAAGTCTTTCGCTGTTGTTATTAAAAAAGGTCTTTTCAGATATTTTTGTTCGTTTACGGATGCTGACGAGAGCTTAAAAATGCCTGGATAAACTAACAAAAATGAGGTGACAGTTTGAAAACATGATTTGGTTCGCGGACCGCTAGTTGGATAGTGCTGATTTAAATGGTATAAAAGTATAGTCTTCAAGACATTCAGCAGATCTAGGTTTGAGTTTATTTTAATATAATAGTAAACAAATTAGTTCGGGGTCGTACAAATGTATGCGATATACTACTTTAAAACGTTTTGAAAATCGTGTTAAATTCTTGGCGATTCAATGTGATTGGTTTGACCAAATTAGACGATTGAAGTGGAAGAGACTTCTCCACTTTATATGATAAACTCTCGGGAGTGAAAAGTAATTTTTAATTTGCAGCGCTCCGGATTATACATAATCGAGGAAATAGAAAAAGTTTTTATTGATTAGGGGTAGAATTGATGCGCTACTAATACTTGATACACACATTTATTTTTAGGTTCAAATCACAAATGTATATAAATTAATACAGGCCATGCAAATTTAATTAATAAATTACTTAAATTCTTGGCGATTCAAGATGATTGCTTGGCTAGATTAAATATGACGATCGGAGTGAAAGCAATTGCTTCTAGTGAAGTAGTGAGTAGTAAGTTAACAGCTTATGTTAAAACAAGACGCCTTTCAACCATAGAAAGTAAGTTTTGACCTCAATACAAAATAATATTAAAATGTTTATATAAAGATTAGTATTGTATAAAAAAAACATAACAAGATTTTTTTATTGCAATAATATGTGTAAATTATATTATAAGCGTAGACACTTATCATAAAAAATAAATTCTATACATATTCGTAAGTAGTAATCACATTTACATGTGAATAGTCACAATTTTGTCACAATACGAAACTACGAACACACCAACGCATAAATTTACCATTTTTACAATCGTTTTCGTAAATTACATTCGTAATGAACCCATTTGCAGGATAAATCATCTATAATAGCAGTTCAAGAATTTCGTGGTATATACAATTCTGCGTTCATGCTTTTAAATACGCACACAACAGTAATTAGCGAAATAAAATATAAATCGTTTAATATGTCGCTGAAAATACTTACGCCCAAATCTCAATTAGCACATGTTAATTGCGAACGAGCTAATTTGTAAATGATTCAATGAGATTATATACACATGGCGAGAGTTTACGATTTACGCGTAGATAGGTAGGTTCGTACTTTCGCGCAAATATCGAAAGGGAAGAGATTATGGTCTTGGAGTTAAATAGAACGCAGAGGGAATATTTTACGAAAGGGTCGCACATTTCCAGTCCGATGCCGAAGCGAAATTATCAGGGCTCGAAAAAGTAAATCCGGCGCCCTCTAAATGGGAAAATCTAGTCGAGATTAATAGCGTTTTAATTTTAACTTTATGAGCGGGGATAAATCTGTTTGAGTGTTACATGAATAAACGTACACATATACATGCACATTTTATACAAGACAATAATTATAATCTTTGTATGGAATATGAATTTTGTATGAAAAATTAATAAGAATATTACCCAATAAAAACATATTTTTATTTAATATCTACAACATATAGGTTCATCTGTAGAATTAAAATACTTTAAAGGAATATAAACATATCATAAAATATGAAAAATTAACATTAACAATATCCTTAATCAATTGATTACATAACTAAAGTGTTGATTAGCAGCTAACGTGACTTGGCTGTTCATCAAGAGTTAAGAAATGTTTATAGTGAAAACGCTGAAGATGTAAAACATTTATCATTTATTCAACATTATAAGTAGGAACATTTTTTAAAAAGCACATACCATCTAAAATGGAATTGTACATCATTTCTTTTTGGCCGTGGAAAAGTTTTTTTCATTTTGTGTCGAAGTTGACTTAATCGACAAAAAGACATCAAACAAGTACTGTAAGTTGTTTGTTCTCTTTCCAGTCGATTCAAATATTATTTATTTATTTATTTTACATTATTCTACATAATTTATTTCCCGTATTGTTGAATTAATGATAAATGTTAGATTTCTTCATTGAACTACATGATTATATGTACTTGAAAAGGTCAATACAATCCCTAGAGTCATTAAATCGCCAAAGATTGTTTAACACATCTCACACATTTTTACTATGGAAGAAAAACTAAAAAAGACATTATTTTTAGATTCTGGATTTTGCAAATATTTAATTCATAATATTAATATATTTTTATAAATAATTACATCATGAATCAAATATTTAATTCATAATATTAATATATTAATATAAATTTAATTCACACTTCTTGAAAATTGTACAATTGTTATAAAAAGTCAAGCGTTTAAAAATTCTATGTTAAAACTGCAATTATCCTCATTTTCACTTCTTAATTTTTGTTTGAGAATTATATTATATTATTTATGAACGAAAAACTTCAATAGGATAATGATTTGTTATAATGGATCAAAATAGATCTACTTGATTGATTACAAAGCGTCGAGTTTCGAAGAAATTTAGTGCCACAACAAAAACAATTGTTGCTACTTTATATGATGCATATTTCTAACAAGATCAAAGTTCGTTGACACGCAAATTTAATGCGCAACTTTGTGGAAAGCCCCCATACATTTTTGCAATCTGCCGATTGCCACGCGGAATGATTATTTCATATCTGTCCAGACGATATGGACATAAGAACTGCCAGTAAAACAACAGATATCCAACACGTGTGGAAAAAGGACTCCAAATGGTTAACGTAGTTCTTAGATGAGATAATTATAAATAATTGTCATACAAATACTGCCAAGCTCTATTAAAAGCTTGCAAGAAAGCATGCATATTTTAAAACATCTGGCACGGACCCACCCTTTTTATGCAGCGGTATAAACACAATGCAGCGGTTGCACAAGCGTTTAAAAATATTCATATAAATTTAATTTGAACGAAAAAATGCTCTATGGAAATTTTCAAAACATAAGATTTTTCTCACAAAGTGAAAAAATAACTATTAAAAATGTTTCTGATTCTTTCTTAATTTCAACAGATTCTTGTCAAAGTAGCAAAATTAAATATTAGATTTTACCAATCAAGCGTAGGAGAAAAATTTATAGAAAAAATAATTAAAAACCACTGCGCGGCTAATTGTGTTTATTTAAAATTGGCTAACTTCTTCACTTACTAAGTTTATAAAATGAGAGCTAATCAATTAAAATTTCAGCACTAAAAGGCACTGATCTATTTATCAACATGTCCAGAAGACTTTAATAATCTATTTCTACGGGTTTTGTAAATAAATAACGCATATGATAAATTATAAATGCTAATAATACATTACAGTCCGTTCACTCGTTTTTACGTGATAAGGAAATTTTGCGGTTAGTTAATTTACGCATTAAGAAATAATATAACTAAAGCTTCAGATGGCAAATATATATTTATAATTATTTTGGTAGCTTGAAAAACATGTCACATTTTGCCAAAACATGTTCATTTAAATTTACAGCTAAATGAGTGAATAGGGACGATTTGACAAATGGGAAAAAAGGCAAATTGAGAAGCAATCGTCTTAATAATAAGATTAAATTCAAAGGTAGCAAATTAATAATTATAAAGCAAAGTTAATTTGATGCGAGATTGAGTATTTTATTTAGTCGGTTTTTAAAGCGTTAAAAAAGGGTTACATTTTTCGTGGTAATTGATGGTAATTTAATGCTTTCAAAAGTCTGTAAGGCTCTGCAATTCATGGATGTTATAAAACGTGTTTAGTTAAACTAAATTTGTTTTAATGTTTTTAATAACGGTTAAGCCAAACCATTACTGTGTTGCAGATTTTTAGTAATTATTATTGAAACATGCACAAATCAATGTCAGGCATCGTGTTTCGTACAGCATATGATTTTAAATTAAATAAAATTTAAACATTTTTTTCTGTTATTATTTAACACATTATTATTTAATTAATTTTCAACCATATCACGAATAAATATTGTCTGATAGTTAAAAACATACAATAACAAAATAAATCTGCATATTCTCAAATAATTATCAAAATCAATAATTATTATAATGATATTAAAAAATGTACGATTTCAGATTTCTTAAAATGCATAAAATTCACAAATAAAATGGTAATAAATAAAAAGTTGTGAGGTAGCGAGTAACTTAATAATCATTTAGTAATTTAATAATAGGCTTATTTTATATATCATAAAAAACAGCCTCATATGTATTAAAATTTATAGGAAATGCATAGAATAATTTCACATATATATTTACACAAATAGTAGAAGCAATAAGTTAATTTGTATTCAATTATATACAAAACATTACTGCTTAAAAAAATTAAATGTTCAAATGTAGTCTATTCTAGGTGTCGTTCGGACAACTAAATGTATTTTATATTTAGACAAAGAGTATTAAAAAATAAACTACATTAACCATGAGTTTTTCATATTTAATACTCATTATAAATATAATTTATTTATAATTAAAAAGTGGTGCAATATTGTTGTATTTTATGAAAACAAACTGTTTCAAATCTGCTGAATTTATTATGTTATGTTAATATATGAACATTAAATCTATAATCAATTATTTAAATATATGTATATGTATGTAGACAGATATAAAAAAAATATAAACCGTTTCTAAATTCAATTGTGATTAACTTCATATCTTGGTGATACATGAAAAACATTGATGATTTCTCAACACCCTGTATATTATGTCGTGGCAGAAGAGGTCTACGTTAGAATTTATCCAAGCATTTGATTTCTACTACTTATCTCAAAGGTTGTTGTAGAGTGCGGGTTTTTACAATTCCACTGTAGCATGAAATGAATATCCTTTCCCCTGAAGCTTCTGAAGGAAACGCCAATGTTATTTATTTCGTAGGTAACCATTACACTCGCATATACGTGTATATATGTTTGTGTATATATTCGGATTCAAACCAGATGCATTTACTTAACCAGAGGTCCGTTTTTAGTGCCAAGATAAAGCAAAGGGGATTAAGTTATCCAAAACACACATGCATACTTTTGAGAGCTGTCGATTGAGCTCGGCCGTATTTACATAACGGGTCGATAGTTTAAGTTTACATCGAACCTTTTAGTTCTAAATTGTGAGGAAGAGGGAGAGGTATTATACGAGAAAAAATAAGGAAAAGAAATCGATACGTAGGCGCATCTCAGAGCCCTCCGCCATTAAGTGATGCTTCAACAAGGTCCAAAATATGGGTTGTACAAAAGGACCGTGTTACAATAGACCAGATTATAGATAAAATCGTGATGGACAATAAATGAATTGAGTCATGAAACATTCGGCCCACACGTCGGGTTCAATATGGTCGATCGACAATATCATTAACATCCCGACACGTTGATAAAGACTTTTTTTAGTGACGAAATCGGCGACGAAAAGACTGTTATGAAATAATTTAATTAAGCCCGACTGCTTGTGCGGATGCATCTGTTACACTTCTATGTTTGGTTCGATTGCAAGAATAAATTGGATCGAGCAATTATAAGACTAATTAAAATTTAAGTAAAAAGTATACCGTGTACTTTCGAAAAGCGCGAGTTTTTATTTTATGTCCGATTATTAAGCTTGCTGGGCTTAATAAAATTTTATGAACGCATCAAACTTTATATTCTTTTGTATATCAAGAAAAAATTCAAAAAAGAGGCTTATAATAATTTTGCCAGAATACATTACATAAAGTTGAGCGCAGAAGGTGATTCGATTCGAGCTTGGAATTTATTGTATTGAGCGCAAGCATTAAAGTTGTTTTTTACTCGGTGTTTATTTTTTAAGTCGTTGGTTATGTATAATACCTATAAAATACAATAAGAATTCATATTTAGATAAAATTAAAAAAAAATACGAGACATTGTGGAATGTATTGCAAATAAAAAATGTAATAAAATTCGTTTGTAATGAAAATCGATAGTCACCCAAGTAGTAATAACGAGTTTAATTTAGAGTTAAAAATATTTCAACTTAACTGTAGTTTCAAAGGATTAATTTTTTAAATAAAAAAACTTTTACGATAAAGCTCATAAACGTTAAATTGTTACTTTTTCGTTAAACTTTTTAACTTGTCTATATCAACAAAGGTATATATTTTTTATAATAAAATTCTTTGCATATCTAGGCTTTATAAATATATCAAACAACTTAATATTTACACAAAAAATCGTGTAAAAGTACTAATAATTAAGAGGCCCATATTTGTGTTTTTAATGACATAATTATATTTGTCTAAAATATAAAGGTTATATTTTAAGTATGTGATCAAAGTCAAAAATAGTATTACTAATTGCGACATAAAAAGTAAAAAAAATCCGCTAGATTTCTGTATATACTAGGTGTATGTGTGTAAAAAAAATTCAATCATAGAACGTCTTTAACCTTTTAACTATTTACTCTAAGATTTAATTAAAAGGAGTTATAATTATATATTATACAAAAAAATATTTTTTTCTAATTTTTTTATACATAATTATGATTTCTTATTTTTTTAATTGGCGCTATTTTAAAGCAAGATTATGTTGCCTAACAAGCTTAAACGGAATATTTTTTTTATACACAATTTTCTAAAAAATATTTTTACAGTTTTTCTAAAAATATTTTATATGAAATTTTATTTTTAAAACAATAAATCGGCTCAGCTTGACTAACCAAATCAGCCGAAAAATTTAAAAGAACTATTTTTAGAATAAGCTTTGTGTTAATATGATTAAAACTACAATGATGCAATTCTATGCAATGTGTGTCCAAAGATTCGGTACATGTGTCAGAGATATTCCTTTGTGTTTGGCACTTACCATTCGCTTAATGGACTTTTGGTCAAATATACGATCTTTTGTATAACGCGGACAAGAAAAATTAGATAGCGTATTATTTTTATAAGCTTTTAGCAAATCTATTAATTTAATCGAAACGATCAAGTAATTTTTAATATTTAACTTGTAGGTTTTCTAGATATGTTTTAAGCGCAATAATAATAGCAATATTAAAAATTGACAGAAAACTCGAATTTCAAAGAATTAAAAAAAAAACATATCTTTCTACTGATTTCATTTTTATTTTCATGCATCAATTAATCATAAAGTATTTTTATATTAGCTAAGGTTTTCTTTATTCAAATGATCCCGAAGCAAATAAATAAAAAATATAATATCAAACGAGAGGTAAAAATATTATCCTCAACCACCTGCGGCACATTCAAAGAGCTCCAAAATCGCAAATAAATCGCAAAACTTTAGTCATTATGTCCATCGCCCGCTGCAAATTACAGGCCTTTCTCAGATTTCAATCTGTATTTTTTTATTTAAATAACGACCCCGATTTCTATCTCGGCTCGCAAGCCACCGATGTGGTACCTCGTCTCGAATATCACACAATGTTTCTTCTTCTGCGGCAACCGGTACGGATCGAACGCAGTGTGTGGGCGAGAGAGAGAGACACGGAAGGTCGCAGGTTCGACTCCCGGCGGCTCAACAGGGTCCTGTTTACTCGTGTAGAGCGCATTACACCTGAGATATGCATATGTACATGTTATGATTTATGAGCTCACGCACAACGAAAGATCGACGACCACCCGATAATGTGATATAATCGACCGAAAAGAGTATAACGGGATTGCGGTCGCCATAACGACCAATAATGTACAATTGCATGAATAACATATTCGCGCGTGCAACACGTGACGATATCTCTAGCGGTGCGGACCTGAAGGAATTCATAGGCCGTCATTGAATATAAGGTCGGATCTATTCGACTATTAGTGCAAAGAGATCGTGTAATTCAAGTGTAAGGAATAAAAGGCTTGCATACATGTATATCTATGAACTATAATACACTTATTCACAATGAGAACTGTTCCAGCTCCTTATATCGATCACCGAAAACATCATTATGTCTGACATGTTCGTTAAGAAGTAAGATGGCTTTTGATATACTACAGTTAAAATAATTACTATGAAGCAAAGATTATTTTTTAATTTAATAATATTTTACAGGCAATTTGTTATTTTTTTTGCGTTAATTTAAAAAAAATAACAGTATAAATCGAAAAAATACAAATATATTCAAATATACGAATACTTCATCTATGAATAGTTAAAAACTACTAATTATTCAGAAACCTAGCTAAAAGGTATTAAGTGTTTGAATGACAATCTTCACAGTAATTGTAGGTATTTTTGTAAGGACGCCAAATTCGCATTTGTTTAAATATTCAACAACACTCCTATGCCTGTACTACACTCTCTGGAAGTTGTCCGAACCGAAGTTACAACTGAAGTCGGCTGAGACCTACGACTTCGAGTAAGCGACCACACTGTCGCAAATTTCCCATGCTTTCCGGACGGCGGCTTCTGTCACGTACAGCCGGCATATTTGCGCGCGATCGAAAAATGTGCCAAATGATCGCAATTTTCAAATTGTCATATTATTAAAATTACGCTGCTAATAATTATAAAAGTTTGTGTGGGCACTCACCAATACAATATCAGTGAAAACTTTTCGGTCGTAAATATTCAATTTACGCAAAATCTTTGTCGGCTTTTGCAAAATGACATAAGGCATAAAAATGATACTTCAGAATACGAAGATCACATCAGTGACTATCCTGGAATTTGTCGCTATCGATTCTAAATAAGAATTCGTTATGGTGTGACATTTATATTAACCAATCTAAGAAAATAAATTAGGATATTCGAAACGAATTTTTTTAATAAAATTAAGTACCATTTAATTTTATATGAAAAAAATATAATAACGATATATGTTAGAACAATATACTATCAAAAATATAATTAATCCTTTATGGTGCCCTAAAATATTCAAAGATGCCAGTAAGAGTCTGTTGAAGTCTCCGATAAGCATATGGTATTATATCTTGACCAAGTGAGCACGATGCAGCGCTCGACATGCGTGTTAACCATAGGACGCCTACGCGCATACTGAAATTGAAGCAAGTTACTCATTCTATCTCAGTTTGCGAAACACCATATCATTATCTCTCTCACTCTCGTCACTAACACGCGAGAGAGCGAAAGCTCGCGCTCGAAAGAGCAGTTCCGACTTTAGATCCTTTGACTCCGGTCCTTCTGCCGACAATGTTCGGAAGCGCTCGAAACTGGCCAAGTCGACTGAATTACCCCCACTTTACCTCCCGTTCTCGGTATCCTCGGACAACTTCCGAGAGATTTTAGAGCGGACAGAACCGAACTCGACCGAAGTAATCCTGATGTAATCCTGAAGTAACCCACTATATTCTCCGTCATTGGCCAACCTTGGCAAACTTCCAGAGAGTGTAGTGCACGCATTAGATCGTTAGAATATAATAAATATTCTGAGCTCTAAATCAGCGTATGTACATATGGCATTATTAAAGAGCAGAGAGCGCAAATTAAATCCTTGAGGCACTCCAGAATAAATGAAATACTCGTTAAAGCAACGAATAGCTTAACTCACATAATTTTTAAAAGGTTATCTAAATTTTAGTACCAATAGACAATCATTGCTTAAAGATAGTGACCATTAAACGACGTAAACGAAAACCGCATTGCTAAATAAACTCGTGAAAAAATATATTTTGATGCACAATTTATCACTTGAGATGAAAAAGCACATATACTAGAATACATTTTGTCATTTTATGGGTACAATTTAAAAGGAAATTATTTTAAGAGGTATGTGCACTAAAATAGATACTTAGCTCCATAAAACGTTTTTTTTAAATATACATGTACTTTTCCTAACTTCAAATAAATATCTAGTCTTAAGCACGAACTTTATATAGAAACATCACTTCGCTTCAGACTCGCATCAAGCGGAGCTACGCTAAGTATCGACCGAGACAACTCTCAGAAACTCGAGAAATCAGCCGTTTCCTACGTTGATCATATAACGCAGTATTACCACAATAACGTACACATGCAATTATATTTAAAAAAAATATTTTTTACATAATTCCTCTATTAAAAGTTTCAATGAAGCATACATATTTTCAAACATCTGGCACTGACCCACCCTTTTTTGTAAAACACAATTTGGTAAAACATTTAAAAATATTAGTACAAATTTAATTTTCAACAAAAAAGGCTTTATGAAAATCGAGAAAGAGAATTTTTAATTTGGCATTTTTCTAGAGAAATAATTCTCAAAAAGAAACCCTACATACATACATGTAGATATGAACAAAAAGATTCATGACTAAATTTATGCGTTACTTATATAGTATATATATAATATTTTCGTACCTGTATTGTTAACTTAACATAATGTTTTACAAACGGGTAACTATCGACACGTATACATATGTATTTTATTAGATATTTTAACAACAAACTAAACATACATTTTTAATTATTAATTGGTAAATTATTTTAGCGCAACCGCATATTAAAATCCTAACAATCAGTTGTAAATTATCTTTATTTTCAAGTTAATCTAATACAAAGGTGCATAATTAAACCTACTATAATAAACTTGTTACTTGTGGTTGTAGTAGGTACTCGTTAACTTGTACTTAAACATGTAGGTACCTGTTACTTGTAACACTCGTAAAAGTGCTTATAAACTCAATAGTGTTTTAAGCAATGAATTTATATAACTTACTTAATTCTCAAAACAAGTATTGTTTAAATAATACATAGTGATCTGAGAGCATCTGAGGAATTAGGTTAATATAATATAATACAAATAAACTTGATACAAAATAATAAATTGATAGCTAAAGTTAATTTATTACAATCCTGATGCATCGAATGTGATTTAAATAAATAATTGAGCCAAGAAAAGTCCGAGAGTTTAAGTATTCGATTGAATTATGTAGAGTAGTTTTACTGCTTGTATAAACTGGTTACGTTCCGAAAGTAACCGTGCACGAGCGTTCAATGCTTTGAACTATTCACTATTTCTGGTTCCTTTTCAACTCACTTCAAACGATTCAATAATAAATTTACAGCGCATTTGCAATAAAAACAATGAAGATTTCATTGGCTATTGATCTATTTATAAAATATTTTTTTATTGTGCGTGCTACTGCATAATCATCTGTAATGAAACTCATTTTTATACTGGTCATCTGCTCATTTACTAAATAAACAATGTTAGGGTTGAAAAAAAATAATAGACACGGGTGAGTTAATTTATACACAGATATTAATGCATAGTCACAATCGACTCGAAGGTAGATAAAAAAGGAACGAGATTTTTTTTTGTGTTGAGTTGAGAATAATAGCACAAAAACATTTTATATAATCATTTCTATCGGAACTAAATCGTTGGGTATAATTGCGGTTAAATGCTCAGATTAATTTGCGATCGAATACCTCCGTCTTATCGATGACAGTAATTTACCCTTAGGCCACAGGTAATTGTTTTGCGGCACTTTGCATTTGAAATACGATTACACAATCTGTGTAATAACTCAACTATACGTTTAAAACTACATCGCAATCGATTCGAAGAATCGTGTTTTTTAAAAAAAATACAAATTTGCCATAATTCGAACTAACTCTATCGCAGTAAGAATCTCTTTTCTACAATCCACAAAAATGTTATCTAAATCTAGATAATTAATTCGTTTCGCAATTTTATTTTACAGTAGTGTATTTTCATATATCGCGTGATATAAATTCATTGAACGATTTTTACAAGAATTTTTATGGCAGTAATTAATATACAAAGGCTTGAACGTTGCAATAGCAATTTGTCAATCTGATATCATTAGACATTTTTGCCAGTTTTTTTTTGGTATTAAATTAATTTTTAGAACTGTCTCTAACAAATGTATATATGACCCAAAATTTTGGGGTCTTGATTTACACGATAAGGCGAGGGAATAAAAAATATTAGGGGCATTCTAAAAAAACCTGAATTTTTTAGGCCGATGAAAGGAACAGGGTGAAGCTTTTGTGTTTTTTTTTGTTAACTAGAATTCCATTCTGTTAATAAGGCCATATTAAAAATGTAATATAGATATATAATACATATATTATATGCCATGAAAATGGACGTCACATATATTAAATGTTTATGGGATCGTTAATAGTAAAAATATATATTTTTCGAATTAAAACCTTTCAAAGCCCCATAAGTTCATAGGTCCGATCGTATATTTTTTATTAATTTCATTTACGTTGATTTATTCCACAGTAAAAAGCATGCATATAAAAAAATTGTAATCGGTCAAGAATTGCTTCATCCGGCTTGTTCTATGATAAAAAACGGCAATAGTTAACACCCAGTACTTCGCCCGAGGCGATTCTGTATACAAATTGCGGCTATTTGTTTATGGCTCGTAAAAAGTGAGCCTCACCTGCGATCGGATCTTAGAGATCTATCAGTAGAAACCCTAAACGCCGATAAACAAGGACATAAGAAGAATTCCAGGTAAATAAGCATCGGACCGTACAATCGTGACGTTTTCTACCCTAACCTGATGTTTCATCTTCATGAATAAATAACTCGTAAAATAATTCAAATAACTCGTGTTTGCCTTGTCTGTCGTTATCTTGTATACTTAAAGATAGATATATTTATTCCCAAGCTTAAATGTTGAAAAATATATATTTTACATTAAGCCTTGACACAATATGTTATATTATGGAGAATAGCCGGGCGAGAAAATACCGTTTTTCACGAGTTAATTAAAAATGTAAAGTGGAAACGAAAAGGTCGTCCAAAGGTCGTAGACGTTTTGCTTGTGAAAATACACGGTACACTTTACGAAATAATTAAGAAAATAAGGGCGGAAGTGAGTCATTCTTTGTTTTTATGTATTAACTAGATAGATAGAATAATTATTTAAAATATTAATTTTATTGAGAACATACTATAATTTTATTATATTCAGAATCGAGATTTATAATATCTAGATTAATAAGTAACAGTTTTTTTTATAAACATAAGACTGGTTTAACTAATAAACTATCAATTTAAAAAAAAAACATAGACATCGTGGAGCAAAATATAATTTGACTAGCGTCTATCGAGTAAATTAAATTATATTTATAGTAATGAAAATAAAATTTTACTGGGGAAAAAAACACTTTTACTGTTATATAAATCCACTTAATCCTTATACTTTAAAATAACTATGATTCACCAATATGTGTTGTAGTTTATCAAGTGGTTTTAAAGCCTCATAAGAAAGAAGTAATCTGTTAAGTGTGAAAATATATTGTGACTATGCAAAAGTCCTTCGCGTGTAATGTGGTGTGAGCTGGTGCATTATATGGGAGAAGCAGCTAAAGCAGAAGTAGCTAAACTAAACATTCGACTGTATAAAAATTTTAATTGTGCTTACTTATTTTTTTTAAAGCACTTTTTATGACTGACAAAATTATACCATTCTTGATGTTAAATGTTAAAATTAAATATTATGTCACAGTAAAAATGAGTTGAAAACATGATTATTTATGGAAAAGTGATAAATAATTTTATGTTTGTAACATAGAGAGCAGAATCGTCGAAATTTCTATCGTGTCTGGAAGATTAGAATTAGTGATTATTAAATAATAATAATTTCGATTGCTCAGGTTTTCCTACATTTTCCTTATCTCACGAATAAATATCGTGATAATTAATTTATTAATTCCACGACGTACATATATAAAAAATCAGATCCTAAGCTACTTTAGCTTATAGATATTATCATATACATATGTATAAAAAAATATTGAAATCGTAAAAGACGACATTTGAATTCTATCATACAATTTTTACGTAGAAATTTGGCCAATAATCTACCATATCAACTAGTTTAAAGCAGTCAGAATAAAACTGCAGTTTATAAAGTTAACTACAATCGTAAATGTTTAATCTTTAAACCAAATGGTGGCGAGTTCAACTATATTTGTCCTAACAAGTATTTAGATAAAAATATTATATAATTATATATAAAAAATAATAAATACTTGTCTTAGTAAAACTGTATTAAATGAGTAAGTTTATAAATATTAAATTTAATAATAAAATACAACATTATGTGATAATTTATCCTCATTTAATCAACTAACATATTGGCTGATTAAAGCAATTGAAAGTTCTTTGAAAAAATGTGATACAAAGCAAGGACAAAAAAGGGATTGCCACATGCCAACAAAAGCATACAAGTCACACATATTCTTTTGTTGTTATCGGAAAGTGAACACAATGGTCTTGCTTATAAAGAACCACCCGGGAGTTTACTTAGAAAGGGTTTATTAATACAAATACTAATATTTATGAACTAGTTTAAAATAGTATTTATTCATACCTACGTATTTCTACAATTATTCAACATGTTTTAAAAATAGGAATATTTTTTCAGAACCTGGTTTCTTTTTAGACGTGGTGCGCCTCTCTCATTCGCGTGTACTTTCGAAAATTGTAAAAGCAAACGCATGTATGCGTGTATGAAGAGACACACACACAATATATCGAACGTGTGTACGTACTTTCGAAAAGCACAAACCGGTCGATGTGATTTATAAAATCAACACGCTGGATTATCAAATCTGAGCAACGGGCCACACGGTTTCCTGATTTGAAATTCGATTAACGGCGGCAGGTGGTCGACCGGCGATCAAACAATGGCGTTTGATTGGTGGCGCGCGCAAAGGGTTAAAATTATAACCTCCCTCCGGCTCATCCGGTGCCCCGCCATGCCGGACACAAAGGGTTAAATCTGAATGTCAGTGCCGACTAAATGGGGCGTAGCGCAAATAATGACATTTCGTATTCTCGGGGTCACTCTGTCGTCGCCCCCTCCGATTAATCCCGCAGGCCATTTGTCACGGAGTCTCGGCAATTTTTGACCTTAGGGTCGCCGCTACTGCTCTTCTTAAACTCAGGCACGATAGGGGACGGATGGGGGATGAAAAGTTTTTTCAATCATCGACAAAGTTCGACGACAAATTCTCCGGACGCTATCTCATTTTTCAATTCTACTTTTTGAAAACTAATTCGCTCGTTGCACGGCGGAGCTTTTTAAGAGCTTTTAAGTCTGGGGAAAATAAATAAAAATAACCGCTATTGCTTCGTTTTATTGCATTGGGAATAAAATGGAGTATGGTAATAAAATTATGACGTAAATTATGCAGCTTATGTCTTTTTAATTTAATAGAATATTTGCATTTATTATTTGAGTGTCACAAAAGACAAAAACAGAAACGTTTTGAAGTCCGTTCTTTATTAGTTCTAATAAACAATAAGAAGCCATTTTCAAAGTGAATAAACGCATATAATAAATAAATTCTTTACGATAACAAGAAAATATCAAGACAATGGTTAGACAGCAAAGAATATATCATAGAGAAATTAAAACAACCGATGTTGGTAAACATACTTGGAAAGATATTGCTCAGTAATAATGCGAGAAGCTTCATGATTCACTAAATATTGCTTATCCTCTATAATATAGAGGAGAGTCTATATTATTAAGATTACTACATTTTTAAACATTTAGACTTAATTTTTCGGAACACCAGTCAGTAATTTAAGTGATCTCAGAAAAGCCTTTAACGACCCTACAACTTCTAAAAATGAAGATTTTTGTAAATAATGCATTCATTCATTGTCAAACAAAACTACAAAAATATATTAATGAATGACTGTAAAAAGATAATATTCTAACAAATTAAAATTACTATATACCTATGTAAAATAAATTACATTATATTGAAGCTATTTTTTATTGATAAAATAATTTGATTAATAATAAGTTATAAATATATGCATATTTCAGCATTATGGTTAATATTTTACTACATGATTTTATTTCATTAAAAAAATACTTTTAAAAATAACATTATTTTATATTATGTTTATAAGAAAAATATTTAAAAAAATATAAAATAAATAAACGCATCTCGATTAATTGTTGTGACAATGGTCTATAGACATGTAAAGCGTGGAAGCTATTACATATTTAATGTATAAAAAGGGCTAATGGCAAATTATGGATATTATATATGATATCTTTAAATACTATACTGTATTGAAAATTTAGAGAGCCGAAAGCACCCAAACAAACGCTGGCCCGCGGGCCGAATCCGGCTCGCTGCCTATTTTAATCCGGTTCGCGACCTATAAATTTACACTGTCAAACTCTTGAAAATTTCAAAAAAAATATCTAGAGTTTGGGAGTTGAGAGATATGACCGTATGTGGTGCTCCTATTGCTTCGCATTCCACTGTGACATTACGCAATTTCGTTATTATTTTATTATCTGTGGATATTCGTATTGTCATTGACAAAACCAGAAAATAATATGCTAATGAACTTTGAATGTTGTGTTTATAAAAATATTTTTTATCGAATTAGATGATAAAACATTATGTTTTATGCTTACAGTACTAAAATAATACAATTACGTATTTATTACCAGACTAAGCATTCAACACGGTATTCAGAACGACCAGAAAAGTGCAAAAGTTTAAACCAGAATTTTTCATCACAACGCATTTTTTTGCGAAAATAATATGCATCAGTTAATTTATTAACTAATAAAATAAGCCATTTACCGGTGGGGAATTATTAAAATCGTGTATGATTGTTGCAGCCTTATTTCGGTGGAACAGTTTTTAAAAGTATTGAGCACATTGTGAGTAACATCAACAGCCAATTTAAAAACTTCAAAAGACTTTGTTCGACTTTATCTAACAGTTTCCAAAAATGTTTGACTCTTGACGTTTTTTTTAAATTCATGTCTAGTCAAATTATAACAAGTGCACTTGCAACACATAATAACGAATATTATGCATAATTTATTAAGGGTTAGGTAAAGATAGTAAGAGAAAGTTACCATTTTAAAGGCATATACAAACAGTTAGTTACTAAATGAGTAACTGGTTTGCACAATATTGCAGTGAAAATAGAAATTATATACTTGAAATTAAAATCTTGTAATAGCGGTGCCGCAGCATATATTTTAGAAACCACTGGCGTTACATACTGCTGTTTATTTAACTATGTATGTGCCTTAGCGTTATATACAACTGAAATGCCAGCCATTTTTAATAAAAATTACAAAGGCACAAGTTGCTTATGACAGTCCTGGGGACGTTGAAAAGTTAGCACATAATTTAGCCATTCGATGGTAATAATTTTAAACGTTTCTACATAGATTGCTCTATATACTTAAAGTTTTGTAATATTATTTCAAAGTGAGTTTTTGCGAGAGCTTTGTATGCAATACGGTCGTGTCTCGATAGAGCTTCGTACGCCGTCCGTGGCATACAAAAGGTTAACCTCCTCAGACCTAGTGCACATTACAATAACTTTATCGCTTGTTTTTTAAAGCCATTTTCGATTTTTTTCAACGGGATCTTTTGTACATCATAGACTATACCATTTTATTTTAAAATACACTACATTATTTTAAAATACAAAAATAATATTTTTCATGCCTCTTTAATGTATTTAATAAAATAATTCACAAAAAATAAGGATTTATGTATATGTAGATTAAGGAGGCAATGCTTTGTATGATATGACAAGTTATGAAATGTCTGCATGGAACAACTAGAGACGAAAATATTTTTAATGAAGTTGAGATAACGTTAAAAATATACAATTCAATCTGAATATGCGCAAAACGGGGAAAAATATGACGCTCTTAGAAACGTAAGGCGTTCAAAGCCTCTGATGATTCACCCGCAGATGTTTTGAGGGAAATATCTCAATCTATCATGTGTTATTGAACCAGTCAGCGGTGAATTTAACCGTCGCCAGTTCAGTGACTTTTTTTTATCATAAATAAAAACTTTCTGTACCATACAGCAATTCGATGGCTCAGTCATGGTAATGTTTTATTGAGATTTTTTGAACTCAAGGAGCTCATTGAATTTTTTCTCAACGAAAATACTGAATGACTTTAATCAGCGAATAAAACTTGAAACTACAATGAACAACAGTAAAAATCAATTAAATTTCTTTCCTAGCTCTTTACAAACAATTTGCCGACCCCTGATATGGAATAACACCCTATTTAAATTAGAAATATTGCCAATGAAATACTGGAACAATAAACTAAATATACTTACTACGAAGTTACTATTTAAATAAAACACATTGTATAAGCTCGAGTCAAGCCAAACCTACATCAAAACCACACATCGAAAACAGCGCAAAATTAACATTTTCGAAACTGTCCGAGAGTAGACGATGCCACTCACAGATAAATGGCCAGTTGCATTCTCCCACATTGTGTGTAGTACTATTACAATGTAACCATACACGAAATTGTCGTTCCCATTGTCGATTATGGCAATAAACACATACGCCCACACAACGAAATAAATTACTCAGAGTTTTCAACAGAAACTTTTTCGAGGACGTCTTCGCTTCGCGTCAACCCTTTGATAAACTCCGATGTAACAATGCCCCGTTTGTGTATTATACAATACATTTTTGGGAGATACGACCGCAATATAAATAATAATAACGAAAGAATATTTGCGACGGTCGTTCGTGGGCGAAACGGCAGATTTAGAGCCCTCGAGGGCACCTGTTACAAAATCTGAAACATCGCACGGGTATTTACAATGACATTATGATGTTTTTAATTAAAAAATAAAACGTATTTATGGCCTCGGTGGTGCTGGGCAATAAATTGTAAAGACTTGACGTTAAATTAGGTTAGTTGAATCCTATTTAAACTATTTTCGTACTATAATAAACAATATAATACAAGTACGCATAAAATATCAGTTAGTTTGCTAAGCCTAAATAATATAATAAATATAGGAATTAAACAAACTTAAATAAAAGCTTTGTTATACAAATTATAGAATGACTAATAATATATTGATTTTAAATATCAACTAACTACTATTAATATGTTGATTTTTAAATGGGTATGCTATTATGTCATTATTCTTAAACATAGAAAATAAAAATATTCTAAATCCTACCTTACTTAAGAAGTTCATCGGTTGAATTTTTCATATTTTTCATAGTCACTAACCTGAAAAAAAAAACAAATTTCGAATTACTTATGGTTATCGTCGTTAAAAATCAATTTGTTCGTAAGGTTGCGACGGCGAGCGATTTCGGGTCTGATTTACGATTTGATAGATTCAAATTAGCCCCTTTGCCTTAATGTAAATAACACCGCCAGGTGTTGGCCCTAAATGCGCCGTTGCACAAGACGAGCGCCCTCTACTCGAACACATGTGCTTTTGACAGATTATATTGATCATTATTATCAGGGTTGCGAAAAGAGCTAAGGGGTCGTTTGGCTCCGACTCTCCCGAGGCGCTCTCGAAAGCCGGGATAAAACTATGCAAAGTAGGGCCCAGATTCCAGAGATTGTTCCAGCTAAGGGTCAAAAACATCTCACTCGGTTTTTTTACTTATTCGCTCGCGTTGCGTTACTTTGTAGGAGCTCTATGTACTTTGAAAACGCTACCGAAATTCTTTGGCAAGAGTAGAGCGCTACCACATAGTTTAAAATTATTTTATAATTATAATTATACATGAACATAAATTCGAATAAGATAATGGAAGCTAAACATAGTAATTAAAAATATATTATACAGAAATCTGAATCTCAAACTATTTAAAAAAATATGGAAGTGATGGTTGTTGTTTGCTAATATAACTGTAAAAATATATTATTTTATCAAATTCGTAAAATATATTAAATGATATTGAAGCTGAGGTTTTACTAATAAATTATGAATGATTTTTTTTTAATAATAAAAACTGCTAGACAAACATATTTTTTGCTACCGTAGAGTACGCTCGGGGTAAGGATTCCGGTTTGTTATTGTGTGCGTGAACTGTGTGGCTCAAAACAATTTCGCTCAGAATATTTAATTTTTTTATTTTAAAAGAAAATATATGTTTATTTAACATACATACATCTGAGCTAAGTTGGAAATTTCAACGGACAATTAAAAATATATTATATAAACGAAGAAACCAGACATTGATGTCATTAATTAAATATTTTCAAAATTCAAAATCTTTCACTAGTCAAAAAAATAATGAAGTCTTTAGCTATTCTTCAAAAGCAAAAAGATATAAAATGGGGAAAGAAATTATTCGCAGATTGTTTAATGGCTCGACGACTCTATTAAATCATCCATTGAATAAATTAAAAAATTATCATTGGCGCAACGATAAGAATAATAACTTTTTTAAGCCTTACAGAGAATAGTGTAAAAAAGCAACAACGTACGGATTACTGGAAAAATAATTAAAATATTTTAATCCACGGGTAAGAGAACGAATAACTTACAGTGTATATTTGAAGCCTTGATATCAATTAACCCAGATATGCCCAAGAAATTTTGTTCTCTTAAAATTTCATTTATAAATAAAAAAACAGTGGCACGAGTTTAGTGACCTACTCATGGTACAGTGGGCATATCTGGGTTTTAAACCAATATCAACACAAAATTATTTAAAATAAATCACTAGAGAAGATCGAACTTCTGTGCCACACTGCACTTTAATGACGAATACCAGCGTTGACGAATCAGCGACTGTCCTTAAAAGAGAAAGCGAGACAACGAAGTACACGCTACATCGCTTCTCCCTCTCATATACATGTACACGCACACAATAAAAAACCGGCATCCTTATCCCGAGCGTACTCTACCAATTTTATTGAAGAGTCTTCGTTACTAATATTTTTTGATTAATAAAATACTTAAAAATAGCAATTATTATCTTATCTTTGTCACAAAAAAATTGTTGATTTCTAATTTTCTTTAAATATACATAATTTTGAGATACCATAATATAAAAAAAGTAAAAATTTATGACTAAATTTTATTGCCACTTATATCAACTTCCCTAAAAAATTGAAAGACAAAATAAAAAATACTTTTATACTCTATTCCAATTTACAACCCTAATTTCGTTATCGTCAAACGCCACTGACACAAATTCGTCCAACTTTTTTCAACCTCCATGCAGATGTATGAAAAAACGCCGAGAAGCGCATTAAAAATCGCATATTTCCGCATTATAAAGAATCTACATAACGTCGTTATCTAGTAACGCGCTTGTATATGTACCTGGAGGCTAAAAAAAATATATAATATAATATTTGCGAACAAACCGAAAATGGAATAGCACGCAGAGGAATGCAAACATATTAGGCGCGTAATGCATTTACGCGCTCACGTCCCATTACCCGCATGTGTATCGCATTATGTTTAATCTGAAGCATAGATATATGGTATGTTCCAAAAGTTATCGGACTTATATTTAAATTATTCTCTGGCTTATCGACTCCCAGGGATTTTTTCTCCTGGTACTTCAACTCAACATTCTTTCAAATTTTTCTTGAGAGCCACATTGCACTTAAACTTTAACCGAAATGTAATATATATATATTATATATTATTTTCAGTAACTTTCTGATCAGCCTCCAAATGTACACATCATACGCGCGTTTGTGAATCTCGGCTTTTATTGCGTGTGAGAAAAAAAGAGAAGAAGGTATACGATGCCATAATTTGGCAGCAGGTAAGAAAAGAAATGTGATATATTGTCGCCGATGAGAGGGGGTCGCTCTTTGAGGGGCGCGAGCCGGGGCAAAAAAATAATAAAAGGGGGGATCCGACCGCAAATAAACCAATTAGTGGGCGAAAAATCCCAGAGTGTTGCCAGTGGGCGAAATTTTTGCGGCGACGTTTTCATTCGCCGAAAGGGAATCGGACAATTAGGGTACGAATAAATTTCGCAGAGTCATCATCGTTTCAAGAAAGTGTATCGCGTTTTTTTATTTCATTTTGTAGCCTTTCATATCTGGCAACCCTGGGCGAGTCTGGTGAGGTGAGTTGAATAAACGGGGTGGGGCGAAACGAATGGGGTACCATTTAATACGCGGATGGCGTCCTTTGATGCATCAGTCCGCTCGTTTTGCGTTTGATAAATAAATTTGGTAAACAATCGTGTACGTGTGAGGGATCGCCATAGGTTCAAAATGACACCTTCTCGTGTAATATAAATAAACGGATCAAAAAACATTACTAACTATTTTTTTAATAAATATTAATACGATGTAATATTTGATTATTATCTATCATTCGACAATAAAATAATTATAAATACGTATAAAATTTAAGTAAGTTAGTTAATGTACTCGACTCGGGTGATTTACATATATTACAGTCTCAGATCAAATGGCGAGTATTTGGCGTTCCAGTTTCTCTAGGGATTTACAGTTGTCACAGTAGTAATCACCTAGGTACAGATCGTTAAACTTCTCAAACGGTTCGTCTCTTAAGTTTTGTTTAGATAACATACGTTTGTATCTGAAGATTAAGTCGTAAAAATTGAATTTGTTGTTAGTTCTCTTTTTATTTGTTACATTACTATAAAATTTACAATATTTACGTTATCGAAATCTATGGTTTTGAGCACAAATTTTGGATCGCGCCTATTTTACGGAAGAATTGCCGGAGATGCTGGACTATAAAACAGTTTTATATGTCAAATGAATTTTCATAGAAATACTTTTATTTAGTTAATAATTATTACTTTCGCTAAATCAGGACATAAGCAGAGAGCAACCTTGAATGGATTCATTAAAGACAATTTTCATAGTATTGTGTCAAAATTTGATACATATATTTTATCTTCTTACTGTTTTCATTTAAAATATGTGGCGACCACACATATAGACACATTTAAAAGGGTGATTGTCTCACTGTTAATGACCGTGACCAAAAACGTTCATTTATTAACAATGAGACAAACATCATGGCACAAGAGGGATTTCTTTTGACCACACACAACACGTGTCGTTAAGAGAATTTTTTTGTGAAAAAACGGTAAAGACGCAATCAATCACCACAATGCAAACCTTTTCCGAAGAATTCGAAAGTCTGGCCAGTAGTATTTCACCAAGCAAAATATTCACTTTTGAACATACATCCGATTTCTCGAATTCTAAGAAGCCACTGCAGCGATTGGTTAGGAGATCGATGCACAATCGCGATTGGCCAGCTAAATGATATAAGCCCGGACTCCGACGAGGAAAAGGCAGACGGTCTGAGATACGAGACGGCTGAGGCACGAGACAAGACACGGTCCACGGCACCACAAGAGATGGAGGTACAGAAACAGCAGAGCCAGCGACGCAGACAACCAGAGAGCCCCTCACCGACAGATTTGAATATCACACCTGACACTCCCCGCACGCAGCCACAAGATCCCAGAGCATTATCTACAGCCACCTTCACCTTAATCGCGAAAAACGTCACGCCGTAATCGTCAACCATTCCTAGGGCTACCCCCCCCCCCTCCCTAAAAATATATTTGTAAAAAAATATATTTATTTCTTTTAAAAGAATTATATAAAACTGTAATAGAGAAAATTCATATTGACTATTTATTAATAGGCTTTTTTAAATATGTAAAATTATAATATTATATAATAACATATTTTAATCTAAATAGTTTATTATGTTTGTCAATTTTAGAAAAAAAAATTAAAAATAATATTTAACTATAAAATCATAGACTTACTAATAATATTTTTACTATCTAGAATTTAAACGACATTTTAATGAGGACGTAATATAATTAAATTAGCATTTATTACTATTTTTAAGTTCTAAATAGTTTTTAATTTAGAGGTATAACCTATCCTTCATTCTTTACTAGTTTACAATAATATTTAATCACAATTTTTTAGAAAAGGCTTACGTTTAATAATGATATTTGTAATAACTGTAATTATTTATTAAAAAGTCTTAAAAAAAATATTATACATTTTTTATGTGTATATATGAATATGATTTATTTAATTTTTAAATTTTTGCAATTATATAAATAGTTTAAAAATCAAAAGTCATTTTATTGAATTTAAATTTTAAGGTAAGATTATTATGTAGAGTACGCTCGGGATAAGGATTCCGGTTTGTTATTGTGTACGTGAACTGTGTGGCTCAAAACAATTTCGCTCAGAATATTTAATTTTTTTATTTTAAAAGATAATATATGCTTATTTAACATACATACATCTGAGCTAAGTTGGAAATTTCAACGGACAATTAAAAATATATTATATAATCGAAGAAACCAGACATTGATGTCATTAATTAAATATTTGCAAAATTCAAAATCTTTCACTAGTCAAAAAAATAATGAAGTCTTTAGCTATTCTTCAAAAGCAAAAAGATATAAAATGGGGAAAGAAATTATTCGCAGATTGTTTAATGGCTCGACGACTCTATTAAATCATTAGAATCCATTGAATAAATTAAAAAATTATCCTTGGCGCAACAATAAGAATAATAAGTTTTTTAAGCCTTACAGAGAATAGTGTAAAAAAACCAACAATGTACGGATTAATGGAAAAATAATTAAAATATTTTAATCCACGGGTAAGAGAACGAATAACTTACAGTGCATATTTGAAGCCTTGATATCAATTAACCCAGATATGCCCAAGAAATTTTGTTCTCTTAAAATTTCATTTATAAATAAAAAACAGTGGCACAAGTTTAGTGACCTACGCATGGGACAGTGGGCATATCTGGGTTAAACCAATATCAACACAAAATTATTTAAAATAAATCACTAGAGAAGATCGAACTTCTGTGCCACACTGCACTTTAATGACGAATACCAGCGTTGACGAATCAGCGACTGTCCTTAAAAGAGAAAGCGAGACAACGAAGTACACGCTACATCGCTTCTCCCTCTCATATACAAGTACACGCACACAATAACAAACCGGCATCCTTATCCCGAGCGTACTCTACTCTCAAATTATTAAAAAAATAAAATTAGAGATAACCAGATTTTTTAATTTTCACATAAAATATTGAAAATTGTGAATTATTGTTGATAGTAAATAACTAAAAAAATGCGTACTATTCATATGTAATCTGAAAATTCATTGGCAATTATTATTTATAAGAAATTCAACAATGTTTTCTAAATGTTCAATAATATTAAAAAATATATATTTATTTAAATTTAAACATAAACTAAAAATACTATTACATTTTAACTCGTCATATAATATTTCAATAGTTTCTTTTCTATCCATCCAGCGAGAGCTTTCGTTATTAAAGTTTGGCTAACTTATATTGAAATGAAATTGAAACTTAAACGTATTAATAAAATGACAGTATCTTACACAAAGAGTTTATACAGAGACCTAAGTTTCACATCTAAAATATATTATAAGACATGTTTAAATGCCCCATATGTATACAAGTCCATAATATGAATTTATCTATACCATAACATACTTCTCATATATACATACATACATGTTAAAACATATCGTTGTTTATTACATTTCACAAAGGCGTCGAGCGTGATACATTATTGCCGTTTTCAATTTCAACGCGCAGGTTAAAGTTAACCGCGTTTCGTTGTCACGTGGTTAAAATTGCACACCTCTATCTATTATTTAGGCAGAGCCTCCGTCTTGTAGTTAAAACTTCCCGTCTCCGATTCCGCGAAATCAATACGCGTACAAAATTCCTATTGTACTACAACAAGCACTAACATGATAATTCTCCAACACGTACTCTTCAAATGCTCCATTATACACGCTATGCACAGACGATCGAGCACGAAAGGCCAAACTTTGATCGGAGAATCGCCTCGGGGCACCGGATCGCAAATCATACACAGCTTTCGGAAATTTAGTTCCCGAGAAGAACCAACTCCCCAAGTACCTGTCTGAGTTGTGATGCCGGAATCGAAATATTATTTGCGGAGTTAATTTTTAGCGAGAGTCGTAAAGCGGCAAAATATACCTAATGCGAATTTAAGTGCTGGCAATAAAATATTCGCGGATGCAATGGCGTCCGATAAATCCCCAGATTTGGTCCGTGGAAATAATGGCGCACGCAAAATAAACGAAGGGGAGTGCTTTATGGTTTTTCCTAGGCGGCGTTTAAGTTGATTGAAATAATTCCGGAACCCGTTTAACGTAATTGATTTCGGATTCGAGACAAACAGCCTCTTAGTTTACGGGACGTGATTAAACGAATAATATTACGAGGAGATTACAGATCGCGTCTCAGATTGGAAATTAACTTTGGTGAATATAATCGACAGCTAGGAAAGTAAAGAACGTAATGTTTGAACGTATTTGTCATGTATCCATTCTGATACATATTCTATAAACACTAATCTAATTGTCGCAGAAGCACTATAAATAAATATATTCACGTATTACGTAACAATACTAACATTACATTAAGCAATGAACCATTGATCTTTATAAAATTAATATTGTACGTACAGGAACTTTAAAAATAGTCTAGGCCGGTATCGGATAGCCAATTCGCCCCTGGTCGGTAATAAATATATCTACACGTGCAAAACGATACACGTGAGTATTGCTTTAAAATGTTGCCTTATAAATTCAACTAAAACAACTTATAAATTCTCTCGATCAGTGAACTAATATTGAAGATTAATGATAGTTTTGTTGAGTCTCAATAAAAATATTTGTCGAGATACTTCATCAATCAATCATACACTTAATCGTACAATCATTATCATTTAACTTCCCCATCGCACAGTTTCCCCCAAAACTTCCCTCAATCATCCCCAATTGTAACTTAAGCGATGTTAACGAATTACAGACGAAGGGAATATTAAGAAACTCAAGAAAAACAATCAAGGAAGAAAGTCGGTGGCAAAAATAAGATAATTTCTTTCGGGTTACTTTTAAATGCCAGACTATATATTGCTTTTATTATTAGCACGTTCAACACACGTCATCTCTACAATTAATCAATTAAAAAATTAAATTCTTCAAGTGGAATTTCCTATTAGTCATCGAGACTATTCGTTTAATTAAAACGAAGATGCATTTGGTATTTCTAGGTCATCGGCAATAAAGCAAATTCACGCGTTGAGAATCTCTGCTATATTTATATTAAGAGTAATCCTCGGATAATCTCGGATTGAAATAATTAGCAACGCACAGATGTTGGATAAATATTTGAAGGGGTGCCTTTTCCTTCCATGACACATAAACCGTTGTTCGGTTGCTCGTTATTAACTCTCGCATTCAAAACATATCTCACTAGCATCGCGCACTAGAGCGTATTTTACTATAGAAGTTATAAGTTTTAATCCGGGCCGCTGCCTATTTTAATCCGTCCCATGAGCTAATAATACATTTTAAATCCTTAAAAAAATCAATATATGCGCTATAACGGAACGGCTAGCCATCGAGTTGAGGAGTTGCGAGATAAGACCGTATGTGGTGCTCCTATTGCTTCGCATTGCACAGTGGACGTTGCGCAGTTATAATTCGACAGCGTTTTTTTGCGATATTTTATTATAATAAATATTCGTATATTCGATGTCAAAGCCAGAAGCAGAGTATGTATAAGTGTAAATTATTTTCTTATCGAATTAAATTTATTATGCGATAAAATTAAGACTGTATTAAAAAAATACTATATACGTCTTCAATAACAAACTAATCACTCGACACGATATTCACAACTTGCAGAAAGGTTAAAAACTGTTTTTTTTTAATAAAAACGTATTTTTATACGGAAATAAAATAAGGCTGTAATTAAAGACAGTTCACAAGTAGCTTATTTATTTACCGATGGCGAACTAATAAAGTCGTGTATGATTGTTGAAGCCGTGAGGACAGTTTCTAGAGGCATTTAGCACATTGTGAGTAACATCAATAGGCAATTTAATAGCAAAGATTTTGCTTAAAGCATAGAAAAAGCACTTTAATATCTCAATATACGACTTACAAGAAATAAATAATTTATCAACCTGATTTAATTTATTTGTTTATTTTTAGTTGTAACATGACATGCGTGACCCCAATGCATTACAACAGGGTAAATCAGTCAGCACACAAAAATACCTGTAAGTAATTTATTGAAACACTAGACTGAAAATCTGGGAATCGATGACATATATTTCAATAAATAAAAATTCGAGTCTACTGCAAAACTCGAACCCACCGCCTCTGTAATATAAGTCCAGAACCTTGTGGACTATGCTATTTCGGAATTTTTAATTATTTATAATTGTTAAACGTTATTTGAATACTTGTTTCTAAGTTTAAAAATCATAATATTCAATCTTTGTATGGAATGTAATTAGCAGTTTAGTTCCCAGTAATAAATAAAATATTTCAACGTAATTCAAAATACTTATGAAGGAACATATTCCTTCATTAGCATGCACATTGATGGTAAATTAACCAACAAAAAAATCAGTAAAAAAATTACTCAAATCAATAACATTTCCCCTTTTTCGTAGCTCGCGATTTCTCCTGATCCAAATAACATACATATGCCGATTGAATTATATCGAAGTTTATGCTCTAATAATCATAAAGCAAATAAATAATTCAATTACATTAAATCATTTGTAATAACAATGTACCAAATATTATTTTTAGTTAAAATATAAAGTTGTATTTATTTTAATGGTGTTAAGTCATGTGTTGGATTATTATATAGTTATGACTGTGGAAACTATTTTATTTAAAATATGCTCTCAAATATACATTAAACTACTTTTTTTAAAAACAGTAGTACCCTAAATGTATAATTTTTTCACTGCAATTAATTTACTACTATAAGAATATGCTGTTTTTAAAGAAAAACTATAAAATTCCTATTTAAATATTAGAAGTTAGAATCTCGGTTTACGAGCAAAAGAAAAATCATCAATAATTTTTCGCTTTGTGTTTTAGTTTATCATTTATAATGCGTTCATCTAAACAACTACGAAAATTTCTAGGGATCACCCATAATCGTTGCGACGAAATCAATCGCAAAATACTTGCTAAAAGGGTCTAATAAAACATATTTATTTGTGTTCTAGATTTTTTACCTTGTTGACATATATTAAATGTATTTAATATTGTCTGAGTCTCAAAGATTGATGATGATAATAATCATAATAAATATATATTTTAATTAAACATTGCGCAATGCGATATAAAGAATTATTTAAAATAGTGTTTTTTCGGTATCACTCATAATTGATTCGTCAAAATTAGTTTTTAATACTCAAATTTACTAAGGGCTTCGTCGGCAAAGTTCATTATTGGTCTCAATAATATTATCAAACTGTTGGACCTTACTTTAACAAAAACAAGGATCGGTGCCAAATATCCCAGTATTCCTGAATTCATGTAAAAGCGTATAATAAAATATATATTAGACAAAAATAGTATGTTTTCGTCCTGAAGGACCGAGGTCTCCCATTGCTCAAAATTATATCAGCTAAAATACATACTTGACCACAAAACTATCACTTCGTTTTCGACATGGAAACGAAATATTAAGCGGAGCTACGCCGAATCGACCGATACAATCCTTAGAAGCAGGATAAAAACAGACCAGTTAAACAGTTTAATTCAAACTATTTTGGTTCAGCACACTGAAAATTTCAGTCTTTTTAAAGAGACTTTGAATGCTGTATTTTATGGAAAATATATTCATTCATAAAACATGGCATTAAAATGACTATAAATAGCAGAATGACAAACGTTAGCCCAATACGCTACAACGGGAAAAATATTTTAGACGTTGTTTTATTTAATAAATTAAAAACTGCAATCTAAAATCATTTTAATTAATAAATACGGCGTCGTATAATATTTAAAAAATATTCCATTATAATATGACAGGCGTGAGCTCAGTGCGTTACAACGAAGTAAACGCAGTCAACAACTACTTATTAATTAGTGATTTAGATCGGAATTATAATTTATATAATAATTAATAATTCTGATTTTTAATGACACAATATAAATTAAAAATCAACAGGATTCATTTAAGATTCGAATCCAGATTTTTTAGGAATTAATCACTGGTTATATAGGTCTGACTTGATTAGTTAAAGATATCAAAATGTTTTATTTAATAATATTATGTAGACAAGCAAAGTATGAGACTAACCAAGTATCAGTAAAATTAATAATTATCAACCATTCGTTCATTATTCTTATTTAAAAAACACATTTTGTGGTATCTAATTTGAAGGTAACGTAACGTATGGTTTTCAGATTGCTAATTTGTAGTCATGTACGTTATTCCTTTATGATTCATTTGACATTCAGGTGTCACTTTGACATTATTTATTATTACAAAACATCACACAGTACATTGTTTACAAAGCATAGCTTTGTAATAAATTATTAAAATTCTAATATTAAGAAGGTTTCGCGCAGCTATTTACTTTGTGTATGTTTGGCATGCCGGCAAACAAAGACAAAATTTCACATAGATTCTTTTCTCGCGTTATAAATGCATTCCAGGTATGCCAAAAATTTGAAAATACCACAATGGTATAAGATCATCAAAGAGTTATTTATAGTTTTTTTATTCTTGATTTTTGCCATGTAATGTGAAGTTAAAACAACTTGAAAGCAAAAACTACTGTATTAAACTACAGATAAATTCCGATTTTATCACATTTAAATACATTACAATGATGCAAATTAAAAAACATAAAAAAAGTTACACAAATCGGACCCTATTGGGGATTGAACCGGAAATCCATTTCGCACGAATGAAATTTATTTACGTACATAGCCATTTATTCGTATTATTATATATGAAAAATATCATCCAAATGACGTAAATTGACAGTGGAAAGAGCACGTCGATAATTTCCGTATCATTTATTACACGACGTGAACGTTAACGTTGTCAATATTGACGCAGAGAACAAAAAATCGAATTTTATACACATAGCATAAATATGTTATGGCATAAACGTGTCACTTTTATCTCCCGGCGTGGGGTGGGTGGTCAGGAATTTGACGCTTTGTCTCCATCTTGGGTTACTGACAGCCGACTGTTTCATTTGTAAAAACAGATAACCGACGTCGCATTCGGGCTGACGCGGCGGAATGCGTTTTTGGGATGTTTCCCGAAAGCAATAACGTAGGAAAGTGTGTCATCTCGCATTGAACGTGAACGGATCCTCTACCCTGTCGGTGGTGGAAAAAAGGTTTTCGGATCGAAGGTGGCTTTCTAATCTACTTAAAACACGCGAGCTCATCGACGATTTTATTTATTGGACTTGGGCGGGCGTGGATCTTCCCGGAACACTTCATCCATCTTCGGGAGGGGCGTGCGTAAAGTTTTCGTAAGAAAAAAACATCCATAGCTACACATAAAGTAGATAAAGTATACACGTTGGGGATATTCACGTGTTTACCTAGATTTTTTACGAATGAAATTGGATCGTTAGACATTTTAGACACTCAGATTACCCAAAAACCTTTCCAGCAATCTGTATTTTTTTTATATATCCGATAACTATAAATAAAGTGGCGCACTTAAAATCCAAATAAGCTAACATGATATTTTTATTATTACTTAAAAATTTTCTTAAATATTGGTCAAAAAAAAAATTCAGGACAAGCATAAAGAGAAATTTTAATTTATATTACCAGTTAAGCTGCGCTAATGGATCTCTACACTTTATTCAGCTAATGGGTTATAAATGCAATATCTACGACAAAGGAATTCAACATATCGATGACTCCATATTTGACTACTTTACAGGAGAAACAAAAATCTAAATAGACAACTTGAAAATAAATCAATATCTCAAGTTTGTGTTTAATTACAGATTTTAGAGATAGCATTTTTTTTCGATTAAAGGTACAAGATGACATTGGTAAGTCTATTTCACCCATATTTACACTTTTAAGTCATCGATATGTTTCGTAGTTAAAATATATTATTATATAATTACTTTCCAATTAAAAATAATATGCTTTGCAATAAAATAAATGTGCAAATTAGGCATTGATGCAGTTATTTACTAACTACTTAAGAGAGCGAAAATTATTTATAAATATGTTCCTAAAGAAACATATAGTTATTCATTTAAAAACTCTGAAAGCCGATTTATTTGTCCATAAGCTAGGCAACACTGAAATGACGGCGACGAAAGCGACGTATTTCTTTGGTTGATCACTACGGGAAAACAACGGCTGGCGGCACCTCACGCGCCGATCACATTCACAACATTTAATAGCTATGTTAATATTATAACCATACTTCTATAAACAACTGTGTCTGATTGCTATCCTTAATCATTCGTCAGCCAAAAAATTAAGTAGTACCAACAAAAACGCACGGTTTAATGTAACATAACTTTAATAATTTAATTGAAAAAAAGTTATTTTCATATAAAAAAACTATAAAATTTTCGATGCTTTGGCTCACTTATAATAATATACTTATCTAACATATCTTTATAAATTATAAAGATATGTTAGATAATAATATAAAAATAGTTATAGATAACTATATTATAGAAATAGTTGATAATATAAAATATTTAGTAATTGTAGATAAAAAAAATCTTGCCCCACTTCAATTATTGTGCAAAAATAATATAAATGCTTAATCAATTAGATAAAACGATGTTACTAAAATTCAAAATAGTGCAATAAAAATATATCTACTAGTTGTAGAAGTATGATTGATACAATCAATTAAATCAAAATAGAATAAAACACATCTGATTATAATATATCAAATATGACAAACTAGTCGCAAAAGACTCGCTAAATGGGCCTCATAAAACTAATTGATGTGTTTCTTGGATTCTCTAAGAAACGAATTTTTTTCGTCGGCGTAAACAAACAATATTGCGTATCTGAGCGGACAATAACAGTTAAAAACGTATATCCTTAAATTATACATTTAATAGAATGCAACGTAGATAAATTTTACCCACGAATCTACTATTACATAAATATACATCCACTTGTCAACTAATATTTGTATTAGAAAACAACAAAGAGTCCAGTTCTGGTCAAGATGATCGTGGATTGAAAGAGCCTTCCCTCATTTCTCAGGGGTACAAACTTAAAAAACTTAATTTATAAACGACTGCGTGACGCAGAATTAAATTTCAAAATATTTTTTTGTATAACATTTGCATATCTTGCAAAATTTTGAGTACTTACTAGTAGTACATACACTTGTAAAAATATCAGAATATTTGCATTTCACAGCCAAATAAATATTTTTCTCAATTTAATGGTAAAATAATCCTAAGCTGTATACTTTTATAAAAAATATCACAATATTTTAGCAGCTTATAACCTTTAAGGATTACAATCTAAATATCGACGTAATACATAATAAAAAATGTATGTATGGAAAAAATGTTATCGAAGCAAATAACCCAAAACCCATCAAAAATGTATTCGGTTCTTTATTCAATGATAACGTATTATCCAGCAATTCTCGATAAAGTAGCAAAATTCGATAAACTGGATTTTGGCAAACAGTTTTTAATTAACTTAGTAATTCAGTAAATATGTTGTAACATATTAAGTTATATATAAATAGTAATATAAATATAATTTCACTAACTGTTTCAGTGAAATCATAACCGAATACATTTTTATAAAAGTTTTGCGAAAAAATAAGTTCATTTATAGGCGCTATTGCAACTATATGTTGCTCTAGAATGTATATGAAACTCAATTAGGCAGTTGCGAAACGTCTAATGAAAGTTCTAAAATTTTAAAGTGAATGTGTATTTTACATAAATATAATTTTATTAAACAATTCAGTGAAATCATATACGAATACATTTTCACCGGTAGATACACATTTCTACTAGTTGAAACATATTTTAACTGAGGCGCAATTGAAATTATATGCAGCTTTAAAATGTGTATAAAACTCAATTTAACAGTTGCGAAACGTTCACTTACATTTCAAACCCAAACCTAACCTAAGCGTATAAATGTAATAAAAGTTGAAAAACTATAGTTAGTTTTAGAACTTTCATTAGGTGAGGTTTAAATTTGAACAGCAAATGGACGTTTAGCAACTATTACAGTGAAATTATATTTTTAATAGTTAGAATATAATTTTAATAAATAGGCCATTTAAGTGGTCAATATTATTAAAAATAGCACTTTATTTTCAATTTAAATGACCAATAAATCTATATAAAATATATTTATTGCTTAGTGATAAAATATGCTTGCGATCATTTGTACGCTATAAATTGTTTATGCGGGCAATTGAACCGCAGTAAATTGCTGGCGGTGAATTGCAGGCGATAAATTTTCTGGGTCCCCTTACGGCTTCCGCCACTCCGACCTTAAAATATGCTACTTTTGCCAACGTTTTTTAATCCTTTCTTAATAAAAACCTTATTTTATAACATAGTGAATCATGAGAAGAAATTAAAAAATATGTATTACGAAGCGAGTTTTGAAAAATGGTATTTTACATATTACTGAATTAGCAATATATATATTTTTTATTATTACTACAATTTTATTTCAATAAATAAAATATTAGGTTTGGATCTCAACAACAAAAGGACGTTCCGCAATTGTTAGAGTAAAGTTATATTTTCAATAGTATAATAATAATTACACTAACTAGGCCGGTTAAAATGTATCAAACAATTAATTTATAATTTCACTGTGCAATATCAGTCGCCCTATAACTATTTTTGAAACAAGTCACAACCTCAGTTGAAAAACACCACTAACGTACATTTTTTTACATATACATTATCGAGCAGCACCTGTCAGATAAATGATATTTTTCACTAGTATAAATATATAACTACCAGTGAAAATTATGATTTTACTTAATACACATTCACTGTAACATACACAATAAATTGTACCTCCGTTGATGTTTTAACATATCTATCAACTTTCAAATAACATAAATCTTAGCAATCTCATTATATTTCTTCACAAATACTAAAATTCATCTCAGAAAATATTATCATACACACAATATCAACATTACTTTTCCGATTACAACGTCGAAAATATATTATGTTACTTTCATTCAACTAAATACACCCATAAATCTAAAATATCACATACAATCATCTTCTTTCATATGAACATGAGCACTGCCTCACAAAAGCTATTTCTATTATATTCGTGCGTGTGGGCCAAGTGTTTTAAAATCCTTACACATCCAGAGATGCCTACTCATCTTCTCGAGTATTGATTGATACTAAGAATTCTCAACATCCTGCTGTTGGAAGCACCGAAACACATTAACACGTAAAATACACTGACAAAGCCCGGAACTTTGTTAAACTTGTGTACTTTCGTACACATGATCGGCAACAACGGAGGAATCCAGATCGTAAGTAGCTTTCTAACACCGAATCCGTGAGGTCGTTCCACGGAAGGTCGCACCTCTGTATATCTACATACATAACTAGTTTTTAATGGCCGCCGACTTCTACAACAGATCTCATCTCGCTTCTCTCGCTTCGGAAAGAGAACGAATACCTCCCGCGTTCGTAAATTCGGCAATGAACACATAAATTCAATCACGTAATAAAGGGGATCAGCCCCTTTTGTATGAAATCTTAGGTCCCCGCGTTCCTATGGTTACCCGGCGGCCGATGTTTGATTAGGGAATACTACCGGGGGCTTTGATATGAAATAAAACGATACGAATGACCGGCTCTTGGGTGACGGCCAAAGTCATGTGTCCCATCGTCGGGGTTGTTAATTACCGTTCAGCGCGTATGACACAAGGATCATGTTACAACACGCCGGAATATTAAGGGTTTATCTTGGGCGCATCTACTTTTACGCGCTCCTTTTGGGTGCGGCCATTTATTCGAGGATAATCTGATCTTGGTGTTGTATTATAGTAAGCGTCGGCATGACAATGTATCAAACTTTATACTACGTTGTGTTTCAAAAGAACATTTAAAATTATTTTATATTTTTTAAACAATAAATATTAGATCAGCGAAACTGTGACAATCTGCAAGATGTCGTGGCGGAGTGCCGTCAAACGTATTATAGATACCCGTTTTAAGCGAATAGCAGTATAAATTAACTGTAAGCAATCGTCTTTCAAACTGTATTAATTAAGTTAATTATTCTCAATACCTTTTGATAAACTTAGTATTAAGATTACACTTTTGTCTGCACATGATTTTTTTGAAATGTAAAGTTACTCCTAAAAATAAATACCAGTAAAAAAAAGTGTAAAAATAAGTACTGAACTAAAGAGAATGAATAAAAAATCTCTCTTGATAGAAACTCGAAAGGTATTTGGAGGGTAAAGATACTTTGACAGTTCCAAAAAATAAGATAATTTTACTTGAGATTTCATACTTCGCTAAAGATATAAAATATATTTTCACTGACACATCAGTGAAATCATATCGGTACACATTTTCACCAGTAAATTTCAAAATTATAAATTTCCACTAGTAAAAATATAATTTATCTGATATGTGCTAGTAAAATTATATGTTGCTCTAAAAATGTCATTTGACAAGCGTGAAACGTTTAAAAATTGACGACAATAATAGACTTTAACTGACAGTTGTAAACGCCACTTAGTTTAAGGGTGACACCCAAACCAACATCCAAACCTATTTATTTCACCAGTAAAATTATATATAAACTAGTAGAAATATATATCTACCGGTGAAAATGTATTCAGATATGCTTTCATTTAAATTGTTTACACTAGTGCATGGTTTCCCAAACTATGTTCCGCGGAACACTGGTGTTCCGCGGATCCAAAATAGGTGTTCCGCGGAGCCTAAATAGATATTTCACAAAAATTTGGAGTAATTATAAAAAAATTAACATATTCTACTTCATAATGAAAGACGAGCGACGGTTAAACTTAATTGAGGTTTATGATGTCAAGAGAAGGCAAACATTTTAGCTAAGTGTTCCACCAAAATTTTCGGATTTGCCAGGTGTTCCGTCGCTGAAAAAGTTTGGGAAACCCTGCACTAGTGAATATACATATAGCTTCACTCAAAATAAAACACATTTACTTTAAAAACTATAATAAGATTTAGAACTTTCATTGGTTTGAACAACATATGGACGTTTCACAACTGTCAAATTGGGTTTAAAATACATTTTAGAACAGCATATAATTTTACTAGTGCCTATTAGTTAAATTATATTTCGCTAGTATAAATGTATATCTATCAGTGTAAATATATTTAGAATTTAAAACGTATTAAAATATAATATTAGTAAAAATATATCTTATAATTTGAATTGAAAATACATATTGTAACATATTGGATCATGTCTAAAAAAATAGAAAAATAGTGACGAAAATCACTAGTATCTGTTCTAAAAATAAAATTTAAAAAATAAATGTTATTAATATAAATGTATTTTGCCTCATAAGTAGCACAATGGTACATTTAAAATTAATTTAAAAAATATCATAAAACGTTTTTGAAAAAATCGTTTTGAACTTTTTACAAAGATTGTGTTGTGACCATCCATTTTAAACTTTCTTACAAAAAAGTTTCTCTATTCAGCGTTATACCAACGATTTCGTATATTTATTAGACAATAACAAATAGTCTGTTTCCGCCCCGAATTACCGCATTACCCAAATCGAGAACTTTCACCTTTTTCAATGGTATCCAAAACATTTTCATTAAGAATATACTTCCTTCAGGAACTTAATCTATAAGTTCCATGTAATTTATTTAAATGTTTTTTAAGGTATATAAAATATGTCTGTAAAAATAACATTTTAGATTTGAAACATCGGGATACTCAAGGTGTGCTAAGACTTTCAATATGAAATATGAATGATAATGGAGTAAAAAAAATATAATAATATTGAATATAATTATATTTTGCACAATAAGATACAACTTTCTCAATTATGAATAATGATGAAATTCATAGCACTCGAACTGACTGTGTTAACGCAAATATAGTTTACATACTATTTACAGGGATAGAGCGAAACATTATTTATTTTCTCATCGCATTCTTGTGTAGTTTTTAAGTAGTAATCCAAACATATGGAACGGGTACAGGATATACCCTAAATAAATTATACATAAAAAATATGTAAGAAGCTTTATTTTTGCGATTAAATAAATTGAAAAAAGTTTTTCTCCGGTAAAGGTTAAGAGAACAACGGATACTTGAATTATATCAGTACATTACATAAACGCTCGTGATCAAACTTTAAGAAGAGATCCAAAATGGGTTACTAGAGTAGATTATTGCTAATCAAACCACTTACATTTTCGAACAACACATGTGTATACATAGACATTACCGCAGATTAAAATGTGTATCAGGCATTACAAACTTGCGAGAGCTTTCGCGGGAACAATGCCGTGAAATCTAAACTATCCGAGTGTTAAGAACCTCTTTTCGGCCCCAAAAGTTTCACGGACCCCCGGCGGCTTTCGGGCCACATTAATTGAGAATATTTCAACGTGAGAGTGGACCTCCTGGAATTATATTACCGGGGGCTCGTTTGAGTGCTTTTCGCAAAGCTAAAAGCTCAACAATGTAGTGTGTGGGGTGTGTTAAAACGTGGGAAAAAACAACGCAGGAAGGTTTTTAATAAACAATTAATATTGTAATTTAACGCTCGGCTGTATTTGTTTTTAAGTACTCGCCTAGAAGAAAGCGATAACTCACGAGTAACAATTACTTTTTTACTCTTATATAAATGAGCAGTTTTAGCGCGTGTTGTTGGTGCTATAGGGTAGGCCCTCTCTTGAAACGTTATAAAGGATAATTTATTCTGAAATAAATATAAGCGACCCTACCTAATTATTTTTTTGTTTCTCTAAGAGTTAATTTTTCAACGTTACATATATTCAACAAGTAGCTAATTTTATACTCGATAAATTTTGGGTTGTCACGCAAGATAAAAAAACTTTTTTTAATGATGGTAATGATTTCTCACAATCAGTACATGCATATATATTATATAATATATAATTGTTAGCCATATTAGTGAGGAGTTGCTGATATAAATATTACAATAGTCCAGATGAACGAATGTTACACCTACTATTATCGCGCAATAGAACCGAAGAGGAAGTATCATACACACTAGTAAAAGTTTTCTGCAATCCATCTCTCTCCAAGTTTATATCATACATATATATTTAGCAATAACGACTTTAGCAATGTGCATAATGGCAATAAAAACGCCGGCGCGGGCGCGAGCTCAATTTTCTATGGTTTTATGGTTATTCGCTTATAACCGTATATCAATAGCAGGCGTTCGTCGTGGAAACGGTTTACGGCCGCAACAATGGGGATGCATTGCCATTCGACCTCGCCCGTGCGAAAAACCTGGCTATGTCGATGTCGATCCGGTCGACGAGGTCGTAAAGCTCGGCGGTGTGAAAAAGTGTGATTACGCATCGGCGAGTGAAAGGGTTTCGATCGAGCGCATAAACCGAGACAATGGACGAGGCCCCGACGTGATAAAGTCGTAAATAACGAAAAAATGTGTTTGCGGAAGAGCGGGATCGCAAATATACGGAATTGTGTCATTATTTTATGTGAAACATCTTTGAAAAGGGCACACGTCATAAAAACACACAAAACGAAATGTACAGTATTATAGATAAAATATCAAACATTTGTTATGTCAATATGTTTAACACTATATAAGAGATCATATTATTAAATAGAAAATACGATAATTTTCACAGCGTTTATTACAGGTTTACTGCGCTGACGTACGTGACGATCGGAGATTTTAACGCATTAGGGAAATGCATGTTTCAACCGTACCATAAACAAAGGCCGTTCGGTTTCTTTATAAGTACAAAGGAATGCTATATCATATTGATAAGTGCTGATAGTCAGTCTTCCGTGATTTTAAAATTGTGACTGTTACGCAAACGCTTTAAACCAGTGGTCCCTGGACCACCGATAGACCGCACGATATATTTTTCTTAATTTTTGTCTTATTTATTTTAGATTAAATTAAGACCATCGTGGCCTAAAAGGTTACCCCAATGCGCCACGATGGTCGAAAACAAATTTTAAATTTACAAAACAAAAAAACATATATATACATAAATAGAACAATACTTAAAAATAATAAAATATCAAAATTAAATTATACAAACTAGATCAGCTCCTTGTAGCTAGCATTAAACAGGTCAATATGTAATGCCAGCGTATTAAGGAGCCGGATGGCCACAACTATTGGCGAGTCGGCAAGTGCGGACATCCTAGCCCTAACGGACATCAAAAAAGGACGCGATCGTGATTCTCGAAAATGTTCTGGAACCCAAAACTGGAATTCCTCGAGAATAGCTGGATTGTCGACAGCACCTTTTAGTAATTTGAAAAAATGCTTAGCGACATACAACTTTCTGCGAGAGCTCAGCGAATCGTATCTCAACGCTCCTAAAAGAAAGGCGCTGGGATATATGTACGGATAATAGCCAAATGTCCTTTTGTAAAGGTATCTTAAATACCTTTTTTGAATTTTTTCCACTAAAAGGGAATATTTGGCTATTCGGGGATTCCAAATTATAAATCCCGATTCAAGAATGCTACGAACTAAAGTGTAATAACTGACGGATCGTCAAAGTGAAAGGCATTACTCATAACAAAGCCGAGCATCTTGGAAGATTTATCACGGACGTCGTGTATGTGTAGAGAGAACCTCCATTTGCTCTCGAAAGTGATTCTGAGATCTTTAGTGGAAGTTTCTCTAGTCAAAATGTTACCACCGAGATGGTAGAAATAAGCTGATGGCGAATGGGATCGAAAAAATGACACAGTATGGCACTTTCCGACACTAAAGGGCAGACGGTTAACGGAAGCCCATCTCCATAGAGAGTCTAAATCACTTTGTAGAGAGAAGGAGTCCACAACAGATCGAATGCATTTATATCATTTTAAATCATCTATGTACAGAAGAAAACTTGAAATTTTAATTGCTGTATTTATGTCATTAATAAATAACACAAAAAACAGAGGTCCCAGATTGGATCCTTGAGGAACCCCCGAAGGGGTAAAATATTCTTTTGACAATCGTCCACCATAGGTTACAAACTGTCTACGATTGCTTAAATAACCGAGTTAAATTATCCGAGCAATTCGACAATTTTTTTAATAATAACCTATAACAAATTTTGTCAAAGGCTTTCTCTAAATCTGTATACACGACATCTACTTGAAATCCCGCATCGAGAGAAGTTGTCGCCTTTTGAACGACAGAAGGTTAGTAGCAGTGGAACGGGCAGGACGAAACCAGTGCTGTTGGTCTAACAAAACTTGCCGAAAGTGATTATAGAGATATTTTTGAATAATTATTTCAAATAATTTAGCAGGAGCTAACAACACTGCGACTGGTCTCTAATATATTCATTGAAAGTATAGACCTATATCTAGTGTTAGAGATGCAATTAATAAGTGAAATTATTCTTTCAGCTACAAAATAATTTAAGATTCCAAAATCTCTTTTATTGATAAAATTATGGGATCCACCAAGTCCATCATTAAACATCAGCAAATCTAAAGCATGGCAGTTTTAAAAACAATCTATTCAAATAGACGCATCGATTATAAAAACAGATTTTCTGACGCGTTAAAAGCGGAATAAATCGAATTATATTTTTTTCGCTGATCAGTGCGGATCGTACGTGACAATAGGCGGAATATACTAAAAGCATCACAATAGTCTGCAAGTGTTACATAATAATACAACAAATAGTGCCATATCTTACACTTGTTTAAAATATTTAACGGTCGTTTGAAACATTTTTAAACTCCATCGCATAAAAGTAAAATAAGAGAACAAGCTAATCTATAATATATACACTCCTAGCTCAACATAATTGATAGTAGGAGCAAAAAGTTTAAAAGCAAAATGTGTATTAAATTAAATACGCAGTGCTTAAATCAACAAGAGACGTGCTTTCGACAACACATTAATAACTTAAACTATTCAATTTGGACACATGAGGGTTCGTATAGACTCAAACTTATGAAAGCCGCTGATCATCAACAGATGAGATCGAGAAAGCAGCCGCTTCTCTCTTCGCATAAATCCTGAATCAAGATTTTAACCAACATTACAGACGACTAGATCCTAGTCGTCTTTAATGTTGTAGTATCATTAAAAAAACATCCCTGACACATAGATTCAAATCGTTGCACAAATTCGATTATAAACGAAAATAACACTACAATATAAAATGTTTTAGAATATATTTGTAATGATTTATAATCAAAATAGGGTCATTGTATCATTAATGATATCAATTATTTTTTTTAAATGTCTTGAGTGCAAACACAGTTACAATTTCATATTTATCATGATACAAAATTTTGAGTTTAGTGGTCTGTGAGGTCCGAAAGGTTAGCGACCGCTGCTTTAAACAAAGGTTACGCAAAAACGTTATTTTAATAAATATATCTTCACCCCCAAATCGTCGCATCAGCAAAAGCACCTATCTCGAAAAACGCATAGAGAAAATTAACACTTACGGATAAAATCTTCACACCAAGCAGAGCCACGCAAAATAGCGACCAAAACAGACAGAAAGAAGACCAAAGAAACAGCCGCTTTCTACACGACAAACCTGGTCCAGCTAAAAATCATAATACCCTACAGTTTAACCTAATCTTCTAAGTGACTTCGAAGTGAAAACAAAACTGTTAATAACTTTGTAAGATATAGAAAGGCACGATCGCTAGCATCACCGTATCGTTCAAAAACACTAATTTCAACCTGATTTATACCTAATTATTATCATGGAAGTAGTTTGGCATGGCAAAAATGTTCGCCTTAATTGCATAACATTATCTAGAATATTTCTTAGAATTTACTAAGGGATCGCGATCTTTTTTTTATTTAAAAACTTTAAATTGGGATTAGGGACAAACAATTTTATTTTTAAATTTAAGGATCGTGTTTTAAAACAACTTTACTATAATTATATACATACTTGATTGTATTTTCGCCAAAAACATCACTAATCACAACACAAAACAACACAGTTTAAAAATTACGTATAAACAATTCGTTAAATATTTTTTTACTGAAAAACAGATGAAACGAAATTAATTTATTTATAATAACGGTTTATAAAGAGCGATGAACAAATGAAATGATAACTTTATGTTTTTAAACTTCGCATTTTAAATTGACTAATGAATATAGCATATTTTTAGCAGACATATTTATAGCAGAAATATTTTTTTTCATAAAAATATACATCTTTTATATCCATAAATATGTTGAAGTAAATTAATTCATACGATTTAATTAATTATTTATAAAAGAAAAATCGAGAACCACTGTTTTTATACGTATATGTATATTTAACGCAAAATCATATGTACTACAAATTAAATAATCAAATTAATTGTCTCTAAATCTTATGTTTAATTTAAAAATAAAGATTGCGCATTTTTCTATAAACATTGAATATATAATTTTTGATATAGTCTAAAAAAAATATTATAATACATACTTGTAGGATAAAATTGACTTTAACAGAAAAATGTTACTATTACGATCATTTAATTAAAGCATATTTTTGAAGCAATTTGTATAAAATACTTGTTTTACTTTTTTAATGTTGCGCTTTAAATGAGTTAAATGTGTACAAGCTTATTTTAATCAGTCGTAAAAATATAGTTAAATATTTTAGATGTAAATATATATTGTATAATATTTTTAGAGTGTTTGAAAAATTGACTAAGAATATATCCGCTCAACATACAGAATACTTTACTTGTAGGGTGGCACGTTCTTCGTTCGTAACTTATCGGTTTAACTCGAATCGATAGTGTGGTTCGTATTGAAAGTGGTGTTTCAATCATAAAAAAATGTTTGCGTGAATAATGCGACATTTTTAAATTAAATTTGGGTTTTTCTACTGCAAAAAAAATCGATGGGTCGAATTCCTTTGCTGTTGACAAACAACGCATGTTTAATTTATAAAAGCATTCTTAACACTCTTGGTATATTTGTAAGTTTAATTGTAAATAATTAATATTCGTCTTAGTAAATTTTAACTAAATATCTGCTAGTTTAAAATATATTACCGCTTAAAAAATTGAACTTACAAATTTACTAAAATTCTTTTTCACTATAAAAAAAATAGCACGATTCTTGAAATCAGTCTTGCATATTCTACCAAAGAAATGAGACTATCCAGGCAAACTTCTATTTCTCCGCGTCAGAAATTCAACATTTCCGGATGACAAGACACTTGCGGAATGACAAAAATCAACTACAGGCGAGCGCAGGAGTCGACTAATGCAAACGTACAAATTGCATATTTGTCAGTGGTGTTTCGATGTGAAAGTCCTCTTTTATGTGTTTGGCGATTTTATTTTCTCGGCAGCAGCGCGAGCATTTTTTATAAATCATTTTCAACATCACAGAGCACGACGTATAAAGCGGCCATATATCAATCGAGAATTTTTCGAGACCTTCCTATGCGATATTCGAAAAAAAGCTTCATTGAAAAAGGACGCCATAAATAATTTTCGCCGGCACATAAAATCAGCGACAGATTTGAGGAACAAACTATCCATATCTTTATGGTTGGATGTTTTCGCGCATAAAACCTCCACGATTTTGGGTGGTTTTAGGCTTAGGTATAAAGCGTCTGCTCTTTATAAATATTCGAATGCATATATATTTTTCCCGTTCGCCGTATCAATTACGGTCCACGGCGTCGAATTCGCGCGGAATACATAACGATACGAAAATAAACCCGGCGACGACTTCTGTTATGGTATTGAAGTTTGATTTATTCCCTCGCAGACGTCTCTTACAACTACAACGTGGAGAGGTATATCTGTTACCGGCGATTGGTATAATCCAGCTATACTATGGAATTCCGAGCTTTTCTATAGCGATTTTTAAAGAAAAATTCAGATGCAATGTAAATTTTCGACCATCGAAGCGAACATATTTAAAATGAATTAAAAATAATAGCAATAATATTTTTTAATTTTAAAATTAAGAAAATGCTTTTCAGAATTAAGATGAAATGAAAACCACTCAAAGTTTTATTGAAATCGGTTAATAGTCATATGATATTTGGGTTAAACATAATTTCAAGGAATCCAATACTTATTTTTACATAAGAAATACTATTTTATAAAAGTAAAATATATGCATGTATTAAATAATATTTTTTATAGTATAAGCTTGATATATTAAATATTAAAATATTCATAGCAGTATTAACAACAGCAGTGAAGCCGTTCATTTAAGTATATATTTCTAGGAATAAAATCATGGGTTGTCTGCCATGTTTACTTCTTATTTTTACGATATTTCCATCGAAATAAAATTCAAGAAGAGCCGTATTTAATAATATACATAGTTCCAATTTTATGCCTCTTGATCGTAAAGCTTCCTTGAAATATTTATAAATAATTACTTATATTTATATATTTTCCAGGAAAATAACTATGATGCTTCAATACTTATTTATGGAATCGATTTATATATTTTTATCTCCTTTGGTAATTTCAATATATTTTTTATACACACATATTATTTTAAAACATTAGAATAATAATAAAACAGTATCTCTTAATAAAATATTTGTATTACGAGTCACATTGGTTTAAAATCATTTTCAACTTAATCTTTTGTACTTTTAATATTATATTATAGCTATATTTATTGATAACTCATTGAAAATCACAACTTTTTTTTATAATTAGGGCAAATACTATTTTTTTTAAATAATAATAATAATCATATTTTTTAATAATCACTCAACGTATGTGGATTGTAAATAGCGTTTGCTTCAAAAAGGGTTTTATATTATAATTATAATTATTTTTATTGTTATTTATTTATTATTATTTTATATTGCATTTATAGTAAATTATAGAAAAAAAAATCAGTAATTCCTAACGTTTAATTGCTTTGATTTCATTTATCATTTTTTTGTATTAGTATGTTTAATAATTTATTTAAATACTTTTCTATTATTAAATTTCATTTATGTATTTTACATATTATTTATAAATTTTTTTATCAATTCAGAGGCTCTCTATATTTTTTATGAAATTAATATAAAATATTTTTTATTATATTCATTTATTTCGCACTCTGGTACTAATTTATTGGTGTTATTATTTATAAAAATCATTTACGTTAAATAAAATTATAAAAAATATTATACAATGTTTTTTATTTATTACTTCTTCATTTATATATGTAAATATTTAACTATCTGGGGTACCTCAAAACAGTAGAAGTTCGACCGCCGTACATGTACGGCAATACCGCTCAAAGGGTTTATCAAATTTTTCGCCTAATTTTCAACTATATGAATATTCAAATAATTGTTCAAATATTCGTAATAAAATTTAAAAAAATATTAGAATGAAGCAAGTATGCCTTTACAGTTTCAAAGTATCTACATTATACTGAAGCCGGATTACACGTAGCATTTTTTTACTGATAATGGTGAATTAGATTGTGAAAAATTTTACAATGCAGTATTTTAGTTTAATAATAACCATTAAAAATCGGCAGATCTCTTGTCCTTAGATCGAGTATTATTGGTATTATCGGACGGTTGCCCATACGATGCTATCTTTAAGTAGCTTAAACTAAATGGATTGATTTAAATAGGTGTGATCAGTCTGTCAACAACGATCACGGTACCTACTTAGAATGATGCAATCATAGACGACCACAGTATAGACTCTCAGACTTTTTTGTACAATAAATTTTTAATATATTTTTTATGGCATCTAACTGGTGTAAAAAGTCGCAAAATTTTTCAAATATCCCAAAAAGTTAGTAACAAAGAGTCTGATTACGCCCCAAAACTATTAATATTGGTCAAGATAATCGAGAACCGGAAGGGACATTGAGCTTCCCTTATTGACTCAATGGTATGTATGTAAAAACATTGATATACTAAATCACTTTTATACACTTTTGAAAGAAATTTACTTACAACGCTTCATTCAGAACTACCACTTCGCTTCCAGCTTGGAATAAACAGTCCAACTCGACCGAAAAAATCAGCCACTCTCATTCAACCATTTAATCTGGACCAGCTACTCACCTCATGATGAGAACCACGAGGAGTAGGAAGTTGGAACCCAAATAACAACCGTGAAAATTACGATATGAAAATTAGACTGACTGACCAAATCAAGTCTGTGATTGATTCAATCATATTGGGAGTGGTTAATTATTTAACTGAGATTGTAAAGAACACCAGTATTACAGACATTGACGGTAACATATAATATCTCTTCTCCGGGACACCCACACGGACAGACTCGCGAATCGGCGTTTCGAACAATGGAAATTCGCCTCTTGGACATCGCGATAAAGTAGTAGTGTAGCACTCGGGTAAAAGTTTAATGCGCCGACTCCATTTTGACCAGTTATACTGCGGTCGTAAAGTCGCCGATTTAATTTCAGACTTGATGTCTTAATACGGAAGACACCCAGGGAGAGAGAGGAAGTTTGCGATATCGGAAAGCTCTCAAAACCGACATGACATTAGCTGATATCGAATTGCACAACACATACAGTGTCAGTCGACTGACCTGTCTTCGCTTTTAACATTTTTCCTTTTTAATCTGAGCACCAGCGCGGGTGGTCTGATTAGATAAATATAGTTATAAACTAATTTAATGAAACACAATTCATATAGTGCTGCACATGGTCATCCAGCATTTAATTTAGCTAAAGAAGTAGTTTAAAATAGCTAATTATCTATTGAATAAATGAGTCCTAGACTATACGTCATTCTAAAATTTGATAATCGAAACACATTAAAACACAAAAAAAATACATTCCAATCTAAAAGTCTAGTTAAGTTTAATCGTTCAAATATCCAAGCAAGCGGTGATTGTCGGTAATGATTAACAAGTTATTTAATTGATTTATTAACTTGCCTAAATATCAATGGATCTCACTTACATAATTCAACCGGTATTTTTTTTAAAGAGTACGTTTTATTATGATATGTTCGCGCGTAGGTTTCTATTTATTTATTATGATAACACAGAAGTTAGAGGTGTTAAATTTCATAGAATCTGTATGCATACCTACGTGCGTGAACCAAAGTTAAAAATATTAGTGATTTCGGCACGTGTGCCGCTAGTTAAGAATAACTTCGCGGAGCGTGTTAACAAGATGCGCGCCGTTAGACGGTGTTTATGGAAGAAAATTTCAGGAAACTTTCTATGGAAAATATAAATTCTGGACTGACAACAATGACGACAAAATTTATTCGCGACGACACTACATTTGCGCGTGCGCGATGGGTTTTTATGTAGGGACAACATTCATGGCGATAAAACGAATTTATGGGTTTATAATGTCGCATGACCCGACCCCACGGTTAAATTTTTAGCATAACAGTTAGGATTCGAATCCCGTTAAAAACAGATTTTCTTTGGAAATATATCGCTCACGCACAAAGTGACGTTTTATATTTTATTTTTCCATAATATGATAGTTCATTTTTATTATATTATATAAGCTAATTTACATACATATGTAATACATTATTTTGATTAAAATAACATTTAGTTTAATTATCTAGATACATTCGTTTACTATCAAAAAAAAAACTTTAATCAGCATTAAATATAAATCGGAAAATCTATTTATTGAAGTAACAATGAATTTCTAGATCAATTATTTCCACCTTGTAACGTAATTTTTATTGTGATATACGAAGCTTTAAAATATTACCGTAACTATATCAAAGACAACATAAATATTTCAGCACATAAAAACATTGGCTATCATAAAACCACTGGCAGTTTTGACAACGTACGTTTTACTTGACATTAATTCCCAAAAAATACTAGTGTAATACCTGCACTACACTCTCTGGAATTTGGCCAAGGTTGACCAAGGTCGGAGAATATAGTGGGTTACTTCGGTCGAGTTCGCTTCTGTCCGCTCTAAAATCTCTCGGAAGTTGTCCGAGGTTACCGAGAACGGGAGGTAAACTGCTAGAGCGCTTCCGAACATTGTCGGCAAAAGGACCGGAGTCAAAGGATCCAAAGTCGGAGCTGCTCTTTCTAGCGCGAGCGGTGAGATACTTCCCCTTTCGCTCTCTTTCGTGTTAATTGAAGTGAGAGAGATAATGATATGGTGTTTCGCAAACTGAGATAGAACGAGTAACTAGCGTAGGCGTCCTATGGTCAACACGCATGTCAAGCGCTGCATCGTGGTCACGTGGTCAAGTTATAATACCAATGCCTATCGAGTACTTCAACAGACTCTTACTGACATCTTTGAATATTTTAGGGCACCATAAGGGATTAATTATATTTTTGATAGTATATTCTTCTAACAGATATGGTTATTATACTTTTTTCATATAAAATTAAATAATTAAAAAATAATTAGTGGTACTTGATTTTGTTAAAAAAATCGTTTCGAATATCCTTATGTATTTTTCTAGATCGGTTTATATAAATGTCACACCATAACGAATTCTAATTAAGAATCGATGGCGACAAATTCTAGGATAGTCACAGATGTGGTGTTCGTATTCTGAAGTATCATTTTTATGCCTTATGGCATTTTGCAAAAGCCGACAAATATTTTGCGTAAATTGAATATTTACGACCGAAAAGTTTTCACTGATATTGTATTGGTGAGTGTCCACACAAACGTGTATAATTATCAGTAGCGTAATTTGAATAATATGACAATCTAAAAATTTCAATTATTTGGCACATTTTTCGATCGCTCGCAAATATGCCAGCTGTGCGTGACAGAAGCCGCCGTCCGGACGGCATATGAAATTTGCGACTGTGTGGTCGCTTACTCGAAGTCGTAGGTCTCGGCTGACTTCAGTTGTAATTTTGGTTCGGACAACTCCAGAAAGTGTAGTGCAGGCATAACCATTTTTTATTAGTTTAGTCAAAACATGAAGTAAAACTTTCGTACGACGAAAGATTTTAGCAAACTAAAAATAATCAATGATTATTTGTAATTTACAAGTAGTCAAGATCGTTCTATGAGTAGCTATTTGTTAGTCAAAGTAGTAACACAGACGCGACGACGGCAAAGGACAGCACATTTTGATGGATCCCGACGGGAATACAACGGCCGCCGGTGCATCGTCCACCGTTCACTCGCATGTTTTAATAACAAACATCTAAACTCTATATACTTTCAATAAAAATACTACTGCAGTGCCTTAATTTGTGTATAATTGTTATTTAAATAAATTCAATTTCGGACTAAGTAATTTTATTTAAAAAAAAATTTTTTCAGTGGGAAATTAATTATTTAATTTAGTTTTTTGCTATTTAGCTATTAAACATTTGCATAAAATAGTTACATGTATTATTAAATTTTCTACTCTAATACAGAAGAAGCTGCAGGAAAGAAGATGCGCATGTAAAGAATGTCGTCCCACGGTGTAAGGTACACCAAGTCTGGTGTCGAAACGATTAAAATTATGTGCATTTTAGAAAAGTTTACGTCGAAACCAAACGGTTAGTTGGTCGTTGGGTGTAGAGTTTCATCGAAACACTTGGCGGTGGGTCTCTCTCTCCCACAGGACGGACAGGTTTCGAAACAGTAACCGGGGCCAATTAACGAACAATAAAAATCCGTACACGTGATCGAATGACCGAGCCGGCTCGAGTGACTCGGGTCTTACTTAACCGACTCGTTCCAATTTAACTGGGGTAGCCGTTAATGAACGGGGGATGACGAGGGTCAAAAGTTGTCGGGTCAACGAGACAAGATCACGTACGTTGCGATACCTAGTTTTCAAAGGTCGGACGTGGCTCAATATTTGCAAACATGCATTCGTCCGACGCGACGATAAACACGCCCGAGTGGCGACAACAGGGCCGGATTCAGACGCGTTAATTGGCTGTTGAAAGCTTTAATCCGTTAAAATAAATAGAATGCAAAAAGCGCCCACGGGTAAAAATATACACACAACTATTATGATAGTTGTATTGGAGGTACGACTGTGAGTCAAATGACAGCATTAGTTTCCTTTTCCAATAATTTTCAATCGTATGTCCTTTTCTAGCTTTTACAACAGTGAGTTGCAAGAGGTATGCATAGAAAAAATGACGTAAAATACAATAATATTCAGATTAACCTTTTAAACGTCTGCGACATTTTAGTGAGTCACCAGTTATTTTTCTTCACGCGTCTGTATCTTTTTTTTTTAATAAATATAAAATACTTGGTTTACTGAAAAGTAAGACTAGTACAATAATATTTAATAATCAGTAAAAAATAATTTGTAAATAATTCGTAAACTTGTTTTAAAATAATAATTTGTTTAAAAAAATAATCATCAAAGGACGCCCTTTTAAGTGATTCAATTTATTAAAGCCGTATTTAAGATCTGAGCGATCGTTACCGAGTGTTCTCACTGCGACGGCGCTGACACGCTTTTATTGCTTTTGACATGAATTTTTGACTTCTGAGAAGTGATAATTGCGCCCTCTTATTGACAAAAATTCGATTTGAATATACTTTAACCAATACCCTCATATTAAAAGCTCGTAATAATATCGGTAAGGATAGCTAGCATATTTTTAAAACAAGTGCAGACGACTTATAAGGCAATATGCGAGATGCGACATCTGTATTGTGCTTTTTTCCCGCTTATTTGCCCCTGAGAGAAATACTTTGGACTTGACCTAATGAAGTTCTAATACTAAAGGTATGGGTTTGAACAGAAGATGGACGTTTCGCAACTATCAAATTCAGTTTCATATGTATTATAAAGTAGCACATAATTTCACTAGCGCCCATAAGTTAAATTATATTTTCGCTATTAGAAATATATAGCTACTAGTGAAACTGTATTTGAACTTAACTAATGAAAATAACTTTTTACTGAAAAATACACATTTACTGTAATGTTTATACATAGCATATAAATAAATATGTAAATGTATATATTACTACGTAAGGCAAATTTAAAATCATATTATTTTACTAGCAACTGCCAGATAAATTATATTTTCACTGGAAAAAATATAAATTTACTGGTGAAAATGTATTCTGATATGATTTCACTGAAATAACATATTTAACAAAACAATATTTTTTAATTAATTTACTATGTCTATGTAAAATCATGAAAATTAAAAATATTTAAAAAAATTTAGTTGAAGAACAAATTACGATATCAATAAAAAATATTATTAGACTTTCTATACAAAGTGTTAATATTCAACGCATTTTCTTTGTAATACGAAAAACAATTATGGTATGCTAAATTTATTTTTGCTTAACTGAAATGTTAACTGTTAAATGCTTAACTGATTTTTAATTTTGACTTAACTATTTTATTTGCTAATCCGGCAAGTTAAACATACAAAAAGTAAAATTGCTGTTCAAATTATTTTTTATAGATTAAGATTTACCGCTAATTTATACACTTTATAGATAAAGTACCGTGTGTTGTTTATTAAAGGTAAACACACGTAATATTTTTGCGCTGTTATATGAAAGTCTAATAAATATAAGTATTAATTTGGAAACCATTCATTAATTCACCTTCAAAGTGTGCGCCTAAAAGCAATGCATAAAAACCATCAAATTAATTTATTTGGTGGCTTCAGAAGATTTTAAATATATATATATATAAACTTATTACTATTAATTAACTAATGTGCAATGATTTGGGTTTTTTTTATAATTATACATTTTTTTGATAATGTTATTTATTTAACATAAAAAAGTTTTTGTACGGTCCTGTGCATGTGGCATGAAATGCAAACAACTCTTACGCAAATATTGTGACTAAACTGCAAAACGATCTTTGTATTATATTATACGAGACCAGCTGCCATTTCAAAGAATACCAGATAAGCCCACATAATAGATCTGAGCTTATCAATCGAAACCGGTATTATGTTATTATTGACAGGTCGTTCACATCAACGTAATCTTCATGAGAAAAAAATAATCAAACAGAAAATATCACTACTTGATAGAAAAAAAATTAAAACTATGTATTACTTTGTATTCATGGGAAAACTTTCGACGAAATAGCGTATTATTTAGCATATCAAAGCGAACGTTACGTATCCCTAATCGATCTTTTTACGTATGCATACATTTTTTTTAGTATAAAAAAATCCATTTCATCATTCGGATATATAATTTATGTAGGCCGTTTGCTGAAAAATCAACAAATAATCCGCTGACAAAGGCGGCGAACCCAAAAGGGCGCCCAGGATTACGGATCTTCGGGGAAATCTGAAATATATTAGCGGACGCGCACCAGGGGGGGAAAAGCCGCGGTTTGCGAACCACTTCCGGTCCGGTCTTTGTCGATTGACGATCGATGGAGCCGCTGCTATTCAAAGTACCGTGTTCCCGTAGATTAGCTTCGGAAAAAAAGGGTTCGAATCTACCAAATTTCCCGTTAGTCTTTTTTTATATACATATCCCAAGAAAACATTTTAAAACATGTACATAATTCCTGGAATATAGTCTGTTGTTCAGCTATACGATATTTTCATCTCATTTGCACGTTTAATTAATATTGCTCTCCTCATAAACTCTATGCTATGGAATTTTCTGCTCATTAATTCAGCTAAAATATTTAACACCTTAATAACGCAATAAATACAATTTTACTGGGTTTTATTTTCAGTTCGGTAATGAAAATAATCTGTGCTATTTAAATAACGATAACTACTAAAGAGACATTCTTGAGCTGCTTGACTAAATAATAATATTTATTTATAAAATTTATTTAATCATCTCTATGTTGTTTTTAACAGCCATTAACATAACAATTAATAAACACACAAAACAAACAAAATAATGGGAAAAAAATAATTGCCGAAATTCCAGAAATTACTCATATTTCAAAATGATTATTGTGCAGCTGTGGACTTTTTTCAATGGCAGATAATATTTTTTAACAAACATTATATTTTTAACATAATTTAACAAACAAAATAATGGAAAAAAATAATAATTGCCGAAATTGCAGAAATTACTAATATTTCAGAGTTATTATTGTGCAGCTGTAGATTTATCAATGCTAAGTAATATTTTTTTCTTTTAAAGCAATACAAAAATTGTCTTAAATGATATATTATAGTTATATGTATATTTTCGAGTCTTTTTGGCAGCAAGTATAATTAAAATTGTACTAAAGATTGATACACTTAGTATTCAATTATTATTTTTTTTAATGCATCTTTATAAAATAAAACAAATATGTATGATAATGTATTCATTATTCAATCTGTATTTTTAAAATATTCGTAACTTTAATAAAATATTATGCCTGCATTACACTCTCTGGAAGTTGTCCGAACCGAAGTTACAACTGAAGTCGGCCAAGACCTATGACTTCGAGTAAGCGACCACACTGTCGCAAATTTCATATGCCGTCCGGACGGCGGCTTCTGTCACGCACAGCCCGCATATTTGCGCGCGATCGAAAAATGTGCCATATAATCGCAATTTTTAAATTGTCATATTATTAAAATTACGCTACTGATAATTATAAAAGTTTGTGTGGGCACTCACCAATACAATATCAGTGAAAACTTTTCGGTTGTAAATATTCAATTTACGCAAAATCTTTGTCGGCTTTTGCAAAATGTCATAAGGCATAAAAATGATACTTCAGAATACGAACACCACATCTGTGACTATCCTAGAATTTGTCGCCATCGATTCTAAATAAGAATTCGTTATGGTGTAACATTTATATAAACCGATCTAGGAAAATACATGAGGATATTCGAAACGATTTTTTTTAACAAAATCAAGTACCACTAATTATTTTTAATTATTTAATTTTATACGAAAAAAAATATAATAACGATATCTGTTAGAAAAATATACTATCAAAAATAGAATTAATCCCTTTTGGTGCCCTGAAATATTCAAAGATGTCAGTAAGAGTCTGTTGAGTCTGAAATTGAACCGAGTCACTCGTTCTATCTCAGTTTGCGAAAGACCATATCATAATCCCTCTCACTGTCGATACTTAACACGCGAGAGAGCGAAAGGGGAAGTATCTCACCGCTCGCGCTCGAAAGAACAGCTCCAACTTCGGTTCCTTTAACTTCGGTCCGTTTGCCGACAATGTTCGGAAGCGCTCGAAGCTGGCCAAGTCGACTGAATTACCCCCACCATGAGACAACGAGATGCAATAGCTGCCACAGTTTTAATCATATCGACAGTATATTTTTCTTAAGAATACCCATAAGTAAATATTTCGGCTAAGTTCGTTTGCCATTCTAATCTGCCATATTTTTAAAAATAACGGATATTACAAAAAATCGTAATTCCAGTAAAAAAATAATTTATGCCATATTTTAACCAGTTTTATTTTTATTATTTATGCCATTTTTTAACCAATCTAATCCGACACCTTGTTTCAAAATGATTTTTATTGTAAGTTGACTCCATTAAAAGCTCAAAAATATTCTTTTAGCACGATTAACTTTCTCGGACAGAATTTTTATATATTTTACTGTAAAAATATAATATTTTCTGTAAGTTTTAATTTTTAACACTTTTATATACATAATTAAACAGTATAGCTTTAATAAAAACATATTTTATTCATCTGTACCCTTTCATAGTGATAATAAGAGTTTTAATAATATTCACATATAAATCATATGTAAATAAAATAAAATTAGCAAAATATAAAAAGGAGTGATGAATATCATATCGATTGTACATACGTGACTTGAGGGGTAAATTATAGGGATGTAACCCAAATTCCGCCATCATTTTTTTACTCATAAATATTGATAAAGAAACTTTCAAATAATAAGTAAATATACTTTTTTTAACGTCGACAATTTAGAATTTAATATTATTTATTATATACTATATCAATGTTTGTTAAATAAGAAAATAATAAGTATCTAAATACATATATTAATTTTTAACATGTATATTTTTACTTATGAATTTACAACATATTACTAATCATAACTAAATATAAATATTGCCATCTCTAATGAATATAAAATAAGTATTTTACAATTAATACCCCTGAAAAATATAGTTTAATTAAAATAAATGAACCTAGTCTCAATTTTTTTATTAATAATCTGATACTTGTATATATGTAATTATTACAATTATAATAATATGGTTAAATATAATACTAACATGTATTTCTATGAATATTATTTTTTAATTTAAATAGTATTATTCTTGAAAGTAAATTAATCAAAAAATAAGCAAAAGTATTACTTACTTGAATATGATTTATTTTATAAAATAAAAAGTATGTATATATTTATTTACAATTAAATGCATTTTTATTTAATTATTATTACACATACATATTTGCTTTAAATAAAGCGTAATAATTCAATATATAAGTCACCTTTTATATCTCATAGTCAAAAATATCAATTTAGATTAGCCAATAAAATTATAAAACTTTCACCCCCCCCCCTCAACCCTTCATTATATTATTTCAATCTATGAGTCACCCCTTATCTCGCATTGTCAGTATTATCAGTTTGGATTAGCAAATTAAATTATATTTTTCAAAATTAATGTTGTAAAAAACATTAGTGAAATTTATATAAACCAGCTTTTTAGATGAACCGAAAATAAAAAAAATCATATATTGTATTAATTATAAAGGTTTATTACACCTTATAATTAATATATGTGACTCTACACGACCTACGATATTCATCCGGAAGAAAAGTAAAATCTAGTAAAACCTAATCCGTGTTAATCGATCAGAATTATAATTATATAATAATCATTATTCCAATCTCCCAGACATATTAGGGTCCATATGTGATTCGTACCCATGTCTTTTAGGTATTAATCACCGACTTATACCACTGATCTATTGAGCTGATTATATTAGGTAAGTGTTATGTATTTATTAAAATAAAATATGACAATTTATTATTTTACTCGCGACTGACTTAAATGTTTATTATATTAATTAATTAATAATTAAGGTGTTTTAAATTATCTAAAAATATAATTAGTATTAGTTCATATAAATATTAGTATGATAATGATGGCACATTAAGAATACAACATAATAAATATAACGGATACGCGTTACTTTAAATAGAGTAAATTGTAAATACTAGAGTTATAAAAAACCCGCATACATTGTTCTCAATCATGTTTACTGATCGTAAATAATATGAACAAATACAAAGAGCATACCTATCGATACACATCACACAGTAACGGTTCAAAAGTAATTTTCTTTTCTTAAACCATGATATTCATATTAGAGTGTACGTTTCTATGAAATATTGTTAGAGAGTGTATGGGTGGATTGCTGTATCTAATCATGCACAGAGAAGAACCGTTATATTTCCGATTAGCAACAGCGCTGTAGAATTGCACAGGAGATTACGATTTCACAAAGAGAAGATGAAAGTTTGAGATTGACTCTTTGGTGTAATATTACTTAGTATATATATTAACTGGACACAAAATATATTTCTTGGAAGAATAAATTTAACATGCACAAAACAAGGTAATAATTCATAATCGAATGAGGCGATCGCTGCGGGTTTTAAACTAACGTAAAATTACGAAAAAACTTGTATTTCAACAGACAGTGGTCATCAAACGGCAATAAATTATACGGTAATCTGTTCATAATAGTATTTCTATTTATACGTGTCTGAAATGCCAACGTTCATTCATAAAAATATTATATACTTCTACATCGTCTTAGACTACACGGCCGTTAAATGATCGTTAAGGAGTGAATGAAGTGTCAATTTCGAGGCGAGAGCGCAAATTTAACTACAAAAAGTTAAAAGGCAGTAAAAGTATGGACGTTAACGTGCAATATTAAATTAAAACGTTTACATTGAGACTTGATAAACATACTCAGTTAGTATTATCTTTATGTCGAGTTTTAAAATGTTGAATTCACGAACGTAAAACGAAGAGGGCTAAAAAAAACAATTTTCTACAATGTTGTTCTTTCATTTGAACCACTTTTATGTAACATTAAACATGAAATTTTAGTCGACTAAATATAAAAATATTTCGTGGTACAAATGTTTTTTTAATACTAAATGATAATTAAACTTATGAAGTCTTTTTAAAATACAGAAATTGTGCATAATTGAGTTGAGGAAAATATATTAAAAATTAAATAAAATAAAAATGTATCTTAAAAAAAATTAATATGTAGTAACTCAATAAAAAAATACAGTTTACAATTCGTTCAACTTACTTTAAAATAATAATATTGTATGTTATGATATTAAATATTTAAAAAAAATATTTAGATATAAATATATTTTATTTTAATATATTTTAATAAACATTTATAAATATTATGTATTTGTTTCATATGAAGCTGCTGCTTTTTAGTGAGATACATAAAAACGCTATATATTTTAACTATTATATATAGTTTAACTACAATTTTATTATTCATAAATTTTACATGCATAAGCCCAATGCATTAAAAAGGAGTAAATTTGTACCAACTTGGTAAGTCAATCAGACATAATGAATACCTACAAGTAGGGATTCCAATCCCGGGATCCCGGGATTCGGGATCCCGGGATCCCGAACGAATTTCAATACCCGATGAGTCCCGGGATTATAAAACATGATCCCGAATTTTTCGGATTGGTTGATTTATCAAGCACAATCTAATTATTATCGACAACATCGTTATATTTCGTGTAAAAACTTGCGCGAGTTGCACGTGTCATCTGTGAATCTTTGAAGCTGTGAGTCTGAACGTGCTTTTTCAGCAGCAGGCTGCTTAGGAACCAAAATCAGATCAAGGCTAAATGATAAAACACTTGATGCTTTGATGTTACTTCCTGAGTTTTATTCAAAATAATGTTTTCAATTAGTTGTGTCTATGAATGTACATACCTATGTACATACATTGTCAAAAGTTCATTTTTTTCTTCTCAAATAAATATATAAGACCTTTCCTTTTTTATTTTTATTATATTATTTTCTATTTTAAGTCCAAGACTAAAATTATACGTACTTTATACATTGTACGTTATAAAAAACAGATGTAAAAATATATTGTATTATTCATTTTAAATTATTTTTATCGATAAAATAACATGAAAATTATCCCGGGACTGGTCCCGGGATCCCGGGATCGACTAATTGCAATACCGAAATCCCGGGATCAAAATTTTGGCCCGGGATTGGAATCCCTACCTACAAGTATTAACCACTATTCTAAAATTCTGGAAATCAGTAACATTTTATAAACAATAATTTGAATCAGCTGCTGTGGCTTAGACCTTACAGATGAAAATTTATCATCCGCAATTCACCGCCAACAATTAATCGCTAGCATATTTTCCCGTATAAAAAACTCGCTTATTCATGGGTTGAAAATATTTTTTTTATAAAAAAATATATTTTTAAGCCAAATTTTTTACCTATATGGTACAATAAATATTAAGTTTGGGTTTGGGTTTGAACAGCAAGTGGACGTTTTGCAACTGTTACATAACTAATTTACATTTTCAATAGTATGAATATAATTTTACTAAATAGGTCAGTTAAATTGTGTCAAATAATTTATTTAAAATACCACTGATCAATAGCTAGTCAAAAGGCGCGGATTCATCAGACGGATTTGGCCATCGCGGATGCCTGGCGGACAAATCCGATCGTGTGTGGTGAGAAAAGACACAGATTAGTCTATCCGCTGTCCGTACTCAAAACGAACGGATCAGACACGGAAAAGCCTAAATTTTTAGAGATTATAAAATCGTAAAAAACTTTTATATTTGAATTTCGTATTTATAAAAAAATAATCTATATGTTCAAAAATGTGTTAATCTATAGGAGAATGGTCGTGGTAATATTATAAATCTTAATTAATTTAATTTTGCAATAGTAATTAGTGAAGTATGAGGTACTGCTTTATCATGGAACAATATCGCTCCAAGTCTGTTTATCGAAAACTTATGTTTTATGTTTAATTTTTTATGCATGGCTTAAATATCCCTACAATATAATTCAGGTGTCTTGTCTGACTTAGGAGACGATCGATAAATACATGTAATTTTAGGTTATCATATAGAATCCATTTCTTATTCAAGAATAATTCCCTATTTTTTGAGAGCTAATGAAGAATGAATTTTGAAACATCCTTTTTTTCATTTCGTCTATTCTTTTGCAACTTTCCTATGGCATTCAGATATCGTGAAATAGTTGCAAGAGAAAAATTGAAATCTGCTGTCAATGCCAGAATAATTAAGCTCAATTTCAATGTTAATATCGCCAGTACAAAATTTATCTGACTAACAGTACCCTCACCAAATCCCAAGTTGCTATTTTTTGTAGCTTGTACAAAAAAACTATATGTACATTTTTATATACACTATAATTAATATAAATAAAAATATTAATATGGATATTTTACTCATACAAATATTTCGTTTAGTATTAAATTAAGTTTCGATATTTTTTAATAGATTTTGATGAAAAAATATGATAATCTATTGGTTTCTCAATCATTTGTGATAAATCCAAATTAAATAATAATACCTCCCAAAAAAAAAACATTTTTTATTCAATTTAAGCAAAAGCACTTTATTGTTAAATTAAATTAGGTATCTGCTGGTTTCATTTAATCAATTTGTGTGGATATGTAATGCCTTAATTTAATTTAATTCAGAGATGTTTAACCAGTCAATCAAATGCGATTGACTGGTCGATTTCTTTCGCCTGAATAACTTAGTATGTTATTTTATGCGTTACTCTCTCCTATTTAAGATATTTGCGCTATTCTTATATATAAAAAAAAATATATAAAATCATACGTAGTCGAGAAACGTTAATAGAACAGGGCAGCTAAAATTTTTTGTAGTTGTGATCTAATTATTTTTAAAAAAAAATCATCAGAAGGGCAATAATAATATTTAATAACAAGTATAGAATGTTTATCAAGCATTTCAGTAGAGAGAAATCGTAATTTAAAATATTATTAATGAGATCGTTAACACAGCCCAGATTTGGCAATATTTTCAAAGTAGGAATTATACGTTGAGAGAGAGAAACATTGGTCCAGATGTTCATCACTCAAAGAATTAAGCAATTCAGATTTTATAATGATCATATCGGAAAATGTGGATTCAGCCAAATACGTAGAGCCAAAACAAGACATTAATTTTTGTCAAGATTAAGTATTTATCTATTTCTAAATACGCTCTGTGAATTTTTATTTTTGATTAGACTTTCTTAAAAAAAATATTTTTGTGATATTTTTAATTTTTCCAAAATCGAATCTCGCTTGAAAATGTTTTTTAACATTTTCAATTTCGCAGAGATTTGGAGTTTTAAAGTTATGAGACGTAAATTAAGTTATTTTGGAATATAGTTAATACGAAACATACTTAATCAATCAATGCAAAGGCAATCAAATTATAATGTAATTAAAATACTATACACATGTGTTTATATGTATAAGAAAAACTTCCATCATCAAGGGTTAAATATTTATCAGCGGCTACCGTTCAGCCGAGGAAGCCATTAATCCTATATCTTGACTAGATCTCTACAGATTTATATTCGCATAACAGTTTGATCATTAGATCGGACAGCATCACCGGCATTTTTTCATCGATCACAACCGCATTCTTCGCCAACCCCAACTCTTTTTCAACGACAAACTGCACCGACCTCCATGTTAACAACCGCGTCGCGATATTTAAAATGTCTACACGTCCATTCACAAAGCTTTTATATTCATACCGCACTCGTACCTTTTTTAAACCCCAACAGAAATACAAAACGAAGGTGCGGGTTATCCTCTTGACCCCGCTGGAATTTTTTTCTTGTTCCATTTCCCTTCTGCGTCTTCATTTTGCCAGCGCCACTTGACAAACTTTATTCTTTTTTAGAATGCACGAGCTGTCGAAAAAGATCCTGAACTTTTATCGTATATTTTTTGAACTCACAACTTATTTACTATCCCATTTTTTTAAGCATTAAGTGATTTTTCCTGGTGTTTTAAAGCATTTTATTTTAGTTTTAGGAAAGATTTTTAAAAGCCAAGTGAGGCGAAGATATCTTTAAATAAACATACGTTAAATAAACATTTCATCAAATTTGAACCAGAATGTTGGAGTTTAGACTCACTAATCAAACTATTAAATTAATAGGGGCATAACTAAAAATCTACTAAAAAAAATCCGGTCATAGTACCGCAATCCAGAATAATTAAAAACAAATTTTAATCAATCTCATGAAAAATACATACAAAAAACTAAATTCATAAATGAAAAAAAAATACTACATATTTGTAAATATTCATATAATTAAATACAATATTTAAGGTTCTGGAACTTTTTAAGCAGTCTATGTATGTATAACTTTTTTTACAACTACAAATAAAGAACGTTCACAATTCATCACCATAGAACTGTAGAGAAAAACCGGTCGAGTGTGTCAGTCCCTGGCCCATTGGCGTTGATTAAAAATTCAATTTAGACCTTAATCCTTTAAGTAGACTTATCTGCCTACTTCACTAGCTTCCGAGGGATGCGAATAGCCTATATCTTCTCAGCATACTGCTTAATCTAGCTATTAAAAGCTATTTTCAACGTCGAGCGGCGGCTGAATTTGCTACCGTTATACGTATGTACGTTGTGTACCCGTTAAAAAGTTTAATTCTTAATCCCGCCTATACTCCCGTGAAACTCGAGCGTTAAAATTAAGCGTCTGTTTGTAAGCTGTGTGATCTTGAGTAATAATTTTGTTTACAATTAAAGCTGTAACGGAAACACCACCAAGAACCAACCGTGATATTTTAATAGATGTATAATCTTAAATTTTATTTATTTATTTATTGTATCAATAAAATATTTATAAATAAATTGAATCGTACCTTAAAATCTCGGATTATAACAGCAAATGAGGGTTGAATTAATTTAATAAATAATTTATTATTTGTCAGGCAAAAATAATAAAATGTCATTTTATGTACAAAAACACAAAAAGACACTTTGATCTCTATTCAAGGAAAAATAAAGTCGAAATATTTTTTTATTATTATAGCAGATTCTAAAATGTTGATTCTACCCGTTACGTGGATTACCACTAACAAACATTATGTGTAGGCAGGCCTGCCGAGAGGGGTGGGGAGGGGAGAGTACATATTCCCGGGGCTTGATTCAAAAAAATCAGAGCAAAAATATATTCATAAAAAAAGTAAAAATTGTCCTCAAATTATGAATCTGAACTAAACTACAGCTATAGGTAAAAGTTCCTAAAGCCTTTTTTATACATACAAGAAATAAAAGGAGCGGAACATTGCCTTCAAAAGTATCCAGTTTCTCGGTAGTACTTTCACAATAAACATTATTATTCTAAAAAAAATATTAAATTTTTTTGCAAATTATTGTTGACTTTATTGCTTTTTGAACGTTTAAAAAATATTAGACATGTGAGAAAATATTTAACGTATGTAAATTAGTAGTTGTCAAGTTAGTTATTCGATCTGAATTTTCAGAAAGGAATATATTTTAATGAAAAATTAAAAAAATACCGAAAAATCAATCACATAAATTTAATGTTTTTATAGATTGTATTATCGTTAATTCAACAACTAGTTTAACGCAGCAAAATAAATAATACATTCAGTTTCATTTGGTTATTACTAAAATAAAATGTAAAAAAAACCGTCTCAAATATGTCCCAAAAATAATTTTTAAAATATGTAATTTCAGTAAAATTATATCGGAATCTATTTTCCCCAATATATACATATATATTTTTACCAGTGAAAATATATATTATCTGGCAGGTTCTAATAAAATTATATGATTTTACATTTACATTATTTACACAATTACATACTTTTCATTATTTATTTACATCCGATGTATAAATGTTACAGTGAATGTGTATTTTTGGTGAAGTTATATTATCACTAGAAAATTTCAAATACATTTTCACAAGTAGATAGATATATTTTTACTAACGAAAATATAATTTTACTGATAGGCGCTAATATGCTGCACTAAAATGTCTATGAAACTCAATTTGACAGTTGCGAAACGTTCATTTGCTGTTCAAACCTAAACCTAACCTAATGAAAGATTTAAAATTAATTATATTTTCAGAACTTTTATCAGGTCAAGTCCAAAATACAAACTAAACCAACTCATTTCTCATGGGAAAATAAGCGGGAGAATAAGTACAGACAGACATCGCATCTAACATATTGCTCCATAGTTCGTCTGTATGTTTTAAAAATATCATATCTATCTATAAGAGAGCTGATGAACGTATATTCAGACCGAATTTTGGTCAATAGGAGAGCGCAAAAACAATTATCACTTCTCAGAAGGCAAAAATTCACGTCAAAGGCAATAAAATCTTGTCGGCGCCATCGCAGTGGAAACGCTCGGTAACAATTTTTTTAATTATTAGTCAGATTTTTAACTATATTAATATTCGAATAATTGATCGGATATTTATAAAATATTTGTTTAGACTGTTTCGAATAAAATCCATAGTAATTTATGCGCCTTTATTTTATTTCGAAATGCGAGATAATGAGAAGCTTCTTCGCAATAATAATAAAAATACCTTTTGTGAATATTATGTTTATCTACTATGACAGAAAAAGTTGTATAAAACAAACTATTTGAAAGGCCCATGTTTTATTATTGTTTAACGCTTATCTCAAAAACAGGTGTGCATCGCAAATTTTTGAAAAATTCGTGTTACGTTTTTTGTTATTTTAAGACGCAAAGCTTTATTTTAACCTGTTCAATAGTTCTATCGTATTTAATTTATTTATAATTATTAAATTTACGCCGAATTATTAAAATAAATATTTTATATTTTAATAATATTTTACAGGCAATTAATTGATTTTTTACACTCGTTGTTTAAATAAATTAATATCGGTAAAAAATGAGAAAAAATTACAAATATATTCGAATATTTCATATAATTGAAAACTATGAATCATTGAGAACTCTAGTCTAAACTGCGGCTGAGGGCGGATTTATCGACGTCCCTCTATGGCTCTCCTCGCAGTCGTCAAAAAATACGCATTCCTCAAAGTCCCTGTACTCGAGCAGATCCCCTGTAAACCCCCCGCGGCTAACGGCCTTTGGCTCGTCCAGGAACGGATTCCTCAACGTCCCTCTGTGGCTCTCTTCGCCCGCGGCGCGTAGTTGACTTGGGATTGTTATGAGCTCTAATGAAATTTATGGAATTAAATATATACTAGATTTACATGAAATTCAAACCTACAAATAAATGTTTGCGCTAAAATGAGTTATACTATTTCATGCGAGTTGTTGATAACGAATATTTGCAAAAGAGGGAGAGTAAATATTTGATCCCACTCTCGTTCATTATTTGCATTTCAACTCATCGTCGTACGGCTATATAGAAAATATAAACCTCAATAAAAAAAATCATCACAATCAATAAAACGCATATCCCCCCATATAAAACGTTTACTTAACGACGCGTCATAACGTATCGAATAAATATATTTTTAAGCGCCGGCCACCCGCGCGAATTTCCGAATTCGCGAATCTGTCAAACGCTGGCAACACCGTCGATTATCATATTAAATTTGCATATATGCATAAAACAAACACTCAACATTCGGAAGAGTTAGTGCATATCTAGGTCGGGTCACCACTCGTTCTCCCCGTAGAAAATCCCAGCAAGGCCTTCGGGGTACGCCTAGGCCACGAAACGAGTTTGGCTAATTTAATTTATATACGGGCGCTAAGTAATTGTTATTAATATGCGTGGCAAATTGCGAACGGACGTATAATAAATATGTATGTATAGTGTATAATGTAGTGCAAATTTGCGCCTGATGTAGCTCACGCTTCATATATCATGTAATCACTGGTTTTGAATAACTTATAATGGGATTTTCTAACTACTTCGCTCACTATAATATTGGGTAGGACGGAAAGTTGTGTTTATACTATGGTATTATGTATTTATGTATTCGCAGTGATAATAACAATAAATGTACGTTTAGAGCAGTAACAGTCGGTACTGAGATTATGTGGATAGTAAGCGGCGATCCTTTTGAGCGATTTGCATCCCATTCGACTGTCATATAGAAGTGTGCGTAAAGTTTTTAAAGTACGTAAAGCAATGACAGTAGACTATTGTTGTGCCATTCAGAGTTTGTACAGTAAAAGAGAAAATAGTGAAGAGTAACATTTAGCTACATTCAACATAAGATTAAAACTGTTTTTATTCCACTTTTTCGCAAATTATTTAAAATGTTCTCCGATAATTTGCAATCAAAATAGGTTTAACCTTTTGAGTCAGAGTAGAGAGACGCCTGATGAGAGGGAGGAAGAACGCTATGAAACCCATCAAATAAATAAAAATACTTTTCAGAAAAATTGTGTTTCAACAAAAATATCTAAAAAGTATAAAAGTTCCGCATTTTACATTATTTAAATTCAAGTATTTATTTATAGTAAAAAAGTTGAAGAAATGAGACCAATCAACATGCTACCGTGTATAGAAAAAATAATAGAAGAAGTAGTAATCAAACAATTAAAGGAATTTATTACTTCTCAAAACATAATATGTGAACAACAATCGGGATTCAGAGAAAAGCATTCCACTGAAACTGCATTACAAGTAGTGATAAATGATTGGCTGTTGGCTAAGGATACAAACAAAATCATTGGAGCAGTTTTCTTGGATTTCAAGAGAGCCTTCGAAACAATAGACAGAAAAATAATGTTAAAGAAATTGGAGAGTATAGGTATAAGTGATATAGTTTTAAGATGATTTAATAATTACTTACATAAAAGAAAACAAAAAGTTAAAATTAATAATGTATATTCTGAAGAGAAATTAGTGTCTTATGGAGTACCACAAGGGTCTAAATTGGGACCATTGTTATTTGTTTTGTATATTAATGATATAGTTAATAACGTGAAAAAATGTAAAATTCATCTATTTGCGGATGACACATTAATGTATTGCATAGGTGATAACATTAAAGAAATTGTAAATAATTTAAATAATGAATTAAGTATATTAGAAATATGGTTAAAGAATAATGTACTTAAATTAAATGAGAATAAAACTAAATGTATGTTTATTAATTATAAAAATGTGTTAGATAATAGTACCAAAATAGTAATAAATAACTCTAGTATAGAAATAGTGGATAATATAAAATATTTAGGAGTAATTGTTGATACAAAATTAAATTTTAAAGAACATTGTAATTACATATTAAAAAAAATTGGTAGAAAAATAGGTTTATTATCTAGATTAAGAAATATATTAAGTATAAATACAAAAAAAAATAATTTACAATAGTATAATATTGCCCCATTTTAATTATTGTGCAACACTATTAAATATGTTAAATAAATTAGATAAACAAATGTTGCAAAAATTACAAAATAGGGCAATGAGAGTAATCTTAAATAAAAATAGATTAACTAATTGTAAAAGTATGATTGATAGATTAGAATGGTTGAATGTTCAAGAAATATTGAGTATGAATGTTTTAGTATTTATATATAAGTTAGAAAATAATATGTTACCAAAATATTTTAATAAATATTTAATAAGAAATAAAGATGTACATAAATATAATACTAGAAATAGAGAAAATTTAAAGATAATTAAGTATAAGAAAACGAGTACGGCTAGGGGAATTATGTACGGAGGTTTTGATTTATATAATAGTCTTCCAAGAGAAATCCGAAACAGCAAAAATATAACGGGTTTCATAAATGGAATAAAAAAACACCTTTGTACATATAGAAATAAATTATAATATTAAGTCTTTATTATTGTATATTTTTATTTTTTCTTTCTGTTACGTATTTTTTATATATTTTTATATATGTTTACTAAATTTGTTAGATGTAAAGATTAGCTATTAAGCTAAATAAATTAATAAAATAAATAAATAATAAATATCTGTGCTTCAACTTGTGTTTCGCAAAATAGAGTTACTCTTAAAAATATGCAATCTATTTTCAGTCAGTGGTGTACTTGAGTCGCGAAAGAATAGACGCCAGATAAGAGGGGAAGGGGGAGGGGAGGGAGTAGAACGGAATGCAACAGTAAATATAAACAAAAACACCTATCAGAAAAAATACGTACGGTTTTATTAAAAAATAAGTATTGTACTAAATGTATATATATATACTATATACCAACACTGCCTAATGTACAACAGGCAATTTTCAAAAAAATCTATAAAATTTTCGCTACGAGCTCTGATTCCTAATTTATAATTTTATTTAAACAACCTAATTTATAGTGACAATTTTATTAAAAATAAAGAAAATGGTCTAGCACAAATTCTAGCAAAAAAATTAATGTCGATGCCTATTTTATTTAGTTGGTTTACCTAAAAAATATTGTTTACTTATTAATTTAGTCAAACAAATTAGAAACGATGATATCTAGCAGCCAGAAAATAGTTTGTAATACCCGAAAATTTCTGTAAATTTATTGTTAACACAGTCATCGCCAGACAATACATAAACGAGGTTGTCGAAACCGACGCTTAGTATTGCTAGAAAAAAATGCACGGCAATTTTTTTAAAGGTAATACGACATATATAGAAAATTAAGTACTAATTAATGATTTATTATATTAACTTTTTTTTAATAGATGATTTGCTTTTTAATCAAAAAAATTAGGTGAAAGAATATCCAGTAGCCCACGAACTGTTTGATCCGAACAAAAATTTCACTGCGCAGCCTAGCAAATCAGCAGTTTATTTTTATTAATAAAAATGGTTTAGCTTACAAAACCAAAAAATTGAACAATAATCACGAAGACTTTCGAAATCCATCAATTACCGTTAATTTTCATGATAAGCACGGAAATTTGTCAAATTATTTGTCTTTAATCGAATAAGCATTGTTTGAACTATTCTTTGTAATTATTGGACAGTCGCCCAGCATTGGTCTTTAAAACCAGCTTTCAATAAAGGAAATAATTTGGAGGTGGAGCTAAGAACTAATGCGATTTGATCCGGGGTCTGCAACTGACTGCAAAGGTTACGTACGATATACTGAAAATTACTTGTATGATATATAAAAAAATCGTTTGTCAGCCACCGCATTAAATTTTCATTAGTACAAAATAGTTTTTTAAAAATAGACAATATATGCAAAAAATTATAAATCCTTCTTCTGTCATATTCACGTTGACATTTTAATAAAATTAAGTTAAAATTTATTAGTTTAAAACATTAATTTAGCTCTACGCAGACAATTAGACTTTGAGATTTATTTTTTAATCACTTTAGTAAATCGTTAAATGTTTTAAATTGTATTTATGGTGCATTAAATTGTATTGACTATAACCGTTACAATCAATGCAGTGAACTTTCACGAGATGTTCGATTGGATTATTATTATTCTACATATGTATATAATTTAATATTTATGTAAGTACATATACTATACACACATAAGAAGCTTATAACATTCCGATCGACACCTTCGATAAAGTTGACTTTTCACGCCGTCCCGAAGCGTCAAACGAGTCATTGGCATTAGCACACAAACAAAAAAGTCTTCAAACAGGAGAGGGGAATTTTGTCGCAAAAACCGTGCAAAAATTAATTAAAGGCTACATAATTGATCGAAGCTGTCTCGGTTCTTCCCTTTTCTTTCGTCCGACTCCCCTTTTTGTCTTCTCTCCACTACGTCGATTTTTCAAAGTCTTCAAATTGTTCGCGAAAGGGTTACGACGAGACGCATTCTTGCGGGATCCAAACACGGGGAACATCCATCATCCTCAGCAAGTGGGACAATGTTGTGATCTGCACAATGACAGCCGGGAATGAATGATAACAAAGCATAAATCATGATGACGACGACCGTGTGCAATTTCGTCCATCGATTGTGTGATCTATGTACCCAGTGTACCCGACGTACCAATGCACGGAGATAACGAGATGTGCACAAACGATGCGAAAACCAGTTTCGATTCAGACACGTACTGCTTTTTTTGTACACACAGACTCATTGATGATTTGTCGGCGAAATTGAAATTAGCTCGGTCGATTTCGAGACGATATTTATCGCGGGTAATTATGTTGCATATATGGAAAATCTGGTATTTCTTTTATGAAATTCGCAGCGGGTATTTGCATAATACATGCGTAGATTTAATATTTATTTTTTAATCGTTTATTCATTAAATTTAAGTGACCATTTAGATAATAAAAAGAGACTGTTATTATAGAGCGAGAAATAAAATATCATAATTTATTGTCTTTATATGAGCAAAAACATTTTCGACAGAAAAATGCATCTTATTTAATGAAATACTATGAATCTTAATGAAATCAAAATATTAAAAAACGACCACTAGCTGGCGAACTTTCCCCCCAAAAAGAGAAAAAATGACGTTCTTGATTCTAAACCAGAAATTATTGAGTTATCCCTCAAATAAAATCTAATAAAAATAGTCTCGAATCTATCCCGAAAATATTTGTTAAAATATGTAGTTTCAGTGAAATCATATCGGAATATATTTTCTCCGGCAGATATATATTTTTACCAGTGAAAATATAATTTATATGACAGGCACTAGTAAAATTATATGATTTCAATTTTTCCATATGAAGTAATAACTAATCATTATTTATTTACATGTGACGTGTAAATGTTACAGTTATATTTTCACTAGTGAAGTCCAAATACATTTTCATTAGTAGATATGTATTTTTTTATTAGCGAAAATATAATTCAACTAATAGGTGCTAGTGAAATTACATCCTGCTATAAAATGACTATGAAACTTAATTTGACAGTTGCGAAACGTTCATTTTCTGTTCAAACCAAAACCTAACCTAATGAAATTTATAAAACTAATTATAGTTTTAAAACTCGCCTCTCATGGGGAAAATGAGCGGAAGAAGAAATACAGACATACGTTACATCTCGCATATTGCTCCATAGCTATAAGAGTGCTTATCAACGTATATTCAAACCACTTCTGATAAAAGAATGTATGTCAAAGTATATTCAAACCGAATTTTTGTCAATATGAGAGCGCAAAAACAAGTATCACTTCTCAGAAGACAAAAAATCACGTCAAAAGCAATAAAATCGTGTCGGCGCTGTCGCCGTCGCAGTGGAAACGCTCGGTAGCGAGCGTACCCACTGCGACGAAGACGATGACATAATATTAACTAATAAACAAGACTAAGCTGTAATTTATCAATTTATTTTGGAGCTGTTTTTTGTGTTTGTTCTTAAAAAAAAGTTTATAAATGCAAATCATTGTTAAAAATATATTCATAACTTATACAACATACTTTTAAATGCTCCACTGCATAATAAATTACTAAATAAAAATTACCAAAATAATAACTATGAATCTTACTTGTAATTTTAATTTTATAATTTTATTTATGTATTTTTTAATTTTAATAAAAAAAATAATTAAAACTACAAATATTAATGTTTTATGTAACCGTAATTTTTCATTGAATAAATAAATAAATTTGATTGACAATAATAATCTGAACCATGTGCCTATTGACCATCCGGGAATGTTTGATATGCAAATATCGCTCGCCTTATACGTTTCAATGACTGATTTGCATATAAAAAAAATCTTGAATGAACATACGTATTTGGATACGATACGTCGTAAATTCAATTTATTATGTCATGAAATATTACAATTATGTATACATTTCGATATTTTTTGCTATATACTGTTATACATCTGCCTATAATAAAATGAAATATGATCCGATAAATATAGAGTACATAACTTGAATTAGACACACTATAATTTTTTATATATTCATTAAAAATCAATGCTTTAATTTGACATTTTTATTGTGTGTGGAAAACAATCACTCAATTTTTATTATTTATTGTAAATCTTGCAACACGACAGGCTTAAGCCTCGTACACTGCGACAGGGTCAACACAATCAACAACTACTAGACTGAAATCATTAATTATAATCTATTATTACAGTCTACACTACAATCAACTGATATCACCATGCAGATTCTAGCTCGATTTTATTTTATTTATTCACCAACACGTGAAAATATGTAAATTTAAGAAAACCTAATCTGTAATGATCGGCCTGAATTATATTTATATATTGACACTAATATTGATCTTCCAGAAATTGAAAAACACCAGGATTCATATGAATTTCGAACTCAGATTTTTCTGGTAGTACTCACCGAATATCCATTATAGTTCTGATCTATAACACAAGTTGTGCAAATATAATAATTGAAAATAATCCAATATTAAAACAAACTATACTTTACAATGTAAATCGCCTATCAGCTAGTGACAAGTGACGATACTCTAAGAATAAGAATTCCAACTGTGGGCGCAGACTATTTGAAAATTCATACGAGAGCTTTTCATGCGAATTCCGACTATTACATAAATCGGGGGATAGAGAATTGTATAATTTTATAATAAACGTTATAAAAATACATATATGTGGTTAGCTCGAAAAGTTAGCGAACTTTTATTTATATATAAATATATACTTAAAACAAATAATTTCTGCTTTTTCCTCTTGAAACACATATAATCCTCTTTTATAAATATACTGTTTTCTATGTCATTTCCAATCTATGTTTATATATACTATCTAGTATAGACATTGTAATGATTTTGACGCAATAATTAATGTGAAAAAGAAACATCTCGAAAATTGCAAACATGCAGATATACTCGTAAATAAAACTTTTAGTAAAATTGCGTTATTTTAAAAGTTTGCGAACTTTTTGAGCAGCCTGCGTATGTATTCGGCCCCATATGGCTCCGTCTAGATTTTTTTCATGTTCCATTTCTTGCCGGGATTACCGCACGCTCAAAAAGATAAAGGGAAACGGAAAGGATGAAAAATTATCGTACGAGTATGGAAAACCGCGGACAAATACGCAAGACTGCTATATTATAACCGCGCAAATATTTGACCGAATTAAAATATTTATACACCGTCCGGAATTAGGCGACAATTAAACGCGTCAGACGGAAGCGCTAACAAGGGGAGGAGCGGAAGGAAGGAGCTAAAAAAAGTGGAGACGTCGAATCGTCGCGCTACGGTAATTGCTTAATTTCACGGGGAAAAAAGCTACGCTCGTTCGCGGAGCTTAATTTATTAGCTTTCGCGAATTTACATTGCGAATCGCGCGTTATTTATTTCGCATAAATCAGCGCTGTACAAATTGCGCAAGACTCGATAATTAGCGCCAAGAGGCGAAAGGGGACAGTTTGTTCGAATGTTGCGCAACAAATATAAAGAAAGGGTAGTTGTGTATTAACACGAAACAAGATATATGAGAGAAAATAGCTACTGTTCAGAAACGGTGTAAGCCTTACTTTTGCTAAAAAACTTATTCTTGATACATAAATAAAAATTCACGCTTATTCTAGCTACGCAGCGTTTTTTATGTATATAATATACATATATAAACAATAAAACGTTAGTATAACCAGTATAGGTTTCACTATAAATACAGTACTAAATAAAACATATTATAAATATGTTTCAAGCTCAAATATATAATATTATGATAAAATCTAACTTCACTAGTTACTAAATATAAATCTGTTAGTTTTAATTTTCAAGCGATATGCGAATATTTTAGTATGAGAAAAAGTTATAAGACGTCAAAATTCGACCATCCCTCGTTCGAATAAACGTCATGCCGCAATACGCTCGATGGCGCTCGTTCAAATCTTACAAAATATACGGTAAGTATATGGATCGGAAATTTAAATATTATTTTTTCGCCGAGAGATGGTCAAATTTACCGGAGTTACGGCCAAATAATTGCAATGTTTTGACGTTTACCTGTCTGACGTTTGCCTCCGCTGTGAAAACACTGCACAAAACACTGGAAAGTTTGTTTTTATACTGTTTTGGAACGAAAGTTTTCGTACGTTAACTGTCCGGAGGCTGCGAAGATGGCGCAAAGGCTTCGCGTCGTGTCGCGGACGCGAAACAGAGCGAAAATCGGCGACGTTCACCCGTCGACGGCCGAACGAGTACTGGCGGTCGCCTGCTGCCGAAATGCACTTCTGGATTCGACGGTATGAGTGGCGCACACTCGCGCAATCCAGGGGTCGTCAAACGAAACAAATTCGAATATCGGTTAGCACCAGGGGTTGAACACTTTCCACGGTAAGTTACTTCAAAATCACTATAATTATTATAAGAAATTTGTAAAAAATATTCGTTATTTTTCTTATTTGGAATACCATAACAACGACTTGTTATAAAATCTGTAACCAAGAGATATTTAATTTTATGAATTTATTTATATAGCATATAATTTTTTTTGAATTTTGAAATCTATTGAGGTCAATATTTATATTTATTGAATTAATTCGTTGATATTTGTAGCAGTAAAATTGATTATTCGATTTTGGGACTACACTCTATGTTTATTAAATTATATTTAATTAATTCTTCATCGTAAAATAATTACTCAATATATCATTGTTATTCAGATCTCATATTTAATTCGATATACTTCAATTTAATGAATATTTTAGGCCATATAATAAAATGTTAAAATGTGTAGATGGATTGAACGGAAGTAAAGAACAAGCACGTTCTATAGAAACATTACAAATTTGAGTGGTGTGTCTTATTTAGCCGGTTAGACGTCGGAAGATCTGTTTCAATCTGTACATATACATATGTACAGATTCATTGCACAAATATAAATTATACTGAAATATGTAAAAGTCTCTCTGGTCTCTGGTTTATTGCGATTAGTTGATGTGATATGAGTGCCATATTACGATTTATAGAACAAAGCTTTGATGAATGTGGTTTATTTAAACTAATAAAGCAAAAGTATGTTTTCCGTGTAATCCTTTATATGCGAAAGTATTGTGGCCGAATTCTGAATGTCGATGCTACTTATTGCGTGAATTAATAAGTATTGTTTGCCGCGTGTTTTTAAGTACATTAGTAGTTTTTGTTACGGTAATTAAAGCTAATGGTTTTAAAAAGTTATCGTAGCTATTGTGAACTTAGTCGCTCTTCAAATTCTTGTGTGTTCTGAAATGGCGATTCACTCGTGTTTTTATTTAGTAAAGTAATCTTTCTATGAGGCAAATATGTATTTAGGTATTATATTGTGATAGACCCATCTTCGTTTTCGTCAAAATATTATGAAAACATGATTTAATACAATACAGTAGATTTTTTCATTGTGTAACTTTCTACTTATATGATAAAACAGCTACCAAACCATTTAATAAACTTTTATGTAGTCGTCCAAGAGCTCTCCAATGTGTCAAAATATTGTTTATATTCACAACCTTTAATGTGGCTTGAAAGCTCGGTTGATAAGCAATGGTTTCATCATACACTAAACACAGCTTCAGCTTTAACTAAATATGTTCTATTATACCAATAAAAAAAAAACATATTTTTAATTTTCATCAAAGAATGATTCATTATGCAGAAAAATATTCAAGTTGAAACTTGAAATCAGCCGCATATTGGTATTAACATTTCCATAAATTCTGACTTTAAAGTATTTGTCAATAAGTCTTGAATTCCGAAACTAACGGACAATTTTCAGATAAATTCGAGTAATTCCAATAAAATCTTTATTATAAGTGGTGAAAAATTAAACCTCTTTCATTAGACGGAAATGGCATTTTTCCACTTTGAATTGTGTTACCTGATTCAACTGTATATTTTAGCAGCTTATAATTTTTAACTCCTTTAGTATAATCTTTTGTGGATGTGTTCTATTTAGTGTTCTTTTCGTCGCTTAATTGACACCTTAATTAACTTTTTCAGATACTTATGGACCAAATCATATATGGACCGAGTCAATTATAGAGTCTGAACCATAAATCTAGCACAGTTTATCCAAAGCTGGTTTTTTTTCATTAAAACCCTGATAAAACTCCCATTACAAAAAAAAATGATTTTCAATCTTAATCGTGTCTGGAAGATCAGAATTATTGATTATTATATAATTTTAATTCTAATCGATCATTACAGATAAAGTTTTCTTCGATTTTCATTATCTCACGGGTGAATATTGGGATAATTAATTTAAATCGAGCTATTATATACAAAAATAATGAGCTACTTCAGCTCATATAGAATGAATGTATATATATACATAGTAGATTTTTTATATTCAGTATATTTTTTAAATGTTCATAACAAATTTTAAAGAATTGGTCAAGAATTTGTATATTTTTTGAAGAAATTTTCTTACTGTTTTTATATTATATGTTCATTTTATTATATTATTCAATATGATTTTAATTTAATTTTTATATTACAATCCAAATCAAATGTCTTTAAAAGAGGGAAAGAATAAAATTCTCAAGTTGAAAAGCATAAACATATAATGATTTTTATGCAGAAACCACAAAAAGAACATTGAAAAGTTTACCTCGTGTGGATTACTTTGCGAGCTTTCATCTTAAAGTTGTTCAATTCCTAGCATCAAAATCTATTATCCTCAAACCTCAAAATAAGAACATGTTAAACGATATTTTTATCGATATTGCGTCCAAGTTTCGTGTGATCTTTCTAATGAACACACAAATTTCTTAAAAATGGATTAAAGCTAAATAATCAGAAAGTCAATATCATAACTGTACTTTTATATGGAATCCAATAATCATTTTCACTAGAAAACTATATATTTTTATCATATTACACATCAGAAAAATACAGTTAAAAATTACGTTTATGTCAATTAACATGTTCTTGCCTTGGAGTCAATATATGTTACCATACTTCCTATTTGATACTTATAATTTATTGTAATTAATGTATATTTATTATATGTATGCATTAAAATAAATAAGTATTTGTCAGTTTTTTTAGGACTATTGATATTGATAAAATATCAGTATCTGTGGAGGTTTTAATATGTTAATAAGCTATGGAAGCACTTCTTCTTTAATATATTTCCCAAATCAGCTTCTAAATAAAATGATTTTTTATCCCACGCGAGAGCGATTAAACGATCAGGAGCAGGGCTCACGAGGTGTGAATTCTATTGTCCGCAACATTACATATGTTTGCGATTTACAAACTATTATAATAACAGTATAAAGGTTTTTATAGCTTCACTGTAGTTTATTTTCGGCATTTTATAGTGGTGCTCTAAACCCAGTTTTAATCATTGTTATTCAAATGAACTAACATATTGCTTTGAGTTATTTGGAATTTATAATGTAACAGCTTTCTTTGACGATCCATTCCGACCATTTTTATGTCTCATATTTCTGTGATTAATAATAAACTACAAATATATCAATCAAAGGACTTTTGTAAATAAATAATACAAATGTTTGCCTGCTACAACTAGCTACATATTTACTCACTTGAGCCTTTGAGCTCTGTCAAATGTCAATAGACAGATATCCTAATACACATTAAATAATAAATATTTTTTATAGATACACGTAGACATAATATACATCGTTATATTCACGCTTCATAAAGAGCGACTACTTGAGTAAATACGCTTTAGCATAATGCAAATATTATATTTTCCGTACACTCGCTAAAAAAATATGTTATCTGGATATATCAAAGGTTAATAAGATAACAACGATTACTGGCAGTAGTTATGTATATAGTTTGTGTATAATATCATCTCAAAAATGATATATTTTACTTTCTCATAACAATGATTCATTGCGAAAACTTGAATGTTTTGTGGTTAAATTTATCACACTATATGAAGCACACATAAATCTTAAAAATCGCATTATAAATCTTTCTCGATGTGTGTCAAGGTTACTATTTTTAGTCGACTGCATTTTTTTCAGTAGAAACACTCTCTTGGGTGGTGCCAATTAGCTCATTATGTTTTGGCAATGGTAGAACTTTCATCTGGATTTGAATTCGTTTTACATTAAAGCTCTTTGTACTTGTACAATGTATGCAGGATAAAATATTGACGCAAAGGCACAGTGAAAGTTTTCCGATGCGAATGTCGTCCGTGTTCTAGAATCGCTTGAGGATATGGTCAAACAATTGGAATTTTATATAATATGCAATGCAATATAAAGCTATATATATATCAAATGTTAAAAAATATAAAAAATGTATTTCTTGTATTTAATGTAAAATTCAAATATTTTTACCATTAACATAAAATTATTTTTTGCGAAAAGTTGCAAACCCCTGACAGTGGTTCTTCACCCCGGGCTACTGTGCCAGTATGTACTACAAATCCTGCTCCGAAACATTACCGTAGGGAAGTTCATACACAAAAATGAAAGGGGGACGAAACCGGCGATATGAGAATTAGCGGTGGAATTAATTAAAATTCAACAAAGATCACAATTTATCAATTGTTAATAAATCAGCTTTTGGAATTTACATAAAATACTCCCTGTAGATTCTTTCCAAACTTACATAATTTATGTTCTACGATATTATATTGAAATAAATATCGAGATGTCAACACATAATTGACATAAATCGCTATTTAATCGGAACGATTTGAACACAGTTTTTATATTATTCAAAAATCGCTCAATCATTGTAACTTATTTTTATACTTATTCTCTAGTGATATAATATATGACTGTAATAAGTTGTTAAAATTACTCAGCAAGTTCGGATTAGATACATTTTTTTTTTATTATATGCAAACACGAAATTAGTTTCATTATATAGTGATATTTTTAAGCAAATCTTTGAAAATCAATTAAAAAAAATTCACAGCCAGTCAGTGACTAATATATAAAAGACCTGAGCTCGAATCTCATATCTACCTTAGTGTTTTTCAATTTCTATTGTGTCTAACAGATATAAGTTGTTATAATAAAATAGATTCACAGATTTGATTCCATTCTGATGTCTCAATAATTACTTAATAGTTGTTGATTGTGTTTACCTCATTGTAAAGCATTGCACTAAACCCTGTCATGTTTCAACGGAGGATTTACACCATAAAATAACTTAATTACATTTCTAAAGTCTTGTTCAATAATAGGTAAAGGCATTTTATTATTTTTTTTATATTGATAGAACTATTTCATAAGAAAGAGTTAACTCTGTTAACAGCTTCACTTGCAGTTCCTACATTTTCAATCTGTTTTCAAGCAAAATGTGTGTTCATTTGAAAATCACAAAAAACATAGTTTAGTAGTTTTTGTCGTTACTACCCGCGTCGATAAAACATATTAATTTGTGCCGTAATTTTCATAGAAAAGATTTTTTTTATATCGTCGTCAACAAACTATATTGCGTATCCGAGCGGACACTCAATAAACAGAAACCATCAACAGTCCCAAAATCTTACTAAAACTCAAGATACGATCTGTGCTCAAATATCTCCTCGAAAGTGCACTAAAAGTAGGGGATCCAAATACCCGCCCAAAATTATTACCCGGTTCTCTGTTATTTCGGTAAAGAACCGGGTACCCGGTTTGGTTCCGGGTATTTTTTGCCAATTATTATATACTGACCTGGAGTTCAAATTTACGAAAATTACATATCTTGAATTTTATCATGTATTATCTTGAATTTTAATCATTTCACCGTTTCGATACCCCGCTTATCACTGCTGTAATTTTAACGGACTTCTTGGAAGCACCAAATATCGTTGCCCGGAAGCAGTGGCGTAGCTAGGGTATGTGCCGCCCAGGGCGATCCTTAAAATTGCCCCCCCCCCCATACTTTTTTTGCAGGGTCATAAAATCAGCATTTCCTAAAATAATAAATTGGTTATTATTAAGCTCTTGTTATTCGCGGATTTATATATGTTTAAGTGAATTCAGGGTTAAGAACCACACTAGACGATCCCATCGCGAATATAGCGCCCCCAAGCAAGTGCCGCCCGGGGCGGCATACCCTCTCCGTCCCCCCATAGCTACGCCACTGCCCGGAAGGGTTTAACTAATCTCTAAATCGGTTTTATTAATAAAAACATTTTAAAAATATATTAAATGGTATGCTAGAACAAGAGCATTGCCAAGCGTACGCCCGTGTACAAACATACAAAAACTGTAGAGAAATATTTACAGGCGGCCCTCGACTTTCGCACATAATTGGTTTCTGAAAATGTGTGCGAATGTTGAATGTACGAAAGTCAAGGGAAGTAAAAAAAATTGAAATTGTGTGTATTTTAAAATATTTATTTATCAAGTAAATATAAGATGTTTAAGCGTTTAAAAGACACGTTTCGGTTTGCGGGTGATTCCTTTGAAAAGTTATCGAAAGTTAACTGTTTTCCACTATTCTTTTTATTTCCTTCATGTAGTATTTTATAACATGCCATGTTTTTATTGATCGCCCCACGCACTTGAGATATGCGTTCTCCATTGGGATCACAATCTTCCATAATATTTAAAAAATTGTCAAGGTGCGTGAAGGCTTCATTCATATTTTTCATTGTTAAAGAGTTTTCCAAAATAAACCTGTCTCATTTACATTAAATATTTGGCTAGAGGAATATTCTACATCTTTAATAATTTTGGATAATTATGAAATAAATTCTTTTGCAGCATCTTTATCCGCATCAGCCGATTCTCCAGTAAATTTAATATTATGAAAAGAATACCTCATTTTAAAATTGTAAAACCAACAGTTACTTGCTTGAAAAACCGTGTTAAAATATTTTTTTAATCTATCCTTCCAATCTTTGTGCAAACTAAGAGCTTTTGCTTGAATAATTGAAATTCTAAGAGGGACATCTTTTTGATGTTGGTCACCGATATACGATGACAAAGATTTTCCATTTCATCCATATTTTTTTGGAAACATATCATAAAAGATTGTGGAAATATACCTTTATTTTCCACAATTTTGAACGTATTCTTTAATTATATTTTTATTTTGCAAAATTGAACATATCGTAGACCTGTTTGTATCATACAAACGTCCGATTGAATCAAAAGATTCACCGCTATCAGAACATTTTTAAAAAAAAAAATTAAATTAAAAAAATATGTTTTTTTTTTAAATGTGCGAAATAGCGAATTATGCGAAAGTCGAACGTTCGAAAGTCGAGGGCCGCCTGTAGTATGGATATTTAGCAAAAAATATAATACGAAACTTATAAATGAATATTAGCTAATTTATATTAATTATTATGAACTGACCGCAAAGTTTCGCTATTACACAAAAACGCGTGAACGGACCGTAATGTGTTAACATACCTTGAGGTTTTCAAACGAGTTTAAACCGTCAACTAAAACTGATATATATGAGTCAGTAAGGTAATGGATAAATGCCTCAAGGAAATCTAAATTTTATAATAAAATTGTCATTCAATGGTTGACGACATCCTGGCACTGCTTTAGGTACCAGCACAAGTGAACGTGCAACCTTTGAGTCGGTGATGGAGGGGTGATCCTGCACTCCCACCGAGCAATCGTCCGATCAAAATAATATCACAGCAACGCCCTCAGAAACCGCCTTTTGACGAGAAACACTAAACAACCTGAGGAGTACCACGAAGCAACACGTTGTACGCCTCGAGCTTGTCTTGCCCTTTTTCCCATACCCACACATCCGATATCTGTTATCAGTGACAGGCGAACGAGGGAGAACCGCCCCTTGACACGTCAAACAGACACGAGAAACACTCAACTTTCAAACGCCGAGAAGCACTCGTGCCAGTTCATAAAAACACATTTTTTCGCTCAAACTTTTCCGAGAACGCGGCATGCTTTAGCAAAAATTCCAAGCCCAGCGAAAGTTGGAAACCAGAAGCGTATCTCCTCGAGCTATCTGTGTGTGAGCCGAGTTTCGGGGCAGCAAAAAATATCAAATTGTTATTGTAAATGTTTTCCTTGCGTGACTTCCAGCGTCCGACGTGGATTAGTCCGGCTGCTTGGACAAAAAAGTCAAACGTGTATTCAGGTAGTCAATGTAACATACAATCAAAACAAATGGACAATTACGGTAGTAGAAGTATGAATACGTAATGTGTATAGATAAATTTACGACCGAAAAGTTCATGGATTAAAAAAGATTGCTTATTTATTGTAATGTATGTAAACAAATAGATCTGTAATTCTCAGCAGTATAGAACCACTTTAAAATATATACCTAAATAGAACATGTGTTAACTTCCAGATCGTCCTGGATAAAAAAAATATATATTTAAAAAATATTTGGTCAGCAACACCATCATGATATATGATTTTTTTAATATTTGAATGCACAAATCATTAATTTTAGTGCACATTACAAATAAAAAGTTGTTCAATCTAATATTTTTTATTGAACAAAGAAATATTTATTTAATGCTTATTTTCTATTATTATAATGCATTCATTTTATGGAACAAAGTATTTATTTTAATGCACATATCTTTTAAAATAATTTCCTGTTAAATCAAACCCTTATCAAAATAGACCGCACGTGCTGGATGCTTTTTTTTAAAATTTGAATTATATGTTTAGGTTAGGTTTTGGTTTGAATTGCAATTGTTAACATATTTAAATGTAGACCGCACGCTGAAGTATTTATAGTGCAATGTATTATTTTTTAAATATATAAAAGTATCAGGCGCAGGAAATAATTTAGACATATACCATCAATTGTATTCGTATGATTTAAAAACACATAATTATAATATTAATAAGACGTTATAACCTGCACATTTATGAATACGTGTGCGTGTGTGAGTCTATATTCATATGTTTTTAATGCGCTATTATATACACCGGATTTGTATCATACTGTTTATAATACAATCAAAAGAGATATAGATCATAACTTTGTCATTTTTAAACAGTAAAAAAATAGATTTTATTTGTAATGTAATCTAATTAAGCGCTGCGTGGAAAAGTTTAATGCATTTTCTTATTTAGAAAAGTAAAAAATGTAATATATTATATTATATTAATTACGTTCATAAATATAGTTTATTAATATTAATATGGCACAGGACAAAATGTCTGGAAACCATTGCTTTATAATATTATGTATTTTGCGCGCTTCCTTTCATGCGGATTATATTTCAATTATTTCCCTTTAACTTTAAAATTAATTACCTTAATTGAAAAACAACTCAACTTGAGTTATGTAGTTTGTAAGAAACTTTTTAAATACGACTTCCTATTCCCCCTTTCATAATTGAATAGTCTCAAAACTACTAAGTTAATCGCCTATTTTATAATAGGCAATTTAACATTTATAGTGTGTAATAGAATTTATACTGTATGTAATATACCTACCTTATTTTTTATTCTATTGCCACTTTAGTATCCGCGATAAAAGGGTCTCGGTCAGCGTAAGTCGATTATGCCTTTCTCTGCGGTTTTGGACCCTCTACAACGTAGAGGGCTACTACGCTCAAGCTCACTCCGAACGATCACTTTCAGTTGCATTTCAACCCTCGCAGATAAGTTCGCCATCGGGGCGCTATACACCCGTTCAAATTAATATTGTTTGCTATCATAAACAGGGCTAGAAATTGTGAATTTAATTAAACAGAAAGATCGATAATTTACGTATGACTCTTAATAATTTCTTAATCAACAAATATAGTAGAGCAAAGTTTATGAATATATGACATTTAATTTAATTTCACTGTTTTAGTAAAATCATATTCGAATATATTTTCACCTGCAGATATATATATTTACTAGCGAAAGTATAATTTAATTGATAGGCACTAGTGAAATAATATGCTTTAAAATGTCCATAAAAGTCCTAATGAATGTTAAAAAACTTTAAGGACAAATTGGGTTTGATTTGGGTTTAAACAGTAATTGTACATTTCGAAACTGTTGCAGTGAATGTGTATTTTCCAGTGAAGTTATATTTTTACTAGTATAAATATAATTTTATTAACTAGCCCAGTTCAAGTATTTTAAGCAATTGAATCTTTTGGTAATGTGTCATATTTTTATATAACCATATTCGCTGGTGACGTATAGGATTTAACAAGTAGCGTTTTCAATTATTGTTAGTTAAATACCACCCAGTGGCGTAGCTATGGGGGGGCGGAGGGGGCGGGCCGCCCCGGGCGGCACTTGCTTGGGGGCGGGATATTCGCGATGGAATCGTCTAGTGTGGTTCTTAACCCTGAATAAACTAAAATTTATGTAAATATACGAATACCAAGAGCTTAACAATAATCAATTTATTATTTTAAGAAATGGTGATTTTATGACCCTGCAAAAAAATGTATGGGGGGGGGCGGCAATTTTAAGGATTGTCCCGGGCGGCACATACCCTAGCTACGCCACTGATACCACCACTTGAAGATGAACGTACAGCTACAAAGCTATAGCTAGTTATAGAGCTTCAAGTTGGGTTTGGCCAAAAACTGGACGTTTTGTGAAGAGCAAATGACATTTTAAAGCAGTTCAGTTATATTTTAGCTAGTAAAAATATATATCTACCGGTGAAAAAGTATTTGAATATGATTGCACTGAAAATATAATTTAATTGGTAATACACATTTAATGTAACATACTATTATATAATAATATCAAATTTATAAAAAAAAACAAATTAAGGCTCGCTGACATTCAAATTTTATGGTGTTATTCTGTGAAAAGCTCCCATGCATTTTTCAATCTGCTGATTCCCACGCTAAGCGGCTTATTCTTATGTGATTAATAATGTAGTTCAAGACATGGCCGCTTAGAATATTTTTTTTGCGATTCAAATGCTTCCCACTTCTATTGATTTATATTTTCTAACATCTGGCACGGACTCATCCTTTCTTATGCAACAGTATAAGAAATGCAGCTTTTATAAAACATTTTAAAATATTCGTATAAATTTAGTGTTCAATCAAAAAAGGTACAATGAAAATTCTCGGTTATAATCAAATGTCTCGAGAAATAATAATTCTTAATTTGGCATTATTCTTGAGAAATTCTCAAGTTTATTTTAAAAAAAAAATATTATTACAATACAACATACATATTCACTAATTTAAGAGAAACTCCAGTACGTTGACCACAAAACATGTATGTAGGTCGCGGTGAAAAGCTTTTTCAGCAAAGAAACGAACACCCTCAAAAAGAGGAGAGTCCGTTGAGAGGGAGTTAATTAATAAAGTTTAATTCTGGCAAAAGGGCGCTTGTTTTAATTTCGATTTTGGACCCTGCGCTTGGTCATTATTAATTCGGACGACCGAGCGAGCGCTTATTAAAGACGACAACTGATCGATATGCCCTCGATTCCCTTTGTTTCGATGACAAATTCGAATCAATGTTTCCGTAATTCGACACGCCACATTACCATTACACACACGACACATTTACATATATATATGTATACTATAGCACACGCTTCTCAATTTTGAAGTTGGTATTAATTTCGACAAAGTATCGCCCAGAACGATATTCAACAACTGGCTAATGGGGTTTTATATTATACTAACTACAAGGACTCTGCGTTACTTGGGTAAATTTAGGACTGCAAATTAATATAAGTGCCTACCGTTTATATAGAATAGTTTTATTATTAAATAAGGCAAATTTATACGTTTATATAGTAAATTTGTGAAATTATAATATTGATTCGATAGGTAGCATAAGAAATATTTTTTTGTAAAAAGAAATTTTACAATAATATTGTAATTAATATTAATATATTCATGAATATACACATTTTTAATTAACCTTTTCCACGCGAAACTCAATTTCGGTCTCTTGTCCCGTAGCGCGGCGACTATTTCATCGTCTTTGAGATGTAACGAAAAATGTTCTTTGTTTTTTAAAACGATTTGTTTGTGCATTACAATAATACAAAATAAGCATTAAATAAATATTTCTATGTTTAATAAAAAATGCACTAAAACGAAAGATTTGTGCATTAAAATATTAAAAAATGAGTATTAAATAAATATATTTTTATTAAAATAATTAATAATTAAAGCAAAATAATCAGCATTTAATTCGTCTATTTGCTGTTTAAATCTAAAACCAACCTAAACGAATGAATCTAACGAAAGTTCAACAACCAAAATTAGTTTTAGAACTTTCATTAGAAAACTACACCAACGGTAATGCACAGTTTATTTATTTTAATGCACATATTTTTCGTTTTAGGTCACATTATATTTTTTGATTTACATGTATTTTATAAAATATATTTAATATATTTATTCTTTAAATGGTCCTTTTTATAGTGCATTACATTTATAGCGCAAAGTATCAATATTATAGTGGAAACTATTTAAAATTATAAATGCCCTTTAAAAAATTAAGAATAATAACACTGTTTTTCTAATACAAATTACACTAGAGAGTTAATTTTGTTATCGCAGATTATATTTTTATTATATGGAATGACACGGTTTTTCCCACAATAACTACATTAGTTTTAATTAGACATTATGCTTCCTCCACACTCTCTGGAAGTAGGCCATGGTTGGGCAAGGACGGAAAATATAATGTGTTAATTCGGGGCTACTTCGGTCGAGCTCGGGTCTGCCCGCTCTAATGTCTCGGCGACCTCGACCATATTCGGTAGACCTTTGGTTCGGTAACTTCCAGAGAGTGTAGAGGAAGCATTACACTTTTTAAAAAGTAGATCTTGTAATTATCTCATCTATGTTTAAAAGGACTATTTTCTAGAATTATTTTCCTCTGGTTTCGTCAAATACATGCGTTTTACAAGCTCATCATAACATGGCGTGGAATGGGTTAAAAACACATTTTATTTTTATAACACAATTATTTTTAGATACGCACATCTGTGACTTTTATATTTAAAAATCAGATCTGTTTTCGTTATCAACATCTTCAAATTATGATAATTAATTTTCTGTATCACTATCGTTACAATCATTAAAATCTAGTTAATACAAACTATAATGAAAATTTTGTATATGCATTTTTTTATTACATCATCCGGAAATGTCCGTTGAGATATCATGGTTTGATGAATACACTGCAAATCCCAAAGCAGTTGCTCCCGAATAAGAGCAAGTTTGCTTTTAATTAAGTGTTTATGTGTTTAAAAGTCAAAACAGCCCGTGATTTAAATCATACAAATAAGTAATGTGTATGTACAAAGTTGGGGAATGTGCCAGGCGGCAGAATGTTTTGCCCGCTGAAACAATGCCAGCACTCGGAGAGATTTTGGGCGGTGGCAATAAATTTGAAAACCGCAATTTTGCGCATTATTGCCATTTACGAGCTTAATTTACGACCGTGTACATTTTTCGGCATAAGTAACGTTTCAACGTCACTTTTCGAACTGCGTGTAAATCTCGGCTGAAGTTTGAGAGCCGCTGTGGGAGGCTGTGTAAATAAGTTTTGACCGTAAAATTCGCGTTTATTGCGTAGATTCCCCCTTTGCGACCAAAATAATTTATACTTGTTTTTTTATGTATTCATTGTCAGTTCAGTGGAGAAAACATTTGATCAACAAAATCACATATATGAATATATACACGTATGTTTTTAATATTATAAATAGACTTATGGAAAAAATCCGTATAATTTTATTTAATGCTTTTAAAAATATGCTTCTAAAAATATCATAAACACCACCCATTTAATTATCATAAATGTTTGTCTCCTTTTGGAGGAAAAAATTGAATTGCTGCTCTCCTAATAAATAGTAATTAAAAATTATTTTATTTAAACATGAATTCTACATAAATAATATCTGATTGTCTTAAATTTATGTTGAGTAAAACAATGTAAATGTTTCGACGCGCGTTTCTAAGATTACAATATATTGTGTAAATTGTACGTTTTAGAAGTTTTGGTTAGTGTGATTATTGTTTATGGTTTGAAAGTCTCTGGTGGTCATTGTTTACGTTTGGCACTTGGGGGTTTTAATATGACTATTCACTCGAGGGTCTGCTATTTTCTAATGTGTAAATGTGTAGAATACCCTAGCATTTATAGCGATCAATCAGAATGATGATATTGGTGCTAACAAAATAAGCTGTCCTGCAAGAACTAGGTTATAAAAGAGTTCTGTATATCATTTTTTTTTTTTATTATTTTAAATTGTATCATATATTAAAATATTAAGAAGATCTATTTTAATAATTATTTAACGTCGATATAATTAAAACTATGGCAGTTATCGTTTCTTCAAATTTCGTAACTTTCCAAACTACTGACAAAAATTTATATTATAAAACGCTTTTGAATTCACTTTAATATTTTTTGTAACGGAGTTGCTAATTTTTTAATATTTTAAAATAGCCGCCATTTTGAGACATTGTGAGTTGAGTGAGTTAATAAACTTATCCAAGATATAAATATGACATATTTTTAGAATAAGTTTTATTTAAATATGATTCAAACTACGGTAGTTATCGTGTCCTTAAAAACCAACAAATTAAAAAAAAAATTATTTAAGTTTTATTTTAATATGGTTATTATTGTATATAAGTTTTATTTTAGTATGTTTAAAACTACAGCAAAGTATCCTCAAAAACCCACAAAAATATCAAAAAAATGTAAAAAAAATAAAACATTTTTGAATTCATTACTTTTTCTTTCAAAAAGTTTTTTTTAAATTGATGCAAATATAAAACAAGATGGCTAATAAAACTAACTACTTAGCATAAAAGTTTTATGGAAATATAATTTTAACTACTGAAGTTATCGTGTTCTCAAAAACTATTTAATTTAATATTATTAATCATAAAATGTATTTTTTTTATTTTTTCCATCGTCACTTAAATTACGATTTATATATATTTTTTAATCAGTGGAATTTTGAAAAAGATGTCATATTAGGCTGATATTTAAAATATATGTCAATATGATTGAAACTACGGCAGTTACAGTGTCCACAAAAAAAAACACAGAAACATCAAAAAACATTTTTTTTTTTTTAGCTTTTATTTTAATATAATTATTATTATGTATAAGTTTTATTTTATTATGCTTAAAACTACAGCACTGTGTCCTCAAAAGCCCACAAAAATACCAAAAAAATGTAAAAAAATAAAGCATACAAATTTTCTTTTTTAAACATTTTTCACCTCATTACTTTTTAAAATTATTGTCATTATAAAACAAGATAGCAAATAAGGCTGAATACTCATCTAAAATATTTAACTATGTTTCAACATATATAATTTACTAAGTTTCGATTTATATTATTTTTTAATCACCGCCATTTTAAATGAAGATGGTGGTTAAAGCTGATATTATGAAATTATACTTTTAGAACAAGATTTATGTCAATGTAATTAAAACTACCGCTGTTATCGTGTCCTCAAAAATTCACATAAATGACAAACAATGTTAAAAAAAATATTTTTTTAATTTTTATTACAAATTTTTTTTTAAGTTTTTTAATTTTTTAACAAAATAACGAATTGTCGTCATTTTAAAACAAGTTTGTGGATCAGACTGGGTAATGAACTCAACTGAAATATACACAATATCTGTGTTAACCACTTAAACGCTAGTGACTCACCGGTGAGTCATTTGTCGAATATTTTTTAAATCAAATAATTGACATTTTTTTAATTCGTAAAGATTTTTGTTCTAGCGTCATTTATCAGTAAAGCAAGTATTTGATATTTATTTTTAGTAAGAGATACTGACGCGTGAAAAGAAAAAACAGATGCCTCACTAATTAGTCACTGGCGTTTAAAGGGTTAAGAATAAGTTTTTAGTCATAACGTATAAATTATTTTTAAAAAATATAATAAAATTTATTTTTTAATAAAACAAAATTTTTGAAAATATATTTTCACTGGTAATAAAAAATAATTTCATCGGTACTAGCAAAAATGGTATTTAACTGAAAGGTGCTTGTGAAATTATATACTGCTCTCAACTGCAATGTGACAGATGTGAAAAGTCCATTTGCGTAAAATAAATAATACAATCTGAATTATTCAAGTCAACTAATTATCAAAATTGTGTTCATTTCAGATAAAAGATGTGCTTCTATTTTTCCAAACCAATACATGGACAATACAGTTTTATTGACGTGTGAATTAAAATGATATACACATCACCTGTTATAACCAACATGTTTTGAACGAACGTATAACAATACAGTGTCACTAAAATTGTAAAAATATAATTTCACTGAAAAATTTCACATTCACTGTATTATACATGTATAAACAGTAACTGTAAAACCGCTGTTTACTATATAATAAAAATATCCTACATAGCCATATAAATTTTATGTTGAATCGAATCTCTCACTGTCGGTACTGTCACTGAATTGAAAACACAACATAGCTGTGATAATAATTCACAATCCTACTATAAAATAGTGCGCGGGCGTAGAGCGTTGTAAAGAGCGACTGTGCGCCCGAAAACAAATAAAAAAACACTAATAATAAAAATGTCTGTAAATCATTTGAGAAGCTCTGGACATGTCATCGTTTCGAGCCGACAACGGGTCCGATCAGTGACAGTCTCAATAGACTTATTCAATTTATCTGTCAAGCTGGTATCACGGCCGACCGGGGTTTTGCCGTCCGACACATTTTCCATTTTTATATTTGTTTGTTTATTTATTTAGTAATTGAACCAGAGAAAAATGTGTCAACACATCACAATAGCTTGGCATGGATAATTAAGGTACTCTGACAGGTGTATAAGAAGATAATGAATCGTTAATCAGGAGAGCACTTGAATTTTGCCCTCTTAAAAATAAAAATAAAATGTTGCCAACAACAATAATATAGAATCTTGTATTTGTTAATTCTATACAAAAATAATATTATTGTAAACTAGTACTATATTATTTAGCTCTGCAAATGTGAGTTACTCGTGATGGAAATTCCAGACATAATAATATGTGCGAATTTCGTAAAGATTTATCGTTGTAATCTGCATGTTTCTTTTTTATCCAAAATATAAAAATGTTTTCTCTTAATTTTTATTTACTAATATTTTTATTATAGTGCATTGGAATATTTATATAAGAGAAAACTCGCTCATATATGTGTTATCCAAACGTATGTTTGTAAATGTATTTATAATATAATATAATAAACAGTAAAATTATTTTTTTATACAAAAAATATGTTGAAATGTTTAATGACAATTTGTATAGATTGAAAGCATCTTAAAGTAAAAGGTTTGAAAAACACTGGCTTAGAAAAATAATATCCATTTTCCATCGTTCGCTACTCCACGCTTTTGTATATGATAAAATCTTGCAACTTTCGTGCTGGTTTTAGTTTTCAAAGTAAATATTTGAGAGGATCGTGTATTAGCGATAAAAAGAGCAGATCGTGACCAGTGTCGGACAAGTTTAACGAGTCCGCCCTGGGCGCCAGACTAGGTGGGCGGAAAAAATGAGAAAGATAAGAAGAGCGAAGGGGGTTGGTAGACTTTGTTTTATGGATATTTTTTCTTCATAACTGCCACTTTTCCTTTGTGCAAAACGCGGCTTAATTGATAATGAATGGAATTTTTAGAAAGTGTAATTGCCACAATTTAATTAATTTCGTAACCAAACCTTTCACTAAAATAATTTATCTTGAATATTATTTATTAATATTTGCTCATTTCATTTTTTTACTTTTCAAACTTATTTTAGAATTTATATATTTTTAATTGCGTCTTATAATTGCTGAATTACACAATTTTATTAAAAGGTATTGATTTTAAATGTTTGTATACATATACAATAAATTAAAGATGCACACAAAATTCATATTGCACAGAAATTACATTGAAAAAGCTTTAAATTTTAAATTAATATATAAAAGCAGAGAATCAAAAACATGAATTTGAGAAACTTAAATAACGAATAATTAGTAGCTCTTTCTTCAACCAGTATCTTGTCAATAAACAATGAAAATGAACGAGCTGCAACTGACATAATCGAGAAATTGGTTTCATCGACTTTAATTTTTACATTTAATACGTTCTGAAAAATATTTAAAATTAAACAGTCTATTTCTAAATCTGATAAAAAAAACTTATGCGCTGCGACAAACTAAAAAAAAATTTTTTTAATCCCATATAGCCTATATATTATGTGGCGTTGAGGTGACGTACTACACAAAGTTACTTTGGCACATAAACGGTCAAGCATATCGACTAGTAAATATTACTTCATCAGATTAAATAATTTTATATTATATAAATAATAATATTATAGCATAGGCTTCATTTAACTATACATTTAGTTTGTGGAGCTAAATGTTCCACTCCTGACCACTATTGTACCAATCCTGGCTTCACATAGCGCAACATGTCTTTGAGCATAGCACGTATGGCCGTGGAAGCTGTCGGTGTCAGTGGTGACGTTTTAGCCGCCCGCCGTGCCCCTCGTCAGACCTCTAATGAGGTTAAGAGTGATTGACAGCGGTCAGAGAATGGGTAAACATTCTTCACAGCATGTATCCTCGCCAGACGCGGTCATCCGCGCATCCCGGCGTGGGTGGCTGTGTTATTATTATTACAAATTTTATTACGCCCGAAAGGGGAATCACCCTTTACTCTGCTGAAAGTGCCCCTCTAATCATTTATTTCTACCCTCTCGGGCGTCGAATTCCCATCCGGGCTCAAAGAATGCCATTCTCAAAGGTGTCCCCCTTCTCTGATATCTTTTTCTTATAAAAACTTTATGTGAAAGAAAAAATAAAATATACAAAGATTCTGTCAGAAATTTCAGAAAATGTGCACCAGATCTCTCTCTTATCAACCGATTTTAATTTCACATGTATTTATTAATGCGGCTCCTTAACTTACAGTCAATACCATTACCGTTATTACCGATATTAATATTATTATTATTATTTTAATTAATTGACCGAAAAATAATCCAAATACTTATTTATGGATTAGTAAAAATCAAGCATTCGAAGACCCGAGTAACTATTGTTTCGATATATTTAATATTTTAATTACAAATCATTTTGATTAAAACATTAATTACAAAAAAAATATTTTCGAAATTACGGGCGCCTAATCTTTCTTCTTTTGGAACAATAAATCTAGGATAACGTCGTTTTTGACAAAATATCGTCTTTGATCGAACGTTTCCGGATGCCTCCTAAATTTTTATACCATGTGCCAGAGCACTACTCGACAATTTATTCCAATAAAATATATTCCTCATTATTTTTTGTCAGTTACGATTATCCGAAAGAACCTTATGAGTAAGGAGTGCGTACGTAAATCTGTTGGGGGAAATGTGATATTTATGTGATTTATTTATATTATTTTATTTTAATTATTGCACATTTAATATTTATTTTAGAATATCTCAATTATATTTATTTTCGAAAGATGTATCTCTTGTATACTTATTTATTTCTATTCATGTTAAAAGTAAAATTAATTAAATTTCAGTTATAAATGTTTGGGTAACTATTATAGAATAAAAATATGCATATACTGCACAACCCTTTTAATCCCAAACAATTTGGCCTAACATAAGTAAACCCTATAGGTAACAGAAAAAATAATATTGCGATATTTTCCATTGAAAATATTTTTGTTTAATATACATAAAGCACAAATTTTTCAAATGCGTTTTTTATTTATATATAATAAATAAAACTTACTTATTACTAATATTTAACACATATGTTAAGTGAAGCATATTACGCGGAGCATTTAGGTAAAATTATGTCTAAATGAAGATAAAAATACACAAATAGTAGAAAGAATTTCGTGTATGCAATACCTGCTTTTGTTTTCACTTCGCCAGCCAACCTTATCATAAAAAGAGCTGGCAGGTCACGGCGGCGCATTCATTTCTCTGTTATATCTCTGCTAAGTACCGTTAGACTTGCCTGAGATAAAGCAAATATATTCCTTTTAGGTGATACATCGAACATACTAAATTTTTTTTTTTTTTAATTTGCGCCACAGTAAATCTACTTAGGTTAATCCCTTATAATTAGCATTATTTTATTTTCCGCTTCTGCTTTCAAATAATATGGACATCATCTTATTTGTAGTTCTAAGCCATAGAGATATAGATTTCAAGAAATAAGATGTATCGGATTTTAATTCAAGATGGAATATTCATATATTCTGAAAAAAAGTGTTTATATCAACTGGCGAGTTTTTCGTGAGAAATAATCAGAAGGACAAACTTATAATTATAATATAGATACAGTATGTAGACATTGATGCAAAGTTTATCAAAAACGAAGAAACAGGTTTTCTCGGGAAAATTATGCATGTAATGCATTACGAGCGGAAGAAAACTCATTTAAACTTTTCGCAAATGTAGAAATGCGAATTGAAGAGAAGAGAAGAGAATGAAAATGATGCGAAAGCAATCTGAACTTATTTGCATACATATTTAATACAAAAAACTACTTCTATCCTCGTGTTATGGATATTATACAACTTTCTTCTTTAACATAATATTTACGCGTAAAATCAACAATGAGTATGTTTTTTTATGGTAAGTTTCTAGATTACGTTTTACGAAATAGAATATCTCCCCTTCTCGCTTTGTTTACCTTCAAGGATTTACACTTTGCGAAGGGTTAGCAAAAATGAATTGATAGTTACGTTTCGGATTACTATTTTAACAAGTATGTATCTACTTTCCATTAGAAATACATGTACACACATTGAATATATTATCATTTTCACGTTTTTTATATTTTTAAATCTATATGTATATAATTTCAAAACGTAAAATATGCTGATGAGTATATTTTCTATCTAATTATTTTTAATAATTTATTTCAATAATTATTATAAAATAATATATATATATATTATTTTATTAAAAAAAGATTAACGAACTCATGAGCAGTTATAGATACACTAGCAAAATGGCATCCATTTTTTTCTCAACAATCTTATCGTATCATACCACACAATATTTAAAAAATCAAAAGTTAATAATAAAATAATATAGGATGTTCGGATTTGTTTGGTCCATACCCAGCAAACATTTTTATGGCGTTTGTAACTTTGTAACGTTTGCTATTTATTATCGAACATTTATAAAGCTAAAATAGTTTCGCTGGTCCTTCGAGTCAGATGAGACGGCCTTTCTGCGAGGGTCGATGGTATCACACACCATAATAATACAATCCCCGACATCTCTACGAAAAGAGAAGTTAAACACAAAGTAAAATATCCCGTTCTGACTGTTATACATGGTAATGCAATCAATAATTTTAAAAACAATGGCTGTAATATTTTACTAAAAACACATACAAAAACCAAATTTAATGCAACTGTTTCTAAAGTTGTTTACTTATTTTTAATATAATGTCTATATATTCAAAGGACAGCGTTTGTTCACCTTTCCTTTGCGGTGCTAAAATTGTATGCGTTTCGGTGATGTACACTGTGTACATGTAAGAATTAGTGATTAAAAATTTAAAAAACAATTGTAATATAAATGCTGAAAGTAAATACACTAAATATTTATTTACATAAATAAAATTTAAAAATTAAGTTAAAAACTCTATACACGATCACTCACATACGAAGCAATCCAAACGACTGGCAACACTTATACGTTCGACGGTATTGGTGATTGATACCCTATTTTGCTGACAGAATATTTATTTTTGTTACTTTGTGAAAAAAATCTACAAATTTGTCCCCCTTCTTAAAAATTTTAAGTTCTATAAATCATAAAAAAGTTAAATATTTTTGGACGTAATTTTTTTTTCAAAACAATCTCTAAATTCGTAAAAAAATCGAAAAAAAATATAATTCAAATACAAAATTTTAATGATACTTGAAGGTAAAAAACCGTTATAAAAGCTTAAAAGTTATGGATTTGTAAAAGTTTTCCGCAGCCGAAACGAAAAAAATCATACAGTATTCGGCCTACCACCCTCGAGTCGAGCATCGAATTTCTTCTGTCGTTATTTTCTACAAATGTGTTATTAATTTAGAGTTTTACAAAAATCGTTATGATTTATTATTGAATTAAAATTTTCTCGTATGCATTTTTTCATTTGTTTTTATTGTTTGGAGTGTTTATCACGTGAACTACAAAATATTTACCTTTCACTTGATTTTGACCCATCGCGCCGCTTTAAAAAGGTTCGCCATTGCTGATTTATTGTATTGTTATTCAAATATAGTTAAACAAAGTATAGTTTAATTTAAAAAGTGTACCGCGGCCTAAAAAAATTCCATACACTGTATAAATTGTCGATTATAAAATATGCTTGTGATCAAAAAATGTTAGGCGCCTGTGTCATACTAATTTAATTTATGTAATAGTTATAACTAGTTTAACAACATTTTGTTTCAAAAATGCGCAAAATATAAAATATTGGGGTGGCCAATCAATGTTTGCACGCAGGCCGCCAACCTCTTAGGCGCGGTTTTGGTGTTATTTTTACCACAGTTGTAATGCATTGGACTCACGTCTATTAAGCGTAACAATGGAATAATAAAAAAATGTCTTAAACGACTTCCATAAATTATATCACGTGCTTATGAAGGGCAGGGGCAGCGCAATTGCGACAGTTTGTAAAAGATGGGCCTGGCACAATGTGATATATTGTAACATAAGTGGGTCAAACTAAAATTTCATGAAAAACCTGGAAGCCGCCTTATTTAAAAAGTGGAAAGGGAATTTATCAGGATTTTGCGTAAACGATTATTTAAAGCAATACAGTAAGAAAATTAAAAAAGAGCATGTTATATAAATTTACATTGAAATGTTTTTAGCAAAGACCATTGTTGTATATTTTAATATAAACCATTTCCTCTAAAACATCATCACATAATTTCAAAAATCTGTCCGTGTTAATTTCATACTAGATCTGAGTATATACCGTTTATTATTTATTAGTTAATAAATGTATTAACCTTTTCACCGCGGCTAATATTTTTGCGTGCCATTTCGAAATTTTACTAAATGTGGGGGAGTACCTATTTATGCCATAAGTTATTTGAATAATATTTCAAAAAAATTAAGTGTTTTTCAATTTTAAATTATACATATAACAAGGCTCAAAGCTTCATGAAATGCATACTGGCGATTTTATTGATTTATTTATATAACTTTGAACTTGTATATTAAACTAATTAAAATAATAATCGCTAAAATTACTTATAAAATTATATTTTAACAATATACAATTTAAATATCATATTTTGAAGTTGTCTTTCCCTTGCTATTTTTTTCTTTGCAGGCGGATATTTTATCTGGTGGCAACACTGGCACCAACTATCATCTTAAATCTTACGTCAGACCGGCGGGAGAATGAAATACATTTCAAAAATATTTAGACCCCTAACATTAACACCAAAAAGTGCAATAATTAAGCATCAGGACCGTACTTCCAAGAGTCAAAGGGTATTTATTGAAAAATAACGCTACGATAACATAACCTCTAATATATATTTTCAATACAACCATGTGAAAATTTAGCTTTTAGCCGAGTTCGGTGTCATTAAACCAATATGCAGCGGTCTATTCGTCAATTTACCCATGGGCTTGAGATCGCTCGATAAATTGACATCCATTGTCGAAAATAAACTGGCTTCAGTTGACGCACAGAAATTATCGCTCCCTAATTTAGTAGCAGAAAAACTTTGGATCAAATCCGGCAGAATACAAACAGCAGGATCAGAGTTGATGAAATTAAAGGACCGACATGATAAATATTACCTTTTGGCTCCCGTGCGTCTTAACAAGCATTATAATAAGCTTATAAATGCATAAAAAATAATATTTATTTTTACATTTTAGACACACGAGGAAGCGATAACTGATCTAATAGCATCCATTTCACCAGTTTCTCCTAAAAATCTACCGCTTAGATTATATCAGGTATTTTAGATGATTATATTTGCCCTCTTATACTTTTTGTTGGTATATATTTATACACTTATCATTAAAGATTGGCAATAAATATCGAGATGAAATGCGTCCACGCTATGGTACCATCAGAGCCAGAGAATTTGTAATGAAAGATCTTTATACGTTCGACGTTGACACTGATGCATCTAAAAAAACCTACGAATTGATCAATGAAGTATACGAACAAATCTTCGATGCAATTGGCGTAAATTTTATTAAAGGTTTTATTTTATTTATTTATTTTATTATAAAATTGTATAGCAATAATGTATGAAACTGTTCAAAAATATATTGAAATCAGGATAATTAAATTGGATAAGTACAGAATTCCTTAGTAGAAAGGTTTATACAACTTCAGATTAAACTGAAAAAATTATTGAATAAACAAATAGTTTTAGTTACATTTTTATGAACAAGCCGCTTGCCAGTACACAAAAAACGTGAAACTCGATACATCTGTGTGTCTTGGGCCGTTCTACCCTACAGAGGTACCTATTTTGAAAAGTACCATTTATTGGTGAACTTTTAAAGATCATATTTATTTTCTTGTAAAACTGTAAAACATACATTTTAAGTATTATGCTATTTTTTAATTTAGTTCTGTATTAATGTATAGGTATATTAATTAATTCAACTAATTTGGATATAAATTTAAATTAAGTTTCTTGTACAATAAATGTATTTTATAATGTGCTTAACTTTATTACGAAAATAATAGTTATTCATTATTTATATGTGTGAATTATCAACATAATTAGTGCTAAATATTTTGTCAAAACTTACACATTACTTAAAAAAAATATGGCAAGAGTCCTTTATTTTGTTACAAGATTGAACATTCCCTTACTATGTAAAAGAATTGCTTGTTTATAAACGTATTATATAACAGTTGAAGGTTTCACGGGTAATATTGGTGGTTCAATATCACACGAATATCATTATCCAGTAAACATCGGCGAAGACGAACTTCTCGAATGCAAAGGTTGCAATTATAGAATCACTCAAGAGTTATTGGAGACCTATTCTAAAATTCAATGTCCAAAATGCGGACAAAACGAATTTAACAAAACACTCAGCATAGAGGTAATTATTACACAAATATTTCTTGTCGTGCTTATTTTAATTCAAATGCAATCGTTCTAGGTAGGACACGCATTTCTTCTCGGAACTAAGTATTCTTCCTGCTTTAATGCTAATATTGTAGGCTCTAATCCATTGCAAATGGGATGTTATGGTTTAGGCATGTCTCGTATTATTAGCGCAGCCGTGGAAGTCTTATCTTCTGAAACAGATTTAAGATGGCCGGCTTTATTGGCGCCTTATACAATTTGTATAATAGGTCCTAAGGTATAATTTTCATTGTATACTATTATAATAGTATATATCAGTACTTCAATGAATAGTTTATACATTTCAGAAAGGGTCTAAAGAAGAAGCCCTCGCTGCACCATTAGTAGAAGAGATTTACTCATTGTTGATAAAGCACTGTCATACGTTTGAGAATGATATTATTATCGATGATAGAAATCATTTTACTATCGGGAAGAGAGTAGTCGAAGCTAAACGGTTAGATATTATATAATTTTAAAGAAATATTATAGATGTTTTTAACATAACATGTTTTATACATAATAGGTTTGGTTTTCCGTATATTATCGTCGTTGGAATGAAAGCATCGCAAGAAGTACCAGAATACGAATTAATGGAACTCAAGGATGATAATATTTCGATTTTGAATCAAGAAGGACTACTCCAAAAAATGAAAAACGTAGGACAAACGTTGAACAAAATGGTTGATGTAAATTATATGGAACATTATAGCATTCCTAGTGATATTTTGAATGAAACTAGACTAAAATAAATTTTTAGTAGATTATGACGTGTTTTATTATATCTTGTCGTGATCTCTTTCCGATCACTACTAATCGGATTCTTTGAAAGCTATGTTACTATCCTGATCTTTTAATTTTTGATTTCTGCCATTTTTAAACAGATTTAAAATCTATAAAATTCAAAATATAATTATAGTATAAAATTCAAATATATAAAAAATAACTATTTGTCATTCTTTTATTGAATGTGTTATAAACCATTTACTTATTTATAGTCATATCTTAAGGACAGGTTATGGCCAATGTCCCTCTAAGCTACGCTCGTGCGCAGCAACTGAAAAAGTCGTGCAGTGATCTTTGGTCAGCGTGCATCCAGTTTTTAATTTTGTTTTTGAATTATAATTGGAATTGAAGGTATTTGTTGTCATTTTTCTTTTCTATTCTTGAGAAATATGCTTTTAATATGTTCTTAAATTTATCCCAAATATTAAAAGTTTTAATAAATCGATGAAAAATAATAAAAAAGAAAGAATAAACAAAAATTTACTTTAATACATATATTAACGTATACTTGAAAAATACATTAAACAAAGATATATATTTTTATCATTACAAATAAATTAATAAAAAATCATCTATTCAAAATTTTACCATTTTAATTTACTATTTCAATATTTAAAAAAAAAATATCTTAATATTTGAGAAACAACGACAAGCTCGGTCATCAAGTCATCACGATCGTTATCACCATTATCATTATCTCATTGTATAATTCAAGGTTTGTTCTATAGAATATTATTTTTTTAAACATCATGCTGTTTAGCTAGTTGGTAGCGATTCGGCCCGAGTTATAAATCGGACTTCATCCATTATTTATAATACTCAGCTTTTTACATAGTCAATAAAGCTTGTCATTTTGCCAAAAAATCGATATGAAATCTAGATCTTAATTTTGTTTTTGAATCAATATTGGAATGTAAGATAATTTTTATCATTTATCTTTAACACTTTGAAGTATTTTATCCACACGTATTGGACATCTGTTTTTTTGGCAGCTCCTATGTCCATAATATCTGGACATTTTTCTTAAGTTATTTAAAATTATATCTAAAAATTATTAATATTATAAATGAAATGTATTTTAAATATTTTATTTATTATATAAATATCTCTATATATAGTATATATTTATAAAAAAAATAATTAATAAGACAATTCTTATAAATAATATTTTTCCTGAAATAATATCAATTAAATTCCATTCAATAATAAAAATTAAATTTTAATAAAAAAAATATTATTAAAAAATAAGAAATCTAGTAATTAATTAATAAATATAATTTAAAAAAATATTATATATTTTTTAATTTAATATAATACTACATATATTTTAAGGTTCAGTAACCCTAAGGGGTGTGTGACTTCGCAGCCAGTAAGACGCAGGTGGAAACTAGTGAGAATTTTATTAGATTATATTACATATTGCGAATTTTGATTCAAAAAACAATTAACCTTACTCAGAAGTCAGGAAACACTTAAACAACAAATATAATCTCATACAAATTCTATTCTGATTTATTTGAGATATGTCCAGTATCAAGATGCTTAGACCAAACTAAGCTCGAGTTGCTCGCTTGTTATTATAACGTAAGGTCAGCGAAGTTCGGGTGCGAGAATAAGCTTATTATTAATTAAACTTGCAGAAAAGATTCAAACAGCAATCTTAGTGTTTCGCTGGTCCTTCGAAGCCACGCCAAAACTAGGTATATTCTGAAATTCAAGTGAAGCGCAATACTCCTTGTTGAAAATTTCTGAGATATTTCTACACGATAGAGTACGGGTTGTCTCTGTATTTGTATCCTAGTAGCTTTTTGATTGGAGCATTGGGATACAATTCATTGCATTCTCGGAGTAGCGTTTGTTCAATGAAGCACTTTTTAAAATTGCTAAGGGGCGGTGTCAACAAGCTTTAGAGTGCTCTAAAGAGTCGCGATCGGATCCTTTATTCTTGCTCTTTGTGACCAAGACTTCAGCGCTTACGAACGCTCCTCTTACACGAGCTATCCAGCTTCTCAATGGTCTTTTCAAATACATTAATGTTTGTGAGGATAGCTATGACGAGCTGGAAAAAGTATGTGAGATGGTGCTCATCCTTTTAAGTATGCATCATAATTGCTTTTTTAAATGTTTAATTGTATAATGGCCATCATTGTGCATTAAGATTTTAAATAAAAAATAAATATTTTTTTACTTTTGTATTAAATTTAACAATCAATACTAGTATCAAATTATGAAAAATACTACATATACTATATGCTTTATCATGTAATTTATATCAATTATAGATCATGTGATTTATAATGTGGTATCTTTAAAAACGTGATAGCACAACAATGATAATTATAGTGATAATGCACAAATGCTATTGATAACCATTGTCTTTCGGATTTATGTTAAGTGCCACATACTGAAAAATTACACTATAATTAACTATTGTTGAACAAAATGAGTGAATGTAAGTAATGTATTTTTTATTTATGTATGTACAATAATTTTTATCTAATGTATGAATTTTTATCAGTGAATCATTTACTACAACCTGATCATTATGATAGTTTGACTGGTGAATTAAAATGCATTTGCGGTACGTATTTGAAACCACCTATTTTACTATGCACAAAGGGGCACAGTTCTTGCATGAAATGTCGGCGAAAGTACAAGAAATGTACTACTTGTAAGGTGATCGACGCAATAGAAATGATTAATACACAATCCTATTCTTGAGTAATAATCAAATTGTACTTTTAGGAAAGTTTCACTGAGACGAGAAGCATCATTTTGGAGGCCCTCGCTGACAAATTGCACTTTCCATGTTCCAACTCAGGATGCGAAATGAGATTGGCTCTAAGCAACCTCGATGAGCATGGAAACTCATGTCCTCATCGCATCACGCCTTGCCTTATGGCCAATGTTTACGGTGAAAACTACCTCAAACCATTAGTAGAATTTGAAATATTTGACTAATTAAGACTGTTGCTTCCTGAAGGTGAATGCGATTGGAAAGGCAAAGCTATCGATTGGCTTAATCACTGCATAAAAAGTCATAAGAATAGAGTGACAGACTTACCGTTCGTCAGCTTCAATGATGCTTGGTCGCCGAAAAACCGCAATCCCGTTATGAGATATCATTTGATGCGTTCGTTCGACAGAGTTTTCAACATATATCAAATATATGACACAAAATCAGGTGATTGTGTTTATAGAGTAGACCAAGAAAGACTAAATTATGTAAACGCAGTGGTATTACCAGTTCCGAATTAAGCTAGCAAACATTATCGAGAGGCTCTTGGTTTGATTTAGGATATAAAATAAAACACAAGTTTTACAAACAAACTTTTCTTGATTTAATGTGAGCAAATTTAGAGATAACACTAGTAAAATCAATTTCTTTATATAAATCATATTCTATGTTCATTAAGGTGAGGCTATTTATACGAAATGTCCCATTGTGTTCCTTAACTCATTTTTATACACTTTAATGTCGATAAAGAATGTTCTCCGCTGCAGTTAGTATCATTAAAAATAAGTAAATACTTAAGACTGCTCTTGCTCTAATGAATTTTCCATTATAACTCTAATGAATGTTTGGGGTCATTTGGGAATTTGACCAGAAAATATATATTATTTAATTAAATAATATGAAACCTAATGAAGTAGGAATATAAAAAAAAAACTAAAATGCCGTCCCTGATTCTAAGTCAGAAATTCTCGGGTTACCCTCCAAGAAAACATAAAAAACAGTCTCGAATCTAACCCAAAAATATTGTTATAAATATGTCATTTCAGTGAAATCATATCACAATACATTTTCAGCAGTAGATATATATTTACCAGTGAAAATATAATTTATCTGGCAGGTGCTAGTAAAATGATATGATTTCTACTTTCCCCATATAATAATATATACATTTACATACTTATCAGTATTAATTTACATACGATGTATAAATGTTACATTGAATGTGTATTATTTTGTAGTTATATTTTCACTAGTGAAGTCTAAATAGATTTTCACCAGTAGATATATATTTCTACTAGCGAAAATATAATTTAACTGATAGTGAAATAAACTCAATTTGACAGTTGCGAAACGTCCATTTGCTGTTCAAACCCTAACCTTACTTAATGAAAGTTCTAAAACTACTTATAGTTTTAGAACATTCATTAGGCAAGTCCAATATACAAATTAGGCCAACTCAACTTTCAGCAGAAAATAAGCGGAAGAAGTACAAACAGACGTCGCATCTCGCATATTGCTCCATAGTTTGTCTGCACTTACGCTATGTTTTAAAAATATTGGTCGAAATGTATTCAAACCGAATTTTGGTCAACGAGGGCTCAAAAATAATTGTCACTTCTTAGAAGTCAAAAATCGATGTCAAAAGCAATAAAATTGTATTGGCGCCATTTCCACGCATTCCCACTGCGACAGTGATGGCACGATTTTATTCTTACTGAACTGAATTACACTTTTAAAATATTCTTACTGAACTTAATCGCCTTTCACTATCCAACAAATAATAACAGTGTTGCTCAAATTTGCTGCATGTTATAAGCATAAAAAATAATTTAACCCTTTATAGGGCAAATTTTTTTATAAACTAATATTTTTATATTACTTTAAAGTTTGGTTAAATTTTGATAATATTTAAGTAATTAAGTAATTAAATAGTAACATATACATTTTATACAGTGCTAACAAATTAGTGCTCTCTAGACATTTACTCGCAAAATATTTTAGCTTGGATTTTGTTCTTGATTTGCTTTTTCAAGTTACGACATACAAATAAACAAAACTCTTTCAAACATGATGAACTTAGGCAGGAAAATCTGCTTTTCTAAAATAAAAATTTAATTCCTGAACTAATTGAAATCAATATAGGATTTAAACATAGAACTAACTCTTTCTTGGCCTTCATTTTTAATACAACAAATACTGTTTATAACAAATTAAAACATTTTAGGCAAAATGATGTGGGCTGTAATAGCGACAGGAGAGTCCGCAGCTCAAAACAGCTCGTATTTCTTTGATTTAGAAATATTTAATCCTGACAAACCGATGAGGAAAATATCCTTCAGGTAAAATTTTTATTAGATAGTTATATAATAAATAAATTATATAATTCGATTCAATTTAATTTACAGACAACCTTGCAAATCAGAAAACGACACAGACATCCTCGAGGCTAGTCAGAACGTCCTGATTCCGTTGGAGCAGATAATGTACATGCTTGACAAAGATGGTCATCTACATTTCAATCTTAGAGTGAGCGAGAGTAAAAATGCCGATGTGACTGAACTCATCGCAATAAAACTATGAGAGATATAAAAATAAGTTTATTCCATTACTTTTTATTACATTGTATTGTTATGATAAATAAATAAATCAAAGTAGAATATCGTATTTTAGTTGTATCTGTTTTACATTAGATTATAATCGTCAGGATGATAAAGCTCTGACAATAGTCTGTATATATACGAAGGTGCATTTCCGCCTCTGAAATAGTCATATTTATATTAATCGGTTTGATTACAGTAACGAAAATAAATATGTTTATACTTACAAATTAGTAATGAACAGTGTGACCAAATCTGGAGGGACGTAGTCATATAACGGACAGTAAACGTGTGTTTGATGAGCTAATGGACCGACACTGAAAAATGAGAGACATGTGTATTAATATTACATGAAATGACAATATGTTCAAATCCTATTTAAAGTAGGACATACCTATATGATAAGGCTCCTTCGGGGCTGGTTAAGATGTTAAAATTTTCTTGTTCGTAATTGCACAGATGTTCCGGACAAAGTTTGTATAAAGGACACAATATTATGACCTGAAAATTGATTGTAAATAGAGTATAAAGAATATTAATACATTTTGTAAAAAAATACAATTTTGTTGTCACTTTTTAAATTTGTTTTAACACTTTAGCGCTAGGTAAAAAGTCCTACTGCAAATTATTTTTTGCAAAAAATAAGCATTTTTGTAAAAATTGCCATAACTTTCAAACTAGTAAGAATTAAAAAAAATTAGGACTATTTCTTCTTAACCTAAGTATTTAAATAAATGCTTGTTTGGTGGTTCTCAATCTGTGTTTCACATACTATTTTAGAGGGGATTTTTGGAACCTTTTAAACTACTCAAAATTTTGATAATATAAAATGAGTTTTCCAGAACATGAATTAATTCCTTTTGAAATGTTCTCAATTTGTGTTTTGCATGACATTTTGGACTATTTTTGAAAAACTTTCAAACTAATCTAAATTCTGAAGAAGTTAAAAAAATATTTTATGATTTTTTTAAGAAATTGATCTTCATAATTAAATGTATTTAAATAAATTATTTTATTAGTGGTTCTGCGAATTTGAATTTTTTTTACAAAAACCGTGATAACTTTCATAATAGGCGGTGTGTCAAAAGAAAACGTTATGTGCTATCTTCATAATTTAAATAATATTATATTTAAATATCCTATTATTCATTCATAATGTTAGATGTGTTTATATTTCATCATTTTTACAAAGGCCAGAAATGATAATACAATTTTTACTGCTCGATAAATAGTAATGAAAAGTTGTGAAAGTGAATCATGGAAAAACAGTACAAAATTTAATATTTTTTAATAACACTTTTTAAATCCTAATAGTGATATCTCTTGGCATTAAAAAAAATTTGTTAAGATCATCAGTTCTTGGTATAATTAAATTATATTTCGTCATGCAAAGTATCGTTAAATTTCAAACATATAGATTACTTGATATTTCGTCATGCAAAGTATTGTTAAATTTCAAACATATAGATTACTGTGCGACCCAAAATTTTTTGATAAATGTACATTGAATTATTTAAAAATATTTTTAAGACAATTTTATGTACCGGTACGCTGTAATGTTTAGCAGCCAATGCCACTGTATGACTTCCGACAGCAGCTCTCAAACCTCCTCCAGCCAGCACCGTCTGAGTGCCCAACATGACCTAAACAAAATTATTAAATTGAATACATTCCAAATTTTAGTTGCATAAATCAATGATGATCATAATACCTTGTTAACACGAGACATAACAGCGAATATGGCACTGTCCGCAATTAAAGTTGTCTCAATTTTAGCCTTCGCTAAACGAGCGGCCATCATGTGTCCCTAAAAAATGTTCTCATAGAATATGCATCGCTAAATGAAACACAAAGATCGACTTTACTTGTCCTTTGGGAGATCCTTCAGCGACCAACACATGAAATTGTCGATCGAAAGCCGCTTTCGTCAAAAAACATTCGACCAACTTGGATTCACCCAGAGTAAGGATGATCTCATTAGAATGTATATGTTCGATTGCTTGTGATATTATATTATCACCACTAAAATATATACATCATTAAATACAAAAAAACCGAACTCGCACAATTTATATTTACCAAGTATCGAGCTCGGTTTGAAACTCCGTTATGTGTTCCAAAACTACATCTCTAAGTTCAGGCACGTTTTGTTGATAAGCATCTTCCGATTCATCGCTTGGCCGCAATAAGCCTTGTAGCGAATCACCAGCTCCTGCCAATTCGTTCTAAAATAAAATATACAATTTCAACAACAACTATAGTATTATTTCACAACATAAATAAATAAAAATAACCTTTATAGTGACATGATACTCTTCCCTAATAATACGCAAGATTCTTCTGACCATATTTCCAGTGACCGCCTCTTGAGGCAATCCTTGCAGTAAGAATCTGCCTATACCTTTCACTTGCTGCAATAATTCCCTACGAATATAATTAATAATTTATAAAATCAATCAAAATTACACCCAAATAAAAAAAACATATATCTCTTACGCAGCATTGTTAAATTTGGCATTCGCTATTAAATTTTTCAAAAGATCTACAGTTTTTACTGTAATATTAAAAGAGCCCTCAATTTTGCTAAAACGTTGAATAATTAATAATCAGATTACAGATTTGATTCCAAAATATACATGTCTATATGTACCTAGTCTTCACTTCTGATATAAATCGAACGATGGATTCTCGCGTTTTTTCGTCAATTTGAGAGTCAAGCATTTTGATTCAATACGTCGACAACTCTGCATTCGAGGTTATGTTAAAAAGTGACATTTGCTATTCTTATTTTCTCTTAGGTTCTAAAATCATTTTTTTCGCCCATACAAATTGAAAAAAATATTATAATATTTATTATCTTTTTCACCGCGGCTGATATTTTTGTGCACCATTTCAAAATTGGCTAATATGTAAGGGGCACTGATTCATGCCATCTTTTTTAAAATAATATAGATTGATAAATTCAAGTAATTAAATTATTGAATTAAATTATACTAAATAACCATATCATTAGGTGCCCAATGAGTACTGGCAATTTTCTTGATGACATATATAGATGCCATCCGCGGTGAAAGGGTTGAGCATGTGAGGGACATAAATGCCTACAACCTGCACATAAATAAAATATATATAATAACATTTATAAATAAAATAGCTTAACCAAAACCACCAATCAGGGGTGCACCTCAGCCATCTATGTGCACACCTAATAGCACCCCCATCTCAACAAAATTTTCAATATTGAAAAAAATCGGGATTTTTTATATGAATCAGTAATTTATCTTGCGTATTTGACAACATTGGATTAGCTCTATTCTATTTAGTTTTGGTTCCTGTACGACCTGAATATTTTATGTGGTGATGTTAAATCTATACCAAAAAAGAGATCCAACTGCTCGCATAATACCCTTATACCTTTTTTGAGATTGGACAAATAATAATATAGTAATACAAACTACAAACCGTAGTTTTTCAAATAATAAAAACAGACGTTATTATTATTTTTATCACAAAATGTGAAATTACAATTCATATAATGATTTTTCATTCGCTAGACTCTAATTAAATGATATAAACTTTTCTAGCCCTCCGCCCCCTCCCACTAAATATTGTCATGTTTGTAACAAAGTTATTTAAGTTGGTTTAGGGGCTGTGATGATGGCAGTTGGCAATGAGACACAGATTGAGCCGCTGCAGTAGTATATTTATTTGAGATTGACGGTTTACATTATAAGAATGGGGCGGACGCGCGACGGCACGCGTCCGAACCCTTACAAGCTTGCCGGAAGAGAGAGAGCCGTCACAACACCGCTATTTCTGCGCCGACCAGTTTTGGCCATAACAAATCTATATTGGCCCCCATACGGCTCCGGCCCTAGCAATTTACAATTGCGAACTATAACCAGGGGGAGGTATGGGGGCCTTGGCGCTGCTGTTGATTAAATGCTGGCGGCGCAAAAGTAGCAAAGTCGTGACGTATGGTGTGGCGGCGCGGCCTCCAGTGACGCGCGGCGTGCTTCGCTCCAAGCCGAGTGGAACACGTGTAGACCCGGGCGGCGCGTAGGGCTCCAGGGGGCGCGAGAAGAACGGGCATGTCCGGGAGCACCTTTCGGGGCCCTGTGGTGCGTCGGTGCAGCTACACAGGGCGCGCGCGTGACGGGCCCCGAACATGCGGTTCGAGCTCGGAGTCGCGGGGGCGTAGCCCTACGGGTGCGTGACGGGTCACGCGTGGTCCACTCGAGCCTGGTCTACGGCAGCACTTCGGTGGCTTCTCGCTGGAGGCGCGTGGTGGCGCCGGATGCTTCCTGGGTCACGTGGTCGGCGGCGGCGGCGGCTGACGATGGCGGCTCATGGTCGGAGGCGCAGGCCCATCGTCTTGGTGGTCCGCCAGCTCGAGTCCGGATCCAGGGAAGCTCCGGCGGGGTGGCAGCAAGTGGGTTTGCAGCGGCTCGGCTTTTTGTACTGCAGCGGCGTCTGTGTCTGCCATTTTTCGTCTGACTCCATATGTGTGCTCAGGATCACGTCGGAGTCACCAGTTTAGGGACTGTGATGATGGCGGGTGGCAATGAGACACAGATTGAGCCGCTGCAGTAGTATATTTATTTGAGATTGACGGTTTACATTATAAGAATGGGGCGGACGCGCGACGGCACGCGTCCGAACCCTTACAAGCTTGCCGGAAGAGAGAGAGCCGTCACAACACCGCTATTTCTGCGCCGACCAGTTTTGGCCATAACAAATCTATATTGGCCCCCATATTGGTTTATTTATTACAAAATAATTGAAGCGTATTCATATTTTTAGTGTGATATTTGTACATACCTGTCTAAAACAAGTTCCTGGATTTCAACTCCAATGACGTTACTGCAAGACGGAGAGCCGTTTTTATTTCAAGCCTAGACTGGTATCGAGTTTTAATTATTGTGACAAACGAAAATACTTTTTCACACATATATATTTTGTCAAAAATTGGATGAAAAATTTCATTGCTTTATCACTCCCGTTTTTTACAGAGAGCCAAAAATGAGTTCTTGATAATCAATACTCTCATATCGGTAAGAATAACCATCATATTTTAGGGGTGTATTGGTGACGGGTGGCAATGAGACACAGATTGAGCTGCTGCAGTAATATTTATTTAACGGTTAACGGTGTTTACATGGTTAGAATGGGGCGGACGCGCGACGGCACGCGTCCGAACCCTTACAAACTTGCCGGTAGAGAGAGAAAACACGCCACGCAATGCCACTCTAGCGCCGACCAATTTTGGCCATAACACATCTAAATTGGCTCCCATAATATTTTTAAAACATAACGTAAAATCCAAATGCAGCCAAACTATGGAGCAATATGCGACGTCTGTCTGTAATTCTTCGCCCGCTTATTTTCCCCTAATTTCGACTTGACCGAATGAAATTTCTAAGACTATAATTAGATTTGAAACTTTTATTAGGTTATGTTTGGGTTTGAACAGCAAATGGGCGTTTCGCAACTGTCAAATTTCGTTACATAGCCATTTTAGAATAGTGACTCCGCTTCGAATGCTCCGACTTCGACCCCAACTCCGACCCCAACTCCGACCCCCAACTTCGACTTCACAGCCCTAGAATATTCATATAGTTAAAAATTGGACGAATAATTCGATTAAGAACGCTATCTCAAATCTATTCCGAAAATATTTTTTTTAAATATCTTAATTCAGTGAAATTACATCCGAACATACTTTTACCAGTAAAATATATTTTTACAGTGAAATATAATTAATCTGGAAAATGCTAATAAAATTATATGATTTAAACTTTTTCATATGTAGTAATACATACGTTCACATGATTACCATTATTTATTTACATGCGATGTATAAAAGTTACAGTGAATATGTATTTTTCAGTGAAGTTATATTTTCACTAGTGAAGTCCAACTACATATTCACCAGTAGATATATATTTTAATTAACACAAAATGTAATTTAACCGAGAGGCGCTAGTGAAATTATTCGCTGCTCTGAAATCTCTATAAAGCTCAATGTGACAGTTGCGAATTGTTCATTTTCTATTCTAACCCAAACCTAACTTAATAAAAGTTCTAAAACTAATTAAAGTTTTATAACTTTCATTAGGTCAAGTCTAAAATAAAACTAAACCAATTCATCTTTCAGGGGAAAATAAACGGAAGAAGTAAAGACAGACGTCGCATCTCGCATATTGCTCCATGGTTAGTCTGCACTTCCTTACCGACATTACTATGAACTTCTGATATAATAGGGCTGATTAACGTATATTTAAACCGAATTTTGGTCAATAGGAGGACGCAAAAACAATTAATTGAGTGCTGTCGCCGTCGCAGTGGGAACGCTTGGTTATCTAGCGTTCATATTACGACTCATATAATAAAATTACAAATTAAGTGAGGAACATATAAACAGAATTTTGCCCAATAGGAGGGCGCAAAAAACAATTATCACTTCTCAGAAGTCAAAAATCCACGTCAAAAGCAATAGAATCGTGACGGCGATGGCATGATTTTATTGCTTTTGACATGGATTTTTGACTTCTGAAAAGTGATAATTGTTTTTTGCGCTCTTATTTTAGGCAAAATTCGGTTTAGATATGCTTCATTCCATTCTCACTTATTATAAGTCGTAATTTTCCACTGCTAATTTTATTGCTTTTGACTTTGATTCTAAACAGGGACCAGAAAAATGCACGCCATTTAATGAAATGGAAATAATTAAAAAACAACTACTGACTTAGACAACTTTTGTCCCCCCTCTCCCTGGAAAAAGCTGAAATGCCATCCCTGGCTACAAATAAAGATTTTGTTTTATTTAAATAAACATTTATAATTTCATTGTATTGAGTGGGTGCTTTGCGTTTCAATAATATAGAAATTCTCTTATCATTATTTTATAAATGTTTTAATTGAAATTATGATTTGGTGGTCCGTAACGTCAAAAAGTCTGACAATATTTATAAAGGTTTTTGTATCTTTTCTTAATTTATCCTGTTTTAATTACTACATGTCTTATTTTAATTTTTTAATAACTTCTTGTAATTTAGAAAATAGTTGTAAACCAGTAACTTAAACTTAATTTTAATATATGTTTTTATTTAATTTACATTACTTAAAGAAATAAAAATAAAACATCAGGAAGAAATTAAATTAATTTTTTTATTTTTTATTTCAATTATTTTACTCGTAAATTTGAAATATAATAACAAAATTATTTGTAAGTACACGCATAGGAAAATTTACAAGCAAGTTGAGTCAAATTAAATATCTATAGTAAATACATGGTTTGCATAATTGCACATAATTTATAATCATAAACTTATTTCGAAATACATAATCAATACATATTTTAACTAAACTATTAATTAAAATGGACGATAAGTAAACTTTTAAAACATAAATTATATAGTAAAAAGAGGAATATACAAAAATATACTTAAATTATTCAATTAAAAAAATCATCTCACTTGTTTGTGTTATTTTCTTTTCCCTCTATCATTGCAATTAATTCTTGTTTAACTTTTTTACTTTCACAAGAGCAATTCACGAGAGCTGTCAAATGTTTTATCGAATACTCTTTGTGCTCGGACACAAAAGTCTCCAACGAAACCTTCGGTAAATAGTACGCTTTAACATAGACGTCTACATATTCTTGAAACGGAGCCGGTTTAATTCCAGAGATCTTTTCTAATTTGGATAGAAGCTGAGTGTAATCCAATTGCATTAATCCTCTTCCGCTATCCGAACATTTCGAAACGTTCGAAAATCCTTCCACGAGAGTATGAATGATGAATTTAGATACAGCGGACCATAGTGATTTATGAACATCTATGGATATAGGCACTTTTTGGCCGATTTGATCCAAGCGCATAGAAAACACTTGGACTTCTCTAACGATCTGATCGACGTAAGCGCTGTGCTGAGACATTATATTTTTAACTTCCCAGTTGACTTGCGACATCGCGATCAGTATTGATCTAACTTCGAACATTTTAGAAGCGACGCTCATATATATCGGCACGCGTAAGTCTGCTGTAGCGCTTACGGTTTGTTCGTAAAATATTTGTAAGATAATTTTCTGATGCGGTAGTACTAAGTTATCTAAATAAGGCCGGAGATATTCTAGCTGCTTTGATACAAAAATCAGACTTTCCATGGCCGTGAGTCTTTCCGAAAGGCCGTGCAGATTAGCCGAATTTTTAAGATCGATGTTTTGAGAGATTTGCGGACACAGGTATTTAACGTTTCCGCCTTGATTGTCTTCTTCGGGGACCAAAAGCTCTATGTCAGACTCTTCACTGAACGTTATGTTATTACTGATTCTTTTCAAGATCCAATTTAACTTTGACGAATATAGCGTGGATGAGGACACTTTTAAATCGGAAGCGAAAAAGAAATGAACGGAATAAAAATAATAATCAAACATTTGAGTCATCAGCATTATGACTTCGAACGAAACTTGCTTTAAAAACCGACACATTTGTAAGTACTGTCCGAAATCTCTCAAGACCGATATTGTGGTGTTCGTTACGATGACTGGTTCGTAGACGCTCTTTTTCAAAACTCCTTTATTGACGGAGGGCAGCGAATAATTCGCACTGTCGATCCCTGATGGAGTTTCGTCGACAAAATCTCGTTTCAATTCGTCCGGTTCGTCGTCATCGCTCATATCAGTATTTTGATCCTCCGAGTCGTTATCGAACTCGTTCTCCATTATGTCTTCGTCGATTACTTCAGAGTTCCGATATATATAAAATGGACTGTGTTTACAATTTCCCGTGAAATATCTACCAATGTAAATACTATCGGACGGTGCAGAAGAACCAGCGTCGGAAGAATGTGTTTTAAAGGAATTAGGCGTATCCCTACTTTTTACCGTAGTAATATTTTCTAAAGAGGCTTTGATATGTCGTTTTAATTTATCAAACTCTTGTAGGTGCATAACGTTGAACGACGATTTAACCGGACACATCTCCCAACCGTCGTTTTCCAAAAATATTCGCAACACTTCCATGCGCCCTGCATGATAGTTTTTTATATAAGTAACGGTGTGAACTTTAATAAAACTCTGAAGATTCTCGGACGTATCTCCACAAAACTCTTCACCGACCGATATTAACCTCTTAAGTATTCCCAATACCCTGATGAATTTCTCGAATGAATATTGCGATAAATCTGATTCTGTTAAATAAGTAGATATTTTCATTTGAACATCTTGCCAAATTCTCAATAACCCACTCTTGAGTTTTTCTTTCACATATTCCTTATTGATGTTTACTTCAAAGTCTGATATAGTTTTTGTGTATTCAAAAGTGTTTAATAAATACTCGTCTTGTTTATCGTGCCAGCTCACAACTTGATAATAACTAAGCATAATCCACCACAAATTATCGCATAGATCTAGCAAGCAGGAAATCGCACTGATATCTTTGACGCCAGTGCATAGTTCTTTGAATTTAACGGACTCGCCCGAATTTTCAATCTGATTCTTTTGATGCGCTTTCATAGCTTCTATAGCAGTGTTATTAATCGCGGACGAAAAATGCATATGCAACTGATCCATGGCGACCTGAGTTTTATTCAATAATAAATACGCCTTCTGCAACTTCGTGAACGTCTCGGTGTCAAAGTTGTAACAAATATCTGCTAAAACTACGTCTAATTGTTCTTCGGCTAACTCTAAAGTGTCTTGCAATTTTTGTGTCAACGCAGCTACGCATTTAAAATGTCTATGTTCGGCCGCCGCTTTCTGTCCGGCCAAGACTAATCTAACGGCCGCTTCGTATTCCCTATTTCTAACCAAATATTGCACTTCGTCCTCCGCTTGTCTCAGATTGCGTATCGTATTGAGCGACTTCAACAAGCTTTGCACTATCTGCTTTTTCCTAAAGTTTGCCAATATAGCAAAAGTGGAAACTGTGAGATTCGACTTTGCTATTTTCAACTCTTGCCTTCCTAATCTACATACTTTGACTATCTCCTGTAACTGCTGTTGGATTGTCGTTATTTCAAGAAACTCCTTATCGCACGCGTCTCTTTTTTGCGTAATTAAATGCAAAGCCTTACTAGAAACTACCTGTTGTTGTCTTTTTAATTTTATGAACATCTCTTCAATCGCCGTGCAGTCGGACTGTGTTGGTGCTTTTTCGAGAATATATCTTTTAGGATCTAAATTTTCAGAATTTGAAAAATAAAATTGGTCTATTTCCTTAAAAACCTCCATATCAGCAAGACTATTTTCGTTGATGGTCGTTCTGCTGTTGACGCTTATAGATGATCTTGCTTGCGAATTATTATCCATCTGATAACAAAAATGAATCATTTATACACCCAAGTAAAAAATATGTTCAATTGTATTACAAACCTTGATATTTTGTTTAAACTAACGGTATGTCGACTTCGTAAATAATTATCCATATATCATAATACGGGCATGTGAAAATGTATTTTATTGTCGTTAATAGATAGCAGCTTGACTCGCGTCGAACGTACTATTGTGACAGCTGACAGTTGCCTTTTTATTCTGTAAGTGGTCTTATCAATAATAATGTTGACCATTTATATTTACCGATTTTGTAAATATCATGGATTGAAAATAATAATTATTTTTATATAAATTACAGAAATGAATTTAAAATTTTATTTTATTCTTTCAGACAATAAAATCAACTCTTTATAATAACAATTATTATAATAAAAATATAAATTATGCGTTCATCGAAGGCGGCAGTAGTTGGCAATTATTAATTATTAAGAAGAGAATAATTAAAAATAAAAACGTTAATCAATTAAATGTGTGGTTTTCATCGAATTATTTGAGAACATTCGATGACAATTGACGCATTTGGGAAGAAATACTACATCACGTATGATATTTTTAAATCTATATTTTATAAAAGCGGAATCATATCTTGAAATTAATAAAAAAACATATTTTATCTAATAAGAAGAAAATAATCCTAACAAAGAATAGTTACATAATCACTTTCTAATGATTTAGAAGAAGAAGATTGGTAGTTCATTTTCAATTTTTAAAAAGTCACTATGAAAAATTTTGAGAGTACCGATTCCAAAGACAGTTTGCTGTCTGTTTGCTAATACATCAAAAATTCGTACTGCAATAGCGCATCGGCATTCTTTTTGTGAATTCATTGTTCAGGTATATGCAAGGGAGAAGCGATACATGCGCGTAAGAATGTTCGTTGTCTTACTTGTTCTTGTTGAACCGGTAATGTTTGTTTCAAGGTTTTTCGTCTATGCAATGGCGTAGCTAGGATATGTGCCGCATACATTTTTTTTGGGGGTCATAAAAACAGCATTTCTTAAAATAATTTATTGGTTATTGTTAAGCTCTTGCTATTGCTGTATATATATAGTGCCACCCGAGGTGTCTATGTCACATCCGGCTATAAAAAGAAATACAATTATAAACAAGTTATATAAAACCAAAATAATTTTGTAACAATTTACAAATATATTGTTTATATCTGAGACTGTTTTGGCTGCCAACAACGTAATCCGTCCAAACTCTGTGATTACCCAACACAACGATGCTGACAATATACTAAAAATGTGTCAATCTGTTTTTTATATTTTTTTGATCTCCAAATTTTCCCATCGCCATTTATTTCCACCCAAAACATCCGGTTTATTTCCCGGAAAATTAACTTTGTTGAAAGTAACGTGGATAACAATATAATATTACAATTTGAAAAAATTCTATTAAGCCATATTCGAATTAAAAGCGCAATTATTAATTTTGTAATACGGCAACACTGATATGACGTTAGTCAGTCGCTCGGTATGAGGTGTTGGTTTTCCGCCATCGGCTGTATTGCGTTTCGTTGCACAAGAGTGCGCATCTAATTGCTAATTTTGTTTGAAACCGAGCGAACGATCCAACTTCCAACCATGGCGCAGCAGCCCGTGTACAATCCCGTGAGTTTTTCGTTTCATCCGCATGCAAACATATTAGGCAATTATCACAATCATTCTCACAGAATTTCCACTAATGTCTGATGTAATTTACTCGCGTCGCGTATCTTTCGTATCGATACGAACGACACGAACGCGATTAGAGAGTGTTAATTTTTAACGCCAATTACGGAATGTAAACAATGATCTAGAATGCTGCATTGTTTACATTCGGATCTTTACGCAAACATTTGATTAAATTACATAATACGTCTTTATGTTTCACAGCAAATACCATATTTGGGCGCGATATCCGGAGGACTCCAACCGGGTAAGATGATAACCATTGACGGATTCGCGCCTCATCATTCGCAAAGGTTCGCCATAAACATCCAATGCGGCCCGGGAGTGAACCCCCGCGACGATATAGCCCTGCACGTCAACGTGAGGTTTCCGGAGATGTGCGTTGTGCGCAATCACTTGCAGGGAATGGCTTGGGGCAACGAAGACTGCGGCGGTGGAATGCCCATAACTGCGGGAAACACGTTCCAAGTTATCCTACTATGTGAACACAACGTTTTCAAGGTTAAAAATCTTGCTTAATTATATTTCAGCTTTTTTAATATTTCTATTTCTATTGTAGTATTTCATTAAATGACATGGCAAACTCTGGCCAAATTTGAGGGAGTCCCTGTTTAGAATCCGATAATAATATTTTCAATTCGGTTTTAATATACTTCAATCAATACTTTCATATTAGAAGTCTATAGCAATATTGATAAGGATAGTTATCATATTTTTAAAACACATCTGTACTTCTACGTTTATTTTCCCTGAGAGATGAGTTAGCTTAGTTTGTATTTTAGACTTGAGCTAATGAAAGTTCTAAAACTAATTACTTTTAGAACTTTCATTAGGTTAGGTTTGGGTTTGAACAGGAAATGGACGTTTAGCAACTGTCAAATTGAGTTTCATTTTAAAGCAGCATATAATTTACTAGCGCCTATCAGCTAAATTATATTTTCGCTAGTAAAAATATAAGTCTATTTGAACTTCACTGAAAAATACATATTCACTGTAACATCGCATATAAATAAATAATGATAAGTATAAAAATGTAGAAATCACTACATATGGAAAAATTTAAATAATATAATTTTACTAACACCTGCCAGATAAATTATATTTTCCCTGGTAAAAATATATATTTGACGGTGAAAATGTATTCCGATATAATTTCGCTGAAATTACATATTTTTAAAATTTGCATTGACATTTTCCCTTTCAAATTAGTACCGTTAAATATACGCTACTGTGCAAAAAAGTAAGCGTGAAAGTTTAATTATTATTATTTATTTAGTATTTACTTGAACACATTTCGAGCACATTTTTAAATACTTTTTGTATTATATTACTTAGAACTTTTAACCAATTTTCTTACAGTATTTTAGTGCCACCAATAAGTGCTTGATTATATTGAAATCGTGGATTTATAGCATCTAAAAACAAATTTTCATTCGGTTTCTCGCTTATAAATATCTAAAATATTTTTTTATCGCTTTGGCTGTGTATTCAAATATTGTTTCGCATCTAATTACCCTTCGATTATGAACATATCCCTAGCTCCAGATGCCGAAAAATTAACACCAAATGCCCTTTACACTACAAAGACTTTTTCAAAAGTTTTTCGGAAATTCGAAGCCATTTTCAGTAAATTAGTCAATATTTATGTGATATTTTTGCAGTATGTACGTACGAATCAGGCGCGTGTGGTGAGATATCCTCCCTTTGGCTCGCTCACACAAAGTATCGGACACCCAAATAGCATGTCCCCGCTTCACCGTGTTATTGGGGGGTCTACTGTATATGCATCGTAATCAATATTTTACAACTTAATCAGTTCCTTAAAATTGATGATTGACTTATTTTGAAATTTTCCATTGGCTTCTTCACAATGTGTTATGACTTGAATGTAAATTTATTTGTGTATCTGATCATTTCACCGAATAAACCGTACCTTAATTGCTAAAACTTTTTCAGTGGTTGCATTGTTAAAACTCTACTAAACTTTGATCAGATACCTTTCCACCATATTAGATTTTATTAGTTATAATTTGCTTTAAATCATACTACAAACAACTTGAGCTTAACGTCCATCGATAAATATTCTGTTTGATATGTTATCTCAGACATTCGCCATTATATTTTAGGTCATAAATACGTTTCAGTTTTATCTGATTTCTCTTTTTAATCATATCACAATCAGAAAACATGCTAACAAGAAGCAACCGCCAATCGACACATTTAGTGCTATTAGAATGACAAATTCTAAAATGAATCACCAAATAAATTCATTGGACCATATGCAATTTATATGACAAAATTTCCTGTATTTAGATTCTAGAATATTCTCGGACTTTCTAGAATCAAGAATGCTTTCAAAGGTTTTATATTTATCTCGGAGATTCTAGAAGGAACATTAGCTTAAAATTTAGGGAAATAAATGAGAATGTTCAAGAAATCGACTCAAATCACTAATTTTATCAGTATAAAATGATTAGTATGATAAATATCTATCGTCTTGAAAAGTATTTGCTTTATATATTAATTTACGTTTATTTACTCTATGAATAAAAATTGACATACATTTGAATATTGCGATTGAAAAAAAAATTTCTGTCGTAATTTAACTTAGTTCAGGACTCAAAGTCTTAGCTTAGGTAGATAAACAAATTACCCAATTCTCGATAATCGGGACACTATTGAAATAATAATTCTAGACTCGCTACTGGTCGATTTTATACAGGCCACTGTCGTACTTGCACATACACACATGCAATTGGGCGTGTCCTTTTTCGCCACGTGAAATATGAATTGAAAGGAATTTAAAAACAATAATATATCAAATGTTTTGATTTGTATTGGTACATATATGTGTTAAAGTTATTGTTATGTTAGTAGTCATTGTATTCACTGTTGTGAGCTTTGGTTAAAACATAAATGACTGGATAACAGGAAAGTACTAAATTATTTTAACAGTAGTCTTCCTATGTGGGTCGCATAAGATCAAAATTAAAATCATAAAATTTGTTTAATTTATAGTTTAAAATAATATTTACAAAGAAACTCAATATTAATAAATTTAAAAAAATACTGTTTTTGAGGATTAGTTGACGAAATACATTTATTTTGTTTCCATCGGGGCTTTGGAGTCGTTTAGAATTTTACTGACTGACTTTATCTTATGGTCTGATTCCAATTTTAATAAGATTTTTTTAGCCAGCATATAAATGATTGCAATAACAAATTATATCAATGATTTTAAAATTATAAAAAATTTAAAATTAAGCAAAAATGGGCCACGACTATCTGATTTACCTTTATTGACTTATCATAATGATATGTATAATAAAGTAAGTATATAAATTAAATTTACTTATCAAATAAATATAAATTGTACTTTCCTGATATTGGGGGTCAAAATTACTCTTAAAAAATATTTATTTATATAAAAGTATATTTTCGTTAAAAATTAACTGCCTCGTACCAAAACAAGCCATATAATTCCTGCAGGAATCTGTTTTGTTGTGCGAGGAATATTCAAAAAACAGGAATGAAATTATACAAATATTTCTATAGTTGAAAATCGGGCGAATGATTCGAATATTTGGTTGAGAACCCTAAACAGAATTCAGAACAGTGAACACCCCATGAATAATCTATTTAAAAAATGTAATTTATAATTGTATATACATAAATAAAATGTATAAACAAATGAATTAATATTTTTTAAATAAATTTGGCCCCCGATAAGAGGAACGTACCGAAAAAAAAAATTATTTATATCAAATTTTGTTACTTGTTTATTATCTCAGCGCCACACTCAAATTTGACAGTTGCGAAACGTCCATTTGCTGTTCAAATCCAAATCTAACCTGAACAAATGAACCATTATACCGTTATTATATTCGTTTAGGTTAGGTTTTGGTTTGAACAGCAAATTTCAAAAGTTTCACAACTGTTAAATTTGAGCGGGGCGCCGTGAAAATAAACAAGTATGTAACAAAATCAATGCACTTCATCAACTAATCCTCAAAACCAGCATTTTTTATTTTTAATTCAAATATTCAGTTTCTTTGTAAAGATTTTTTATAGTAAAAATAAAATTAACACATTGTTGTCGGGTGATTTCGCGCATTGTCTTAAGCCTGGCGCGGGCCATTTTTTAGCAGCCGCGGAATTTTTCGGAAACGAAGAATTTCCGCGTTTTTTTTCGGAAACTCGCCACAACTTTTATACTATACAATATAAAATTATGAAATTTTAAACACAGACTTACCATAAACAGTACTATCAAATGAAGAAGAAACTGGAGGTTGACAGTTTTATATTTACTGGAAACTTGCGTTTATTTTGCACATAAAAGTACTATAAAAATGTATGTAATAAAAAATCGAATTAAACACTAAATAAAACTAAAATATGTCACAATTTGTTTTTATGAATAGTTTTTCAAGGTATGATATCTCTAAAAACACGTACCGCTTTGTAGAGGTATGTCAAAAGGTACATAGCCACACTTTTGGTCCAATCATCAATAATCAGAAAATTCATCGTCATATTTATTTTCATCGGGGGAAAACATTTCGGGGTGTAAAACTATTTTTTAGAGACAACCGAACGACGGAACATTTACGCGTAACTGTAATGATGTATTTTTTTTTATAACAAGTCACAGATGTCGCAATGACCGTTGCTTGTTATCTACCCTAGGTCAAGTTTCATTGGAATTTGTTTTGTTTTCTCACTCCCGACCATCCCTTCTTTTACATCAGGTAGAAAGTAATTCCTCGAAGCATCTTGAATAGAATTGAACATAATGGAAGATATTTGGGATAACAGGAACTTTTTATAGTTCGTTATTTAATTTTTTGTACGGTATAAAAATTCGATATCAAAATTAGTACAATACTTGGTGGAACTGTAATAAATCCGACGACGAATAAAATAATGTCTTTATTAAATATCAAAGCAGTGACATCTAGCTGCTGACAACAAAAATAAATGCAGTTAAAATTACACGGATAAACACGTGAGCCGACTTCTAGCAACAGACTACCAAAAACGGATTTTTACGGGTCCCGCAATCCAGCAGCAGTACCGCAAAAACGGAAAAATCCGTGTCCCGATAACAATGTGTTAATTTTATGATTTTGATCTTATGTGACCCATAGATTGAAAACCATTGATGAAATAATTTGAAAATACATAGAAGTCAAAACATTTTCTAAATTTTAGTGTTTTTTTTATTTCTTTTGATTCAAAAGTTATCATATTTTTTTGTTATAACTATGTTATGCAAAGTTCTTGCGAAACCGCCGATTTCACATATCACGCAATCAATAAATGACCCATCGGTTGGTCAAGTGCTAAGATGACTTGCGCATTCATCAAATTATTGGTGTAAAATCGACCAATACCCTAGATTCTGTCAAAGAAACATTTACCAAATTTAAACGAAATATTACTGATTAAGTCAATTAAATTATTTGAAATAATTTACTACAGATATATTTACAATTACTGTTCTAGTAAATCTCGGCAGACTGACGGGTAGGTTTTAATCCTACACGATCTACAGTTCCTCTCGACCATAGTGACTAAATCCCTTGCTATGGGAGTTTAAGTGGATATGTTGTAACATTCATAAGAATACACATTCACTGTAGTGAATGTGCATTTTTCAGTGAAATTATATTTTCACTAGTAAAAATATAATTTCTCCAACTGCTTCAGTGAAATTGTATTCGAATACATTTTCACCAGTAGTGAAAATATAATTTGGTTCATATAAGCGCTAATAAAATGATGTGCTGCTCTCAAATAAAGGTTGCAAACCTGTTCAAACCCAAACCTAATTTTAGTTTTAGAATTTTTATTATCTCAAGTTAGGTTTGGTTAGTTCTGTTACAGTTCTTCAATGGCAGTAGCCTTTCAGCTTCTTTCTACACTGTCACTGTTCATTGATATGTTCAATGTCAGCTATGAGATGCTAAATAATAAAAGTGATTTTCGATTCAAAAAATATTTTAGTTCAAGTTTAGTCAATTAACAATATGAACTAATAGGTGATATAATCAAAGTTAATTAATAAATTATTTTGGTTCTTTACAGTTGGCATTTAACGGCTCTCATTTCGCTGAATTCACCCATCGTTTGCCATTCCAAAGAGCCTCACACATTACAATCGACGGTGACGTTACCGTGTCGATGATCCAATTTCAAGGAGGTAACCCAAATTATCAGGTTAGTGTGAATCAGCTTCTTTATTACAATAGTTATGTTTGCTGATAATTATATATAAAAATCTTAACATTTCAGCCGAGCTCTTGGGGAGCTACTGCACCCGGAATGGGAATGCCCATGGCTGGTATGGGGGGACCGCCTGCTTATGGTCCTCCACCGCCGTACTCGGAGCAAAGTAATTCAAATTGAGTACATATCAATTTAAATATATATTAGATTGCCATTAATGTTATATGTTGAATTTTTACAGCATTTGCGCAATCTCAGGCAGCATTTAGCTATGCTCCTCCGCCACAATCCGGAGGCTATCAACCGTTCCCTCAAACAGGATATCAGCCGCCACCGCAGGTGTTTTTCTACTGAATTGAATGAACATTACACATTTCTAAAACTGCATTGCACTAATGTGATACATGATTTAGTTTTAAAAATGCTTCCAGATGCCGCTCTACGGCAACCCGGGAAGTGCCTTCAATCCCAACATGCCACCGACACAGGTTACTTTCAAATAAACGAATTCCATCACCGTCATTATAGTCATTATGATGCGAGCGACGAATCGGCGGCCAATAACTTTAATAAATGTTCATATAGATCAAACTTAATGTCCTAAATATTATGATTAACTAACTAACGTTTTTGTACATACAGACTTGCTCGATGTTATGAATTATGCCAATATACAGTAGTGATTTATGTGAATCGTTTTTTTCTTTTCAAATTGTGTATAATAAAAATTGAAACTTAACACATTTGGGTTTCTTTTCAAAATTTCCGTTGTATAGATAGACTCCTATATTGATGGTCGCTCATAATCCATATTAGGCTTTAAGTGCATCGTTTATAAAGTATTGATAACTTTAGCTGGAGTTTGTTTGTATTTAAAGTGCATGTAAAAAGGGTCGGCGATTTTTTTGTGCTTGTCGGACACATTCGACTTATTTTCAATCAATAAATATTCTTAACCTTTTGATTGCCGAAATTCAATACAGACTTTTTTTAAATTTTATTTACGTAATTCTATTTAAAATTATAAATATAATACGTATAGATTTAGAAAAATATAATAAATTTTAAAAGAACAAATAAGAAGCACAGTAAAAGGAAAACAATTATATAATGATATGATATGTGTATTATTTAATGACTTAATTTTATTTTTAAATATTTTTTGAATTTCTTTTATATTATTTCTAGTTGTCTTTTGGTAAATCATAAAGGTTTTAAATGCAGTATATTTTAAAGAATTTGTGCCAAACTTCACAGAAAATGCTTGAGTTATGTGTAAATCATCAGCAGATCTGATTTCATAATTATGTAGCTGCTTTCTGAATTTAAATTTTGTATACCTAATCGATTTTCTCTAGCATTTTTTTGGTTGCCATTATTAGTTCATATTTTGGTAGAATAATTATAGGCAAAATTTTAGTCTTTGCCACTTTGACAAAAATTGTCGGATCCGACGGTATCATTAAAGAACGAACAGGATATATTTAAAATGGGTTGTATGGTATTTTTTTTCAGGGGTAAATAAGTTTTTTATTTATTATGTAATACATTTAGGCATCGAAAGGGTTAAATGTGTTTTATTAGTTTTACTAATGCAGTATAATTTTTTTGGATATGTTAATCATTCATTTTTGATGCGCATCGAAAAAATTTGACTCCGAAATTTAAAAATCTGTTTATCTAGATTTCAGCGAAATATTACCAGAAATTTAAATTTAAAAATACCAAATTTTTAGATTTCTGGTAGTTATCTATTTTTTGTAACCAAAAGTCTGATGGAATTTTACTCATAAATTTATTATTGTCTGAGAGACTACCAGCCAAGTTTTGGTTAACCCTTTAAACGCCAGCGACTTTTTAGTGTGTCACCTGTTATTTTTCTTTACGGGTCAGTATCTCTTTCCAAAAATAAATATAAAATACTTGGTTTACTGATATTATATATGAAGCTACTACAATATTCTTTAATAATTAAAAAAATATAATTTGTAAATAATTCGTTAGCTTGTTTAAAAAAAAAATATAAGACACAACCATGAGTCGCTGGCGTTTAAGTGGTTAAAGACTATAGATTGCCGACTTCTACTGTACTTTTTGCCACAAAGATATTGAGCACATATTACATTGATTTATTACTAAGTTTTGGACATATTTGAATTACAGATAATTATATTTCATTAAATACATATCATTTTTTTTTTAATATAACTGACTATTTATAAAAACTACAATTACAGACCCAATAAATATATCAACAATTGAATTTAATGTATTAAAAATATTTTATATTTTTACTGAGCAATTTCATAATAGCAATAAATTAAATGATCAGTAACCTTTTGACAAACGGTCAGTAATACTGTAATTACCGCTATTAACCATTACTAAATCTATTTTTTTATTATATATTATGCATAGTAACATTTTAAAATGTGATGTGATTTTTGTGACATTAAATGGTCAGTAATATTATTAAAATATAATTAGTTAATAATCATAAACATAAAACTTGGTTATAAACAGTCAGTAAAACTGATGGTATCTACTAAACAAATATTTTTTTTCCTTACATACTTACAATTCTATTTTTGTATAAAAATATTTGATATTTTTATGGAGCCATTTCATAATAGCAACAAATTTAATGACATAATATATAATCGGTAATTTTGTTATAAACGGCTAATAACTACTTGATAAACAATACCAAGTTTAATTTATATTTGATATTTACAAAGCTATTTTATAATGCCAACCAATTAAATACATAATAAATGACCAGTAAAGTTGCGATTGCTGCTATTAAACGGCAACAATATTTAAACTAATTCATTTTTTCATTACACTTATAGTTCAATATATTAATATTTTGATAATAATTATATGTGATTTTAAAGTCGATTTCGAAAGAGTTATTTCATAATACATAATATCAAACAATGCATATTATTATCGTTCTCTGTTAAAATATCATCATTTGGTTAACACGTTTAATTTAAAAACAATATTTAATATAAAGTAACATACCCTTCAATATCTATTATATTTAACAACTGCGTATTAAAACCACTGACCATATAAATACGGGCTTTTCATAAAGTATATTATCGGTCTGTATTAAAATACCAATATACAGGACATAAAATATAGCTAACCATTCAATTGAAACATAACATTTACTGACTGTTAAACAACCAAGTATTTATTATTTAATTGAATAACTAACCCAATCAATACAGACATTTTAAATATGTATTCTATCCATATAAAATATACAGTTAATTAAATTAAAATTAATACCTAATCATCTAATATCTCCTTATTAACATATATTTTTTATTACTAGAAAATGTATGTTTATTGATTAAATAGATATGTAGCATATAGCATGTTTCTTTATTGCTTATAATAATTAATGCATGCGTGTTTATTTCTTTAGTACACGGAGACTTCATCGCAGAGTACAGGTGTTAAGGTTTTAAAGTACGGACTTCCGTTAGCTGCTGTAGGTTTGGGCGCCTATGCTCTCGGAGGCGGATTCTCTCACTCTCATTCTTCTTCAGACGATGATGACTGGTTGGGATGAAAGCGTTCTAATATAACTTACTTCAAAGCTTGATTTTTTATTTTATCTTACCAAAAAATAGTTGTAATAGTTGAGCCATTATTATTTTATTTATCTCGAATATATTGTTGTTTTAAAATATGCACATCTGTTTATATTTATATATTATATATAATTAGAGCAATCCAATTATATGCATGAGCTTTTAATTGTTACCTTTAATTGTATTGTTAACTTCTGTTGCTTTAATATTAATTTTATTGATTCTATGGTTGCCAAAATCTGATATTATATAAATTCGGCTTCAAAGGCAATTTGATATTTAGATAGTTACCTTAAAAGGATCAGCAACTATAGGGTTAATAAAGACATAAAATATAATGTACATTCTCACATGTCGATAACACTGAATATAAATCATGATTCTTTAACAATATGAAAATAATTTTATTGAACACATTTATACAACAAATAAAAAATATGTATATACATTATATAAATTAGATAGAAATTTGTTCACAGTCGAGAGAAAAAACAGGTAAGATTAAGTGTGAGGGGGTAGTGAAGGAGAGACAGTAGTTATTGTTTTGGAAATTTATTTAGGAACATCTAAGAAAGACGACTCTTGATACTGATCAGCCGGATCTGGTTTCTTGGTCGCCAAATAATCCAAAGCCTTCTGGATCGCCTTTGGAATTGGCGGTGGAGTCGGAATGTGCGTTCCGACCGGAATGAAGCCCCTCTCGTCAGCTGTGTAATGCACCTGGATTATTTCTCCTTCCGGAGACACATATTGGTATTGCCCTTCAGCTAACTGAGTTTCAGATCCTGGCTCGTCAGCATTCTTTACGATTCCTTGCTCTTCGTGATAAATGCCATTAGCTGTAATTAAAATTTTAAATTAATAAAACATTTATATATAAGTACATATTTATTACAATGTTAAATTTACCTGTTTCAATGACGAATTTATAATCTCTGGCTTTATTGTCTCCTACTACCTTCTGCTCTTTTCTTATGATTGGTATTTGTCCATAATGTTCATCAGCCGTGCAGAAACTCAACACAGCAATAAAGCCGATGAGAAAAATCTAAGAAAACATCGATGAATAATGCTTAAAAAATATATTTTAATCACTATATTTAGAATTTCTTCTAAAATATCACTGATATTATATATTTTAATAATTTCACTTCACATAAGTACACAATTGGAAACACTTTTATGTATATACTTATATATTAGGTTTGATAGAGACTCACAAGGGACTTCATCTTTCGATGTCACCTCTTGCACTGATGCTGCAGGAATGACCGTTTTGCAATGGCCGATTGACCTTTTATATATTATGAATGTTAATATGTGGACACGCAACTCGTATGGCATTTCAATTTATCAATTCCTATCAAAGAAGTAAGCCTTCAAAGTCTACGAGAGTCTCATAAATCTCCGAATTGACTTGCGCAAATAACATTTTGTATATGTTGAACTTAATGAGAATAGAAAATTAAAACATTCATCAAATATGCCAAAAAAATTATAAATCCGATACTTCTCTATTTTTTGTGTGCCGAGTGATAAAATATAGATCATCTGTAAGACTATAAGCTCTTATGAATATGGAAATCTTTTAAATAAGTACAAAGTCTATATATAAATGTAAATCTACTGCTGCAGCTTGATACAAAAATGTCAATTCGGTATTTATAAAAGAAGACAAGATAAAAAGTTTAATATATGTACTTCTCAATTTCATACGAAATACATTAAGTAGCAAAAACTGATAATAAGAGAAGCATTCGTCTTGTCTCATATAACTTTAAGGTGAAAAAGCAAATCTCCATGGATCAATGGGAATCAGGATAGGTATAAACTATGATGAACTTTGAGGAGGTTTGCCCTTCTTTATCCTCATTAAGCAAAAATTATATTTTTTGAGCTTCTGTAGCAATTTCTCCGAAAAAAAATTTCGGAGACAATGGCCTTTGAACAAAAATTTTCGAAATTGCATATTTTTTCTTTCAGCGGCAATTTGTCCTCAAGCAAAAATTCCGAGATAGCCTTTTACAAAAAAAATTAATTTCCGAATTGACCTATTTTTAGCTTCTGTAGCAATCAGTCCTTTTTTTATTCTACTTGGACCAAAAATTTCCCTGATGACCTTTTTATTTTCAGTGTCCTCCTTTGATATTTTCAAAATCTGATCACCTTATTTTCAATATAAGGTGACCTGACGTCCTCCTATTATAAGGCTACAGAACCTTTAAGTTTAGATTGCAATGTAAAATCTGCTTGGATTCTAAGAATTAATTACCACTAGCAGAAGAAGTCTTTTTGTCCTAGTTTGTAAGGTTATAGTGCATTTTCGTTATTATTGTGTCAGTCATCGCCAGGCAGGGCATAAACGAAGATGTCGAATTTTTTTTAGTAACATATTTTTTATTCCAGTGTAAAAGATTATTTAACGCGTATGAAGCATAACTTGAGTTCAATACTGTCAAGTTTTTAAGAATGTAAACTTTGATTTGCTACCAAATAAACTACTTTTACGTTTCTGACACCCATAATATAAACTTCAAAATTTAGAAATTGAGTCTCTTGAGCTTTTTTATTTATTAAATAAAGTTTTGATTTTTTAAATATTTTGTTATGTTGTATTACAATTTTGTATATTGTATACAATATATTTTAATATTAGCATACATTTAATTATTATTTATTGAGTAAAATTAACGTGTTGCAAATAGCACCTTTTAAATTAGGGATAAGATTTTATCCAAGTATTGTTAATGCCATTGTAGTAAAGACAAAATAATAAAAATAATGTGTTTGAACATATATGATTGTAATTTTGATAACTTTCCGAGTACTTTCAAAACACTCTGTAAAAAATCATCTATCCCATTTGCGATTTTTTAGCGAGACCGACATAGTTTTATAATTACAGTAATAGATAACGTCTAGAAACACAGGTAATTATGCGAATTCCGAAATAGGCATACAATAATGATTTAGCATATTTTTATCATAAAATCCAAATTCGAACTCTAGCGCTGAAGGTTAATAGGAAGCAAATTTTAGCGCCGCACGTTCAACAAGGATGTGATATTTTTGTTCTATAATCGCCTTTATAATAAAATTCACTTTCATCCGAATACAAAATTACGTCAAAAACTCGTTTTTTAATTTATAAAAAATATGTTTATCGAACATAAAATCACACAAAGTTACGAAACAATCGCAGGTGTGTAACTGTGTCACCGTGTATCTCTTCGAAATATCATTGCGAGTTAAATCAGTCGCCAAATCGTTCAAAACTTTCTATTTCGTAAGCAAGAGATGAGACGAGACACTCCGATCTATTTGCTTTTGGAGTTACGACACAACAATTTTATAAGTCAATATTATTAATTCAAAAAAAAATCCATTAATGAAACTGAAACATGCGCTAAATGTTTAACTGAACAAATAATCCTTCACTTTCTTCATGACAAAATAATTATTAAAATGAGTAGTTATTTTTTATGCTAATTTACAATTCATAAGCAACAGTTTAATTAGGTTTTAAATTTATATATTATTATTATTCAATATTTTATATTTTATATGGCCACTGTAATTGAGGACTCAATCAGAAAATTGCTTGTTTATTTATATATTTACGTAAAAAATAAACAAATAGGTGAATTTAAATGATTTACTACCCATAAATATGATTTAGTAAAAAAAATTGCTTATAATATCATAATGACTATTCTAATATTCTTGCAAAATAGGGGGAAATGACAAACGTTTAAACCTCAATCCTTTGTTGCCGTACAATTATTTTTAAATATTTTTTTGCAAAAATAAAGAGTAAAAATGAGTTGTGAAATTAAAATCCAATTTCATACGTCTAGAACTAATTTTCCAATGTTTAAAAATCATCAAAATAGCAATATTTAGTAAAAGTTAACATTAAAATAATACATAATTAAATATCCCTGTCAGGTTCTGGCTAACACACACACACTCAATCAAATTGACTTGGAAGTCTACTTAATATGGTTTGACGGTCATTTATAATAAAATTGCTAAAATAAATAAAAAACATACAAAACATTATTTTTAACGTAATGTAATATGATGACTAGATTTCCAATGCTTCAATCCGACATATTTTGTTAAAGAAAAACAAGTACTTTAGTATTTAGTTAAGTTGCAATTTCTAAGAGGAAAACAAATTAGCAATGGACTATAAATAGTTTAATTAAAAAACACATCAAAAATCGTATTTAGATTTAAATGTGACGGGTAGCACTTACATGCAGATTGAGCCGCTGTAGTATTATTTTTGTTAAAAGCTTATAGTAGTTCACAAATTATGTTACAAGATATACAATATATGCGGGTGTGCAGTGCACGAGGCACCACCGGCCGTTGCCTTCCCGTCGAGGTCCACCAAAATAATCTGCTGCCCTCCTACTCTGGCAAGTTTTGGCCATTATTAATGATTAAATAAGTGTATAAATAGGCCCCCACAATCCATTTAAAAATATCGATATTTTAGTCTGTGCATGTTTCTATATTTGATTTTAACAAACTTCATAGTAGAAAAAAATATTGCCATAAGTAGAAAAAACAATGTTACTTGAGATCCAGGACGTTTAGGTAATATAGGTTTGTTTTCCGTATAATTATTGTTATATAACTGGTAAAGAAATACAATTCGTGACCTATGGTTATATTATGTAAGTATATTGTATAACTAAAAACAATCTGCATGTCAAGATAATGAAAAATTGTTTATAGCCTCTTGACAGGTGACCCCGATGTATTCAGTAATGCATAGACATTCACGATCGTTAGACTTTCGAACCCAAAAGGTTAATATCTTATAATGTATTATATTTTAATAATACACTATGCAAATATTTTAAGACATGACGTAGACATGTGTCCTTTCTATAGTTTATTGTAAAATTTGGTTTCATTATATATTAAAAAAATATATCGATTCATAAAATATAAACGCAGCAAACCAGTTTTCCACGTTAATTTATTATTACCGTCGCATGCAAATAACTCGTACCAGATCCATTAAAAGGATCATAAGAACTAATGAATCTTTTGTTCCTTGTATTCGCAAAGAAAACAGCGTAGACTGCCTAAAAATAATATAAGAAAATAGAACGACAGTATTGTATCTTCTTGTAGAAAACAATTAACGCCAAAACAGGATCTATTCTGAACGCCATAAATAATAAAATAATATGCGTGCTTTTAAATATGAGATATATAATATATCTCAACGTACATACATTACGGAGGCCAGCGGTATAATCTGAGTTTCATGCTCTCTTAGACATACCCAGATTTATCATGGCATATCCCAAATAAATCAGAACTGAAACAATACTCACGACTTCGGGAAGCAAATATTATTGTAATGCGTATCATGTGTGCTTTCGTCATTCGTCTAAGCTACGTCCAAGTGAGACTACAAAATACGAGCTTGCTACAATCCTTTTTTTGATCAAGCCAGACTCCGATACTGACTACATAATTGTAAACCTAATATTATGACACATAGGAATCGAACTTGGGCATTGTGTTTCATACATTTTATATTGTATATTTTATTATCCTTTTTAAAATATTATTATTAAAAGAGCAAATGGGTCTCATATTTTTTACTTATTATATGTTTATGTATTCTTTTATTTTATATACATGAAAATTTGTCTCTGTATCATAAAGTTACAGTGATTTCATACTAGCAGTGAAAGTATATTTTCACTGGCGTTTTAGGGAATTCATATTCCGATTACACTTTCGCCAATAGATGTACTATATTATTATAGACGAAAATACAATTTCACAGATATACACCGGTGAAAGTATAAGTTTTGAGAGTTGTATGGTATAGTTAGAGCTGTTACAAAGAGACAGCTTTGCAAGTAAAAAATATGAAATTAAACCCGAGTTAGTTAACTGTATAAATAAAATTGAAAAGAAATATGTAAAAAATTCAATATGCTTGGATTACTGAAATATTATTAGAACGTATGAATTTTTTATTGGCAATAGTGTTGGCAGTTCATTATCATTACACAGTTCATAATCAGAAATCAATACAACAAGCCAAGCGTGCTCTTCGGCGCCGTTCTGTAGTTATTCTTACTTTATCCGTCCCTCTGAATACCATCGCGTCCTACATACGCTTAAAAAGATTCTTCTGGTGTTCAATATGAGCTAGATATTTTATAAGTAATTTCTAAAATTAATAATTAATTGCCTATTTATATTTATAAATATTTTCTAATTCATATTATCGATTCTGATCATCCTATATTTTTTCTAACCATATATTATTTTTATTCCAACCTTTTGATATTTATTCTGACCCTGAAAAATATAATTATGACCAGGCTGTTGATAAAATTCTGACCGAGATTTGCTTTTTATTCTGACCCAAAGTTTATTTAAATTGTTGCAATTTAAATATATGGATCATCTTTTTGCGCACACGGTTCACAACATATAAATTCACTGACCTCAAGCAGTGAATTTATAAATCTATTGTGTGATATGCTTTCACAGATTGAATACTTCTACTAGTGAAATTATACTTTCACTAGGGGATATAGATCCACTGTAACATATATAAATCATACTTACATACAATTTGAATCGCTTCTCAAAAAGATGGGAGATCACCTAAATTCTTATTAAAAATTGAATTAACTGATAAAAAATATATTTTTCAAGCAAAATATGATAAGCAAACTATTAATATCTAAAAAGGTCACAAACTCAAAAAATGTACAACACTTACCAAATATTTTCTTTGAAAAATGTGAGCACGCTTTATATTAAAGTTGTTTACAACCTAAAATTTTAATAAATACGTGTTTTTAATAATATAAATTACATTTCTCGTCTTTCGCACAAAATTCGGCGATGATCGAATCGTCCAAATATTTATAAAAAAATCACAAATTGACCTTGAACAATACAGGAATCTAATAAGAATGAATGTAATTATTTTACAAACGTATCAAATTACAAATACCAAAGAAATCTTAAAAATACTTTTTGATTATATTTCTTAAATACTATTATTTAAAGGTTCATTTGAGAAACTCTGACCTGAGTGATGTCGCATGACTTTCTTCGTTTTTAATACAAAACGCAACTGGTTCCGAATATCAAAGATCAATATCGGTTTATTACCATTATTTATGTGTCATCGTCTTTAAATATTTGTAATAAGCTATGTGTGACATAATACATAATATTGGTAGTCTGATTTCTTTTTAATATATAAAGCTAAACATTTAAAGTTTATGTAATATATTACATTTTTTAATAACGTCAAAGTAATATATACAAGCACACCGTTTTATATTGCTTGTTAATGATGCTTAGTCGAATACAAGGTCATCAACTTTTATCATCATTTAACTTTCGACGAACTAATAAAAACAATGTATGTATTTATGTGAGAATATGATAATTATTATTTTATAAGATAGCTCATAAAATTGTGTGAAAGTCAAGGTATCTTTATGAAGTGTTACCGTTATACATAATAAAATAAAAACAGCACAGATGTTAGAAATCATTTATTATTAGATAGAAAGATCTTAATTTTGAGTAGTAAAATTTAAATGGTTTATGTGGATAAAAAAACAATAAATATATCAATATTTAGTTTAAACAGTAACTTTAGGCGATTATCTCAACCACCACATCCGCCTCCCGAGCATTTTGATTTTTTTGGTGGTCGATATCCTCCAGAAGTTCCCGGACCCATTAGTGGAAAGTAATCTAAACAAGAAATAAAATAAAATAACAATATTAAAATTAACAGCTCATTATTATAATCTTTTATCACCGACAATTTTTTTACAGATAAAACTCAGATTTGCAGTACGGAGTGAAACAATTCAGTATAGCATTTAAAATATATATCGTCGGTGTGAAATAGAACGTCACAACTCACAATAGTATTTGTTGAGATTTTTAAATGAAACAGTTAAAAATAATTATACTTGAATCATTAAGAAAATCAAGTGAAGTACTTGGAAATTGGTTAAGATCATTAACGAACGTCTTGTTGAATTCTGCCAAAATAATCTAATAATTCTTTAAGGCGACTATAAATTTGAAAATTACAGTTATAAATACTTGTTTAAGAAATTATTTTCAATCCGTCTAAATTTATCTGGGTATAGCGTTAGATCAAAATCTTTTAGTTAATAAATTCACAAAAAAGAGATAAATTAAAGATGATAAAAGCAATGGAATAATGAAAATATAACACATTTTAAGAACTCGTACCTTAATGATTAATTAAAGTGTGTTTTCCAGATTTATACTTAGTATTACTGTGCGTTAATTCCTTAGGATTAATTCGACTTCGTTTAACTGATTGACAACCCATTATTTACAAAAATATTTTTTGTTGTTTCTTATCAATGGACGGTAAAATTTTAATCATATGAAGGTTTTGCGCAACTGTCTACATTTTGTATGTTTGGTGTGCTAGCAAAAATAATTAGTCGAAATTGTGAATAAAAGCATTCTTCTTAATAAACAATTTAGTGATAAAAACATTGCTCTATATAATTCCATGGTAAATAAAATTTTTTGGTATTTTTGTATCAAAAAGTAGTCGCAGTACCCAAATGCTAGTACTTAGTACACCAGCATTGAAAACCTACTGCAAAGTAACAAAGTTGATTGTTATATTTGTCACAAAGAAAAAGCGAAAGAAATAAATTTGTTATTGTGTGTAGTTCTGATGACTTTTAAAGTCATGAGATTCAAAATGGGAAATATAATGATAATTTCCTTTTCAATAATGAGAACTTTTCAGAACAAAATAAGAAATATTTGTTTTCTTTATACCTACAATATTTGAGCATGAATGAATAAAGCCTAAAAGAAAATATAGACTTTACGGAAGTCAAAAAAAATGACTACTTTTAATATTATTATAATTTATAGTTTTTGTCAGTGTTTTTATTTTATCTAAAATGTTTTCTTCGTACCTTCTGTATTAATATTCCCGAAAATAAATTAAATTTCATCCTGATTGAATTGCATGAATATATTATTTATCGGTGGCAAGATGTGGATATTTTATTATATTGGATATTTTAAAATATTTCTCCTGAAAATCTATTATTCTTTGTTGTTTTTGAAGTGTTATAAGATAATTTTTAAATATACATCTATTAAGAAACTAAATCGAACAAATTACTAGAAGTTACCATAAGGAAAAATAATAAATTACCAAAAGGTAAAATCACTAAGCATAAATACTAATTAAAATCCAACATAACTGTCCTCTAAAAACCTATAATAAAAAAATCCAGCAAAGGTCGTCAAAATTAGGTAGATTTCTGTGTAAAAAAAAACGTTTTTATTTTGATTTTTTTATTATTTATCTTTGTATATTATGTTACCATTTTAACATTTTTGACCCCTATTCTTTTTTTTTCTAGATCGTCTTTTTGAATTTTAATTTCAATTTTAAAATATTCAAATTCTTTACTTTTTTTTTCAACGATTATTTTCAAGGACTTTCAACTTTTTGAATAACCGCCATTTTAACCCTTCGTAATCCAAAGTGTTTTTAATAAGTTTTGCCCTGAATCCAAGCTATTTTGAATGAATATATTTAATTAAATAATTTAATGATCATTAAATATACAAAAAAAAAAATTCTGTTATATCTTTTTATATTATATGAAATAAATTATAGTAGATCCCCCAATAACGATTTATCTAGTCACCTAACTACACGCATACAAATAGCACGTTCCCAATTTACCGTGTTATTGAGTGGGGGTCTACTGTAATTTATTTTATATAATATAAAAAAAAAAAAATAGAAATATTTTTTTTTATATATTTAATGATCGTATTCATATTCATAATTAAATATATTCATTTCGAATGGCTTGGACTTGGGGCAAAGCTTATTAAAAACACTGGACAACAAAAAGGGTTAAAATGGCAGCTATTTAAAAAGTTGAAAGTCCTTTATATCAGGCATGTGTGGTGAGATATCCTCCCTTTGGCTTGCTTATACATAAAGTAACCTGCCCCCAAATAGGACACCCCAATTTACCGTGTTATTGGGGAGTCTACTGTATATTTTGGTAGAACTAATTGAATTAATATCAGAAGTTAAATTATATATTTATAATATAAATAGTATAAGTATTAGATTAATTTATATTTTTTATATATTCATTTATTTATTTATTACTAGAATATTAATTTTTTAAATTGTAATTTTTATTTTTATTTAAACCTAATTTTTATAATTGAATGAGATTTAATTGATATTAATTCAAGAAATGTACTAATATAAATATTATTAGATTATAAAGTTTATTATTTATAAGAATTGTTTCATTATTTTTTTTCTCTTATTATATTATATGAAATATTTATGTAATAAATGAAATATTTAAAATACGTTTTATTTATTTAATTAATAATATTATTAATTTTAAGATATAATTTTTAATAACATAATAAAAATGAGATACCAGTATAAAACAGATGTCCAATATGTGTGGACAAAGGACTGAAAGGGTTAAAATATGATGGCGGATCAGACTGGCTGACGAACTAAGCTGAGATAATTTTAATATCTACCATAGAGATCATAGAGATTTATCAAAACAGTGCATTGCATACATGATTAAAATCGTTATTTCCGAATACCTAAGAGTTTTAAGAACGACTAAGCTCACAATAGCCATGCAGACTTTTGAAAGCCAGTATCGTTAATTACCGCAATAAAAACTAAACTACACGTTTATTTATGTTCTTTATATGTGTCGAGCAATAGTCATTGTATCATGCTCTGAATGTATATTGTTAAACAAATTCTTTTATCATTATCGGATGGTCGCTTGTAAGTTATACACTTTCATTAAAGAGAAGGTAGAGACGAGGTTAAACAGTACGGCCATCAGTCGAAATTAGCCTTCTCTCCCATTCGTCCAAGCTTCATCCAAGGAAATGTATATAAGACTCGACACTCACTCACTCTGAGACCATAAGAAACAATGATTTAACAGTGGACGGGTAAACAACTTATGATTATTTTAAGTAATTGGCAAACAAATAAAACTCGAGGTACTTCTCGAATAATTCAAGGAGACTGATGAAATTGAGAAAATCTGTGTCAATAATTTTCTATACAAAAATCTCAAATTAATATGATTCTAAACGAAACGTAATTTTAGAAAAAATTATTTCTTTAACCATTTATGTGCCAGGTGCAGATAAATTTGAATCGCCGTGTTTGGCTCATAAGTGCGAAATTCAGATTTATCTCACACTCAATAAAAAATAATAGATTTTACCTAAATGCTGAATTAATTTTCTAAATATAGCTCCATGAAAAATCACGTTTAAAATTAATATTATACCATAAAATTAGTCATTATACAGTAAGAAAAAATTAAAGATTTAATTCTGGAGGTGAACATAGATGCAGTTTAGAATGAATATAAACATAAAAAATCATAATTAAATCTTTAAATTTTTTTTTTGCTGTATAATTGACCAATTTTTATGAAAATTAATTAGGCGTTTAAAGGGTTGAGGCTTAGAAGATTACTTGTAAATCAATTGGTGATTTTTGGGAAGCTTCAGCTAAAAGAAGAAGACGTCAACCAAACGACGTTAATCAGTAACAATAAATGTAAACAATATTTATTAAATTAAATAATAAAAACGCAATGATAATGATGTATGTTCTGAAAGAAGTTTTTAGAGGTCAAAAATAAGCATTCCAGGGTATTACACAAAATAAATTAGACAACAGCATATAGTGAAAGTCGATCTCGAGTGCAAAGGGTCAATAGCTTAAAAATATGTTTAGTGTTGTGATAGTCTTCTTTCAAGCCGACAAATTGTTAATCATATCATAAAGATTTACCAATATTGCTCCCCAGCTTTTGTCCTGAAGATTTTCCTGCATTTTTTTGTATTAGTTCTTGACGTTTCTTCTCCTGCTTCTATTCAATAAATAATAGAGTATTAAATCAATACATTATTCACAAATAAACAAAGATTCATCACAATTTACCTCTATTTCTTTTTCTTGAAATTCTTTAGCTTTTGAATCAAATAGCTCTTGTTGTTTTAAACGAGCAGTTTCTATTGCGCTCATTCTTTGAACTACTACGTCAGGATCTAAAACACCGCATACAATGTAACGTTTACTGTTACATTGTATAACCATTATAAACGTATTAACTAACCTTTATGATAAGCAGCATCCTCCCTTTGTATTTCCCACTTTTTTAAAATTGGTTTACTCTTAGTGTAGATCCAAAATATGACGACCGAAGCGAATATCACAAACCAGCCGTAAGCAGCAAGGAACTGTAAAACTAAAGGAATAGTTTTTCGATAAAAGTGATTTTTTAAATATTACATTTAAATACTCACAATAAACAAATGGGTTAAACGTGGGTAGGAAAGATTCCGGATTGTTATTAATTTCCTCTGCCAGTTTTTCTTCGTTTGGGTCCATTATGACGATATTTTTGTAAATCTAGAAAATTACGCAAACAATAAAATAGTCATTAAATGGAGAAACAGTAATTAAATGACGTTTAAGAAAAAACACTATATGTCGTATTAAAAGTACACACATGTAATCACTACAATATTACTTAAGCAATTAACATACCTTAAAAATATTAAGTATCGAAAGTTGTAATGAAATTGGGCAATCGACAAGCGATACGTCACACTCAATTCTGTCAAATGTATTTTTTGGCCATAACGATACTTATTTCGGCCGTACGTAATCTTAGTTTTACAATTATTTTATTAATTTATTTTTATTTTTTATTATTCTATAAAAATCTGCAATGACGTCCCTGACAAGTATCAAATGTATTCAAATACCAATTTGCATAAAAATATATTAAGTAGATTTCAATAGAAATTCATACTGCTTATTGCAGAAATTTTCTTGTTGTAATTTCTAAAAAATGCAGAAGCTCTTTGTTAATGTGAGATTTTGATAATATTAAAGTCGGACAATCACCTTTTCTTTTCTCGACTATATCCAGAAAATCCTATGTCCCCCTCAGTTAAAATGTTGAACTGTAAATTTTTGCTTTACAAAGTAATACCTATAATGCAACAGAAGCATTTGCAACTTTATTTTTTTTATTAAATAAAACCGGGATGGCAGCTTTAGGCCGCCATAAACGGGCGCTTCCTCTGCCTGAGCAAAATGCCAGCGCTGCACATAAGGCCGAATCATCAATTTACGACGACAAAAATATAAAACATGATTTTATTTGATATTCTGATCAGAAGTGCTTATGAGGAGACTACTTAATAATTATCTTTCAAAAAAATAGTTAGTTGAGGTCAGGTACTCATAGTTTTCTAATTAAAAAAAAAAACAGTTTCATATTAAATTATATCTGTATTTTGATATAATGAGATAGGTACATAATTTACAATTTTGATTAAAATATTATTTTACATCCACATAATCATCTTTATCATCATCATCAGACTCCTGATCACTATTACTCTCAACTTCATCACCACCACAGAAAGTAGGCAGTCTTAGCATGCTTAATACAACTTCATTGAATTGTGTTTTTTGTTTTTTAGGTTTTTTTCGTTTATTTGTCACAATAGGGTCCGATGCTACTAGCATCCAGTTAAATATGTCACTATTGGTGTTGATTCTTGAAGTTTTTCTGGAGTGATATTGTCTTAATTTTTTATAGTCTTTATGGCCTGACTCAATTGCATCTTCTGACAGTTGGCCTATTGGCAAGGGTAAAGATTTTATAATATCAGCTCCATGTATTAAGAGTTTGTGAACACTAGCACTCATTTTGTACCAACCATAAAGTGAAATGGCTATTTGTGCTGTTTCAAAGCAATACTTTTTAAATAGTTCTTCTTTGACGTAGTGCCCACAAGAAATGATAGAAAGTATGTTTGAGAATCTTTCTATTAATTCTTTGTCGATTCCAGTTATTTTTGAAACAAGCAAAGGATTCTTGAAAAAGATTCGTGCTGTGTTACCGTCATTGCTATTGCCTCCACCTTGTTTTGGTTGATCAACAACGAGGCCCATTTCTTGATAAAATTCAGTCACTATTATACTTTTTCTATCCCTTACTTTTTCTTTTGCAAATTCCCCTCTTGCTTGCCACTGCTGTAATTCTAATTTATATGCAATATGCAGTAAATATTCATAACATCTAAGATGTGCATGTAGTACAGAAATGCCATATTTAAAGGTGTCTTCATCACAGACTCTGTTCTTTTGTATATCTAGATCATTTAGATCTTTAGGAGTAGCCTTACAAATATTGCACGCTTGCGAACTTGAAGTATCAGTTAATATGTTTACAGTTTTTCCATCAAGCATCGTACATATTGGAATATGTATGAATTTTATTGCCTTAGTCCCTAGAACAATTACTGTGGGTTCTAATTGCAATATTTGTGTTTGTACTTGGTTGTATTCATATTTCACATTTTGGACATTTTCTCTTTTTATTTTGAAGCTAATTGGACGGCAATACCTTGTCGATGATGGTGTCGGGTTTTTCCAATATATTTTTTTATTGCTTTTGTTAGGTTCACACATTTGTAGTGGCACAATCGTACATAAAATTATGTTGGAATCCGCATATTTTGAATTGTTTGCGAAATTTTGTTTATATATACTGTGTCCACCACTGCCATCTAGGCCCCATTTATAATACATTTCGATTGTATCACAGTCCTCCGAAATATTCTGCAGAATCACATCAGCTTGTACTTGTGCCAGACGTTGTGTAGTATGCGTCAGAAGATCCAGCAGTGGTACTACAGCCTCATTTTCTGTAACCTTAATATTTGAAGGATAACATTTTTTCTTTGCCTCTACTATTGCATGATATGAGGGATAAATATCAGCCCCTCTTTCTTTTGCTCCAAATCGCATTGTCATATATCCTTCTTTTGTCAACCCAAGATCCACTATAAGACCTAAAGCTTCTTCAGGACTGTACGGTCTTATAGTAGTAGCAGATGATGATGTATCATGCACCACTTTCATTTTTTTTAGTCTTCTGGGCGTAGATTGGATAGCTAATTTTACAAGTTGGGCTGCAGTTCTCTTGCCTGATTTCACCAAGCTAGAACCTGCAGCCAATATCAAATCACAGTTTTTCTGAACTGTGATTTGATATAATTAATTCAACGTGTCGTTGCTTACTGCGCTGAGAACTCTCTTCGAACAATTTTTTGGTCTGCCGCGCCTCTTTTGCTCTGAACGATTTGATGCTGATGACGGAAGCTGTGATGGTTGTACAAGTATCTCCGGGAGTTTTAAGTCTTCATCAAGCCATTTCATGTGCTTGTTGTTAAAACGCTCGTACATGTAATTACAACCACGCCATTTCGTCAAAAGCTTTGTGATAAACATTTTGACTATAAGTTTTATTTGTTTTGTACAATTTTCAGAAAGTTCACTAACACCAAACTTATCCAAAATATACCGTAATAATTGTTCATTACACTTTAATGACGATAATTTGTAAAACTGTTCATTTTTTAACACTAAAAATAGTTATTTTCTCTTAATCTTCACTTCCTTAAGAGCAGGATCGCCACGACTACCTGAAAATAATAAGCTCGATTTAACAAAGGGGGAAGGAAGGGGACTCGAATTTTACTTTTTTATATTAACTATAAGACATTTCTTCGAACTAGTAAAAAAAATTAGTGTACTTTTTGGAACATTTTTTATAACTCTAGCTTAAGTTAACATTTCAATATTTTATTTAAACAAAAATTGTATTTCATAAAACATATATTATATCTATACTACGTATAACTGTTACGTTAACAATAATTTAATATTAAAGTACATACCTGAAGCTTCAATATCCATGTTTAAAACCTTGTGATTTCAAATTTAGGAAAATAGGACGAGCGTAGTTACTCCGTCGACAATTCAGGCGCAACTGACCGATATTGGCCGTGCGGAAGATAACCTAACTTTGCAGGCACGTGCCAGCACGTGGGTGTTGCACTAACAAAAAAAAAATACGGAGCATTGCGGACTGGTTAATAAAGAACGTTTTAAAAATATTTGTGATTAATTTGAAGAGAATACTTTTTCGTATTTTTGGCGCCGTAATTTAGTTAATTGGCCTTATGTGCGCTGTACACTTTGTTTTACAATGGTGACTTTGGCTACGGGAAGGTGACGGATGGCAATTAGACACAGATTGAGCCGCTGCAGTAGTATTTTATTGAGTATTTATTCAATTACATGTTATGAGGCAGCAGGCCGGACTCGCAATCATGAGCCCGCCAAAGTCTGCTAGTCGAGAGAGTCCGTCACGCCAGTGTTACCAGAGTGCCGCCAAGTTTTGGCTACAATAAACCTAAATAAATACATATAAATAGGCTGCCTACAAAGCTATTAAAAAATAAGGGTTTATTAAATATAATTTTAGAAATAAAAGTTAAGTTAAAAATATTACATAATTTGGCTGACCCACACAGATTGAGCCGCTGCAGTAATATTTTTATTAAAGTTTTTTTTAGCTAGCTTACAAATCATGAGACATGATAATATATGTAAATAAACGGTGGACGAGGTACCACTGACCGTTGTCTCCCCGTCGAGGTCCACCAAAAGAACGTGCTACCCTCCACCGATGTCACGTCACTGCTACCAGAGTGCCGCCAAGTTTTAGCCATAATGAATAAATAAATAAATAGATAAATAAACACCCACAATAATGTTAATTTATCGTATATGCCTTCAAAAACAATATTCTTATAATATTAATACAGACAAAACTTGAGGTTTTTTATTACAAATATTATCTACAGATAGTTTTATGTATCACATAGGTACTATATGGATAACTCTTATGTGTTGCTATAGTAACCAAACAATAGATATTCTAAAGGCATTTTTATCTGCTCTGTTCTAAATTAGTTGAATATGGCTGGAAAACGAAAATTCGTGAAAACAATTAGAGAGCATGATTATTTATTTGGTTTGCTCGGCAAAATAATACATAAAAATCATATAAGTTTAACTTTTTTGCATTTAATATTTTTTAGATAACACATTCACCGTTCCTGGTGAAAAAGATCACAATAGAATGATACGCAAAGCTGCAATAGTCACTGCTGAAGTGGTAAGCATAAAATTGTACTACTATAAAAAAAATTGTATTAATGTTTTTATCGTCTCATTACAGTCAGTTAAACCTGTTTTTGAACAAATGTTCAGTGACTTAATATCATATCCGAGAGTTAATAAAAGTATATTAATGAATTATTTTCTTCAATTAATTATAATTTCAACATATTTACGATGATGATAATTAATTCACAGCATACATTCCCAACGCACATTTACCAGAACATATTGATCTTTCTTATAACGCTCGCATAGAAAATATGGAAAATATCTCACAGACAAAAACCATCGATGGAAAAGACAGATTTAAATATTTTAGAATGTAAGTATCTGATTAATTAGGTCGTATATTATATGTTTAGAAAGCACTTATTCTATTCAGGCCTAAAACTTTTGCTCCCGTGGCTTTAACTGAGTTGGAATTAAATAAATCTGCTAAAAGTGCATCGATACAAATCTCTCCGAAAGGCGCATTAGTTAACAAAAGCGTACAAACAGTATACAGAGAATCTAGTTCTCAAACCGATCCATATCAACCGGATTATAGAATTAGAGAAGGATGTGATGAGACACCTGAAGTTTTACTTTTGGAAAAACTACAGCTCGGTAATATGTATATAATTTAATTGTTTTTGTGATTCAAAGCTTTATAGATATTTTTGTTAATAGATAAGGATCAAATAACTAGCGGAATAGATAAGTCGACGATTCAATGGGTGAAAAGGTCAAGAATTAATAGAGCTTGGTCTGAGATCAATCCTACCTCGAGTGTGCTTTCACAATTGGACTATTACGAGAGGAAGACTAGAGAAAAGGTCTGCGTTTATCGGAGTCGAAACCTTTTATGAATAATTTTACAACAATTATATCTTTAAGGAAATCGATAAGATTCTATTGGAGAATTTGCAAGCGTGTGGAAATTATTTATTAGCGATATCGAAAGTTGATACAAAAAAAATGGAACGTTTGTGGATATGCAATGAAGAGAAATTAGAAGTAGAAATTGAACGAATCAAAAGAAACAGAGACAGGGGTATTTCGACAATTTTATTTATAATATTTATAAAAACATCCAATAATCTGAATTAATTTTGGACAGATATAAGAAAATTGGAAATTAAAAGAAAATTGAAGGACACAAAGATTGAACATTTAGTAGCATGGCCTCCATGTGTTTTAGGAAGAATACCTTTCATAGCGATAAACTCAAACTTTTTACCGACCTTCAATGGTAATTATAAATAACACAACGATACCCTTATTTGATTTTAATTGTGTTATTATTTTACAGATTTAAAGAATAAGTCTTTCAAGTTTGAGAAAAATTCTCCTATCTATGAAAGATCCTGCTCAAAAAATAAACATGAAAGGCATCTTATGAATATAAAGAGGGAAATGAAAAACAAATTAATTTCTATATATTAAAAATATTTAATTCAAACATTGTTATAAAAATATATAATACAATAAATAAATTCAATTTTTATAAAGATTGTCATTATTGATTTTATTTTGTTGTAAAAATAGATATTTGTTAGTCAATTTTATATAAAATAAATTTTCAACAAAAATATTACAAGGCTCCTAACAAGACTTTTTCTTTTTTAACCTTTTGTGCTGGTAAATTATTTGTCATATCTACATCAACACGATCCGTACTAGCATTTCCATTAGAATTTTCATTGTTTGTGTCGAGTGTTAGTCTATTTAGCTCTTCTTCGAGCTCATCTAAATCGCTTGTTTCATCCAGTGGAGATGATATAGCTTCTTCTATTCTTCTGTATTCTTCCATTGCCTGTATAAAACAAATAAAAAGTTAACAAAATCTTATATAATATATACAATAAAGCATGAGGATCATAAAAAATGCATACATCTTTAAGGTCGTCCATTGTATCATTAACGGCATCTTCTTTTAGACCAAGCGATTCCACACTTCTCAATGCACTAAGACCCGATCTAAAATTTAAATATATATATTATTTATTATGATTTTTTTGTTGCAATATGACAACCAGGTAAACACAATCAACAACCACTAATTAAGTAGTGAGACAGCATATTGAAATATTAGTCGGCAAATCAGTGGTTTATTTTTTATTTATTTTATTACAGCTTATAATCAATAGATGATCGACTGGAATTATAATTGTATAATAATCACCAATTCCGATCTCCAAGACGTGATAGAAATTGAAAAAAACTAGCCTGAACCCAGATCTTTCAGGTATTAGTCACCGACTTATACCGCTGGTATATTAAATACATAAAAATAAAAACAAATACCTATAAACTTGGATTACTTCAGCGTCTACATGCGTTTGCTTAATTGTTTCAGATAGTTCCATAAGAGAATTTATAGTGTTAGAGAGTTTTGTCAATCGGACTTCTAGACTTTTTTTCTGTTTCAAATAGTGCATCGCCTAAAACATGATATATAAGTATAGTTCAAGTTACATTTAAAATTGAAATAGTACATCACCTACCATATGCTTGTTTTTATTGGCCAAGTTTTGTTTTACTTTATTCATAGTTTCTAAAATGTTTTCATCTACTTCGTTCATTTTACCATCTAAACGGCGCATAGCTTGAGATAATTGATTCAGACATACTTCGCTCTCGTGTATTGGAGTTACTTTATTTTTTTCGTCTTTAGCTAAGCACAAAATATATTTATATAATTCCAACGACTATACAAAAATGAAAACACACTCTTCATACCTAATTTATATACCGAATAATTCAATGAATAAAATGCCAGATTATGTGAAATCAACCAATTCATAATCATGGTTAGAGTGTCATTATCAAAAGTGACGCCGCCACAAGTCACCAATTTTTGAAAGTCAACTATCGTTCCGACCTTAGAATCCTCTGGAATCGAATTTAAGAAAGAAATCGATTGTTTCTAAAAAAATAACATAACAAAAAAATAGCATTAAAAGAGTGATATTTAATTACAATTTTTACTTACTTTCAAAGTATCCATGTGAACAAATGAGATTGAATCGTAAGTAACAGGCTTTGCAGACACAAACGACGAAATTATGGCACCGGCTGTCCAAGAACCCAATTTTACAACTTGCTTCATGCCGAAATGAAGCCAAGTGTTTTGCGGTACTTTCATGAAATTAGCTTTATGTTGAATTATACCAGATCTTAAAATATATAATATTAAAATAATACATTTTTTTAAAATACAAACAAATAATTGATGTGCATACTGTATCATATTATCAAAAACAGTTTCGATACATGCGGGCGTTTTGTTTTTTCTACGGAAGACGGATTTGATGTCTTCGATTGTAAACGACGAACGGTTTGTTGCTAGACACCACTTGGCTATTAAATCCTTCCAAATGGTCATTTTCGATTCCCAGTCTACAGGATTTAAGTTTTTGTGGCGAAACGGCGCAAAGACAACGCTCATTCTCATGTCGTCGTCCCAACATTCTGGTAATATTTCTTGCGGAATCAAGGTAACTTCCATTATCAAACTGCGATACGCAAATAATTTCTAAAAAATATTAAATAAAATACACGTGAGATATAACAAGGGGTATAACAAATTTGTCTATAAATAATAACTGTCAAGGTTTTTTTTTTTTTAATTTGGACTAAGAAAGAGATTTAGCGGGTATTAATAAATCATCCCTATTTTTAAAACAAATATAGTTATGTTACGCATATTTTTAATACTTTTGTACTTGTTAGTTAGCATGGCATCACGCTCAAAAACCATATTATGTACAAAAATAAGTTAATTATGTAGCGACTCTTATGCATCAAACATGAATCTGAGCTCCTTGATTCTTTATCCTGATGTTTTTTGGTATTTCTAATTTTTTGGCCGTTTGATTATAGATGAATGTTAAATGAAAGTTGTGGTTGGACTGGATTTAAGGTAATGGGTGGAGATGTGATTGGTAGTTGGTGAATTAGGATAGTTTAGAGGGGGGTGGTGTTTGAGTATAGGTCCGCTAAGGTTTGTAAGTAAGGTCATCTTTGACATCGGCTACCTCTTTGCTCCAAAAACATCTTCGCTGAACGGACTTCTTTGACCTTGGATTTACGCCTGGCTTTCTGTTACAGCAGAGGTGTACAGCGGGCAATTAAAGACATAAAAAACGGAACTGCTTAAAAACGATCAGTTTTAGTAATCAATCAGAAGAGAATTCTACAGCATGATAACACTAGACCACGTGTAAGGATTACGTATGACAAAATAAGAAAGCTGGATTTAGAAGTTCTGCAACATCCACCATATTCATCTGATGTTGCACCTTCGGATTATCATATTATTTAATCGATGAAGTCTTCAATGTTAAATAAGTCAAAAGTCACTTTGAGTCCTATTTTAATGGAAAACCGTCAGAGTTTTATAAAAGAGCAATTAAAAAACTACATATTTTATAGAAAAAGATCATTGAAAACAATGGAAATTATTTAAAAGAATAATAATGTATACATTTTCTTAAAATATTTTTTTTGCCACATTAAAAAATATGACATTTGTTTTCGCTTTACCAATATATTTCGATTTCGATTTACCAAGTTAGAAAACAATATGTTACCAGAGAATGTCTTAGTATTTATATATAAGTTGTATTTAATGAAAATAGAAACAAATTAAGGATAATTAGGTATAAGAAAACGAGTACGGTCAAAGGAGTGTTGTTTGGAGGTATGAATTTGTGTAATAATATTCCTAAGACAATTCGCAAAAATAAAAATGTAGCAGGTTTTCTCAATGAAATAAAGAAACACTTTCGTGCATTAAAAAATAAATTATAAAATGTATTCTGTTTGTGTTTATATTTATGTTTTGATTAAATTTGTTTAGTGTATAAACACTTAACTATATTATCTAAATAAATTAATAAAATAAATAATTAATTAGTTATTTCAACATTTAGTTAAAAAAATACACTAAATATAAATATTGGGGGTAGGGGGATCTATGTTTTCACGCAGGCAGCCAACCTCCTAGCCGCGGTCCAATGTTCTTTTAAGAGACATCTTAAATATCCAACATGATCGATTACAAATTGTTTATTCGTAATGTAAAATTGTCATAATCGCCGCAATAAGCCGAAGTAAAAATAAATATTGCGCAATTGTTTTGAAATATTTCTTGTGCAAATTTGACATGATTGGCAGATATTTCTGCAGTGGCAACACCTGGCGCTCGAACACAGAAGCGTATATCGTATCGCGGACTGGCGACCTGACGGCGAGCGGTCGAAGGCGAACGGCGTGGGGGCACGCACGTAGTCATGTTTTCTCTCAACACTCTCAACGTGCAGAACCAAGTGCGTCGTCCTTCCGTGCGACTATACCACAATATTCGCCCTTACTATAACCTCTCTTGCCCTTTGCAGATATTATACAGTCTGAGCCAACTGTCGGGCAGGCGGAGCACATTGCACGGTCACAAGGCCAAGAGGCGTCTGCAGACGAGCGAAGCCGAGAGCGACGAGAGCCTTCGCGAGGCCATCCTCCACTATGACGTTTCGCTGCTGGCCGACATCCAAAACAGCGTCTGTCGTCAGTTGTCCAAGATGCAGGACAGACGCTACGGTCGCAACGGAGACTTCTGCGAGGCCTTGGACCCCTGGAAGGTCTCGTTCGTGTCCCAAGACTCGTTCGCCCTCAACAAGAACCGCACCAGACCCGATGCTATATTGACTAATTTACAAATAACCCTCAACCCCGCCAGTATATTATCCAACAATTTTTCTGGAGATCTCTTAAGCGCGCGACGTTTATCACGCGTGAGGTTCTCGGTACGCGGCTTCAAAACGGACCGCACTGTCGTCACGGAAAACCAACGAAACCCAACCCTGGTGCAACGAATCAAGAAAATTTTAGGTAATTATTTCATTAAACTGCTTTTCCTGTTGCTATCCAACAGTACAGGAAAATAATTTTCTTATAAAAATAACTAATTGTTAGTTTACTAATTTATTAACGACAATTTATCGATTTTAAATGTCAAACTGGCTCCATTTTATAATTAAATGTGCAACACAGTTTAAATCACATACAAATTCATGATCATCTTGTCTCAGAAGGTTAGGTTAAACTTCGTAGCTAAAACCGGTTTGATATGAAAGGAGAAGCAGCAGGGATGTCATTTCAGATTTTTCCAAGAGAGGGCAAGAATTGCCCAGTCATTGGTAGTATTTTTTTTAGACGTCGCTGCATAGACGCGTATTCGTCATTGTACGCTTGTTGTACGCCTGCTTGCTGCGTACATATAAACTAACGAAATATTATTTGACTTCCCACCTCACTCCAAGCTTTCTCAGTAATATCTTTTCTTGCATAATTTGCAAGATTACTATTATAAGGACACTGGTACTTTTCGACGATCTGAAAAAATTTAGCAGCTGAAATTGCCATTGTTTTCTACACGTTCACGCAGTTCGATACGCTCGGGCGTCTGACATGCTTGACGACTGTCGTCACGAAGCTTGCATGCAGCGACGTGAGCGTGACGTTGCAGCTCCGTCGACAGTGTTTCGTTAGTTTATATGTACGCAGCAAGCAGACGTACAATAAGCGTGCAATGACGAATAAGCGTCTATGCAGCGACGACTCCGTGGACAGTAGGCGTAAGATTCACAATATTTAATTAAATGACATGCATTTTTCTGGCCAAATTCAAGGAGGTCCCTGTTTAGTTTAAATTCTAGGTTTTCAAGCGTTCATATTAACACTTTATATAATCCAAATCTTTTTAGAGTCGAATAAAGCAAATCTAAACCGAATTTTGACTAATAGGAGAAGGCAAAAAACAAGCATCATTTCTCAGCAGTCAAAAGTCGCAGTCGGAACGCTCAGTTATCTAGCGTTCATATTACGACTCTTATAATAATATTACAAATTAAATAAGGAACATATAAACCAATAAAAGAGCGCAAAAAATAATTATCACTTCTCAAAAGTCAAAAATCCATGTCAAAAGCAATAAAATCGTGATGAAGCCATCGCAGTGAGAACGCTTCGTTACCGAGCGTTCCCATTGCGAGGACTCCGTCACGATTTAATTGCTTTTGAAGTAAATTTTTGACTTCTGAGAAGTGTTAATGGTTTTTGCGCCCTCATATTGACCAAAATTCAGTTTGAATATACTTTAACCAATACTTTTATATTATAAATCCATAGTAATACCGGTAAGGATAGCTGTATCATTAATGTGCAGGCAAACTATGGAGCAATAAGCGAGATGCGATGTCTGTCTGTAATACTACTTCTGCTTATTTTCCCCTAAGAGAAATATTTTCTATTGGGTTTGGGTTTGAACAGCAAATGGACGTTTCGTTTTTAGAGCAGCATATAATTTCACTATCACCTATCAGTGAAAATATATTTTCGCTATTAAAAATATATATCTAGTGGTAAAAATGTATGTGGACTTCACTAGTGAAAATATAACTTCACCGCTTGCAAATAAATAATGATAAGTATGTAAATGTATATATTACTACTTGTGGAAAAGTTGAAATCATATAATTTTACTAGCACATGCCAGATAAATCATATTTTCACTAGTAAATATATATCTACTGGTGAAAATGTATTTCGATATGATTTCACTGAAATGAATTCAATTCAAGACTGTCGGTGGTCATTTTTTAATATTTCGATTTCATCAAAATGCATAGTATTTTATTAAATAACATGTATTTTTTTGGCCAAATTCAAGGGAGGGAGGCAAATGATATCCTTGGGAAGCAGCTGCTTCCTTGATCTTTTTAATCCCGATCAATGCTCGACGTAGCTCCACACAGTGCGAGTTCTGATGAGCTCTCATGTGTTCCAAGTCGGAAGTAGTTACTAGAATCTCTTCATGAACATTTCCATCAGGAGCTTAATTTATACATAGGAGGTTTTTTTTTGCTAACCCACTCTCAACACATGCACTAAATGCAGAGATTTGAGAGCGGATAATTAGATTTGCCGTTTTTCTTATAAAAATCGTGAATGTTTGAGTTTGTACATGTGGAGATTTGGCAACACTGCACGTGCTGTTCCGCATTCCATCTATCAATATTATCAATAACATACCATTATTTTGTATAAATCCACTAGATGGTCCAATTTAAGATATTGTTAGCATAACAAAAATGCAGTTGTCAACAAGTTGTAAAGACTAATAACATTATGAATTATAGCACTTTTAACGCGTCAAGTGCTTTCTACCTAAAACGATAGTCCTTACATCATTGTCTATGTAACTAATTGAAGAATACGGTAATAATTAAATGATAGTCTTCACTTAACTTAACCACAACACTTATTTTCACTAAAAAAAAACAATACAGTTATTCATTATCTTTATTCTCATGATTTGTCATGTTTTCTCAAGATTCACAGATTGTGAATCACAATATAATAAAAAAAGGAATATATAATCACAAATAGTGGATAAGGTTTAAAACTACCGAATGTTTCAATATTTCATTCAATAATTTTTTACTAAATCAATTATTTTTACGCCTTGATTCAATTTTTTAACTGTCATGTAAAAGGATCAAGAAATTATAAATATTAATTTACTAAAAAATATCAAGATATTTGTCTTTATGTAATGCAATTGCACCCCTAAGAATTAAATTTTTTGGGTATGTAATTATATGTACAGTACGATAATGACAATTTAATGGTACTTTCCCATTGCTGAGAATTAATCGCAAGCCTAAAATATTATATACTTTTCTAACAGGCAAAATACCTAAAACACAAATATCGAACATTTCACGTCTACTCTAATTTAATCTGATTATGCTATAAGTTTTAGCATGCATCAAAATGCTTTATTAGAAATAGCATTATCTGTTGGTTATTGTGTATAAAAAAAATAATCATCCCCATGAATGAGTAACCAATGTTAACCAATTTCCCCACGGACGAGTTAACTTGCATGTTTTAATATTGACTGATTTATGATGTGGATGAAGCTCCCCATGAACTAAAATGTGACAATTTTTTGTCCTTCCATACAAATACTATAATATTATTGTTCGTTCATCTATAGGTTCCAAATTCTCTATTGCTTATAAAAGCCCTCTTCTGTCAGACTTAATTGTACTAGTTAAATATAATTTTTGGAAAAGTATATTATCTGAAAGTTAGTAGTTTCTTTGTTTTTCTACATTCATTTAACTGTGAAAAACAATTAAAAGAAGTCGATAGGCTTCTGAAAACCTTGAATTTTCGGGCTGACTCGTTGCCTAAGAAAAATGGTCGTTATCTCAGAATGTCGTCGCAACTATTTACATTTACCCAATTGCATTAAAATAATCCATGAGCGTTTCTTTCAGATTCATTATCATCATCATTGATAAATAAATGTTTACGATTAAATTCGTAGGCAAAATCTCACTAGGTATTATCACTTTCGCTATTGGAAATATTTTCCTTAGTTTCTTGATTATATTCACTAAAAATAAATATTATTTTCATAATAATGCAAATGCTATTTTGCGGAATATATTATCATCGTCAACTACATTACAATTATAAAATAATCATTTTTCCTCGTCACTACTTACAATTTTCTCTTTTAGCACTGTCGGCTGTAGTTAAAAACAATTATTAATTTATTTAAAGAAAATATGTATGTAAATTTAAAAACAAAACTTTTAAGATTGTGAACCGTAGATAACAATTCACATGTCTGGGCTTTGACAATAGTCGAGTATTCGACGAGCGGTTGACACAGACTGGTCAAAAAATTGTTTCCAAAATCCATCTATGGATTAACAGACTGCAACGAATTTTTGTGATTTGACAATTACTGGTGAAATGGTTGATAATTACTGTAATATATTAATAGAAGTATCTCTGAGTAACTATCGAAATAAAATACTGGAAATTTTATCATCAAGTCGCTCAAAAAGGCTTCAGAAAATATAAATTATATTGAGCATGACATAGATGCCTTTGGACTGCAATGGTAAAACCATTTTGGGCTTCTAAGGGTTAATTAAAGATGGAAACATTTTTTGGTTTCTTTTTTAAAACAGCTTATGTTGAAAGTTGTAAACCAAAAAAATGTTAATTATGTCGATTAAGTTATTTATTCACAATCAATTATCCTCACAATGAATTGTCAATTAATTTTTGGCAACAAATTAAATGGTCAGAATAAAAATCAAATCTCGGTCAGAATTTTATTAACAGCCTGGCCATAATTATATTATTCAGGGTCAGAATAAATATCAATGAGTCAGAATAAAAATAATGAATGGTCATAATTATGTTATTTAGGGTCAGAATAAATATCAAACAGTCAGAATAAAAATATAAGGCGATCATGTTGGACAGATTAGATGTGTTGGTCAAAACATTGAACACCCCATGAATAACTCGCAATGAATCTATTTAATTGTGTTCAGAACGAAGCTGGAATAACGACAGAGCGGCGGCAGAGAGCACGCTTAGCTTGTGTTGAGATCTGACCATGTTGCGAGCCCAACCAAGCAAGTAGTTGCTCCTCAAACACTTTTAGTCAACTGAAAAAATAATTCTGACCAATTAATATAAATTCTGACCCAAAATATACGAGCTTTAATTTTCCATAAATCGTGAAAAATTATTACTTATGTTACGAGGGCAACTGATTCATTTAATATTCTTTTATCAAATTTTAGGTATAGGCACATCAAAACCTAAATCTCAAATTGACAGCTTATCAAAATTAGAAAACATGATAGTCAACGCCGAAGGAAAAATAATGAAATCCGACGAGAAGGTCAGAGTCAAGTTGGCTTTCGCCGAGGGATACCTGGCTGGCAATAATCCTGAAAACCAAAAAGGAGCCAAAACAATGAAATATTTGAAACTAGTGCAACAAGTCCTAACAATAGTTATCTTCTTAGCGATTTTGATCAGTCTTATGACTTCCGCAAGCGGATCTCCATTTAGGTATACTTTATAAGTTAAAATTTCGATTTGTTTAATAACAACCCATACTAATTTTAATATGTTTTATAGAATCCAATTGGGCAGCCAAGTCGAAGTGGATCCGGAAGAGATATCGGTGACTTTCGATGATGTAAAAGGTGTAGATGAAGCTAAACAGGAATTGAAAGACGTCGTAAGATATTATTTTATAATTTAATCCATGTCGCTTATTATGCACGTTACTAATCTTATGTTACTGTCCTAGGTTGAATTTTTAAAATCTCCTGAAAAGTTTTCAACCTTGGGTGGAAAGTTACCTAAGGGAGTATTGCTAGTAGGTCCTCCCGGCACCGGCAAAACTTTATTAGCGCGAGCGGTGGCGGGAGAAGCCGGCGTTCCGTTCTTCCATGCTGCAGGTCCGGAATTTGACGAAGTGCTTGTCGGTCAAGGCGCCAGAAGAGTGCGAGATCTTTTCAGTAAGATTATTAAAATTCATCATAATATTTGTATTGTTAATAATTGTATATTATTATAGAGGCCGCCAAGGAACGGGCTCCGTGCGTCGTGTTTATAGATGAAATTGATTCCGTCGGTGCTAAGAGAACTAATAGCATTCTTCATCCATATGCCAATCAAGTGATTTTCAATAATATAATAAGAAAATATGAAGTGAAATGTTTATGTGTTGTTTTATTATCAGACTATCAATCAATTGCTATCTGAAATGGACGGATTTCACCAAAACGAAGGAGTCATTGTACTCGGAGCAACCAACAGGCGGGACGATTTAGATCAAGCTCTTTTGCGTCCGGGGCGGTTCGACGTTGAAGTAATCATTCATAAATTAGTAATTAAAAGCACTTTCGTTAATGCATATTTAGCATAAATATTGTTTTAGGTAAATGTTCCAATACCAGATTATTCCGGTCGAAAAGATATCCTAGATATGTATCTAGGCAAAGTTTTGGCCAACGGAGATGTCGATGTCGAACTTTTAGCGAGAGGCACAACCGGATTCACAGGCGCCGATCTTGAAAATATGGTGAATCAGGCGGCGCTCAAGTGGGTTTATTTCAGCTCTATGCCTGCAATGTATATGGATTTTAAACATTATTTTGCTATTTTTAGAGCTGCCATGAACGGAGCTAAAACTGTATGTATGAAGCATTTTGAAGCAGCTCGAGATAAAGTATTAATGGGTCCTGAAAGAAAATCCAGGTGTGTATTTGCAATTAAAGATATTTTATATGTATATGTATGTATAATAAAAATAAATGTTACTTTATCTTAGATTGCCTGATGAAGAAGCTAATCTAATAACTGCTTACCACGAGGGAGGTCATGCAGTAGTAGCATATTACACAAAAGTAAATTATATTAACTCTTTGGTTGCCGGATTTTAAGTCACAGTTAAAGAAAAAATCCGATACATTTTTAATGGGCTTCATAAGATATTTTTTTATTATTATGTAATAAATCAATAGATAAATAGTAATCTAAAAGACTCGGCAATCAAAGGGTTAAGCGAATTCAAAATTTATAATGATGGGTTATATTTTATTTTTGCATTACTGTTTGATAGGAATCTCATCCTTTACACAAAGTCACCATCATTCCACGCGGTCCATCTTTGGGTCACACGGCTTATATTCCAGCGAGAGAGAGGTAAATACGGATCGTTATCTTAAATTTTAATTTATCTAACGTCCCATTTTGAATTGGCATAACCTATTTGCGTATCATAGCATCGTTTATTTGCCTGTAAGAATTCTTTAATCTTTATTTCTTCAAGTACATAATTATATAAAATATGACAAGGCTGCGGGGATGGATTCCTCGACGTCCTCCACGGTGATTCATTGCAACTATAAGCTTTCTTTTTCTGTCAATGAAACTACTGCTCAAGCACCAGTAGTTTCATTGACAGAAAAAGACACGAATCAGTCTTATTATAAAACCCTATAAAATAATATTTTCAAGTGACAATGCGATACATTGCTAATTTCACCCACTTAGTGAGCAAAACAAATAATTTGGCCAATATAATGTGAACGTGTTTCAATATTTTATGTTTATTTATTATCGTTAGAAAATATTGTATTATATATAACATTTACATGATAATATTATATATTTATATTAATCAATAATTGCTATTTTTTAGATACCATGTAACTAAACAACAGTTGTTAGCTATGATGGATACAATGATGGGCGGAAGGGCTGCGGAAGAATTAATTTTTGGACCTGACAAAATCACTTCTGGTATTTAACGATCATAAACTATTTTTTTTAGACAACTTTGCATTCTTTGTTCTTGTAATATTTAATAAAAGACTATTAAGTAGGCAAAAATAATTCTAAAATATTAATATGAATAGTATTACTTAGCACTTATACTACAACAATTCTAAAAATGTCATACATTTTTTATAAACTGATCACTTCCCGAAACATAAAAATGCAGCGAAAACAGATATATGTATCTGTATCCTGTGTCATTCTACTCCACAGAGGTAGCTGTTTTGAAAAGTACTATTCATTTGTGATCCATTCAAGACTTGTAAAACTTCGAAATGTGTAAAAAATAATAATAAAAATATAATTATGCAGTAAATAGCGAGTACAAATAAAAATAATCATTTAAATTGAACGTGCTAGAAATATTTTTGTGAAACAATTTAAATTATTACATGTGTAAAAAATTGACAGCTTTTTTTTATATAATAGCGCAATCCGCTTGCAGATAAAGTGTTAAATTAATAATTCCAATATATATACATTTTAAGTTTTTTATATTAAAATGAGTGCGATTTAACAGAGAATTATTTTAAGAGATGAGTGCATTTAAATAAATACTTTGCTCCATAAAAGTAATTGTTTGTGCATTACAATAATAAAAATATTAGATTGAGCAACACTATTTGTAAAAAACAAATGACTTGTGCATTAAAATATTTAAAAATAAGCATTAGTAAAATATTTATACTATTGAAAATATAACATCACTGTAACAGTTGCGAAACGTTTATTTGCTATTGAAACCCAAACCAAACTAATGAAAGTAAATTATTTTTTTAAAGTATCGAAAAAAAAATTTTTTTTATTTTAATGCACAAATAATTCGTTTTAGTGCACACTACAAATAAAATGTTGCTCGATCTAATATGTTTTATTGAACATTGATATATTTATTTAATGCTATTTTTGATTTTTGTAATGTGCAAACATTACAATAATAAAATTGTCTTCATGCAATTAAAATTATTTTCAGGTGCTTCCTCCGATCTCAAACAAGCAACTTCGATCGCTTTAAACATGGTACGAGACTGGGGCATGAGTGAAAGGATAGGTTTGCGGACTTTTGAATCACCACGGAGCATCTATGCAGGAACCGAAGTATTGGGGCCGAACACGAACGAAGCTGTAAGTAAATCACTTTGAAATGTTTTTCAAAAAGACTTGCGATTAATTTGTACATTTTGTCAATTCAAGCTCGACATAGAAATCAAGAGGATATTGTCCGAGAGCTACGATCGAGCAAAAGCGATTCTGAGAGCTCACTCCAAAGAACACAAAGCTTTAGCTGAAGCTCTGCTCAAACACGAAACGTTGGACGCACAAGACATAAAGGCCATCATGGCCGGCGAGAAGCCCTCATATGAACAAACGACTACAAAGCGAGTCAAAGATAGCGTCACAACGCCCACCGTACCTACGGTGGCGGGGCCAGTGCCCGCATAGTTCTAATTCTCTTTAAATTGTTATGTATATAATGAAATTTATATACTTATATTCGGTGGGCCGAGAGAAACGCAAGGAAGTATTATTATTCATTATTTGCTATATTTCTTTGGTACTGTCTCAATTCGCAATTCAAGGACATAATTAATTTACAAAAGTTATTTGCACATGTTTTACATCCCTGTGTTTCTTGGCCCGCAGTGTAAATACTTAGAACTTTTTATTGCATCACAAGACAAGATAAATTATCGCTGCTTAATCGGTATCAGGGGTCGTTCCATTATATGCATTAAGTTATTAAGATTTTATTATTGTTGCATAAAGAAAATGTACATCGTTTGTGATAATTTTTTTAAAAGGTACCGTATTAACCTGATGTGAGATAGTGAAAATTTGTTATTTATTGAATTGTTGATTGATAAAAAATCTTCTCAAGATCTGTGCAATATGAAATTCCTCCATTTTTGTCGGACGTTCTGATGACGGTAAAACATGCCAGAGAGCCTTTCCATTATTGTATCGTAGACGGTAACTTAAAATTCTTGCACCGTCTTAATTTATTTAGGAATTTTGCCTTGAAAGCAATTTCGTGAGGCTTTAGTCATCTTATGAAATTCACTTGTGTGTATACATATATAACGAAATATGAATCTATTCTTTTTTAAATTGCAGCAAAACAATGGATTCATATTTCTTTGTATACGTATTATTTATATGCTTATTTAAAAATGTATTCACTAGTCTGTGTTTTCGATCCTAACAACGCATATTCGAGACTAGTTGATCTTATTTGAGATGAATGATTTTTTATTATGACTTAGTTGGGTTTTTTTTCATTCTATATATATTATAGTAAATATAATTTTCAATAGCAGGATCGTGTGGTACAAATGCAAATATTACAAAAATCATTGTAAAAATGTGTTAGAAATGCGTTGCCATGTACACTTATTGTAAATATAAATATTTTTTAGTAGTAAATTGACTTATTAGAAACACCACTTAGACTATGTAAAATGTTTTGACTCGGCACCTATTCCGAGATATTCGGAATGTAAAATAAGAACTTTTGCTAGTCTGTAATGTGAAAGAGCTTAAAAACAGGACTCCATCGCAGCAACGTTGTACTTAAAGTCCAAGAAACGCTTTTTGTCGAAAGGTAAGATTCACCACTAACTTGCTTCTGTTTAAGGTAATAATTTTATGAAGTGGCAAAATGGTGACTTTGAAGTAAGATGAATAAAGGAGTGAACTGCCATCTGTGGTCACTGATGAACTCACTTAAAAGTTTTGCTATTGGGAACTGCGAACTTACGGTGCTAAAATAGATGAGGGAAAGACTGGAAAAAGCTCTGAAGAACAAGTCCAGTCAAATAAGGTGAAATAAAGACTAAATCTCGGAATGAAAGATAGAAAGCTGAAATTTTGCATAAACCCCTGTTTTGATGTTTTAAAGACGGGCTGAAAAGTCTCATAAGATCGAGTGTCCGCTAGTCAAGATTAAAGGTCAAAGGTCATGAAAATCGTATTTTTCCAAATACGTCGCATGTCATTAGATGTTTCACAATTTCAAAATTAATTATATATTCATTTATACAAAAATTAATTTAATATCTGATATTGAGACAAGCTTTTAGCTATTTTAGACAAATCTTTTATTTTCTTTAAAAAATGCTTTGACTCGTTTTGTTTTTAAATTCGATGAATTCATCAAATAACATGGCATAATCAAATCTCAATGCTGTCAATTGTTCAATATTTTCTGCATCCAAATGCCAGCGATTTTCCTTAAGCAACAGACATTTCTTGAATCCTTAAATTGGTGTTAAATTCCTTGGATAAGGCAGCTAAATAAATTAAGCTTTTTTTTAAGGATTGAAAAATTACGCAGCATTTTGGTTTATATTTCTTCACGATATATGCTTTTCTTTTCAAAAGCAAATAACCTATTCGGCATTAGCGAAATGATTTTATTTTCAATCTATAAACTAGGATTGAGATTGTCAAGTTTTTCTGTAATGTCACATAGAAAGGTTAAAACCACAACCATCCATCATTCTTCAGTTCTCTGTAAAGAAAAAAATCGTTTTAAACCATCTTACCGAAGTGTGTAAAATAACATCGTTATAATTACTGTCCATTCCTTCTAAAACTTTCCAATTTTCTGGATATAATTAACTATGTTTATGATTGTTTTCATCACATCATCTACTTCGCCAATGGAAATACGTGCTGCCAAATTTTATTGGTGTAATGCAGTGAAATCATAAGAGGTTTGTTAAATTGTATTTATATTATAATAGCGAAATAAATCCTTTTTCACATATGATTATAAAAACAAACCATTTTTTTACATCAATATTATTTCCCAGAAAAGTACAAAAAGAATTTTAATGCAGTATCTAACGAAAATGGAACATTGATGTACACAAATCCAAAGCCAAATAGTCCAGTCAAATAAGGCTAAATCTCAGAATGAAAGATAACAAGCTGAAATTTTGCACAAACCTTCGTTTTGATGTTCTAAGGACAGGGTGAAAAGTCTCATAAAATATCGTGTCTGCTAATCAAGATATCAAAGGTTAAAGGTCACAAAATTTGTTTTTTTCAAATATCTCGCGTTTTATGCGTCGCACGTCATTAGATGCTTTACAAAACTTGCAAAGCATAAAATTTTCTACAAGTTTGGTTAAAATATTTGTTTTGTATCATTAACCGTTTTTGAGATATAGCGCGAAGAGTGGGAGGCGTACATCCGTTTATAGAATCCAGCGAGTATTTCTACCTGCTTAACTTGGTATAAGCTTTGAAAAAGTAAACAATCGTGAAAAAAGTGGTCTCAGCAAGTCGTTTGAACCATAATTTTATTACTTTTTTTATTGTATTATTAGGAATTATGAATGAAATATTGCTCGACTAGAAATTTGTGCGAAAAAATTGAAAGAGTTGAGAGATGTCCTTACGGAGTATGTACCAGATGATAAGAAGATCATTTCCAAATTAAGAGAAAAATATTAAGCTGACATTATAATTACAACGAAGATTGGATCATTCCCTATTTTTTCTTTTCGCGATGCTCAAGCTTAAATTTTATCCATAGCTTGGTATGAAAATAAAAAAAGCACTTCGGAAGAAGAACACTTGCGCGTAGTGGAAGCTGCTGCGGCGATTATTAGAGAAGATATTCGATCTTCTGTTGTTGAGACCAAGTTCTATCCGCCCCCGAGTAAAATATTAATGAAAAAATTCCGAAAACTTTATTACATTTTCTGCAAGAAGTTATTATAAATAACAGAAAAGGAAAGACGGGGGCATTTTAAAACGAAATACACAGCTATAAGTCATGCTATAAATACAGATAGGCCAAACATCCAAAAAGACTTTTGGTTGTTTTGTCAAGTTTTGGTTTTTTCGCTTCATATAGTGATACTGTAAAATGTTAAATTTCAGCTGTTTATCACCCACAGCGTCAAGTGCCTTAGTACAGTATGCAGAAAAATATTTATACTCTTGCTGGCTATAATACTGTTCATATAATGGGAATGATAAAAATAATAACTCCAAAATCAGAAGTTATATCCGATGACCGCATAAAGAAATTTACAACAAAACCAAGTGCAAAGGAGTTAGCAGCACTATCACATATACCCCTTCTAGTGTATGAAAATCATGTCGTACCCGGATTGAGCAAGAGATTCAAGTTCAAAATTTTAATGATGTGGAAGAACTAACCGAACAAATATTTAATGTAGTTGATTTGTTGTGGATGTACGTAAATTGGAAAAATATCTCACCGTTGCCAGGGTGGAATAGATTTATTGAACAACTTACAAAAAACAATGAGAACTTTGTAACTTCTCGGATTCTGTTTCTTACTTTTATTCATCATCCTGCGAGCAATATGGACACAATTTACACCACATTACAGTGTGCTATAAACACTGCCAAGAAACGTGAACAAAGAACATGGTTAATAATTTTTGATCAGCCGTTGTACATAAAAGCACGTGAAATCGTAGCAGCTTCAGATGCTAACTCAGACTTGTCCCGAGTAGTTGTGAAACTAGGAGGCTTTCATATGCTTATGTCTTTTATTGGATGCATAGGGTATATAATGAATGGAAGCGGAATCAAGGAAGCTCTCAGTACAATTTATGCTTCGAATGTTGGATGGTCACGCTTTTGCAAGAAGTATCAGAGGCCATACGCTATTACTTTTTGCATTATCGATGATGATTTTTGAAGATATGGAGATTGAAAGTTATAATGCTTTAGATGGGTTCATTCAGCAGATAACAATTTGCGATGTTTCCTATGAAACTGTGGAAGAATGTGCAGGTAACTCTGGCTCCGTAGTTTACATAGCGTTATCCTATAAACAGATGCGCGCTTCCCACTCCCCGCGCTATATCTCGAAAACCATCAACCATACGAAGAAATAAATAAAAACAAACTTGTAGAAAATTTTATTTTCTATAAGTTTTGTGAAACATCTAATGACATGCGACGCAAAGGAGGCGAGATATTTGCAAAAAAACGATTTTTATGACCTTTGACCTTAAATATCTTGATTAGCAGACACGATATCTTATGAGACTTTTCACCCTATCTTTAGAACGCCAAAACAAAGGTCTGTGCAAAATCTCAGCTTGTTATCTTTCATTCCGAGGTTAAACCCTTATTTGACTGGACTAAAACTAAAATATTTACAATGTTGCAATATCTTTAATGCGTCTTACGTAGGTAGAATCGGAGAGCTGCATTTTTTTAATTTCCAATAATATTTGAAAGCATTAATAAAATATTCCTTCAAATCTTTGCGTCAGTATATAACAAATTTCATATCATGTTTTTGTTACCTACATCTTGTGATATCGCTAGTGACATAATATTTGTTGTAGTTGCAATGGTTTATTAAAGAAAGGTAACCTGCAAGGATAAGGTGTCATGAAATGATTTGGTTTTGTTGTATGGTGACGAAAAATGTTATATTTTTTCTGAATCGTATTTATTTGGAACAATAAAATATTATTCTTCCTAATTATCTTGAAACACTCGTCGGATGATTTTTGAAAACAATCCTGCTATTATGGGTATTAAATAAAAAATGTTTTTGAAACAACACACGCAATTCGATCACAGATTGGATGTGATTATTTGCTGACACTTGAAACCACAAGAAACAAAACCATCATATTACTCGATGTTGTGACGCCAATCAATTGTTCCAGTTCAACTCAGTTTTGAAAACAATTCGATGTTTGAAAATATTTGGTAACAATTATGAGTGCTGTGTGTATGCAGGTCAAGTATCGCTGTCTTAAACTGATAGTTCAAACAGTAAAATATGATAACCAATTACAAAAAAATCTTTATTTCGTCAGTTAACTTAAAATAATACTCTCACAACTAAAAGTATTTTATTACTAATTTTACTGAAGTGTATATATGGAATACAAATGTTATAATTAATCTAAACTAAAATTTCAATTTAACAAACTTTCAAGAAGTAATTAGGTCACTGCTATGGAGTTGTATGAAATGTTTTATCTCAATAGCTGCAGAGCAGAGGATTATTTTATTATAAAAAATATTTGAATATGGAAATAAAACAACATTTCGAAAAATACGAGTATATATTTTTAATACTGCTGATACAATAACTTGCATAACAATACTAATATAGAGGTATTACTATAACTCCTATCAAAATCTTTGGATATAAAATACATAAAAAATAATTTATCTAATATCAAAATACATAATAAATTTACCTAATAAAAAAGAAACATATATTAACTAAGATAAAAAATGCAAGTATGTTACATATCTTATATATTTTTTACTGACGCAAATTTTTTATTTAGTTTATTATCCCCCCCCCCCCCGATATTACACAAACTAAATAAATATTAACAAAGATATTTAAATTAAGTAATTATGAATATAATATAATTGTGCGTACATATGGTAAAACCTCATATGTCATTTAATATAGGGATATAATACGAAAATAGATTATTTTAACATTAATTTAATTAACTCAAAAGCCAAAATCCATCCTAGCAGCCTTCATTGGAGTGATGTTCCGAGATCCTGTACGTTTAGGGCTCTTTTTTGATGGCGAGTTGATAACAACGTCCATGACCGTAGATAGAACACGATGCTCTGACTTTCTATATTCATCACTTATGCGATTCAAATCTAAATCGGCATTTAAGATCAACACCTAAAAATAATATTATTATTATTAAAGCAAAAATAATATAAATACGTTTGTGGATTATTATTAAACTTACTGGTGCTGGTCTTTTGAACGTGGTTCCATGGACAAGCCAATCTTCGTGCAATTTGTGTAACTGTTCCAAATAGCTCAAAGGTATGCATTCTTCTTCAGAGCGGGCTCGTTTCCTTATTCTTTCATGGACGATCGACGGTGTTGCTCTTAAATAAACTAATGAAAAATATATTTAATTACTTTTTTTGTAAGTGTTGAAGTCAGATGTTTGCGAAACACTGCCTTGTTACAAAGTTTTTCAAATGTTCGAAAATATTAGTTTGTCAATAGTGAAAAACGCACAAGTACTAGAATGGCCATTACCATGACATTGAAATTTACATTTTTTTTAAAACCGGCAAAATTATTTATGTTGATATGAATCGCCTAATCATAAGATTAGGCAAATTTTGGATTTAAGAAATTATTCAAAATTCGCTGAAAATAAAAATAAATGAATGCATGTTGTTTATACCTATGAGATCAGCTGAAATATCGACGGTCGCCATCATATGCTTAAACCATTCGTCCAACACGGATCCCATAGCTGGATGCATAGTCTCGGATCGAAGCATATTTTCGACAAAGCAGTAGCGAGCGCTGAAGAAAGATCGCTCCATCAGCTTGACCCTAGTCGGTACTTCCTTGTTATGCAGCGAGAGCATCGTCAATGCGACGAACGACTGAAACGGCATCGCCCATTTTGATGGGTCTTTGTACATTAGATCCTACGATTAGTAAAAGATTAAAATAAAAGAACATAGGTTATATGAAACGTCAATAGACGCAAGCTTACGAGTAAATTCCATCCATCCAAGTTCCTCCATTGTTCCACGGGTTCCGTGAGCAACGTAACGTCTTTGTATTGTGTGAAATATTGTAAATACGTAGTTTTTCCGCTCCCTATGTTGCCTTCCACCAAAACGGTGAAAGGTTTGTTCTTCTTGCCGCAAGTGTGCGAATCCATGGCGTTGACTGAGCGAACTGAAACGTAAAGATCACATTTTCGTTAATCGGATAAAAGTAGGTGAAGATAAAAACTGCACAGATAAACACCTAAGCGCGCCCAAGACGTCTTCGGACGCAATTGGCGCCAAAGCGACCTCAGCGCCGTCATACGGAATCATGTAAAACTATAGTGTTGTCATACTAAACTGTATAAGGTATTGTCGAATGGAAAATTAGTCGCACAAGAAAATCACCGATTCTACAATTGATTGCCAATGATTAATTGATCAAAAACCATGATACGTCAGGTAAGGTATTTAATATTTATTTTTTAATATTCCTGCAAGGCAGTTTCCATTCATTATTTCACAGATTTAGGAGGGGGGGGAGGGTTCAGTAGAATTGTGAGAGTGCGAAGCAAACATAAGTCTGGCTCTATAAAATTTTGTAACATAGGGGACGAAGGGATATTAAATTCGCTATAAACCTGTGACATTTATGAAAGCCGCCTAACCACTAATCAAAGTTCAATGAAATATAAATAGAGCGATAAAATTGGGGTCTAGGATAGCGATACTCAACCTGCGGGCTACAAAACTTTTGTGTGCGGCCCATCACTCATAATCGTTACTAAATATTTTCAAACATCTAGAATTGTTTTTAAGACTTGAAATTACACTGGACAAATCGGCCCCTCATCATCAACCAATCGATGTCAAGTTTGGGTTTATCCCCCCCCCCCTACTTTTTGCTTTAAAACACACCATACGGATATACGTTCGATGTACTTATCATCACTTTTGTTTATATTTTGAACAAATTTATAAAAATTAAAATCATGACTATATTTTTTTTATATTTATTAATCAACCGGAGTAATGATAAGTATATCGAACATATATACGTATCGTGTGCTTTATAGCTAATAGTAGGGGCGTTAAAATACACGTTCACTATAACATTTATACATCGCGTGTAAATAAATAATGATAACTATGTAAATATATATGTTACTACGAGTGAAAAGTTGAAATCATATAGTTTTACTAGCATCTGCCAGATAAATTATATTTTCTCTGATAAAAATATATATTTACCGGTTAAAATGTATTCCGATATAACTTCATTGAATTGACATATTCAAATGCATATTTATTATTATAAATTGACTGCATATTTATTAGTATAAAATATTGTTTTATTTATATTTTCATTGAAAGATAACCCGAGAATTTATGGTTTAGTACCAAGAACGTCATTTCAGCTTTTTTTAAGGGGGAGGAAATTTGGCCAGTCAATGTTTTTTTTTTAATATTTTGCTTTCATTAGCATTTAAAGTATTTTAATTAATGGCATGAATAATTCAAGGAGGAAACTGCCCTCATTTTCTCCCCCCCCCCCACCTTTAGCCTAAATGACGTCCCTTTCTGACCATATTATCAAATTATTTCCTATATTTTAAAGAAAGATATATTTTATTGTAGTTAGTATTGTATTCACTAAAGTATTTAGCTTTATTTAAATACTCGCAATAATACTATTATGTTATATAAATTAAAATTATAATATATTATACACTCATCAAAAATAAATTTAAAACCAGAATATTTCTTAAATATTAAAAAATCTTGTGTTTATATTATATTATATATTGATATTTGCATATTAAATTATTATATTTGTGTTAACCTTTCTAGAGAAAAATGTATTACTGCCTAACAAAAATTCGTTTCTGGCCAAATTTATAAATAAGATAGTAGCTGTCACATGTCATGTGTCATTTGTATCAGATTAAATCTCTATATAACTCCGACTTAGTAACAGCACTATAAATGCCATAATTTAGTATTTTTAAACTTAAAATCAATTTTTTATAACGTGTCCACTTTTACATTTTTATTACCTACAACGAAAAATATTATTGCAATTTTAGGTTGTAGTATTACAGATATTTAGATAATGAAAATTAACGAAAATACATCTATTCGAGGTGAAAAAGTTATTTTAGTGCCTTACGAAAAGCGTCACGTGAATAAGTACACATTTTTTTATATTTAAATCACATTTATCAAAAGATAAAAATATATATATATATAACAAACTTACTTCCAGGTATCATCTATGGATGCAATCGGAAGAACTACAAGAACTAACTGCCTCTGAACCGTTAACATTAATTGAAGAATATGATATGCAAAGAAGTTGGCGTGAAGATGAAAACAGTGATGAATATTCTTATACCTTAGTAATAGTGTAATATTTAATTTTACTTTTGTTTTACTTTTGTTTCAGAATGTACATTTATTATATTGGATTTAGATACGTTTAATAAAACGAATGATGATGTAGGTATGTGAAATATTTTATAAAAAACGATACATACATATGTATATAGTGTAGGTTAGATACATTTTTTATATTAATTTTAGTATCCATGATTGGCGATACCAATTTGTTTTTGGATAAAAATGACTCTAAAATGGCAGAAGCTGAGATAATGATAGCCGAAAAGTACGCAAGAGGAAAAGGATATGGAAAAGAAGCATTAACATTGTTGTTATTATATTCAATCAGATATCTAAAGATACATACGTTGACAGCCAAAATATCACTGTCGAACGAAACAAGTATAAAACTATTCGAAAAATTAGGATTTCGACAAAGCGAAGTCAGCGACGTTTTTATGGAAGTCACTATGAAAAAACATGTCGACGATGAATGGATAAAAACGTTATCAATATATGATTTCGAAACAATTGTATCTGAATAAATAAACAAACAAAATTAAATAATGTGTTTTTTATTATACATGTGTATGTATTTGGTACCAATACTTAAACGAGCATATAAGCTATAACCTAGTTTGATTTTTAATATTAATTCGTAAGTTTAGGCTAAGCTAGAGAAACCCAATTTGAGTTGATCAATATAATTAATAATCAATAACACTGATTTATTAGACACAGTAGAAAATTTAAGAAGCCGTGAGTCTAAATGAGCTTTGAACCAACTACCTTAAATTTAAAGGCAATGGCTCTCCACTGCTCCATTACGAAATCCTATTTACATATATTATATTTATTAGTGTATATTTTTAAAAAATATTTTCTACCTCTTTATTATTCAAATTTATTGTTGATATACAAGGAAGAACACCAAGTGATAAAAATATATTTTTATAGTAAAATTTAAAGCCAATATATCAATTAATCATAATATAATCAACGTGAAATGAATTAAAATATGCAAAAATTATCAAACTGTATTTTTAGTACTTCTATATCGTATACTTTCAACTTCTAATAATTTATTAAATTGCTTTAGATATATTTTTACAATCTCATAGAAGTATTTATATCAAGTATGTTTAGCCTTCTTTAATCATAAGTCGTAAAAACGCAATATAATGACTTATCGACTTTAATATTTATCCGAAAGATTGAAAAGACCTAAAAAAAGATTCTCAAGCTATCGTTAGTAATTATAATAATGTTAGTGCTCGCTATTGCTTCAGGGACATCATTTGGGGGAAGGGAGGTAGACGGGGCACAAATTATTTACAGTATTGCGTCAAGTCTTACATCATACATCCTTTATAATGCTCACTTGTTTATTTTTTGCTCATTTTTTTTATTGATATATCCAGAAATTTAAAACGCTTTATGGCTGAATAAGGTAAATCATCAACTCCTTCTTGTGTAATGACATTCTATGTTAAAACCTTTTAACGAAGCATCGGTATTTCTTCCGCCTTACGTTAACGATGTTGGCAAAGACGCTTAGCTTTCTGTGCCCACCGAGAAGATAATTATTCTATATTTTTAGAGCCAAGTTCACTTATTTGCGAATAACGATTCCAATGTGAAAAAATTAATGGATGTGCCGTCTGGTTTGATAAAATATTCAAGTCCGAAAATTCAAAATGAATTAATACATTGCCAAAGAGAAACTAATTGCAAAGATTAATTTATCACCCTTTTATTCTTTAATATTGGATCTAACACAGGACATTACAAAGACAGATCAATTAAGTATCGTTATACGCAATGTACACATAATTAGAAATAAAAACTAACAACCATAACAATTCAAAATTAACGACATTAACATTTTTGGGATTTTTTGAGTTAGAATATCACTAAGAACAAAACTAATAAATATCCAATCCAATTCAGAGTACCAGAGACATCATTGGAGGGGGGAAAGGGCAAGAAGGGCACCATTGCCAACTTCAAAAATGTTATTATAAATACTAGATTATTTTTTAAACAATATTAAGAAAACGTCTTAAAAATTTAATTTGTATTGTTATAACCAAATGTTAAATTAAAAAAAATCAATAATATTGTATTCTTCCCTTTTAAAATATGACACATTTGGCCATAACAGTAAAGATAATTTTACAAAAATATTTTAATAATAAGAATATTATTGTTTTTTTTTAATTAATATTAATAAATATGAAAATGATGTTTTTAGTTTATTTTTGTTGATGTCAACATTTTAAGTTGTTTTTTTTATCAATGGTTGCAGTTTGTATGCAGACGCTGGGGCGGTGCAATGGCGCGCGTCTTACTCATCTTGTTTATAGTCTCTTGTAAGTGAAAAATTACTTTATACCCGACATATAATATCAGAGATCATTAATAAATCTTTTTACATTTTATCAACTAACGAGAAAGTAATCGACCAACTCTTAAAAACAGCTTTTTGCGTCAAGCCTAATTTGGCATCAGGAATGTCAGTAAAGACTAAACCCTAATGATATGTTTATTCGTACCAGTTGCAGCCACTACTTATGGATTATCCGGATCCGCCACAAGGACCCCCAATTATACTAAATCGGCCATCACGAGACAAATGACCAGAACCAACGTCAACAACATCCAAACCCCAGTTAAACGTTCGTATATATGATTTACAGTAAGGCAACAAAGTGACTGACATAATTTTAAATCGTTAATTATAATAATTAAAAATTCTGGCACTAGCCGCAAAAAGGGTTTTAGTTTTTTTTAATTACTTTTAAGATCTGTAATAAAATATTTTTAACTCAACTTTTTTCTTGAACAAAAATACTAGTTTTTTTAATATACGCCATTTTGAAAAAATATGGCGGATCTAGCTGCCGAACAATTTTAGCCAATATATTTACATGATCAATTTTTCAAAAAAGTTTGGATTTCCATTTTTCACATCTATTCCACATTTTAACATTAATAAAAATTTTTTTTTACATGTTTTGTGTATGCAAAAAAGTGTGCTTCAAAAAATATAAATATAAGACCAAATTATTAAATGTGCTAAAAAAACATTGCTTGTTATTTTTTTTATTTTTGAGAGTAAATTTAAAAATACCAGCAAAAAAATTAAAAAAAGCAATTTTCATTAAAATTTGAAATTTTAGCATCTATTTGCATATTTTAAGATATTAGCATTTATCGTAAAGTATGTGTCTACTTATTAGGATTTTACCGCTTACTTATATATTTACTTGATAGTGTGTGTTGTGTGCTGTTTTTGGTAAGTAAATAACAATGATGAGCTTTTAAATGCAAATTGTATTAATCCTAAAGGCTAAATGCACTGTACAACAGAGTCGAGTATACGTCAATACAAATTTAAGGTTTAAGTTTCCAAATTTTTACTACTTTTAACTTTATGGTTATAAATTAGTATAAAGATGGCGCAACAAAATTCTGAAATGTTGATGGTGTTACCCCAAATTTGAATTATTTTATTTGGTTCATACTATTTTATTGTAATGCAAAGAACTATTATGTTTAATTGATAATTCAATATCGGTTTAAAATTTAAAAAATACCGATATACAACTATTAAATGTCCTAGTCACAATCCTCCCACCTCATATTAATTTTATGTCGGTTACTTTTTTGTTGAACAATTCTATAATAAACGATAATATATTTTATTTTATATTGATTATAAAGTCGATTCTACAGAAACAACATCTAAATCTGGATCTCGAGGCATCTCAGCATGGGGAATAGTCGCACTCGTCGTCAGCATGATACTCATGCTCGTGGGAATATACTATTTTATAATATTCTATCCGCTGATATGCGCTAAAGAGAGAAAGTATGATGTGATCGATTCGTCTTCCGTTTGAATTAAAAAACGATACTAATCGTATGAATAAGACCAAAACGAATTTACATATCGATAAAAAATAATCTTATGAATTATATAGAAAGGGTATTTTTACCTAAGAATATTATAGTAACAGTCTCGGTGATTTGCGTCTTGAAACAATTACACTAGTATACTTTTATGTAAGATGCGTGATCTTAACTGTTTTCGTATGTAAATATGCTTTAATTTTATACATAAACGTATTCATATCTATGCTACATATACATCTATATTGTACGATTAAGTTGATAAAAAATTGTCATTGTATGCGAGTGTAATGATTTTAAAATTTGCAGCTTAAAATTTCTTATCACTCAATTTTAGCATCATTTGAAGGTTGTGTAGTGTATTGTATCTTTTTTTAAATATGTGATATAGTACTTATTTTGTATTCAATTGCATATTTTTGTTTTACTTAATGATCTAATGTACGTTATATTTTAATATGTTTTTAGTTCTAAGGTCATGTCGCGTATATTAATTGATTTTAGTTTATATAACAATCAACAAAGATTGTAGTATTTATTTTTACTTTAATTCTTAGTTAAATTTAGATAATTATATTAGCGTTTGATTAAAGTTTTATCTTTAATGATAACTTAATCTTTAGCGATACATTGATCGCACCGGATACTATTGTAACTTAAGCTGATAACAGATTAAGTAGGAATTAATCTAATTTTTGTCTCGTAAGTTATTTTTTATATATCATTACATTTTACAATGTACATTATAATAAAGTATGTATAATTACGTATAATAATTCATGACAAAGACTGGCTAATTTTATATATGAAATTTTTATTAATGGAATGAATCGCACTGATCGTTTTTAGTTTTATTTTAAGCCGCTCATTGGTTGTATGTGACGAAAATTTGTAATAAAATGTGTTTATAAAATCTATATGAGTAACTGTCTTTATTTATCCTTTAAATCTTGTAGATCGTTAACTTAATAAGAAAGTACATTCATATAAGCTTTTCTGTAAATCCTGGTTTGGGGAATAAAAATACACGTATTTTTAAAAATATAAATTTAATCAGGTATATTATATAAAAGTTACGATTGAATTAAATTTACTTTATAAGTACATGGGAGTGGCTTTGGAATGATGACTATAAATAACCATTATCACATGTTTGATAAATTGATAACCATGATACTGTCTTCTGAGCTTTCTAGATTTCGCAGTATAAAACGCCATATAAATGGTAATATGTACAATACAAATATTTATAATTACGAACATGACTTGTGCGTCAGATGCGCTTACACGAAACACGAATAAATGACACGATAGTAGAAAAAGTTTAGTCTTCTATAATTCTTCTTTGTCGAGGTCGACATCTGATAAGTCTATATCCTCCTCCTGTGGCAGTTCTCCGTCTTTTCCGTCCCAAGAGTCGCAGCCGTAAATCTTTGGCATTTCAGCTCCTTTAACTGGCGCCGTTTGACCCTTGCCATAAGACAGGTCCCTATAATAATAAAAATATTTTAAGCATATAAATGTGTTGAAAAATATATTAAAAAAAATACCTTAAAAATTCATTGATGCCGTTTTGAGAAAATGATCCTCTGAGCAAGGAGTATTTGAGTTTTTTGGCATTAACAACGGCCATTGCGGGATAACCAAACCCGCCGATCTCAAGTGCATCTTCGACGCCCGGCTGCGAGCCAGCTTCAGACCACGCCCATCTAAAAATATTTATAAAGTATATAAGACATGGCTTGTTGACAAAACAAAAGATTTAAAATTCTGGGAATATCAATCAGATAATCAGTACATAAGTTAATCAGATAAAACATTAAAAAATCTGATATTTTATATATTTTTTTTGCATAAATCCAATTATAGAATGTATTTTAAAAAAATGATTTAAAAATAATCTTAATTATAAATTTGAGTCCAGTATTCGCCTTATTTTTTATTTTTATAAATAGCGCTCGAGTTGTTCATTTTTATTACAATTCTGATAAAATTTGCTTGAGCAAACTTATATTCGTAAGAAAGCAGGTGTCGTATTGCTTTGCTTCCGAGAAAACTCTTCCCTCTAACAGTTATCAGGATATCAACTGATTCGCTTTATCTAGGTGTGGTTTCTAATTTAGATTGGAATTAAGGGTTAAGGCTAATTATTTAGCTTATTAATGCCAATCTAGTATCTTTATACATTTTTAGCTGGGTTTTAGCAAATAAAGCATATGAGCTTTTCTTCTATAGATAAAAATAACTGCGATGCTTTGATTGTCAAACCATTTCTGAATTGTGACAAATTTTTTTTTGAAGGTGGATTAATTTATAAAGTTAAGTTTTTTATACATTAAATAACGTTTATTATTTAATATTTATCTTTCACCAAAAATTTTTATGAACTGTTTTTTCAGTCGGTACGCTGTTTAATTTGTATGGTCTATTCATTTATCTCTAAATAAAATCTTATTTACATAGATATGTATAATGCATATATTCGCAGATGAAACATCTGGCAAATTCTACAAGCACAAAATTGTATTACTAAAATATGGCAAGAATAATATTTGCCTTATATTTAAAATTTTAAAAAATTCATACTGAAAACACATTTCCGTTTCTACAATATTGATAATTAAATGGAATATTTAATTGAGCTTTTTCTATGTAGATTTAAAATATTGTGAGTAAGATTTTCAATACCAGTTTTTTTTATACCGCAATCCTGGACTACTTTTTCTGTAGGAAATTTAGTTAAAATATTTTTTCAGACACGAGACCATTACGCGCGGATATATACGTCCTAGGGGAAATTGGTGCACGCACAAAATTAATAACAGAAATGTATAATTTTTTGCAAATACAGTAGACCCCCCAAAAATAAATAAATTAGGAACATACTATTTGGGTGCTTATGATTAGAAAATACTCATACAATTTTTTGCAATATGTACATACGAATCAGGAACGTGTGGTGAGATTAAATTCAAGCGATTAAAACCCAAACCAGCCATTTGAAAAATATATACTCTATTAGATAGTCATAATTTAAATGAACTTTGGGTCAGAAAAATAATTAAATCTCGGTCAGAATTTTATTGACAGCCTGGTAATAATTATATTATTTAGGGTCAAAATTAATATCAAATGATTGGAGTAAAAATAGCATACGGTAAGAATAAAAACAGGATAATCAGAATTAAAATAATGAATGGTCATAATTACATGAAAATATCAAATGGTTAGAATATGAACAGCATACGGTCATAATAAAAACATAGGACGCTCAGAATTAAAATAATGAATGTGCATAATTATATTATTCAGGGGCAAAATAAATATCAAATTGTAAGAATAAAAATATAAGATGATCATGTGAATTTAAAAAATATTATAAGATTTATAAATATAAATAGGCAATAAATTATTTATTTTAGAAATATCTAATAAAATATTTCGCTCGCACTTAAACTGTTGGACAGGATAGGGTCAGAACAGTGAATACCCCAAGAATAACTATCAACGAATATATTTAATTGTACGTAGGATCCAAAGGTATTCAGAGCGATGAACGAAGCAGGAATAATGACAGAGCGGCGGCGGAGAGCATGCTTGGCTTGTAGTGTTAACATCTGACAATGTTGTGAGCCCAACCAAACAAGTTGACCATAAAAGAACATCTTAATAATGACCATGTATTATTATGCTGAACATCTGTCAACATAAATTTACTTTGAGGTTAAAACATAGATCATAAAATATATTATAAATACTGGCTTTTCTTTATAAATACTGACCAATGAACTGTAATAAATACCGACTAAGAAAAATGATTCTGACTATTTGTCAAAATAATTCATACCACTTAAAATAAATTCTGACCACAAACGTATTCAAATTCTGATAATTTCATTCCATTAATAAATTAAAATTTGCAATTTCTAAAAAATATTTTTTTTTGTCAGGAAAAATAAGATCAACATAAATAAACATAGAACATATTATTTCATAACATATTTTATGTTTTTATTTACTTTTTATGTATTTCTTGTTCTATTAACACATTACGTTCACGCATTTTCGCGTGATAGTGAAATATTTGAGGTCAGTCCATTCACGCATTTAAAATAACGTAATCAAAATTAATAAAAAAAATTAGAAATGTTAATGTATACATTTATAATTAAATCTTTTGTCAAAACATATTTTTTAAATTCCGCAAAAATAGCAGACCGTAATGTGTTAACATTTCAAACCGAATTTTATGTAATTATTATTTAATTTAACTTACCCCCACATCTTCTGCTTGTACTTGTCTCCCATGGTTTTCAAAATATTTAAATATGCATTACGGCAAGCCGCATCGCAATCTAAGATATGTGGCAATACTGATATAACGCACAGAGGCTTATCACCGCAAGCTTCTTGCATCGACTTCTCACTGACGAGCTAAAATAAACATTAGATCGACTTAAATTAATAAGACACAGAGTAAAGTTTTATAAAATCATGATGAAACAAGTTATACTTGAATTAATTCAGGCGCAGGGATGTTAGCGGCGAGCTTTTCCAAAGCCCAGTTGACAATATCGCTAGCTGTTCTTCCGCCGTCGAATTCAACGACAGACATTGAATCTTTTTTACCAGCTGCGAACATCTTGATGGTAGGATAGCCTTGTACACCGTATTGACTAGCTTTGACTTGATTTACGGTAGCGTCCAAAGTGCCAAGTTTTACCTAAAAATTGACAATGTAATTGAAATTCATTCCGATGAAATGTCACGTGTAATATTCGTACATACCTTTCCTTTGAGCTCGGTAGCTGCCTTAGCCCAATGAGGTTCAAGATTTTTACAATGACCGCACCACGGCGCAAAGAATTCCACGAGCCACAAATCGTCGCTTTGCATTACAAGTTTGTCGAAGTTGGAGTCAGTCAATTCGATGACATTATTTGAATCACTCTAAGTGAATTGAAATAAAAGATGTTATTACATTGAAACATGTGATAAAAAAATGATTGTTTAAATTCTCTATGAATAATAAACGATAATAACATTTGATCCGCTATCCCCCGATGCTTTTCCGTTGAGTTGCATGTTGACTTTGGTCTTCGCAGCTTTCATGGCAGCATCGACAAAATCAGACGCACTTCTAGCGCCATTGTAAGCCTCAGGACTGCTTTTGTCATGTCCGAAAATCTTTATCGTGGGAAATCCGCTCACGCCGAAGTCTCCCGCTAGCTTTTTGTGCTCGTCAGCATTTACAGCGCCGACTTTCACCACTCCCTGATAACAAACATTAGCATTTAAAACAGTTGTATTACTTCAACTGTGCAAACAGCGCACGATATACGAATTAAAAGTCAATAAAAAAAGCAATGTTGATAATATTAATCACTTTACCTTCAAAGCTTTAGCAGCTTTGGAATATTCCGGAACCAACGATTTGCAATGACCGCACCACGGCGCGTAGAATTCTATGAGCCATACGTTATCGCTCTGCTTGACTAATCTATCGAAATTGGCAGGCGTAAGATCGACTACGTCGCCCGTCGACGGGTACATCGCCAACACATTGTGTAGGCAAAATAAAAGGCCTGAAAATAATAAAATAAAAGTTATAAAAACCTTATAATTAGGGTTACTATTTGAATATACTCGTAATTTTAGCAATATTTATTTATTTAACTAATTAGTGCAAGAAATCAATTAACACTTTATTCTTGAAATATTTTGAATTTTTACGACAATTTAAATGAGTTGTGTGTGCACTACTGTTGGATAGATTAGATGCAAACATGAATAACTGTGCAACCAATCCTTTTCCGAAGATTTACTTTACATAAATACACAAAGAATTTGTTTTATGGAACAAAGTATTTATTTAAATGCACATATCTCTTAAAATTACTCCCTGTTAAATTGCACCCGTTTTTTATAATATAATAATAAAAAATTGAGCAATAGAAATAATGACATAATTCCATCTGTGCAAAATAAAATATAAAAATAAAAACACCTAATGGGTAATATGAAAAATACGCAGATTTTTTCAAATATCATTCGAAATAGAATAAAAAAAATATTAGATTGAGAACTATTTGTTTATAGTTATTTATTGATTTACGTTTATTTTCTTTCTAGTTTATACACGTCCTTTCTTAAAAGTATAAGTGAAAAAGTAAAAGTAAAAAATAAAATTAAAAAAGTTTTGTTATAAATTTGTAATGGTGTTGTGTTGGTTATGAAATAATATACAATGATGATGTAATTGAAAATAAAATAAATATAAAATATGATTTAATTTAAAATTTGGTGTATTTTGAATTTATTAGCATCTAGTATATTATTAAGTAAATTTTTGTCAAAGCATTGTCTGAATGTTTTAAAAATACAATTATAACATATTCAAATCAGGATTTTCGGCTACAAATACGACTAAGGGATAAAATTGAAATTATACGATTTTTTTCATTTGTATCGTTATTTTTTCACAATAAGATCTCGTTTCCAATTTTATCAAAACTTTTGGTTTTGCTGAAAAAGTAATTTATGTAAATGTCGTTAAAAATATATATTAAAATCATTTATTTTACAATAAAATATTACATAATAGTTTTCATTTTATTGTTACATTAAGACTAAAAATACAAAGTAATATGATTTTAAAAATTTCCAAGACACCCAAAACCAACCTCAAGACAAAATGTTTATCCATACACATTATCTTATGGGTAAAAAAGGTGAGATAGCAGAAACAATTTTAATTGTAAGCTTAGAATTAAAAAAATAGATCACAAATTTCCAGAAGTGAACTCTCGTCGAATTCTATTTGGATTTATATAGAACATTTCTAAAAAAATTATCTGATCCTAAGCTCGTTTCAAAATGGCAGCTATTAAAAAAAATTAACAATTAAAAACTAATCTAAAACATATTTATTAAGTAAAAATATAAAGAAGTTAATTTTGAGACGCTATCATAGATTGGAAAATAACAAGTAATATATGAAATAATTGATAAACTCTAATGTGCAAATTAAAATTTTCATACAATTCTAGTTGTACCAACGTAACAGAATAAATAAAAATACATATTGCACATATCGTTTTTGCAATATGTGCAATTGAGCAGTTATCTTGTATTTGTTAGATGGTCGTATTCGAGTTGAACGTTAATAGACGTTGACATCTAAGAATGCGAGTAGTTTTGACTGATAACTCGGAGAAATAGTATCAGGCCGGCATTTTCCGGCGAATAACATTGACTATAAAGAAGGGTAAACAATGTCGATTCGGCGAATCCTAGTTAGGTTTAGAGGGCCAACTCACCAACGAGAGCTCCTAGGGTGTACATGACGGTGGTCGACAACGTCAAGCTGAGAAATAACGTGCGCTGGCCCACACAATCGAAGAAACGTAAAGCCCTGAGGTGGATTCTTGTCATTGGCCGCGTTCGTAGCTGCCAATTTTCATCCTTTTCGCCACTGCGTGTTTCGCACAGCTCTATTTTTATTTTAATAAATAATACGATGCTAGCAAAATAATTACCGTAATGTTTAATTCAATTTTTAAAATATATAAACCATTTACCTAAATTAAATTTCGTTGCCAATTTATATAATCCTCCCTCTAACTAGATTGTCGCAGAAAGTTATTCATGGAGTGTTCATTGTTCTGACCAACGTTTGCATCTAACCTGTTTAAATTTTAAAACGTATTTATGTAGTGAAATGTTGTTGACCACTTTCGTAGCTGTTACGGCCAAACCAGCAATGTGAGCGTTAATAACATTGAATTCTGAGCGTGGCACCGACATTCTAGGCAAGTACTCAGTAGTCTTCCAACCTCTTAACCAGTGGCGGATTTATATGGCTAGGGGCATTAAAAATTTATAGGGGACCCTATATATAATATTATGTATACAAATATTCAGAGCCCTGTTCCAACTTTATTGTATTACGGGTTTGATTGTGCATCTGCTCTTACTGACCATCTAGTATCACTAAGTATTTTACCAACTCACGTCAGTATAACCAGAGTGCCACCAGATTATGGCCATAATAAAACCTATATACAAATACATTAATGGGAAGAAAAAAAAACATAAAAGCTTTGAACAAATTCGAAAAAAAGTACTCCTTCCAAAAAGGCCTTCGCAGCACAATTCGCAACAAAATTATGTATTAGTATGACTCAACAAATGAGAGGCATTTGCTCCCCCCTTGAATTTGCCCTTTTCAAACTTTTTTAAAATTTGTAGTATTTCATTTAATGAAATACTATGAATTGTAATGAAATCAAAATATTAAAAAAAAACGATCACTGACTGCCTAAATTTTACCCCCCCCCCCCCCAACAGAAAAAGTTGAAATGACGTCCCTGGTTCTAAACCAAAAAGTTTTGGGTTATCCCTTAAAGAAAACAACTAAATAGTCGCAAATTTATACCGAGAATATTTTTTATGATATGTAATTTCAGTGAAATCATATTAAAATACATTTTCGCTGGTAGATATATATTTTTACCAGTGAAAATATAATTTATCTGGCAGATGCTGGAAAAATGATATAATTTAACTTTTTCCATACGTGTTAGTATAATATAAAATTTACATACTTATCATTATTTATTTATATGCGATGTAAAAATGTTATAGTGAATGTTCATTTTTCAGAAAAGTTATATTTTCACTAGTGAATATATATTTCTACTAGCAAAAACATAAGTTAACGGAAATTATATGCTGCTCTAAAATATCTATGAAACTATATATGACAGATGCGAAACGTCCATTTACTGCTCTAAACCAAACCTAACCCAATGAAAGTTCTAAAACTAATTAATATTTTAGAACTTTCATTAGGTCAAGCTCAAAATATTTCTCTCAGGGGAAAATAAACGGAAAAATAAGTACGGACAGATGTCACATCTCGCATATTGCTCATAGTTTAACTGCACTTCACTTACACTATGTTTTAAAAATGTGATAGCTATCCTTACCGATATTACTAAGGATTTCTGATATAAGAGTATTGTCTGAAGTATATTTAAACCAAATTTTGGTCAATAGAAGGGCGTAAAAACTATTTTGACTAGTGAATATGTAATTTAATTGATAGGCGCTATTGAAATTATATGCTGTTCTCAAATGACTACGAAATTCATCTTGACAAGTGCGAAACGTCCATTCGCTGTTCAAACCCAAACTTAACCTACACGAATTTACTAAACCCAACTTGACCTAATGAACGTTAGGCGAACGAGGTATAAAACACTTCGTTTTCGATACTCAAAGATCATTCGAAAATAAATTGTTACTTTTCGCTAAAGATTTGGAGAACAAATCATTGATTGACTTTAAAGAAGTATATAGATATCGCTAAAAAAGCAATGCCCTCATTAGCACAAATTATTTTAGGACTGTAATATAAAATATAAGGGAATCTTTTAAGCGAAAATATCAAGTATTAAAAAAATAATAAGCAAACCTTACAATTGTTTTGAGGTAAAATATTTTTCTTGATGGATATAAAAAAAATTGTATTTCTCTATGATACTGAAAAGGGGGGGGGGGTAATATAAGTTAGTTTGCGATGTGCGAAATTATAAACTTTTCTAAGAGTTTCGCTTGAAAAAAAAACCGGTAGGCTACGATGATGTTTAATTAACAATGATATTACTCAAAAAATACTTTGCAATTATTTAAAAAAAATCCTATTATATTTGCTAAATACTACATTACATTTTGAACAGCGTCAAATATTTTTTTTTGTAATCATTATTGATAATTAATATTGTCAACTGAACTTTGCATTTCATTTTGCGCAGTGTTAAATTACAACATCTTAATATTTTAATGTCATCAAAATGTAAATTTTATTAAATACATTTAATTGTAATTGAGTGCCTTAATTAAATATTCAGTAAGTGAATTATATACTTGTACTATATTTAAAATTAAGATCTACAATGTAATACAAAGATGACGATCGTAGTTTTATATAAGCTTGAATGATATTTATTTTAACGTTTAACCACTGAACTGATTTACAAGAACAATACTTTGTATTGAAGAGGGCGCATTTTGTAACGTGTATATATTTTTTAATGTGTTCAAAAAGTATTTGATTTTTGTAAAAACGTTTTTAAAATGGGCATAATGACAATGAGTAGAAGTACTCATGTACTCGGTCGCAGTTTGGCAATAGACTGCAATTTGTTAGTGTTATTTTTTTATTTTAAATATGGGGTGAAACCCTATTAAATATATTTATATGATAATTACTTATTATATATTGTCGATTACATCGTAAATAATAAAAATAATCAGCAATAAAGTTAAAAATCAAACGAATTGATTAAAAATATTTCGGGCGATTAAGTAATTTCGGCGTGCTACGTTTATTTTCAGGTAGTGAGAGTCAAGTCGATACTGTCCATTCGTTTCGAACGAGACGACACGTTTGCAATGGTAAGCATCGCAGTAGCAAGTCCAGACCCAGCTTCTCCAGCGAAGATGACCAAAGCGGTTGTAGAGAAAAAGCCCGCTAAGAAACCGACGCACCCGAAGACCTCGGAGATGGTGAACAAGGCTATCGCAGACCTGAAAGAGAGGGGAGGCTCTTCTCTGCAGGCCATCAAGAAATACATCACTGTTAACTACACAGTCGACGCAGACAGAATGGCTCCTTTCATCAAGAAATACATCGTCTCTGCCGTCGATACCGGAGCTTTAATACGCACCAAAGGAAAAGGAGCCGCCGGTTCCTTCAAACTCGACAATAAGACCAAAGCAGCAGCGATCAAGAAGGACAAGGAAGATGCCAAAAAGATTGGAGTCAAAACTGGAGGCATCAAGAAGAATAAGCCCATAGCTAAAAAAACGGTGACCTCTCAGAAGAAGGTTGCTAAAGAAGCCACTACTTCGACAAAGAAGATTGCAGCCAAACCCAAGAAGATGAAGACGCCAACAAAGGCGAAGAAATCCAACAAACCGCCCACGAAGCCCAAAACGCCGAAACCCAAGAAACCAGGAGCCTCCAGAGGTAGACCATCAATAAAGAACACCGCCGTCAAGAAATAAATGTACGTAAATACCCTCATATCTTTTGGAAAAGGCCCTTTTTAGGGCCATTATTATTTTTCAATCGGTTTGTAATGCTTCCATAAATTCTAATAAGAATATTTATCTAGTGCGCAATTTGATAATATTATTTTAAACTGTTTTGCAACTAACACTCACTTTATCCAGTCGCAGAAATGGAATCAGAGTATGAGATTTTTGCATTTATTACTCAATTGTTCCGTAATTTAAATAAAGTTATGTATGATGACTGAAAATTATCACATTTTGCCTTTTATTTTCAAGCCAATATAAAACCTTTCCGTTCATTTCTGATTTTTTAAACATATTTCTTTCTGTAGTTTCAAAAATTCCAAAAAAAAATAATAATAATATTTATGACCATCATGAGTTGACAAGTTTTTCCAATGCGTCACATATAATCAAAATATTTGGATTAACCCAGGGCACGCATGCAAGAGGTGACACGTAAAATAATTTAGCTGGCACGTGAACAAATTTCAGTCAATTTTTTACCTAATATGTAACTCATGGATAGAATATCCAGACTCTTCACTTTATATTTATTTTTTTGTACACAAATATATTATTATGCTGCAAAACTGTTATTGACATTTGTTATCATTGGAGGTTGTTTGTTTTTGCTATTAGACTCAGCAGACGTTCGAAAAAATATATATCTGGTGCGCTCGTTCAGCCATATCGTGTGTTTAAAAAACACGTGTGCACTTTAATTATTCAAGTACATTGATGTACTTGACTAATTCGCTTTCGATTTTACGTATCGCTATAGACTAATAGCATGAATATTTGCTAACCGATTGAATGTTTAGTGGCCCTTAAAAGGGCCTTTTTTTATGTCAATTGTTTGATTAGTCAGTAGTTTAGCCTCCAAATCCGTAGAGGGTGCGACCTTGTCTCTTGAGAGCGTAGACTATGTCCATGGCAGTCACGGTTTTTCTCTTGGCGTGCTCGGTGTAGGTGACGGCATCTCTGATGACGTTTTCTAGGAAGACCTTCAGCACGCCTCTGGTCTCCTCGTAGATCAGACCAGAGATACGCTTGACGCCTCCTCTGCGAGCCAAACGACGGATAGCCGGCTTTGTGATGCCCTGGATGTTATCTCTCAACACCTTCCTGTGACGTTTGGCTCCTCCCTTTCCCAATCCCTTTCCTCCCTTTCCGCGACCAGTCATGTTGGTGAGTAAGAAGTCGAACCTCGCGGCGCAAGCAGCAACGTATCTATGATTAGGATTTTTTCAGCACCTGAATTTATAGACGCATGTTGTCCCTCCACTCTGCTTCATATCAACCAATAATATTCGAACATCTGTTACTCGTTAAATTACCTATTAGACTAAATCATATAGCTTACAATAAATTAATATGAATTGTAACAATTCTATATAATATTAAAATAAATAATTAAATGTAATTTATTGTTGCATTTCTTAATATAATAATAAATTATAGTTTATTTCAACAATCGCAAATAAGGTAAAAGAAAAAGAATACCGAATAGTAAATTTAAAACTAGCATAAAACTGGCAAAAGTAATTTAAATTAGGACACTTTAAAATATATTTTTTGCAGCTTCAGAGATTAAGTACTATCAATAAGTATAATTCCTTTGAATTTATAAAATTGTATAGTATATAACATAATTTGCACTTCCTAGACCATGGGTTTTTATCTGATTTTAGTGGATGTTTTTATTTTTAACTTGATTAAATATGTTACCACAAGATCTCATATTTCACCATTATGCGGTCACATTTCTAATACATATTGAATCAACAAAGTTAAAATAATTGAATACATACCGCATATGTATATGTACATATAAACATATGTCAGTTGCTTATTTTTTGGTTCGCTTTTAAAAAATGCCCATCAGAACTTTGTTGCTCATTTTTGTTGAAGGATAATTCCTCTTCTTCCAGATTTAGATCCAGTTCTTTTCGAGTAGTCTAATACTATTCCCGACCAATTAGAGAATAAGCTTATTCCATATATTACTCATCTTAGATATTGATATTTTATTACTAATATTATTAACGGTTTTATAAATGTCATACTATGTCTAAAAATACGATTTAACGTTTTATCTATCTATTATTAATGAATTATGTATCAAAATTACGGAAGCTTATGGTCAATTCCGTCAAAATTAGGCTAAGGGTCGTGTCTACGCCGATAAACCCGAACATTTGAGCGCCTAAAAACCAACATCCGTCAATTTATAGCTGAGATACCGCCCGAAATGTATGAAATAGTGATCGAAAATAATCCAGAGGCGGCCATTTATTTAATATTATTTTTCATAATTAATGAAATATATCAAATGTTCAATTAAAAAAATACGAATATGTCCTTAAATTTGTGTTTTTTAAGTTCATTAATCACCCTTATATGTATTTGGAGAAAGGAGAAATTATTTGTATATTTCATTAGAGTCACATGACGGAGACCTGGTGCATTAAAAACTTACAATAAAATATTAAATGGTAATACTTTCCGATGATGTTTAGCTATTGCATATAATGATGATGCGAAACGAGTCTTCAAAAATTGCTTTAGTCATTCATGCTCTTAAATATAATATAGTAAAGCTTTGAAAATGGGCTCTTTAGACACTTGGGTTTTCGCCGTTTATTATATACATATATACTATAAATTAGAAGTGGTTTGATTTTGAGACCCAATTATAATTCATATGAAATTAATACAGAAATTTTGTTTTAATATTTATATTAGCCACTACCGTTAACTTTTAAAGTGCAAAAGAAAAAAATTGCGTGCTCCAGTGATGTATACTCAGTATACATGTAAAAATCTATCGATTATGTAATATTTAAGCATACCAATTTGTGAATGCTGAAATTTATTACTGATAATAAAGCCCTTATCAGCAACTAAATGAGTCTTTATAGCAACATGAATATTTAAAATATTATATTTGAATAGTTAAAAATAACTAATATTTTACTTTTTGCCAATATGGAGTCAATTTTTTTTTTGATATAGTATTGTTTTATTATTATAAAAATAGTTCACGATTCATTTATGTGGTTTCCCACGATTTTGGACTAGATTAAAAATATTAGCCTGGAAATTTACATACATATATGTATGTATTAAAAAAAGAAATAAGATAAAATAAAAAAATAAGTTAAATAAAAAATAATACAAATAATTGTTATATTATGGAAGCGAAAACATATAATCAAAAAATAAACGAAATAGGTCATTTATAGCTATATAGTATGTATAATCAGAAAATAAGTCATGATAGCTTGTATAGATTATTTCTCGTTTCATATGAAATAGTCGTTTTTTAGTAAGATTATTCAGAGCCAGAATCAATATCAAACGGTTAGAATAAAAATAGCATACGGTCATAATAAACATATAAAATAATCAGAATTAAAATATAGAACGATCATATATTTCAAAAAAATTACCACATTTATAAATATAAATGGGCAATAAATTATTTATTTTAAAAATATCTTATTAAAAATATCGCACCAAAACAGGCGTTGGTCAGAATTTGAACACCCAATGAAAAACTTTCAACAAATGTAGGACGCGAAGGTATAATATTTAGAGCGACGTATGAAGGGGAATAACGACAGAGCGGCAACGGAGATCACTCGTGACTTGGTATTGCCATCCGAAAATGTTGCGAGCCCAACCGAATAAGTTGCCCCTAAAACACCTTGATGACGACCATGTATTTTTATACTGAACATCTGTCAACATAAAACTGATATTGTCGTTAAAATACAGATCATATAATATAAATACTGACACTTCTTTATAAGTACTAACCAATGAACTGGAATAAATACCGAACTGAAAAAAATGTCGCTGATCATCTGTCAAAATAATTTTGAGCATTTAATATAAATTCTGACTAGTCCAATTTAAATTCTAAACATCTAATATAAATTCTGACCAATTGATGTAAATTCTGACCTTTTAATATCAATTCTATTAAAACTACTTTATTTAGAAATGACTGTATTATTTTTGGAAAATTTTGAAAATTTATTAGATTGTTTATATTAGAATTATTTTTTTACACCTTATTATTATTTTGCAATTTGTAATTGAAATTTAATTTGACCGCCATAGGCGGGCGCCTGCTTTGCCTGTGCGTAACTCTGGCGCTACAGAAAATATATCTTAACTGAAAAATACATTCCCTGTAACATCACATGTAAATAAATAATAATATATATGTAAATGTAAATATTACTACGAATAGAAAAATTTAAATCGTATCATTTTACTAGCATATAAAGTATATTCTTACTAGTAAAAATATATATCTACCGGTAAAAATGTGTTTCGATATAATTTCACTGAAATGACATATTTAAAAAAATATTATTAGAATACATTTTCATTGAGGGATAACCCGAGAATCAGTGACGTTATTTTAGCTATTTCCAGGAGAAGGGGGGGGGGGCAAACGTTGGCCAGTTAAGATTTATAATATTTCAATAAAAGTCATGAATTTTTCTGTTCAAATTCATAGGGAGGCAAATGCTCCCATCTGCATCCTTCCTTAATTGATGTCTCGCATTATTAAGAACAGTTAATTTTCTACGCATGGTATTAATTTCCCTACAATATAATTAATAGTTTAGCCTGTCTTAAGAAACGATCGATAAATAATTCCCCCAAAATACCATCATATTTTTTTCCTGTGTAAACTTGGTTTCATCATTGTCTTGACCTCTTCAGGTTATCGTATCCTATTTATTTCTCATTCCAGGTAATGATTTTCTTTTAGAATGGTACCTTATTGTTTTTGAGAACAAATGAAAAACATACTTTGTGACATTGCTATTTTTTCTTGCGGTACCCATTTTTAAACCTTTTTATAGTATTCAGTGTCCAGTATCCAGTGCAGCTCATTTTCAAGTTTAAAATTGCCAGTACGAAATTTCTCTGTCCACAACTTTACAGTTCTTCGACTAACAGTACCCTCGCCAAATCCCTTTAAAAATAAACACGTCTGACTGATAATAAAAAAAACATATGAAGTAAGTAAAAAATATGGTTATTTATTACAAACGTCTTGATACTATAACGGTCCGTTTTCAGCTCGTTGATACTAATAAAAATAGGTATGTAGTCATAATCTAAAAATAAAGTAAATGCGTCATATACAAACATTATGTAAATGTATATCAATTGACGGATAATATACAGTAGTAATTGATTAAATTTAGAATGTCTCGATTAATTAAACTTTGATTTAAATTTTAATATTTAGCAATGAACAGCATCCAAAACCGAAAGAAACATGTGGTGGCCCTTAAAAGGGCCTTTTCAATCGATGTAGTAATCTATGGTTACTTAGAGCTGGTGTATTTGGTGACGGCTTTGGTGCCTTCGCTAACGGCATGCTTGGCCAATTCACCAGGAAGCAAGAGTCTGACGGCGGTTTGGATCTCCCTGCTGGTGATAGTGGAACGTTTGTTGTAATGAGCCAAACGAGACGCTTCGGCAGCTATGCGTTCGAAGATATCGTTGACGAAACTGTTCATGATGCTCATCGCTTTCGAGGAAATTCCAGTGTCTGGGTGGACCTGCTTCAATACTTTGTAGATGTAGATGGCGTAGCTCTCCTTCCTCTTCTTCTTGTTTTTTCTCTTGTCAGTTTTAGTGATGTTCTTCTGAGCCTTGCCAGACTTCTTCGCCGCCTTTCCGCTGGTCTTCGGTGCCATGGTGAGACTTTGCTGTGACGCTGCGTCAGAACGAATGAGCGCGTGGCGCAAAACACCACCTGTATTGATTACTAACGAGTTATACAAGCGATTCGTATATCACGTAGGCGGGGACGCGCAAGCGCTCTCTCATTAATTATATAATATTGCGAGAACTGGCTAAATTTATTCTCTCCGTCGGAGTTCCTTCGAATCGGTCGTACGTAAAATAATCGATTATCATGTCTGGACGCGGAAAAGGAGGAAAAGTCAAGGGAAAGGCGAAGTCTCGCTCGAATCGTGCTGGACTTCAGTTCCCCGTCGGTCGTATTCATCGTCTTTTAAGAAAGGGCAACTTTGCTGAAAGAGTCGGCGCTGGAGCTCCAGTATATTTGGCAGCTGTTATGGAGTATCTAGCAGCTGAAGTTCTCGAGTTGGCAGGTAATGCTGCTCGCGACAACAAGAAGACCAGAATCATCCCTAGGCATCTTCAATTGGCCATCCGCAATGACGAAGAATTGAACAAGCTCCTTTCTGGAGTCACAATCGCTCAAGGAGGTGTCCTACCCAACATTCAAGCCGTTTTGTTACCCAAGAAGACCGAAAAGAAAGCATAAATTGACATCCAGATTTGTATTGACAAAAGGCCCTTATAAGGGCCACCAAATTTAAATCGGTTATTTTGGTTCCTGCTAAATTATATAACCAACTAGTAATTAAATATTTTAAACGGAATAGATGAATGCATTCACAGACATTATAAGCTGTACCTATTCAGAAATTAGATAACTACCTGCCAAAATGATATAAATAAGATTGTATGTAACTTTTCGGAGCAATCTCAGATCAATACACGGGCTACCCTTTTATATGGTACGTGGCATATCCTTCTCTTATAAATTTGTCAACTGTTCTATTAAAAGCAACGTATTGACTCCGAATGTCAATCTCACAAATTTGTTAAATATTGATTTTTTGTTACCAATAAAATTTCTGACCTATGACATTTGAGTCATTTTTGTGAAAAAATGATTTTAACATAATTGCAAATTTAAGAAAAAATTTAATTGTACTGTGAATTACACAAAAATTTTTTTTAGTCCGGTTCCTTTATTGTTTCACTGAAAAATACATATTCACTGTATTATATACAAAGATACAAGTTTTTTTTACAAATAGTGGGATATTTAAGTTTTATCTTAAGGTCGAAAGAATTCTTACTATCTGGAAGCAAAAAGTTTATTCTTTATAAAAGTTTATGCATGTGTTTCATTTTTTTTGTCGTAATCACCGATTCCTGAGATTAGTGGATTTGAATACTTTTATAATATTTTTCAGTTTGATAATAACAATGTTCTTTAATGGTAGGAGTTGAATATCTGGTACACAAAAAATAATACATGTAAAGAAGTAAACAAAAAAAAGTCAAAAATATCAAAATTAAATAATATGAACCGGACCAGCTCCGGGATAATATGATTTTTTTAATAATTTGCTAAACGACAGCAGTAAACTGAACTGGTGTTAGTGAATTGGTATGGTATTTTAATTGAAGAGGGAAGTAGCTGCATTCTCAGTCTTCTATTTCTCGGTAGCCGGCGTTGCTAGTCATGGTTTCGAGTTCGTACAAACTCTCGTATCTCGCGTTGTCGGAATCTCATGTTAGCTTTATTTGTAGATATTCATGTCTGATTGACTTACCCAGTTGGTACAAATTTACCCCGTTGTAACACATTGGAAATACGCCTGTCAGGCTACAACAAAAGATTAAAAATAATTAAATAATATCTGCTTTGTTTTGGACCTTCCAATGTACCTATATGGTTTCCACAATCTATGCTTCAAATAAGGAAACATTGTTACTGCATTACACTTATTGGCGAAGTTCATACAATTGAAGAGATGCTCATCAAGCCTTGTGTGAAATATATTGTATCACTCATTTTAAACAAGCAGGCTGCTGAACCTAGATGCAGCACAATTTAATAATATTCTAAAATGTACGATAAAAGACGACGCCCTACATTGTATTAGTATCGCATGCCACGCAAAGAGTGATCTGAGATTTTATTTGTCTTATATTATTAAATTCTATATACCCTACATAATTGTAAAAAAATTTAGATAAAGAAACCGTGATATAATACATATTATAATATTACAAAACATCTAAGATCAAAAGAGGAAATGTACTAATTGAGTTTGCTTGTTTGTTGAATACTATAATGTATAATCATATACATATGTTTTATGATACCCCGCACGTGACAAGTGCAGGTGTATCGAACATTTAAATTTTACTAAAACCATATCGATTGTTTTTGATAAAAAAGTCTATCACAAAATATTCGTGATTATATTTACTAAGCCCGGGATTTATAGATATTATAAATCATCTGGGATCGGATTTCCAAGTCTGTTTGTAGTAATGATTATATTTGTATATATTTAATTTCAGATATTTTCAAAATTTTGTGTTGGATATATTATACATAGTATATATGTATTTAACTTTTATATTCCGCCATTGGTTTCGCAGGTAAAAAGTTCCAAATTACTGAACTATTTCATAGCTCCTATCTTGATTCTATTCTTTATGATTAAATAGTATTTTTAATATATAGAAAAAATATGTTCACTTGTATTGTTTTGTAATTGTAAATTACAACATAACAAATCGCATACAATTTAAAGTCCCGATGAACAGAATGATAACATAATAAATTTTAAATATGATCAGCTGTTCTTTATGGCACAGCTGTTTTCTGTTTACTAGTGGGCTTTTAAACTATCGACTGTTAGTTTGACGGAAATTTTTATTTACCATTTATTTTGAGTTAAAGGGTTATTAACTAAGGTAACCAGATATCCTCCTCAAAAAAATTGTCCTTTTTTATCCTCTTTGAATAAAAAATTCCAGACCCTTTTTTTGAACTCCTGTAGCAATTTTTCCTTCTCAAAAATATTTTGGAAATGGCCTTTGAACGAAATTTTTAAAATGATTTCTTTAGTTCCCGCAGCAATGTTCTCAAACAAAAATTTCCGAGACAGCCTATTTAATTTTAGTTAAAATCTTGTCACCTTATATTTATTACCCATTCAATAGTTGGATTTTGGTGAGAATAGGATTCCAAAAGTTGTCAGATTTTTCTTACATTTTATTAGAAAATAGTTGAAAACAAGATTTGCCCGAACGAAGCTCAGGCTAGTTAGTATACAAACAAACTCCTTGCCCAAGTCACTGTCATATTTTTATTACATTATTAATAATACCCATTTGAGTTATAACAAATAAATTAGCAACAATTTTATCGTTAGTTATTTTATAGTAATTAAATTTAAGAGCGCAATTTAAATGAGCAATATGTAAAATAATTGTTCCATAAAACGAATTATTTGCACAGATTAGATGCGAGTGAACATGTATTAGTCAAAAAGTGTACACTGAATAATTATCTGCAACAAATCCCTTTACGAAGAAAAATCCGAAGATTTACCTTACATAAATACACAAACAATTCGTTTTATGGAACAAAGTATTTATTTTAATGAACATATTTCTCAAAATAATTCCCTGTTAAATAGCACCAGTAAATTAATAACATTATAAAATTACAGGAAGATTATTTCAACTCCAGACTGGTTCTGCATTTCTGTTCATAATAGTATTTTCTAGAAACTTTACTTCTCACTTTTAGAATATAAATAAATAACACTGCATATTCATTGTAATATTTTAATAAAATATTATATTTAAAACATATAACAAAGTTATATTAACGCTAATGTTTTTGATGCTTATGTTTAGATTTTTTATTCTTTTTACTCGGCATTACATCAGCCAGTTCATCGTTTGGTGTTTCATTGAGCCGTTTGATGCCGCTGCAAATCAAAATAATTATTAGTATAAATATACATGAAATAAACAATAATTAGCTCCACAAACCTTTTGACCGAAATCAAATTGGTGTTTTTATTTTTTGTCGTAAAGTTCAGTGCCTGTTTCCAATCATTCTCGGATCCCTTTATTCGATACTGCTTTAGATCGTCATCCTTTAAACGCGCTACTGCTTTACGTTGCTTTTTTTCCAACTCCTTTCTCGAAATTATTACAGACGCAATGAGTAACTGAGCATATAAATATATTCTAATTAATTGCTTACCTTAGCAGCCAAGGTGAGTTCGTCGTCCAAAGACTGAGCTAAAGGAGCCTGATTTACAGTGTTATCGGACACTGAATTGTTAAAACCGATACTCTTGGCTACGTTTCTTTCCAGAACATTGTTTAAAGCCGTATAAAGTTTCTTACAGCTATCGTAAAATTTAGCTAGTAATTGTGAAGCAGGCAATTCTAATTCTGAAGCGATCGAATTAATCATTTTATGTTGTAGTCCATAGCCCAATAAAATAACCTTTAAAATTTAATGCAATTATAATAAACTTTTAATATTTAAATATTATATAAATTTTATCTCACCTGTTGTAAAGGGTCTAGCTTAGCCGTTATACTACAATGGAAGAATAAGAAAGCAAGATCATTAGTTAAATCACTGATTAGATTATAATCGACCATCTGTCTAGTGTACGATTCCAATCTAGTTAAATCGTGCCCCGTAAAATATTGATTAATTAATTCTGGAGTCATATCTAAAAATATATTAATTTTAATAATCATATTATTAAAAATCCTCAAAGATTTTCTTTATACCTGTTTTTTTGATAACCACGTGATTATTGGAGATCGTCGAAAGACTCAAAGACACCGGGAATTTCTTGAACGATTTAGGCAATAGTTTAGTGAACCTCTTGCGAAAATCCATAAAATATTCTGGTAACCAATCGCTGGAATTTTCACCGAGAGTTCTTATCATAATGCAAGAGTTCTCGCCGGTTAGATCGTTACATTTTTGGCTAAAATACAGTTTTATATCAATTTTATGTTAATAGAAATATAGGAGCAAATCACATACCTGACATAGACGGGCACGTATTTTTGAGACTTCCAAAACTTTAAGAGTTGTTCAGTTAGACCGAAAGATGTGCCAATGTAATCTAAAGCCTCGGCTGGCCTTTCGGAGAGTCTCTTTAGGAGAGTGGGTGGATTTTTCCTAGGTTTAATCACCTCGTTCATCAAACCGATGTCGTCTTCATCAATTTTATTCATATCGTGATTTTCTTTATCTTTGCCTTCGTTGATGCACGGAATTTCACCCGAATAATAGAGAGCTAGTTGTTGCAAAGCTCTTTTGCCATAGCCCATCTAGAATTTTTTCAATTTTATTAGATTGTGAAACAGTAAGAACGACATGTTAAAATCTAAATTTAGATACTTAGATTGGTATAAGATTTTGCAAAAGGTCAATTTGGTGAGAATTTTTTTAAATGATCAGAATAAAAATAAAATCTCGGTCTGAATTTTATTAACTGCCTGGTCATAATTATATTATTCAGAATCAGAATAAATATCAAAAGGTTAGATTAAAAACAGGACAAAAAGAATTAAAATAATGAATGGTCATAATTACATTATTTAAGGTCAGAATAAATATCAAATAAAATAAAAATAGCTTATGGTCAGAATAAAAATATAGGACAATCATATGAATAAAAAAAATATTGTATTGTCATCCCCCCTATAACGTAGATTGGGACTTTGTTATAGGAATATTACGCTATAGGGGACTAGGAACCCATACAAAATTTGAGATTAGGTTCTTTCAACTGTATTTTGTGAATTTAACGAAATCAGCAAATCAAACATTTTTTCCCATTTTTTATGTATTAGATGACCTTGTATTTAGTTTGTAAACAAGAGCATGTGCCCTATGTTCTTATTGCGACATGCGCGCGAAGAATGTTATTGATTTTGCGAGTGCCAGGGGAGTCAAACGCAAGTTTTTTGAGTTAAAATGTGTAAGCCTACAATGAATAAATATAAATTTATTAAATTTATACATTATGTTTTATTTAGGATATTAATAAAAAACAATAATGGTAGAAATGAAAAAAGTTAAACATCTTAAATCGTGAAATTATGCATTTAATTACTGTCAGAGTCATCTAATATCACGTTCCGTTGAGACCTTTTTAATACCTTAATTTTATAACCACTTTCATTAATAACAGAATAATTTTCTTTATTGTCTTCTGTCTGCATTTCTTCTCGAATTTTATTTTCTACTTGTTTTTTTAATTCAGCAGATCGCTCTGTGGAACAATCGTTTTGAATAAATTATTATATTTACATGGGTTTTGCAATTAAATTTTGAAATAAAAAATTACTTAAGTTTAGAAAGATTACGTATTATTTTAAATGCACTAAAATTTTAATGTTGGATATAAAGTGTCTTATATCATATAATTAAATATATTTTATGATTCTTTAATACTTTTTTAAATTTGTAATGGACATGTATTACATAATTAAATAAATTTATTATAAAAAATTAGAATGGTTGAAACCCCCTGAAAAGTGTATACATAATGCATTGTGATGAATATCCCGTCACAGAATATGTCTAGCGAAGTCAAGGGACAAACAGTTACAAAAACTACACTATACGAGGGAATGCTATAGGAGGGACTGCCGCGTACGCTATAGGAAACTTTTTAAAGGGTTTACTGTATATAAATAATATCTTATAAAATATCTCGCTCGCACCTAAACTGTCACTCAGAACAGTGAACACTCCATGAATAATTCTCAACGAATCTATTAAATTGTATGTATGACCAATAAATTGCAATAAATACTGACTGAAAAAAATTATTCTAACCATTTGTCAAAACGATTCTTACCGGTTAATATCAATTCTGATGAATTAATATAAATTCTGACCGTTAATATTTATTCTGACCGCTTAAATTCTGACCTTTTAATATAAAGCCATTTTTTACGACACAATAACTACAGTAGTTTTAATCATATAAACATGAAACTTTTTATAAAAATTGATCTCGTATATATTTCAGCAAATTTTGTTAGTCAACAGAATCTACTATCTAATTTAAAAATAATATTCTGAATTCAAATATTGTTTATTTATGATAAATTAAGTTTACTTATCGGCATCATGTTGTATCGTGCATGTTCATTACACCTACAATATGATATTTTACGCATACCCTCAAGATTAGTACATACTTTTTGATAGTTTGGATGAGTTGCTATTCTGATGATACGAGCACCACACAATTGAGGAAAATCTCGATCGCCGAATTGTTCGCAAACGTTCCATGGAATTAAATCGCCGGCGGCTTTCTTTCCTCTGCCCATTCCGTCTGTTACAGACCTTAAAACACATTTTTTATTAGTCGAGTCAATGGGTTACAATCATACACAAGATTATTATTTTTATTATATAAAACTCACTTATTTGATAATTTTCCTTCCATACAAATTTGAACGACGCATAAAACTTCAGGCAGACTCACACTTTTCGGAGAAGTTGGAGCCAAAAGACAAAACAAATTATGAGAAGATGCATCAGCGAGCATTTGAATGTCATTTGGACTGTTCTGTAAAAGGTAACACAATAAATAAATTATTGAATCTTCGTATATTTTTATTGAAATTTTACCTTGTAATGACTCGAAACGTATATAGCGATCAATCTATGTAAAAACGCTTCGGCTGCTTTATGATAACAGAACAGAGCATCTCGATCAACGTAAAAGAGCTCACAAGAAGCCGGAGGCGGACAACCAGCGCCGACGCTCGGAGGCAGAGTCGCATCTAAGCAAAGCAAATTATTCAACCAGCTTTCTACCGGATCGCCTTGTCGATACCTGATCGGTTCGTCTAAAGTTAGCTGAAAATATATATTAGCTTTGAAGTCTGCTGATTATTTCAATATTATAATAAATAGCTTACCGGTGGAGGTGCATTATCTTTTTGTTGAATATGACTGAAGAGCTTAAGAGACAGTGATCGTCCAGTTCCTTCATAACCCGAAACTGTAGACGAAAGAAGGGCTAACGGCGAGCGCTGAATCACTTCTTTTACCAATGGTAATGGAATAGCACCGGCTTCGTCTACTAATACTAAATCGGCTGCACCCAACAGTGAATGATCATCGGGAGCAATGTACTGAAAATAAAGTCATTATCAATACGAGTTTTTTAAATGAGGATTCAATCATTTCATTGTTTAAAATACTTGTATAGTTTGTCTGGAATTCCTCGATACGTTAATTCGTACAATGGCCTTTTTAAATTCAGGATTCGTCGATCGGATTATGTTATAATCAGTGTGTTCTTGATATAGTAACGAATCTAATCCTTTCAATACGAACTCGAACAGACTTATCAAATTATCCGGATGCGGAGACGTTACATAGATATTGACGTAACCGAGAGCAACGGCTGCCGAAATGGCTAATCCAAGACAAGCAGATTTTCCTCTACCTCTAGCGGCCGTCAAACAATGAGGTGGTCTGAAAATACACAGTACTATAAAATCCGTCTTTGAATCGATTACATTAGTTTACAGCGATTTTGACCAATAACATTTGACAGCCAATTCTAATGTGAAAACGCACGCTGAATCCAAAATTAAGAAAGTAGAACAGTTTTCTGAACATTGATAAAATCCCGTATTTTCCATTCTAAAAAAAAGTGTTTTGACTTAATTGCAAATATTTCCGGTTTTACTTGGCCATTTGCAAAGTTTTTTATATCAAATTAAAAAATAATTGAATTTCATATTAACTGTCAATAATGATAAGTATATTGAACGTATATCCATATCAAGCTCTCATGTGTGTATATTGTATCGTGTGCTTTAGAGCTAATAACAAAACTCACTCGAGAAACTGACAATACAAATAGTAAACGGAGCAAATTGAACTTAAGTCATTTTTAATACCATTTGAAATTTATATATATATAACATTATAAGCAATAAAGTCAAGATAATCATTTAATGGGTAAAAATTAAATTTCGATATTTTTACTCGAATGCTTATAACTTCCATATTTTCCAACCGATTTTGATAAACAGCCGCTTATTATTTATGTAATAAATCGGGCTTCAACATCCAATAAAAAAAACTGAAACTAAAAACAAATTTTGGTACTTGTTAATTATATCGGCGCCACACTCGGGGGGACATTCGCCCCCTATACATTTAGCCAGAATGCATGTCATTTAATTAAATACTGTGAATCTTAATGAAATAGGAATATTAAAAGAAGCTGAAATGATGTCTCTGATTCTATACTAGAAATTCTCGGATTATCTCTCAAAGAAAGTCTCGAATCTATTTTATGAATGTATGGATGTTATTTTTTAATTTTTCTTTATACAAAATAAAATTATAAAAATTATTAGCGTTTCCTTTGTTTATTTTTGACGATTGTCTTCAGTAATAATATAGGTTTTATATAACATACCAAAATGAAATATATTTTTATTAGAATCAATGTTGCCAAATTCATACAGATGCATCCGAGCAGTGCATTTCGCGATAAATTTACGTCGCCTTGGAGCTGTGAACAAGTTAACGTGCTTTTTTCGAATCTGACTTCAAGGAATTCTTTCTGACATCGTCATTTTATGGCGCTTTTTTGCTTTCGCTCGAGTTTAATATTTACGATCTAATCTATGCTCCATGTCGAATCTTCACACATGATATTTTTCATTCCGAGTTATAAAATCCAGCTGTAATTTTTAACAGCAAATTTGTTTTTAACCCTAAGTCAAATGACCATTTACAAATCAAGGGTTCTCATTATATTAGCTTACACACAATACCTTTGTTTTTAAATCTATGTGAAAGAAATGCGGTGTGCCACTCCATTTAGGAGAATGTTTTGACAAATATCATACTCTCGTAAATTATTAAATAAACATACATATAATATAATTATAATCATTCGAAATAGTTAAAAGAATAATAGTAACATAAACAATAGAATAATAATAATATAATAAGTGTAAATAATATTATTTTTTTAAAAAGTGTATTTTATGTGTTTCGAATATATTTGTGCCGAACCCAGAAGGTTGACAACCCCTGAATTCAAGGATTATGAAGAATACTATTGGGTCAGTATACACATTCATTTTTATAATTATTGATAATGTAGTTTTAACAAAATGACAGTTTGAAAATTGTATTTATATTCGCGTGAGTGTGCGGCACACAGTGTTAAAAATATTGAAAAAAACGACCACCAACTGGCCAAATGTTGCCCCAACCTCCTGAGAAAAGCTGAAATGACGTTCATGTTGACGTCTCCAGACGTCATTGGTCAAAAACATTTGCAGATACATATATAAAAATTAACTGTTTTTCTGCCACAATGCGTATTATGTATTTATGCGCTCAGTGCTACATAATTTTAAATTTAAAAATGGTCATTAACATTTGGAAAGCACATGTTGACCTTCTTCACATCCCTAAAAGGCCTCAATGACGTAAATCATTTAGTCAAGCGTTTGATATTTATTTTATTTTTTATTTGTGCACGACATTATGTATGGACGTAGGGACAGCCCTGGCGCCGCTCAAGAAAAAAAAAGATTTCGTGGTTTTAAAACTCGCTATTAATTTTAATTGTTAATGCCTCTTTATAGATGACTATCAACCCAACACAGGTTGTAATATTTTTTCTTAGCGTAAATAATAGTTTTTGCAAGAAAAAAAGTTTTGCGTGGCATAAGTCGTGACCACATTGAGTGACAAAATGCTCGCACGGCATTAGAAAGGTTAAATATTTTTCAAAGAATTATATGTGTTTTCAATTTTCGCCATTGCGGCGCTGCTATTGATTAAATTAATTAAATAGTGAGTAAATCTTTGACTTTTATATGGCAGAACGTTTTTTACAATTTACACATACATACTCTAATTTTTATAAATTTGAAAAAAACTTTAGATAGAAATTGACATGTTCATTATTGTTTATGAAATAACAGGATAATTTTATGTATAAAATATCAATTCTTAATTCATTAAAAACAGCTTCGCGAAATTTTCGCGAATATCAAAATGGTGTTGGCCACTTTCGCAGATGTTAAATTTTCCTAAAAAATGATCCAAAATCATTGATAAATTCATAAACATTAATTTGATATAAAATACTTTGCAATCGGCCAACAAGAACCAGAGATATTTGCACTATTCTACTTTCCTAATTTTGGATTCAGTGCACAATTTTACATAAGAAATGACAAATATTTTGAAATTTGTAAGCTGGTATTATATTTTTAAACATTACCTCGGCTCTTTATCGGCTAATGTATTAATGAGCGTAGCCAATGCTGTTGCTTGATCGTATGTTTTACACAATCCGACTAAAGGTCCAGCGGGTGGAGAATCCGAGAGTGAGCCTATTAACTCCGTTAATCTTTCATCGACAATCTGAAAATATATGTAAATGTAGTTTTTGGAAACCTTTGTATACATTACAATAAAATACTAACTTCAGTTATATTTTCAACTGGAGTGACTTTGGCTGTGAGAGACGATATAGGTAAAATATTCAAAGAGTCATCTAACACCAAACATCTCTCGTTATCGGCAAGAGAGAGTAGAAACCGTTCATTAAATCTATTCGATACATGATCGTAAGCTTCCGTTCGGAACCTCGAATGAACGTCCATAGCTATGGAATGCAGCTGTCTCAATGACGTCATTGATTTAAGCAAAAATATAATTAATCCGCCTCCCTCTACCGTTTCAATAGTGCGAGCCATTAAGTTTGGAGTTAGAGCTTCAAAGTCCTATTTAAAACAGAAAATTTTGATAAAAGTTTATTTTTTAATTATTATATATAATATAATAGATACAGTACCTGAAGAACGCAAACTCCATACGTTTGACCCAAAATTGCATGACTCTCGGAATAATAACGACCGTGAATCGTAGTCGCTACTCTGAACGAGTCGAATAGAGACTCCTCGGATATGTCAATTTTACCTGCTGCAATCTTCTTAGCTCGTTTTCTTCCATGACTTAATTTAAAATACAATTTATTATAATCTGCACACAATATAATAAACAAATTTAAACTCACTTGCTGATGGATTCGTCCTTGTTCTTATAACACCAGAGTACAGTGGGACGCGCTTTCACCGTGGACTTGACGAGAATGTCGTAAAGAATCGGCACCTGAGGAATCGAATGTGTTCAAGTTAAATATTCGAGGGATTGACATGAAAATAGGTGATATCTGACATACCTGATCTCGTGCTTTGTCTCCCACGAGCAGGAGAAGCGTCCTGTGACGTAATTTAGCACCATTTTCAATTAAAACGCGAATGCGGTTGTCGATCTTCTTTTTGACCATAGTGTCGCTGTTCAAAACATAACCTAAAGACAGCACATTTAAACAATGTTGCCATGTGGTTAGTTTACCATGCGACTTTTTCACCAACTGTCAAAATCTTATTTTAATTCAATATAAAATCAGTTTTGAAAAATTGCAATCATTAATACTAATTGAAATAAATACATCTAAATGTATTTACTATAATATATGTTTTTAAACATTTAACAATAAAATATTTTTAGTTTAACAAAAATATTGTGTTTACAAAAATTTAACAAGGGGCCCACTCTTTTTTGCCAAAATAAAAAATTAAGCTTTTTGAAAAGATTGAATGGCACTGTACTACAGACCCTTGACATATTATTTTCTTCTCTTTTGTCAACAGTATTCTGTCCTGAATTAAGCTTTGAAAATTTCAACATTTTTCACTAATACCTGACTTGGAGACATTCACCCGTGGTGACCAGAGCCTACCCGAGGGGTGGGATTTATGGGCGGTCGTCCAGGGCGTCATTTGATTTGGAAGTTTGTAGCACAAACAATGCCGTCCAACTGGCAAAAATGAGTCTCCTGGGACATTTTGTTTCTTAAAAAATGTGGAAATGACCTTGTTTAATTTCTGCCGACATTCCTGAACTAACAAAATTTTCTCAGATAACATATTTTATTTTTTAGCTCTCACAGTATCCCAGAATGAACAAAAATTTTCGAAACGACTTTCTTTAGCTTTCACGGGATCCCTAAATAAACAAAAATTTCTGATTTGACCCTTAATATTTTGTAGTATACAATAAACTTGGATAGTAGATCCTATTTGTTTATACTCATTCCAAAGAATATATAAACATCTTCAAGAATTGTGACAAATTATCGACTTTAATTATTAAATTAACATTTAACAATATAATTTGTAACAAAATTTAAATTTTGAGAAGCACAATTCGTATACAAAGCGTATTGATTATTTTTCTTTATTAGTGATTGAGCACCATTGTTTGCTCTACTCATAAAATTAGCACCCTCATATCTTTACGTTTCACCCTCTACGTTTACTTAGTTACCATTACTTACATACTATTATTTTCCAGTAATTTTAATGTAGTTGAATATAAACCGTTCACTGAATTGTCGTATATTTTCGTAAATTCCATAAAAAATTATTAAATATTTATGGATATTGGTTCATATTTTTTATAATTTTCACGTATCGAAATACTTTATTGAGTTGGTCTTTTTTGTAATGTCTTGTGTTGTGTTCATTAGGATTGAATAAAAATGCGCTTGATTTATGTCGGCAGCTAGCGCCTTCTTTAGTCGAATTGCAAGGCAATTTATAATTTTGTCTTACATTTGGTGACTTAAATATCTGACAGATCCGTGCGATATAGTAACAACGTGCAACATCGTCATATTTAGATAGCAACTGAACTTCAGTTAAATATTTGCCATTATAAATTTTCTCAAACATTTCTCGATGTCCACAAATAGTTAAACAAGTTTTAAAAAGGGCTAACACTATCTTTCTATATCCTCTACCCGAAAAATTGATTAATATTGAAACCCGTTTTCAGCATCTTTATCGATAGTTTTATTATATTTCCAATTTCATAAATACAACAAGATAATGTGCGATTAACTTTCTCGCAATATACAGCATCAAGTGTAGGAGAACAACAGCCATAATTTTTCTATACTCATACATTTCGTAATCATTTTATATAATTTTTCTTGTAAAGCGTCTCGAGGAAATGGTTCTATTAGTCTGCAAGATGCAGGTGGTAAAATATATTTTCTAGTTCAGGGGCAAAATTATCATTCTAAAAAATGCCAAAGCCAGGATCAAATTATTAAATAAATAAATTAATGTTTTAATCAATAATAAATATATATATTTTTTCAAAACGCCCTTTCTTTCCTCCCCCCCCTTCCCTAGTGTGGGGTCTTGCATAACGTAGTTCTAGATGCAGTAAGCCTAAAATCATTATTATAATAAGTATGTAATTTATATCGAGCAATAAATAACGAATATTTTAAAATACATATACCTATTTATACATTTTTATTTTATTTCATTTAATTTACTATTTATACATAGGCAAATTTTGCGCGTTCTTTGGCCAAATATGTCAAAATATTCTAAACACTTGACAATCTAATATAGTTCATATATTTTGCATAAAAGTTGTTGTTTTAAAGAGAATTCTTAAGTTTGCTTATCTTAATTTTGATTTTTCTTTATAAGTTTGACTTTAAGTAGTCAAATTATAGCAATGAGACTTGGAAGGTGGTCTGAAGAAGTCGTATATAAGTTTGTTCGCGAATATGTCAAACAAAGATGTCTTTGGGACCGAAAAACTAACAATTACAAAAGCAAGGATGCTCGCAGAAAAGCCTATAAACAAATCATGGAAGCGATGGCAATAAACGGATTAGATGAAAAGATAATAGTTAAGAAAATAAAAAATATACGGACTACGTATTCGCAGGAAGTTAAAAAAATTAAAGACTTCAAAGACGCTGGAAAGATACATAAAACATCCTTAAAATGGTTTAAAATATTACACGGTGCTTTGAATATGACAGAAACACAGGACACACAATCTGATGAAGTAAGTTTAGGAATATTTATAATAATAATAATAGAAGGCTTAGAATAATTACATATTTTTTTAGGATGATCTAGCCAGTAATGAGGGTAATGAAGAACCGCTGCATTTGGTTACGGAGATTAACGAGACGAAAGAACAAATGTCTTCATTTCCTAACAAAACAGAAGTGAAAACGCCAACGCCCAACGACACGTGTAATAAGAATACCAAGAAGAGTAAACTTCAACGACTTAAAAGTTTAACAACACACTTAAAAGAAGTTAACGATTGGTCAAATAATCAACGCAATGAAAATGAATTTGATATTTTCGGACATCTTGTTGGAATTCAGCTACGAAAAATGCCCCTACAATTGGCTCTAGAAGCCCAGGAACACATTCGAACTTATTTGAATGAATTAGAATTCAACAAATCAAATGTATGTTCATCAGCAGTTCATTAACATTGAAGTAACATAATATTTCAAGTCATTGTCGACAGAAGATCAGAACATGAGTCTTAATAAGTTTTTTTATTAAAAATGTTTAACATTAATTCGTTTAAATAAAAAGTATATTTTCTGGGACTTGCGTTTTATTGGATGTTGTTTTCATGCAGTATTTAATAAATTATATTTAAAATCATATATTCAAGTATTTTGGCATATTTTATTATAAAATTTCAATAATATTAATATATATAACAAAGAAGATACAGATTATATATTTTTAAAAAATAAAAAGCAACTAGATATCAGTCAAGTTTGAATGCGAAATAATACTGAATATTTTAGAAATATAAAGCTTAATTAATAACACTAACAAAATTCAGCATCAAAGATGAATGAATTTGATAATTTTTTAAAATTCATCTATAACTGAACTGCCCCCTAAATGAATATTTAATACATTACCGAATTTTGAAAAAATGAATGTGGAGATCTGTCACACACAGCATGATAAGGCTGACTGACTCAGTAGACAGTGTTACAACTTTGACACAGTTTGTTTTTTACCGGGAAAGCCGCTTCTAAATATTCTCTCTTCTGTGATCAAATCCCAGTCAATACAGGAGCTGCTGCTTATTTTTTTAAACAAATTTTATTTTTCAAATATATTTTAATTAGAGCTTATTTTATTAGTTTGTTTCATTTTTCACCTTCTGGGCATACATATGTGAATATATAGGCAAATAAAAAAAAATCGTTTAAATCTAAATAAATTAATTTTATTTCCATGGCAAAAAAATGCACTTATTGCAATTACTAAATAAAAATAATACTCAAACGGTTCAATACGATAAAATAGTTTAAATGAATGATTACATTATTAGTCTTTATAATCTCGCAAATTTCTAAAATCAATACATCGGATTAATAAACGAACATTGAGGTTTGCTACCGGTAGGAACGTGATACTCCACAGACTTGATCGTATGATATGAGCAATTGTTCTTTGGTATTAACTTATCAGCACTTTGATCGTCTTGCTGAGTTACGTAAAGATTTGTATTAGAGTTAGGAATCACGCTATTGTCTTCGTTTATGTTCGGATCGCAGATCGACATCGGCTGCTGATTCACTGTCGTGTGAAGTTCCGCACTCGGTATAGCATTGTCAGTCTTCGATTTTCGCAATCTAGTCGGTGCTCTCTCGCCTGTGTGCGTTTTGTGGTGGTTTCGCTTATCTTTTCCGGACATAAATTTCATCGGGCAATAGTCACACGAAAAAGGTCTCTCGCCCGTGTGCGTCCTGTTGTGAATCGCCATATAAGATCTGGTTTTAAATCGCTTCTCGCATAACTTGCAAGCGTACGGCCTGGCGTCGGAGTGAACGCCCATATGTTTCTGTAAGTTTGCATTAGTATAAAATCTAAAAGATTAACAAAACAATTAATGTTTAATAGAAGTAAAATTAATATTTAATTAATTAAAGCTTGCCTCAATGGACACAATGTACAAGCGAAATTTTTAACTCCAGTGTGCCGAAGCATATGCAATTTGTATTCAGACGGTTGACCAAATCGACGATTGCACGGTTCACACGTATAAGGTTTTTCGCCAGTATGCAATAGCATATGAGTCTATAATAGATGAAAGAATTTAGTTATAGTTAAAAGAACATTTAGATATGAAAATGAGAAAAATACCAACGTTTAAATTAGACAATTGAACGAATTTTTTTCCGCATTCGTGACAAACGTATTTCTTGATGCCGGCGTGAGCTCTTTCGTGGTTTTTTAAAACGTTCAAGTATGCAAAACACTTTCCGCAAGTGTTGCACTTGTATTTACGCTCTCCTGAATGAACCCTCAGGTGGCTTTTGAGATTTTTCTCGTTTGTAAACTTCTTATCGCATTGACTGCATTGTATCGTATAATCCGGCTATAAAACAAGCAAAAATACATATAACTTAAGGATTTAAAAAATCGTATTATAACAAGATAAAACCTTCATTCCGAAATGCTTCCGCATATGAGCTTCCAGTTTAATATACTTATAAAACGATTTATCACATTTTTGGCAATATAACATAGTACTAGTACGCTTTGATGATTTCTTGTATTTTTTAGGTGATTTATTTCTATAAAAATAACATTTATCACAAATTGTATAAAACATTATAATACAAATATAACACTAACTCATTCTTCTGTTCGTTCTCAGAGTCTTGTCTAACTTGAATTTCGTTAGATTTTGCATTTTCAGATAATCGACTATTGTCACATTCTAAAATTATAAATAATAAAAATGATTTTATCAAAAAAATATGCTAACTTAACAATATAAACTAACTAACCTTTCGCGTTAGAATAGTTATCATTATTGATCGTAGCAGGTACATCAGTCTCAGAATTGTATTGTTTAACATCTGCATTAGACACTCCAGATTCAGTCTTAGTGTCCTTTAAGTGCTACAAATAATAAAAACATATATATGTAACGATACGCAGCTACTATTGTTATTTTGCAAATATTTAACATACTTGAATCGGCACAGATTTTAATCGTTCTTTCAACATTACGTCCGACTTTATGCATTGCAGTTTGAAATAATACAATCTATTAAGCAGTTCTGAACAATTGACACAAATACCCATCGGAAGTCCATCGTTAACGGTCACCTTAAATAATGAAGGTATGAATAAAGCAATAATAGTGTTAAATGCATAAATTGTTTACACATACAGCTACTGTAGTACAGTAAGAGTAAATATCGACGTTAATAATCTGCGGCTGGTCTTGTAAGCAAAGACAGGCTCTGCAAGTTTTGTTATTATTGTACAAGACGTCGTAGTCATCGTAATTCATCTTATATTTCAACGATGCCCTTCGCCGCAATTTGACAACAAACAATCAGCCATTCGCAATTGGTCAAAAGTCAATGTTATACGACCATTAATAATTTGACATTTATATGAGAAACTTATTGAATTATATATTACTTTTTTTGTAAAGTGGTTATTCAGGTAAATAATACGTTAATTATTTCATTTTTACCTAATGTTTCAAATTTAAATTTCATTTTATACATGACACTGTGCACAATAAAAACACTTCGTAGAATGTCTGGTAAAGGAAAAACATAATTCATAAATTGGCTTAGATTTAGTACCTATTAAAAAATTGATTCTTTCCTTTCAATATTTCAAACTTTTCACTCCATAATTCTTAAACGTTTATAACTTTTAAATAACATTGTTATTATTACACCATAAAATACTCTACGATTTTTAAGGAATTCATCAAATTGACCTAACCATTTTAAACAAGTTATAAAATTACCTTTTTTTATGAAATTCCACTCTATCGGTATGTTCTTGAAATGCTAAACCTAAACTAGCTAATCATTTTACCGTAACTACGATTCTTATTAAAACGTTTCCTCGTTATTTTTGTTCCGTGTCAATGTCTTATAAAACGATGTATCACTTTTCTGGCAATATAACATAGTAGTACTAGTACATTTTAATGATTTCTTGTATTTTTGGCGATTTATTTCTAAAAAAATCACATTCATCACAAAGTGTATAAAAAAATATAATACAAATATAATTAATAATATCCACACTATCGGCGTATTTCCGAAATGGCAAACCCAAACTAGCTAATATTTTTGCCGTAGTTACGATTCTTATTAAAATATTTTTTCATTATTTTTGTACCATGTCACGAGCACTTTTTTTCATTTGAAAGAAATATATATTTTTTAAAGACAATATTAAGCTGACACAAAAGAAGTTGAAAATCAAATGCATGATACGATTTTTTATCAGATCTTGTACTATTTATTACTGATATTACAGGTTGAATTTAAAGGATATTCGTCACAATTTTGTTTTTGAGTATTATTTTTTATTTTCTATATAAAAATATGCATTTTAATTGTGTATATTTTTAAATTAAATTGTCTTAACTGATTTATAACGCTAAAACAAATATGTTAATTTTGAGGTTATGTTGGAAAATGTTGGCAACATTGCTTCTGTATGCGTTGACACATCTGGTTGGATTGGAAATTTGCCTACTATATTAGGTAATTATGTATTTTTATATCGAACATGCTATATGTATATGTTTAACTTTGACAACAGTAAGTATTGCGTAATATTATGGTTTTATTAGTAAGAATTTTCTGTATCAAAACATGTTATTGTAAGTAGAATCATTAATCTGATTTTAATATCGTACTATAGCCTGCTAGGACTTTAATTATAAAATGGACCCAGAGGTAAACTCGCTGCCAAATACGTACTTATTTCTTGCAAAATGTCTAATATTTTGTATTTGAATTTTAAAGGTCTCAAAGAAGAAGGGGAAAAAATCAAAAACAGCCAATTTATCCGCTAACGATCTAGAAAAAAGGCAAATTAATAATGGTGTGTCGTTTTTTTCTAACGATAATATCACATCTTCAAGACGAAGACGAATTAGAAGAAAGATTTCACTGAAAAAACGATCTGAAGTACAAAAAAATAGTCTTACGGTAGACGAAGCAGTTGTAAATGCTCATGTAGAAAAAGTTAAAGACAACAAAGTATTTAAAAGCAAAGATTGTTCAAATTCAGTCAATCTAAATATAAAAGAAGTAAAGAATTTGGTTCCAGTAAAACAATTAATCGAGCCGATTAATGAAGAAGTAGTCATGCAGAACGCTGAACAAAAAAATGTCAAAATGAACAAAACAAGAGAAGAAGTCAAAGCCGAAAGAGACGCGAAGAAACTGGCCAAGCAATTAGCGAAAAATAAAAGTTATATTCAACCGGCGAAAGAGAAGGTTGCCGATAATGTTGAGAAAAAAGAAGAAACTAAAATAGTGCAAGAGGTACCGCAAAATTTGAATGTTACAAGTGTTATTTCAGATATAACAACTGGTGTTGCGCAAGTAACTATAGAAAAATCTAGAGAAGAAATTAAAGCGGAAAGAGAAGCTAAAAAGCTTGCTAAAAAGAATCAGAAAGCGAAAGCAAATCCTGAAGATATAAAATCTAGCGACAAAACTGAAGTGACAATAAAAATTACTCCAATTGTTGAAAGTCTTCCAACTAATAAAGATCAGGTATTTAATTTATTTGTTATGATCTACAACAGATATATTATAACAGATTTATATTCTTTTACAGAATAATACTGCGAGTGAAAACAACAAAGCAGAATTGCGAGCGAAAAGGCGAGCGATTCAAGAAGCGCAGAGAGCAGCAAAGACAGTTTCTAAAACGGTAGAGCCCAAAATCGCAAAGAAACCCATTGAACAAACTAAAACTTTAAAAGTGAAAAAGGATATTGAAATTAGGGTAATAATGTTTTCAATTTTCTCTTTTTCCAATATTAAAAAATATGCAAATATAATTTTTTACTCCTTCCAGAGAGCAAACACCCCTGAAAAGACCAGGGCGAAAGAGGCTCCTGGTGATCATCACAAAGTGAAGTTATTCAATCACCTGTATTCCGAGAGTGACAGGAAGTCATTAAAGATACCTTTAAATTCTAAGTAATTATTTATATAAATAAATATTATAATTATTTATATATTTCCTTGGAAGGATCAGAGAAAAAGCTGATTTAGATTAATTTTCGTACTGTTAAACTTCGCCTGTTAATTTACAACCCCTCTAATGAAGCAAGTGTGTCTTCTGGGTGATTCTTTATGAACGAAACCATTGTGGTCTCTTACTGATGAAGACAAAAAGATACAAATAACATCACTATCAGTACACATGATAATAAGTATTATTTATATATTATTTTGACCCTCAGCCAAAAAAGGCTGCCAAAGCCTGCTTTAAGTGGTATCATGTATAGTGGTCGATCTTTCACTGTTTTTTGATACCCCAGATAATTATGTATTTACATATATAACTGAAGAAATAATAAATAATTTTTAATTTGATTCAATGTAAATGATTTTTGTAGAAAATAGTATCAATAAATTAAAGAGTAATAAATAAGTAACAACAGAAATAATTTAAGAAAAATATGTAAAATTTACTCATTACTCAAAGGGTCAGATAAGTCTGCTAAAGTCGCTCTTTAAATTCTTGAGTGTTTCGAAATGATGAACTATATTTAAATATCCACATTTTTCAGAGAAATACACAGGGCAATAATTCGACTCGGCATTCAGTACGCTTCACATACAGTTATCGGATCGAACGCTAGATGTATAGCTCTATTAAACGCAATTAAGCAGGTTTGATATATTAAATAATTAAATCTATCAAAAGTTTCAATATACAAATGTATCAGGTTGTTCGTGATTATAACTTGCCGCCAAACGTTGAATTTTCGCGTGGTTTCGAAGCTCACCTGGCGCCGTCTATCAAGTTCTTAAACTCATGTAGACCTCCAGCGGTTTCAATGAACAACGCTCTCAAGCATATCAAATGGCAGTTGACTCAGCTTTTACATACAACTTCAGAAAGTGAAGTATGTTAGATTTGAATCGATAGATTCTTTAAAATAAAAAATATGATATACGAATTTATGATTGTAGGGTAAATCTAAGCTGCACGAAGCAATTGACATCTATATTAAAGATCAAATTGAAGTCGCCGGAAAAGCTATAAGCGTAGCCGTGACAAATAAAATTACCGACGACGACGTAATTCTCACTTACGGATGGTTTGTATATTTACATATATGCTTTTAATCAAATAATGATTCTAAAAACCTTAGAATAAAATGTTTTCTATTTTAGTTCTTCGTTGATTGAACACATTCTCGTTGACGCTGTTGCCGAGAAACATTTCAGGGTAATCATTGTAGAAGCGCATCCTTGGAACGAAGGTAGAGAAATGTTGAGAAGGTTGACTTCCAAAGGTATAAAATGCTCACTAGTGATGATATCGGCGCTAAGCTTTGTTATGCGAGAGGTAACGATACAACTATATAATTTGCTATTAAAAATACATTTACATTATATGAATATATATATATTTTAGATTAATAAAGTAATTTTGGGAGCTGGAGCTCTTTTAGCTAACGGTTACGTTATGGCTCGAGCCGGTACTGCTCAAGTAGCTATGGTAGCTCACGCTCACAACGTTCCCGTGCTCGTTTGCTGCGAAACTCATAAGTTTTCCGAAAGAGTACAAACGGATTCGTTCGTATATAACGAAATAGGTTCGATTAAAATATATAATGTGTAATCAAAAGCGGCGTAGCGATTCATTGCTAATTATGTTACAGGGGATCCGGACGAACTGATCAAATGTAATAATCCTGATACACGCAACCGTCTTTCAAATTGGAGAACGTTAAAATTTTTGACTCCGCTCAATTTATTCTATGATGTTACTCCTCCGGATTTAGTGACAGCCGTCGTTACAGAATTAGCTATTCTGCCTTGCACTTCCGTGCCGGTCATCCTTAGAATGAAGCCGTCGGAATTTATGTAAAATTTAATGGCTAATATATTTATTACACATTTTACGCTCATATGCATTTTATTTATTTAATAATACAGTACTGATGTTGTGAATGAGTTTGTTTAACTTTGTCTACTGATAGACATGAGCTGAAAATAAAAAAAAAGAATATAGATATTACTAAAGTTGGATCGCGAAAACTGCTACCATTTTGACATAAACACCCCCCCCCCCCTCTGTAATGCATGCACATATAGAATATGTGAAATTAAAAATGTGCAATTATTTAAAATTAAATTGATTTTATGATCAATAAAATATTTTATTGTGGGGACCTTATTACTCATTATGGCAAAAATTAGGTAACACTGGTAACACTGACGTGACGATAGCGTAGGGCAACACATTCTTTAGCGGATCTCGCATTAGTCAGTCCATGAAGTTGATAATTAATTTATTGTTTTAATTATTGAAAAAAGTTTTTTACTTAATTCCTGCAATCGTAAAAATAGCGTCGAAGCATAAACTAAAAAAAACACTTCAAACTACCGTTTTGTGACACACGAAACGATTTTGTACGGGTTTTTTGTCACAATCTACTAGGAGTGCATACTGAATGAGAAGGTAGCTGGCAATTAATTTATTATTTTAATTATTAGGAAAATTATTTTTTTCTCAATTTCTGCAAATTATGCTTGGATACGAATCTCGAGAGTCGCGTCAAAGCATATTCAGAAAAAATATCACTTCAAACTAGCATTTTGTGACACACGTTTTTGTACGGTTTTTTTGTCACAAAATACCAGGAGTGCATTCTGGGTGAGGAGGTAGTGAACCTAATAATTTATTTATTATTACAATTATTGTTGCTATGAAATAATAGTATCTATGTACATTTACACAAAGCCTATTATTGCTAAGCCGTAATGAATGTTACTTTGGACGTTTTAGTTCTCAACGGATCCGACCAATCAGAAAAAATAATTAAATTATTTTAATATTTCCATGGAGATGCATGATCTAAGAAATTTGTATCTATGTACATACATAAACAAATACACAATATTCACTATCGAATGCGTGTATAATGTCAACGATTAATCATAATATATTATTCAAATAATTCACATAAAATAAAAAAGATGGTCGACAACGCAATGACATCTGTTGATAAAAAGTATTTTCGATTGATTTAATATTTATTCTAATTGCAAATAAACCAGGTACGTGTTAACCGTGAACATATTTAGTACAAACGAGGATTGAAAGTAAATGTCGATCAAACCATATAAACGCTAATAAAACGATTTTTTTTATCTTTTGTTGCTCGGTGATCTGTCATGCCGATCGCGTTATAATTGTTATGAAGCAGGGGGTTATTAAGCTAAATAATTTAGATTCCATTTTGGCGTAGTCATCTTATTGATCGCTCATGACTTCTGAAAAATAATTATGGATAATAAAAATAATGTACAATAATTAGAATCTAAACGCAATATTCTCACAGAGAACTGACAATGATATGATATAATAATTTTTAAATTGTCCTAAAATGTCAGTCGTGGGCGCTTGACTTCTTTATTTTTACGTGTATTGTTTTTTATTTATATTTTCACGACTTTTTTAAGATATAACACATTTATTAGGGTGCCAGAATATTATGGGCCAAGAGTGTATATTTTTAGTCCTGTTTTCCACTTTCTATAGCAATGTATTATATTTCGGAAAAAGTCAGTCATTAAGCGGTTACGTCCAATGTAAATTTGAGTATTATTTTTATCGAAGACTGAAGTTATATCAAAGTTAAATTAATGTTGGTTGTCAAATAAATACGTGTAGTTTTACGTTATAGCGTGTTTTTTTACTAAATTTAATTATCGCTTAATAATATTGCAGATCTTTGAATCTTTGCGAGCAAAAAATCCATCAAGTCACAAAAAATGAAACATGTCGGTAAAAAGCTAATTACGAAAATGAATAAATTGCATAATAAAATATGCAGTCAGTGATTGTTTTTATGTAGAAATGAAAATACATTTTATAATTTTAATTTTTTATTAAAAACTTTCAGTCATCCTCACGTAGAACAAACATCGAATATTTTTCATTTTGTGACTAAATTGCGACCACTTTTCACAGGTGTTTTCTAAAAAAAACTAACTTTTAAGTCTTACTCTTTAAGGTGCTCTTCTTTATTGATCGAAAAGTCTAATCGTACATAAACTATGACACACAAAAATATAATGTACAAAAATATAACAACTAAAATAGGCTCCTGCAGCATTAAGATGCGCGGGAAGGAATAGCGCAATTGAAAATCTTGGATGTGATTTTCGACCAAGTTATTTTTCGAAAACGATATAGTAGGTCTACCTTTGGTGTCGAGATAAGTGTAATGGGAAGCGTCGGTGTGCCGAGTGACCGGATACGGGAACGTCAGCTTGAAATCGGAAGTACCCTCCGGCAAGATGACTTTGGTGGTGACCTCCTCGACGGACATATCGTCGTAAATGTGATCGATGAGTCGCATCCGCAACAGATATTGATCTCCGGAATGATACAAGTATTCGTAGCTGGGCACGTTGTAGCCTAGAGTGTAATGCGTCTTCCAGCCGCCGAACAGCGGGAACCTCGGTCTGAGGTCTAACTCTACGGCGTCTTTTTTGATCTTCATGTGCGACGTGGAAATGTTTCCGTTGGTGTCTCTGTAATAGACGCCTGTGGCGGAGGCCGGCAGTAGGGTTTTGTAAGACTTGACGCTGGACGGACCGCTGGTGGAGTCTTGCTGGTAGTCGTATCTGGAGAACGCGCCTTTGAGAGCGGCGCCCGAATGGAACAAGTCTACGGTCTCCTCGATGGCTATGTTACCCCAATGCGAGACTTCGATGGTGCGGTCGATCTTGGTGACGGTCAAGAACGGCGTGTTGTTCTCGTAGTGGACGGTTAGCTCGTCTACGGAGAACGGAGGGATGTTTTCGTACACTCCGTAGGTGACGGATGAATCGGACTGAGACACCGGCTTCAGTTTAGAATAGTTCTCTATGTTTTTAGAGCTGAGAGTGACGACCGTCTTTTGAGATGTCGTTTTATACGGAGAGTAAAAGTAATGGTTTCCGGTGAATTTAACTAGCTGTTTATCTTTCTGAGAGATGGTGGACGGGTGCGGGAGTAGCGATTTTGAATACACGCATTCCACGACGACCAAAGCGGTTTTGCCCGCTTGAAGCGCGTCCTTCAGTTCGATCTTATAGAGCTTCTTATCGGAATGGGCGACGATGGAAGTCTCCGCTATCCGGAGATCCCTCTTGGACGCATCTTTGGCGCCGATGAAAGCTAAGCGCTCCTTCTGGTCCGCTTCCACTGCGAACAAGAACGATCTGACGTTAGAGTCGCCGGTGTTCTCGAGGGTGATTTTGGTGGTGATCTTGGCGAGTTGCGTCGTCAGATCGATGGTTCTCTCGACGTTCTTGTTGACGATGGAAGTGTCGACGGAGTCGGCGGAGAAGCTCGAGGCGATCAACGCCAACAGACAAACGCATACGCATACGCAAACGTCGAACCGCGGGGCCCCCATGTCTGATTTGACGCGAATGACACGTCACGCCGCAAAGGCCGCAAACGCCGGCCGGCGATCAGTGTGGCCAGCTGCAGCTCGATTATTTTCTATCCACATGTCCTTTACTAAAACCGATTTTAAAATATACATAATAAAATTAGTGGCACTTTTTACTTTTGTTTGCGCAATATATTTCATTTTTAAACGTTTAAACTTTTCACTGTTCACTATTACCCCCAATAACGAATAACTATTTTGTCGTCAAGCTGTCTAATTTCAAATAAATAATTTCGACAAAATGGTGAATATTAAAATATGAATTTCTTAACTAAGGGAACAACAATCAGCACGTTTACAAAGTACACAAATAATTGTATACTTGTACATACTATTTACCTAACGTGATAATTTTTTCCCCTAAAAACTGGTCGAATCATAAGACTGTATTATGACTGGACGGTGATGGTGACGAGTGGCAATTATACACAGATTGAGCCGCTGCAGTAATGTTTTATTGGTGATATGAGTTGTTGTTTACATGGTTATAAAAAGCGGATGCGAGACGACGCGCCCGAACGCCCGAAAGACTGCCAGTGCTACTTAAGTGCCACAAAGTTTTAGCCATAACAAATCTAAGCTCCCACACAGTCAATGGTCAGCGCTATAAGCGTATGATAACTGATTTTTTGGCACAAAATTAAAAATATTGATATGGAATTCGTGTGGTTCCAACAAGACTTGATAAAAAAATCTGAAGATATCTTTAATTTCGTGTTTTTTTTGACAAGTTTGGAAACTAAATTTGGATTACCCTTTATTTCATTAAATGACATGCATTTTTTGGCCAAATTCATTCAAATGTCGCTCATTGTTGGTTAGGTCATGTGTGCTAGATGTCTATGTATTTTAAAATATTTTTATATTTTTTTGTTTTAATATGAAATCTAGAAAGGAAACTTTTTACTCATGGAATTTTGCCCTATACGTGAGCAAGAAAAAAAAGTGAAAAAATCTACTTTTTAATAATTTTATATTGATATGATCCACTTACATTACCTATATTTATACAAGTTTTGACTTAAAAATATGAAACAGTTTTAATTAAGAGTAAAGTAGGTATATATTTAACTAGCTATCAATCAATTGTATTTTTGCATGCGGCAGCACTGGCGCTAACGATGGATCCGGCGACGGTCGAGTCCGGATCGTTCCGAAGTATTTGCAGAGCCTGCCTCAATTCCGACGCCGGTCAAAGGCTACACGACATATTCTCGACATGCACCGCCGACGTATTCCTCTATTGCACCTCGGTCCAGGTAATCTCGCCTCCGAGTAACTTCGTCTCTGTTTGTTTTGTTGTTGCAACTTTTTTTGCCCAGGTTTCGGAGGCCGACGGTTTTCCGGGAGCTCTCTGCCAGTCCTGCCTGGACCTAGTCAACAGGCTCTACTGCTTCAAGCAACTCGTCGTCCGCTCCGACGCCACTCTCAGACGCTACGGCCCTAATTCGGTATACCAAATTATTATCATATAAAATCACTTTTCAAACTAAGCGTGATCATTTTCAATTCCTGGCTTATTAGGAGACCCGACACAGGTTCATCTGATCTAAAAGATTATATAAAAAATATATTGACTTATGCTTCTCCAGGGTATCAATTATTATTAATGTAATAAATTAACTTGAATGTTGAAAAAGATTTTTTTTATTATATACTTTTCACAACATACATCATTTTTTACAGAAGAGTGTAAAAACGAATTTTCTTATTTGGTTTCAACAATATACTTCCATATTTTTTTTTAATTTGCTCATATTAACCGCTTAAGCTAATGTTATTGAATATATACATGCGTGCATACGTTAATCGAAAAACTTTGACGAATTTTTCAAATTTAAAATGCATCTGGTCAGAGATTATTTGTACATGTTGCACATTTTTTCTTCCTTTTTTCAGTATTATAGTAAATAAGTATCCTCTCGACATTTAAGAGAATATATGTTTTGTGTATGCACATGATGCGTTTGCTCTTTTGTTTTTGTAATATGAGCTGCTCAATCCTCCTGTATAAAAAAAGGTCGACAGTTTCTTGAATCATACATATATAATCACACATTATTTTCTTCTTAACTATACTTTTGTCTCTGACCAACTTGCTTTTATCAAAAACGAAGAATATAAAACTTTTTATACGAAATATTGAAACAAATATTTTATTGATTATTTTCAATTTATACATGCATTGCTTATTCAGCTTAATGTGAAAAACCACCAATGTTCAGAACATTGTTAGTTCTTCATACTAAATTTTTAGACATTGCTTGTTTTTCCGAAGCCGGTTTGTTTTTGAAAGCGAAGCGTGAGCTCGATAGTAGTATTATATGACTGTATGGACGACGACAGACAGCGAACGCGAGATGCGAAGCAATAGCAAAGCGTGCCGGTTGTGATTGTTTACACACTATTCATTAGACATACGAAAGTAAGTGTAAAATCGGTCTTCATGAGATTCAATTACGGAGCCTATAATACACTCCATAGTCTTCCCGGGTTTTATTTTTTAATAATAAAACCGCCAAAACTAATATATCGTCATCTGAATATGTTTCACTCAACATTTTCAAAATTAATTTAGCGAATGCTTTGGCGTCAGTTCTCTTTCTCCACGCGACTAGCTATGTGGCGTCTCCGTATCCCTTGTCCTGCAGTTCGCTTTTGCCTCGGTTCACTTTCGCCACGCCTTCGCTTCTCTGTTTGACAAGGTCTTAAATGATGGTAAAAATATCCAAAGAGCAAAACTCATAACTCAATATTTCAAATAAAATCAATAACACAAGGATTTATTTACATAAATTCTTCTGCTTCACGGAAAATTGTGTGACTTCCAGCTAGCTTATTTTTAACCTTCAGATAACAGTAAAAATATCACATTTGTTATTTATTGTTGTTTACAAATAAGGTAAAATACTAATCCTAAAAGGGTTACACGCAGCTGTTTACCTTTGTAAGTAAAGAAGTCATCAAATACAAGATTTTATAAAGATACAGTTTTCAAAAGCTTATATCTGTTTGATCTGTTAGAAGTTGTCAGTATTTATTATTATAATGATTTAAGGCCAACTTTAAGTGAAAATTTAACTTTTCGAATCTTATTTAAAATTATAGTTTAGGTATAAAAAAAATAATTTTTATGTATGGTCAACAATTTCATTATTAAAACTGACTTAATTTATTGCAAACAAATTTACACATGCAACAAATATTATTTATTATTGTTGTATATTATTTTAAAAATGTATTTAATAATATCACTATTATAAGCTTTAAATGTTTACAGATAAAAAAGGAAAATGTTTCCACGTTCATTCCCGAGCCGTCCATTAATAATTCCGAACGTCTACAATCAGAGATTAAATTCATACAAGTTCCAGTGTCCGTAAAGTCTCCTTCGCCGCTTCCCGATATACATTCAGACGATATAGACGAGGCATTTAGCAATGATAATCATGAAGAAAAAAAATTTAAAAAGTCAGTCTAATTTTTTTTATGTTAGTTTAACATTTTAATTTGAGATTTTGTCATTATTTGAGATTATATTTTACTTTCAAGGTCGCTCAAGTCTATTAAGAAAAAAAAGAAAAAATCGAAAGAAAAAAAGGACAAATCGTTCAAGAAAGAGAAACCGATGAAGTGTCCCAAATGTGATAAAGGATTTCACAAATATGATCGATTAGAAGCTCACATGAGAACACATTTTGGCTTAAAGGTATATTTCATTGTTATATTTAAGTCAGAGCTTCTTAACCTATTTAATTTTTACCAACCTAGTAAAAAGTTGAGCAAACATATTCAAATCTCACAGGTTAAAAACCGCTGACGGTTATACATACCTATTATTACTATTTTATATTTCTAAATTAAATATGCAAGTTTGTGAACTGATTTTTTCCGTTATTGAAAGATTATGAACGATTGCCACTTTTTCTTAACTCTTTGATTGCCAAGACTTAAGTTTACTATCTAAATATAAATGTATGTTCGGAAATAATGATATTTACTTTTTAAGAAAATACTTTACAGTTCATTAAAAATGTAACTGAACTTTTCTTCGATGTCAACGTCAGTTCCGATAATTTTTGCTCAAGTAACAATAACCAATATATAGGATTTCGGCAATCATAGGGTTAATAATTTTTTTGCATCCCTTCGCAGTTGCCTTATTGTGTAGTTGTTTTTAGCCAGACATAAGGTGCAGGGTATGTGGCAAGCAGTTCACAAGCTTTAATAACCTAAAGAGTCATACGCGCGTCCATACGGGCGTTCGTAAATACAAGTGTAAGACTTGCAGTAAAGATTTTGCTTATCTGAATGTGCTTAAGAATCACGAGAGAGGGCACGCCGGTATCAAAAAGTACGTCTGTCACGAATGCGGGGCCAAATTTGTACAACCGGAGAATTTGAAGGTAAACTCGATCAATCAATATTAGCGTTTTATTTTTATAATAATTGTGAATTTATTTTTAGGCCCATTTAGTTCAACACAGCGGCGAAAAGCTGTACGCTTGCAATCAATGCGGAAAGAAATTCATCCAACCGGGGAACCTCAAGATACATTTGATTCGGCACACTGGCGTTAAAAACATTCCGTGCACCGTTTGCGATATGCATTTTTATGTGAAAGGCGATTTAGACAAACACATGAGATCTCATTCGGATAAAAAGCCATACGCGTGTAAAATTTGCGATAAGGCATTTAAAACTCAAAGTTTTCTACTCGTTCACAATAGAACACATACTGGTTTGTTGATTATGCTTATTAGATTTTAATAGAAGTGTTGGAAATCATTATGTATTGTTTAATTTTTCAGGGGAACGACCGTTCGCTTGCGACTTCTGTCCGATGAAGTTTATGGCTCAAAAAGATCTGAAAAATCATCGAATGACGCACACCGGCGAGAAGCCTCACAAGTGCCAGTTATGCGGACAGGCGTTTATTCAAAAGTGTGCGTTAAACAGACATATGAAAACACACGATAAGCCTGTGTATGTGCCACATCCTCCGCCATCTTCGGCTATGATAAATCATCAAATGTCATCTGGATACCTGCCGTCGTAATAAACATACATAAAAAATTGTGTAGATCCCTATTTTTTACTGTGATTTTATTTTTTAATTTGTGTGTTAGTCTAGCACGATATTTTCATAGATTTATTTTATACGAAAGAAAAAACTGCTACTGAAATTCATTACAGACTTGTGTCTGTTTATGGCAATGACATTATGTACTGGCAAAATTGCGATATGGCATCCATTGTCATTGCTAAAATTATTCAATGTTTGGTAGTCATTTAAGGATAAATTTGATAAACTGTTCTTTATATAAGATTAGGCTAACAGCAACTGCATGTGATGAGTTCTGAAAAGAAGAACACGCGTGAGACTTCTATGACTGTTCAAGTTATTATAGTCAATTCCAAAATAGCTCATTCTTAATCACATGTGTATGAATTTATGAAATACGTGCAAAACTAACGTTTATGTCTCGTATTATGTTTTTGTACAAATTTTGTAAAAATGAATAAATATTTTTTCTAATTGAACATATATTTATTAATAATTCCTATTATGTACTTTATAATAAAAAATGATAATTCAATTTTAACATATGTATATCTTTTATATAAATGTTGATTAATTAGTTATGAATTTGTATTAACAACTTATCTTTGAATTTGTTATGAAATAATTTATCATATCGGAGAAACGGCAAAATAAATTCGATAATTAGTGAGAAATTTGAATTTACATTTTAATTTATTGCTAATTTTTAAAAATAAAGTAGAGATACATTTAATCAACATTTGTATCTCTGATATTATTTTATATCTTGTTTGAACTATTCTGGTGACTTGCTAAATTAGCCTATATGTTAATGTTGTGTGAATTATTTAGTCAGACGCTAGAGGAGCTGTTCAATATATAATTTTATTGCACAATTATATATATATATATAAGATACCATTATACAGGTGTAATTTAGGTGGATTTATCGTATGGGGTTTGAGCGGGCAATGGAGTTTAATATAAATTAAAAAAATGTTGAAAAGTGCATGTCATTTTAGTGAAATCATTTTTGAGTACATTTTCACTGGTACATATTGTTTTCGACCATCGTGACGTATTGTGGTAACCTGTTAAGTCACAATGGTCTTAATTTAATCTAAATAAATAAATATATTACCAATGAAAATATCATTTATCTAGCCTGTGCTAGTAGAATTATATGCTGCTCTAAAATGTCTGAAACTCAATTTGCAGTTGCGAAACGTCCATTTGCTGTTCAAACCCAAATCTAACCTAATAGAGGTTCAAATATTAATGTTAGTTATAGAACTTTCATTAGATCAAGTCTAAAATACAAACTAAGGCAGCCTATCTTTTTGGAATAAAAAAGCAGCAGAAGAAGTACAGACAGACGTCGCATGTCACATATTATAGTATGTATACTGTTTTAAAAATATGATAGCTATCCTTACCGATATTACTATCGACTTCTAATATAAAAATGTTGATAGAAGTATGGGGGCCGATTTAGATTTGTCCAGGTTGGACCCTTGAAGAATCCCGGAACTGCTTCCTCTGAGAGTCAAGAAAATCTATTTATATATAATTTCGACGGCAATAGAATACATTTTAAACATGTTCAAAATTAAAATCTAAATTAATTTCACTAGTGTTAAATATTATATTCTTTGTTTGTAATACTTTTTCGTGATGGTGTAACTACTAATTAGCATAATTATATGAATAGGGGAATCTCCTTTGTTCATCAGCATTCCATCAAATAATTTCAAACCATACGGTCAGTTATCTGACCGATAAATATCGATTTTCATCGAGTAGCTGCAAATTGATAAAAATAGTATATTACTCAGTTCATTATTACTTAATTTTAATTTGGGGTTACTTTGTACCCCATACCGTTTGTCGATCTCATTTTCAAGGTCTCGGTTCGTGAGGGTTAATAAATGGGCATTGCACATTGATTTATTCAATGTCAGCTACGAGGAGCTGGTACGATTCGGACCTTTTAATTTTAATATTATTATTTTTTGTGTATTGTAATAATTTAATGTATTAGGGAAGCTTGTTAGTTTCGAATCAATATATTTAAAAAAAATGTAATTTTGAAGTTTGCGGTTAAGGGCAGTGAGAGGCAATTTTTGGCCAAAGATGTGGGCAGGGGCGGCGGCCGAAGAGTCGGCGCCCCCCGCCGAACCATCCTCGGTTTGTCGCGGTTGCATGATGACCGGCGATAGTCTCACGGCCCTATCTTCCGACGCTGTTCGCCTTTACGCCTTTTGCACTTCAATTGAGGTTATGTTCGTTTCTGTTGATCAACATTCATAAATAGACAATATATTTTTCATTTAAACAATTAGATATTAGAGCACGAAATGTTGCCCAAAACGTTTTGCGGCGCTTGCTTCGACTCCTTAAATAAATTCGCTACCTTTAAAGAGCAATGTCTACGAACAAATCGTACTTTGATTCAGTGTATGGAACCGACTGAAAAATCTGATGAAGATGAATTTAATAAAACCGGTTAATACGTCGTTCGTGTATTATGTATTTAAAATAATCAAGTTAATGTTTTTTACGTTTATTTCAGAAGAACTGCTCGACGACGATGACTTATTTGACCAACCGTTATTTACTGCAAATACTGACGAAGGCGAATCCATGTTTCCTGATCACTCTTCAAAACATATCAGACGATCGACTAAATTGTAGTTATCTAATTAATAATTTCCTTTTAAAAATTTATACATATATTAATAATAAATATAAATTTTTATATAGAAAGAAGAAAAAGAAACTGAAATCGGATAAAAAGCAGTTCAAAATTATATTGAAAAAGAAGTACATCGACAAAAAACATATAAATTTTGAATACGCATGTCTGCTATGCAGTAAAAAATTTGCTTATCCCGAAAGATTAGAAGCGCATAAGTTATCACACGATGGCGTTAAGGTATGATAATCAATTTGGATCTTCTAAATCAGTTTTTATTCAATGACAGTGTTTTATTTACTATCAATTAACTTATTTGATGAGCAAATACTGCACTATTTTTTGCTATGTATATATAATTATAAATGTTTTTAGGAAGAAATATTATGTCAAATTTGCAATAAAAAATTTAAGCAGTGGGATGGTCTCCGACGTCATCACGAGTTCGTCCATATGACTTTTGGTAAAACGTTGGAGTGCGATACGTGTGGAAAATTATTCAAAACGTCAATGACGTTACGAAATCATCAAAAAATACATCAAGAACGGAAAGATTACGTTTGCCACATTTGCGGCGGTTCATACAGATCGGGGGTAGGACTTCAGGTATGTTTAAATAAACTGCATCGGACTCTTTCCATATAGATATTGTACAATAAAAGCTTAAATTTACAGAATCATTTAGATACGCACAACGAAAACAGGGAGAAAAAGCATGAATGTAACATATGCGGCAAGAAGTTTGTCTCGAGCAATTATTTAACTTCGCACATGTTCCGGCACAAAGAGAGACGATTCGTGTGTAACGTCTGTCGATTCCCGTTCTTCACTAAAGCCGATTTAACGAGACACATGCTCATCCACAATGGTATTAAGCCGTACGTTTGCGAGATCTGCAACAAAGCATACTCGACCAAGTCGTTTCTGATCGAACACGGCAGGATGCATTCGGGTGAGAAGCCGTTCAGCTGCGATTATTGTTCCATGACCTTCATATCGAAGAGGAGACTTATCGACCATAGAAGAACACACACTGGAGAAAAACCGCATAAGTGCGACAAGTGCAATCAAGCTTTCATTCAACGCGGTTCTCTCACGAGACATTTAAAGGTTCATGAAAAACGACGCGGCGCCGAAGGCGCGACTGATCCAACTTTGACGATAACTCAATGCATGTTAATAAAGACGACCGATAAAGATTATAATGTGTCCGACATACCCGCTGCCATGTAACGGTTCAAATACATTCCTTTTGTGAACCGATTGCTGATAATGTAAGGAATATATTTTTATTATTAAAAAATATTTTTCTAAAATACTAGTCATATTCATAATTTAAACTTAAGATCTCATTTTTCTATATAATCTTTAGTCATATTGAGAATGTTTCTAGTCATTAAACTATTATGTACTATATTAGTACCGTCTGATGTTATATTGCAAATATTGTATTGTATTGTTTATGAGTTTTCCACAAGTGCGTAAATTAAAAATAAATAATGATTTGTTTCATTGTTGATTTGTATATTATTTATATTATATTTTATAGTAAAATTCGTTCCATATTGATGAGAAAATGAGTTTTAACCGATATAAATTATATGTCCCTCCAAGTTTACCATTTTCTTTTTCACGTTCAAAAACCAATAAAGTCAACAACTTGCAAACAAATTTTAACACAAATGGAACCGCGTCAAAAAACTACAATCTGTCCCTTTGAAAAACAATATTTATTGTAAAAGTACTACCTAGAAAGCGGATGCTTTTGAAGGCAGTGTTTCGCTCCGTTTATTTCTTGTATGTATAAAAAAAGCTGAAGGAACTTGTATGTACTGAATACATCAGTACAGTCCGTCCAAGATATGAACGCTCATCGTCACAGTATTGGCGAGGAAATATAATACGGTGTTGTTTTTTTGTTGAGGAAAGTGTAAAATATCACTTTCTTACTTATTTTGTAATCTCATGTTTTTGAGTTAAATATGTATATACATATTTAACTCAAAAACATGAGAGCAGTTTTGATATCACTCTCCAGGTTGAATATCTGTTCAATATAATATTTAAAAAAATACCAATAGAATATTACAGGAATTGTTTTATTGATTACAAAATACCACAACATGACAATAATTTATAATAAAAATATTGTTACACAGAGTTTTCTGTTTAGATATGTATGTGCAGTAGTAGTAGTCGCTTGTCAGGTCGGCTTGAGCTCCGGTCACACGTCTGTCTGGAATGGCGGGCGCCGTTGGATCTCCCACCCACTAACCCACGATCGCAATGCACGCCTGCCAAGTGTTGCCACTCTGCATTGCGGATTAAGGGTTTAACAATATAACACATTATAATTTTTAATTCAATTTCCAACGTATGGTCACCCTACCCTTGCAGCCCTGATTTAGTATTGGTAATGTTCTATCGGTGTAAACAAATTCGCGGAAAACTGTGTATGTAAGCGTACATGCGTACACGCATCCTTATTTCCAACACAATGATGATGAGCGTTAACATCTTGGATGGACTATACGTACATCTCAAACAACTGTAGTTTGGTTCAGATTCATTATTTGAGGTTGGTTTTTACTTTTTTTATACATAAATCTTTGCTATGATTTTTTCCAAATTTGGGCCCCGGGAATTTGTCTTCTCTAGGCAAGCCTGCACACAGACACTTATTATCATTGAATTCACTAACAAGGTTTCCCTTTATCTTCATCCTGCAGTTCGTAAAATCTCATGAGCATGTTCCCACGACTTAGCCACCGTACTCAGAGTCAAGATTAGTTAATAAGTCTTTAAACTGCCGGCTATTAATACTTCTGCTTTTTATAAAATTTACGCATGACATTGTTGTTTACAGCACATGGTTGAACCTCAACGACTAAGCACAGAGACTTCCTTAGTGCATAATGCAGTGACGTATAATTAAATTACTTGGATCAAGGTCGAGACGATTCAGTTTTTTCTTGACAAACGCAATTAGTGAACCATGGCTGGAACTCCAACTGTAGTAAAGGTACAAGAAGATGGACGTCAGTCAGGCGTTCCGAGCTCAGCGTTCTTTATAGCGTATGTAATCAACAAAACTACGCGCACATCACGTGGTCAATGAGGATGCACGCGTTCTGGATCTATTCTCGCCACTACAAAGAACACGTGACCGTCGCAATGGTAGATGCTCTGATTATAATTATTTGCTCTTTCATCACGAATAGCTACATTAGTTGCGAAAAGTCTCATCAAAAGTGTTTCTAATTTGAAACCGTCATCTCCAATAAAAACTGGTAATGGTAATGGTCCAGGAATGTTCAACTGATTGTTAACAAGCATGTGATAAAAAGAAGAAATGTGAAAAATTGTGATATCACTATCTTTTCCATAGCTGTTTAGGGGGCGTAGCCCTAGGGGTGGTTGACCTCGCGGCCAATGAGACTCTTCGGTGAATTCTATTAGATTGTTTATTAAGTTATAATTACAATTTTGACTATGGACGATTACGCCGTGACGTGTCTTGCGATGAAGGTGTGCAGGTGATGATATCTCAGGGCTCTGTGGCTGCGTGGCTAGTTCCTTCGGATGGTTGCTGGTAGATCTTGGCTCTCTGGTTGTCTGCGTCGCTGGCTCTGCTGGTGACGTCTCTTGTCTCGTGCCTCAGTCGTCTCTTCCGTCTGCCTTGGGCCGTCTTGGTCTCGAGTCTGGGCTTATATCCTTTAGGGGGATGCACGCTAGCTGGCCAATCACGATTGTGCATTGATCTCCTAACCAACTGCTGCAGTGGCTTCTTAGAATTCGAGAAATCGGATGTGTATTTCGAAAGCCAGTTTTTTGCTTGGCTCCAGACTTTCAAATTCTAAGGAAAGGGTTTGCATTGTGGTGATTGATTGCGTCCATACCGTTTTGTCATATAAAAAGAACGACCCGTGTTGTGTGGTCAAAAGAAATCCCTCTTCTGCCATGATGTTTGTTTCATTGTTAATGAATGAACGTTTTTGGTCACGGTCATTAACAATGAGACAATCGCCCTTCTAAATGTGCCTAAATGGGTGGTCGCCATAGCTGCAAACAGCAATCATAATAAATTTATAATCTGGGTCTACTACGGCAAGTAATACGATATAACATTTTTATTTGTAGCAAAAATGTAATGAGCATTTTATATAAACATGTTTTCCATCAATACTCCCGATAAAATTGGGAAATCTTCGTCTCTCATTAAATCCAGCTTCAGACTCCTACGTTGTTTTCGTGGGTAATGACATATGGATATATTGATCGTAGTGCTTTCCAAATTGCTTGATCTCTAATACGATATGGATGTTCAATTGCAGTTCTAAAATGTCTATGAAGCTCAATTTGATAGTTGCGAAACGTCCATTTGCTGTTCAAACCCAAACCTAACCTAATGAAAGTCCTAAAACTATAATTAGGTCAAGTCCAAAATACAAACCAAGCCAATTCACCTTTCAGGGGAAAATAAGCGGAAGAATAAGTACAGACAGATATTGCATCTCATATATTGCTCTATAGTTTTTCTGCATTTCGATATTACACTATGTTTTAAAAATATGATAGCTATCCTTACCGATATTATTATACTATGGACTTTAAATATAAGAGGGCTGATCAAAGTATATTCAAACCGAATTTTGGTCAATAGGAGAGCGCAGAAGCAATTAGCACTTCTCAGAAGTCAAAAGTTCACGTAAAAAGCAATAAAATCGTGTTGGCGCGTCGCAGTGAGAACGCTGCGTCGGTGACTGCGGCACGATTTTAATATTAAAATATGTCGCAATGGCGGCTAATTTATATATTTATTTGTAGCATGAAAAGGGTTAGCTCGTACCTATTATTATTTATTCAAGAAATTATATTACGTTGTTAAAAAATATATTAAATGTTATTTTTGTCATTTGGTCAGGATTCATTGATTTCCCAGGGTTCGCTCTCGGCGGCCCCGGCTGTGATTTAGCGTTCATGGTAGACACTACCAAGTATCTTTCGGAGTTGAATGTGAAGCTGCAGGGCTCCAGTCAGCTTCTCAGCTCTTTTTTTTCAAACGTGAAATCATTTGAAGCTAAATTAAATCTGTGGAAAGTGCAACTCGAAAGGAATGACACAGCGCATTTCCCTACTCTGGAAGGACAAAATTTTTATTATTTCTTCTTTGTTCATTTATAAATAGCTTCTTAAGGAAATCTCTCTTAACCAGCACCAATAACTCGCAATATGAGTCGGTGCCTAACAACATGAAAGATCTGGATTTGAATCCACGTTCCCAGTATTTTTCAATTTCTACTGTGTCTGGGAGATGATTACAATCGATCGTCGTAGATTTGGTTTTCCTAGATTTTTATAATCTCACTGATGAATTATTTAAAATAAAATCAAGCTAGGACATATATTTATTGTAAGTAATACAATAAATGACACTGATTTATCTAAATATGGAACGTCTTCACTTAAATTAACAATAAAACTCTTCGCCACTATCTATATTAGCATGACCATGTTTCAAAAAGTATTATTTTATCTACAGAATGAATTCGTAGATTAGGAATCACAACAAATACCGCATATTAAAAATTCTAGGCAAGTAAAATAGCATAAACAAGATGTCTGTCAAAATTCTGAATCATTCATATTCAGGGGTAAAAGTAAAAGAAACTGAAGGTCAACGAGTGAACGAATTGAGAACAATCGATCGAGCGTCTTCACCGCCTCACATTTCAGACTTAAGCATAAAGACGTAGTTCTATTTTTTAATGCAGAAGCATTCTTATACAAATTCAGTCAGAAATGAGCCATCCCACTGTCAACGTTCACAGCATTAGAAACATTTTTAGACAGTAAGTGTTCTGAATGTTTAAATTAAAGGACTATGCTTTAACTGTAATCTTAAGATAGGCGCTAGTAATATAATAATTAAGTTTCAAATTGAAGTATTATAAAATTGGCTTTTAAATGTGAAGTTTTGTTTGTAATATACCCTGTCGCGAGTTTGGTTGACCTCCTTTACTCCAAGTCAAAAGCGAAGGGGGAGTAATGTTTTAAGTCCTGACTCAAGCGCCTAAAAAAAGTTTACTCCTGATGGAAGTTATTCAGTGCAGCCGTGTTTTGGCTGAATGGGGGAAATCAAAGTTCCCGATAATCATTTAAAAACTTTTTATCCACCCATATTCTTCTCTGGCCGTAATAGTCAATCAAAAGATTAACATTACCTAAAATGCGATGAAGCAACAAAGAGTAACAATAGGTTATGAAAATAAAAGATTGATGTATCTTATTTAGTGTTTTATTTTAAAATAGGTAAACAGTTGTTATTGGGTTTACTTCTTAGCGATGGTGATCGCGGCCTCGTCCTCCCTGGCGTACGTCTGCAACAGCTCGTCCTTCTTTGCAGCTATTCTCTCGCCACGTCGCTTGCGAGCCTCGCGCACCCTGTTTCTCCTGGCCTCGGCCTGGTCGCTCAACATCTTGGTGCGGGCCTTCTCCGCCTTCTTCTTGTGGATGTACTCCATGAGGACGCGTTTGTTCTTGAACACGTTACCCTTTGATTTCATGTACAAGGTGTGGTACAAGTGTCTGTCGATTTTTTTGCCCTCGCGGTACTTCTTGAGGAGGCGACGTAACACCTTCATCCTTTGCACCCAGAGGAGCTAAAAGAGCGGACGATTAATACGATTCGGTCAGTACGAACAAAATAAAAAGCGATCGACATACCTTCTGGGGCATACGGGAGTTAGCGGTACCCTTTCGTTTACCGAAACCGCAATGACGACCCTTGCGCCTAGCTTCCTTATTTTTGCGAACACGGGCTCTGGAATGGATGGCGACGGGCTTCTTGATGACGATACCATCCTTGATAAGTTTCCTTATGTTCTGTCCTGTTGGCCAAATCGATTTAATAATAATTCACCACTGTGACACTATAAATTTACCATAGCAAAAATGACTTACTTGAATTTGAGGTGGAGATTTCGTTGATTTCATTGGGATCTAACCATACTTTCTTTTTTCCACATCTCATAACAGAGGCTGCTAGCCTCTTCTGCACTTTGAGAGAACTGAAAAAATAACAATGACATATTTACACATGCGCACGTGTGCGAAATACGATTTGGAAGTACAATGGGAAGGAATCGAGAAACTTTGCGATAAAAACATAACGTACACATGGCAGGGAGGTAATGATGTGGTGCGATTTGAGGTTATGTTAGCGACATTTGCCATACGGTCTAAACGGGGCGCGGAAAGCGCGCCGCCGGATCACGTTTTATAACAAAGTTCATCTCGAAACAGGTAGGAGTCGGAGTGTGATAAAACACGAGACAGCGTGAAATATTACCTCATGGTGCAGGCGGCGGCCGCGCCGACCGGACGAGAAAGAGAAGGAATGAACGCACCCGGAACCAGAGACAACGCGTTTCTCGTTACATCGAATACACTCGATGTTACGAGTAAAATAATTTTCAATGAATCAAATATGATGTACATATAACTAGTACACATTACTTCAAATAATTTAAATATCTATATAAATATAATAAATTCCTCCGAGTTGCTATTGCACATTAAATAAGATAATAATAATAAGCATTTTTGCAAAAATATTATTTATTATTTCAATATTACATTAATTTATATTTTAATATAAATTATAGTATTTGATATTATATTAAGTATTCAAAACATGATATATAAAACATGCTATATTCAAAGCGAATGTTACTCAATAATAGGGCGCAAAAACAATTATCCGTTCTCAGAAGGCAACAATTCACGTCAAAAACAATAAAATCATGTCGGCGCCGTCATAAGGGAAACGCACAATAACGAGCGTTCCTACAGAGGTGGTTAAAGTAAGCCTTTTCGGATTTTGATACAGAGTAGTGAGAATTATTAAGTCAGACGCTAGAAGACCTGTTCAATATATAACTTTATTGCATTATTATTATTATTTACTAGGTTTCTGATTTGATTTGTATCAGACAGTATTTTTTCTATGTTTTTTTTATGGCTTTTAATATTATTATTATATTTATTTACTATTTTTTGCTCGATCTAAAACGCCACAAGCCGTTCGAGAAAACATGCCAAAATTATTAATCTAACGTATAACACAATATATAGTGGTTCGGCTGGCCAATGGAGCTTGTGCATCCGGAAGCGACGCCCTAGAACAATCATTTATTATTTATACCGTTATACAGATGTAATTTAGGTAATAGTATCGTATGCGGTTTGAGCGGGCGATGGGGTTTGATATAAATAATCCTTGTTGGTGTCTCATGTGATCATATTGTTATTTCCTTATTATTCTAATATTTTATCACCTATTCAATTTCAACAATTGTGGTTACATTGAGTCATGGCGATTGGCTATTAAATTTGCTAAATAATTAAACTGTTGTTTTGAACGTTCGATAGCTGACACATTGATGTATAAGTATTTGCTGTGTTTACACAAGCGCGTTTCTAAGAATTGTATTATTAGATATAATTTTGCTTATGATTAAAAATGTTGTAGTGGCAACACTAACTCGATTGTTTGTCAACGTGACGTATGAGTGACGTTTTATTGTTTGGCGAGTGAAATCTATAAGCGGCAGTTCGTCGTAGACCGACGATCGTGACGGTCGCCGCATTTCGTCGCCGTAAAAACTCGTTTTGCAATCCCATCTAAATCGCAATGACCGAGTGCAATCCTGATTTGGTAAGAGAGCGCGCAAAATGCACCTTCAATACCATCGAATTGACCAATCTGATCGACGGCGGGCCGAAAAAGACTGAAGATAGAAAAAAAACTGGTAATTACAAAGCGATCACTCCTCATCTCTTAAATACCGACCTTACATAATTCGTACTAGTACTTTCAATGAGGAAACATTATATGTAATTGTGCAACGCACAAATTTGGTTGCGTACTTTTTCAACAATTATTTTTTAAATATATATTAAACAATAATCAAATATAAAGTGTATAATAATATCAACTAAATATATGTTATAATAATTAAATTGGTATGACCTTGAAACAAATCGATAAAAATTAGTTATATGTTAAATAAATTCTAAGAAAAGTTTAATACATAAGACATATTTACATTTAAAATATTAAATATAATATGCGCATTAAATTATAAAATAAAACATTGATCTACATTTATTACTATCAAAATACAACTTCATCTAAACAGAAAATCGAGATACTAAACAATGACTAAAAAAATGAATTTAATGTTCTTCAACCCTATTTTATATATGAAAATAGATTGTATCACATTGTTATGATTAGTAAAAATTTCAATATTCCCAAAAATCGCTTCTAATTTTTACCATTATTTTTTGGTCACATATTATAATTAAATCACGTTTATTATTGAATAAGTTGTCATTATTTATTTGGTAACAAAATACTAGAGACAATAGAGAATCGAAGGCAATAGATAGTATTCGTAAATTAACACAAATACAAAGACCTTTTGTTATCAAAGATATGCATTATGCATTATAGTATAATTATTTGGTTATATAACTGTTTAATTGTATGTGCACTTAACCGTTAACCTCATTCCACCAATATGTCAGCCAACCTTTGTCTAGCGGCCTGTGACAAAAATTTAGGATGATTAAATGTAATCAAACTATCAGTTTTGAGATTTTAATTAAATATTATTAAGACGAACTGTATATTTCTCGATTTTGGTTACAAATTAAAAGAAGTACATTTTTTTTCACATACAAATAAATTTGAATGGTGTATAAATAAAAAATAAAATGCTGTTTCTTATTTTTTATGCATTCAAACATTTATCAGAAATTATTTTACAACGCTTATTACAGGTAATTTTAGCGCAATTTGAAATACTCTTCTTTCAGTTTCACATAAATTATTTTGTTAACGCCATTTTTTTTCTCCAAATTTGGTGGAAACAGTGACTCACTAAACTCCCCTAAAAAAGTTTTACGTTTGTCGTTCTTTTTTGATGAAAATGATTTTTATATATTTTTTCTTCAAAAATACTATTTAAATTGTAATTTTAAGTTTAATGATAAATATGTATATGATCTTTCATACAATGTTGTTTTTTTAATAATTTATAAAATTTATATTAAGAACAAAAAATAGTTTGGTATATAAATAAATAATGATAAGTATGTAAATGTATATATTTCTACAATACTTATGGAAAAGTTGAAATCATATAATTTTACTAGCACCTGCCAGTATAGATATTATATATATCTACTGGTGAACATGTATTCTGATATGATTTTACTGAAATGACATATTTAAAAATATATTTTCGGGATAGATTCGACATTTTTTTTGAGGGATAGTCCGAGAATTTCTAGTTTAGAATCAGGGACGTCATTTAAACTTTTTCCATGATGTGGGGAGGGGGCAAAAGTTAGCCAGTCAGTGGTTGTTTTTTTTTTAATATTATGCGTTCATTAAAGTTCACATGCATTTTCTGGCCAAATTCAGAAGGGGGGGGGGGTGAATGCCCCCCCCCCATAAATGACGTCCTTGAGTTTTGATATTCAGTCATATTAGGACTTGTATGCTTTTTTGTTTGGCCAATGCAATGATTCAGGGTTAAATACGTGCCGTTTTTTAGTTTGTTAATCGGGTGCAATAAAATTATATTTAATTATGTATTATCCACCTAAATCTAATATTATTTTCCATTTTGTTACCAACTTTATAATTCAACTATTACAAAATTCTTTTGATTAGAAACAAAAAACGAAGTGGTTTCTTTTTGAGGGCTTCTTGATTTTTTATATAAAAACTGCTGTTCAACCAGAGATAGATAATATAATAAGAAGCGAAATCCAAAAAATATGGTGAATGCATATTTTTTGCGGAGATGCAACGCATCCCTTTGTATTTGGCACTGACCATCGCATTTTTTCAGATAGTTCTGGTTCTTATTTATTCAAGTTTTTGACAGTTGGTGTCTATACAGATACAAAAGAACCAATACAAGTGAATAAAACTAGTATGTAACCAGTGATAGTGTTGCCAAATCTCCAGCTGTTTAAATTAGGACCAATTTCCGAATATTCGTTATTTTCAAATATTCAAATATTGAATAGAAAACACTAAACTATTTGTATATATATCAACCGAAAAATACTAATAATAAATACAGGCTCATATGTTATAAATAAAATTTATCAAAACTATTAATTTTAATTATAAAAAGCAATAATATAATATAATTTACTTCCACCCCAAATTGTCGCATTGGCCAAACTGACGAAAATAGGAAAGATCCAAGCATCTTCCCTATCTAAAAAATAATATAAAAATGCAAACGTAACCTAGTCAAGAGATATTCCTTTCGAAATACACTTCATCAAATTCAACCACCTGAAACTTTTACAAGTCAGAACTTGACTTTCCTACTACTTTGCTTTCGGCTGAAGTTAGCGGTTGATGTTATAAAACATTTACTGTAGCGTAGCATATACTCCTGGCATAAAAATTGACTCGTCCAATCTTTTCTTTCAGAATTTTGTCTGTGCAAAATTTCTACTAGCAACTTGTATGAGTACTTTTCCAGATATAAACATCAACGAGACCCTAAATATTCCCTCAAGTGTATCTGTCTTATTAAAATTAGTAAATAAAACACCGTGAGTTGATATTTTTACTGAAAAAATCATTGACAGTAAATATTAAGCCACAAAGATTATTTAATGTGCCAGAAATTCACTTGAGAGATCAATGCTTCTTTCATAGTCAATTTTATGTCGCAAAAACTCGAGCCACTGATATATTTATAATAAAACAGATGAAATATTTATAATAAAACTTCTTCTAAGGTCAAGTTTTTCAATGTGACGAAGTCGGATACAAAAACTAGTTACTGATGATGATGTAATAGTTTAATACTTGACAATTAGTTTTGAAGTTTGCGCAATGAGTCATGTTATGTCTCTATGAATATATTTAAAAAAATTGGATTCCGCTTAGAAAAAAATATTAGTAATTCATAGATATACCAAAAATAATAAATGGGGTACTAAACTACCTTGCTCCAAACAGGCTGGGTTAATAAAGATCACATGCCCTTTTAGAGAGTGTTAAATATAATATGTAAAAGATATAAAAGCACATATTAGGAAAATATATTAAATTTTTTTCATGTGCAGAGGGTGTGTTTTTGAACGATAAACTTTTCTTGGACGACATACCAACTCCGTATTTGAGTCACAAAGAAAAATATGAAGTGGGCGTTCGTAAAGCATGTCTCATATTCAAAAGATTCCAAGACTATCAAGAACTACAAGGTGGCAGTGGCATGGAGCATTTTGTGTAAATAGTATTATTGTTAACTTAACTATGCTATAATAATTAATTTCTTATTAATATTATGTTACTTATAGGAGTGTTTTGGGGGGTATGCTCGGCACTGGACTTTTGACAGATGGGTCTCCTATAACATTGCACTATGTCATGTTTATTCCGACTATTTTGGGTCAAGGAACTATACAACAACAAGGAGAATGGATTGCAAAGGCTTGGAATTGTAATATCATCGGCACTTATGCTCAGGTATTCTATGTTATTTAGATATAATTAATTGTTTTAATGTAAAAATTGTCTGGGGGTCTTAATTGTATTTAATGAAATATTTTTTACGGTAAATGTTTTAAAGATATATCAATTTTTTTGATACAATAATCAAAATTAAAACAATTTCAATAAAAGTTATTTTATATTACCGCAATATGTCTGTTGGGACCAACAAATTAACTACTGCTAATGGTCGGGTTCAATAACCATGCATTATTTTCATAAAAATAGATTCGCATAGCAACAAATAAATTATTATAGACGTATGTTGCACATTAATCATATTGTATGTAATTATTTACATGTGTAGCGCATTAATATGTATTATCATTATTCACACGTGTATCGAATTATATTTTTACTATAAATATGGAGTGATTTAGTAAATAAAAATAGTCACAGGACAGTACTACAACTTTTCAGAGCATTCATCTCACCAAATGTCTATATAAAAATTGTGGGCTATCGGGAAAAGCAATATTTATATTTGTATTTGGATATGAAAAAATCTGGGGATTTTTTTGAGTAATTAAAATAACTTTTTAAATGGGTTTTTCAGAATTTTTTGAAGAAAAATTTGCTACACAGCCACATATTATTTTTCAAATAAATATTAGATTCTGAGAAAATATGTTTTAAATTTTTCCTGGACTGTTATTATTATAATAGTAGATCTAATTTTTCTCGGTAAATGTAATACATTGTATAATATAAATTTAATTTAAGTTTGTATGGAATACAACTTACAACAAAAAATAAAAGGATAGATTTTTTTAATAATACAATAGAAATTAAAATATATATTTTATATATGGGTTTAAATGTTTTTTTGAGGATAAGATAACTGCCGTAGTTTTATTCATATTGTCATGAAACTTTTTTTTAAAATAGATCTTTTAAATATCTCGATAAGTTCGTTAGTCAGCCTGATAGACAATTTTGTTTCAAAATGACAGCCCTTAAATTAAAAATAAAAATAACTTTTTAAAAATATTATACATAAGAACTTTTTTACATACACAGAAATTTATCTAATTCTTATGACCTTTGCCGGAAGAAATTTTTTTCCGTTGTTATTAGTTTGGCATGTTTATTTTTGTATTTATATATGTTATCTTGAACCGTTTTTATAGTTAAATAAAATGAAACCTTACTATAATAGTCATATTTATGAATGACTAAATAAATCATGAATTTATTCGACCATGCCTTTTGAATTAAATTGCTTTATTGGCAAAATCCTTTAAATTTGCTAAGTAAGCATTTATCTTTGTTTTCTCAGTTAGCATTTAATACAACAATACCGATATAAATAGATGTTTATCAATATAAAAACTGATTAACAAACAATGATTTAAAAACATGATATGTCAATGAACTTTGATTTGTAATTAACAGCTAAAATAAAGCCGAGTATAATGATAAAATTTATCATTGGCATATTGTATTAATGTCACGTACATAAATGATAGATAACGTGTAACTAATTTTTCTTGAATTTTATTTAAATGTATTTATGCTTTCAGACTGAATTGGGCCATGGAACTTTCATTAGAGGTCTCGAGACCAAAGCTGAGTATGATCCGAAAAGTCAGGAGTTCATCTTGAACAGTCCGACTTTGTCATCTTATAAATGGTGGCCGGGTGGCTGTGAGTGTTTATAAACTATGATTGACTATTATTTTTAACGCATTGATTGAATTAATTCATTCTTCAGTGGGACACACGGCTAATTATGCGGTCGTCGTTGCACAATTGCACACTAAGGGCGAATGTCACGGCATTCACCCATTCATAGTCCAATTGAGAGATGAGGACACGCATCAGCCGATGCCGGGTATAAAGGTCGGCGAAATAGGCACAAAAATGGGCATGAACGGAACCAACAACGGATATTTGGGATTGCACAATGTGAGAATACCGCGACAGCAAATGTTGATGAAAAACGCACAAGTCCTCGAGGTAATTGATTTTATTATTGATGTGAGAACGTACCAATTTTGCAGCAAAATGTTGATATGATAGGTTGACGCCAAAGTTTTAACGTTTTTATGTTAATAAATATTTTTTTTAAATTTAATCAATTACATAGTTTCAGATCGGTTTTTATAACTCTCGCTCATATTTCTATAAGTCTATTTATTCCATCAAAATATAAGTACTGTGGATTTGATGTTAAAAAATAAATCAACAACTTTTTTATCTGCCCTGATTTATTTTAAAAAAATGCAATGAACTGAAAAAATGATAGTCGGAAGGAGCAAGGTCTCGAGAATATGGTGGATACTAGGGTTCTTAATTATTCGAATATATTCGTAATTTTTTTCTCTGTAATTTATTAAAAATATTAATTTATTTAACGAATTAGTGCAAAAAACAATTATTGCCTGTAGAATAATATTTAATTAAAAAAAATATTATAATTAATTTTGTTTTGCGAATTACTGTGGGGATATCAAAAAAGAAAAGCTTAATTTATTATCTTACATACTTTTTGATCAGGGATGGTTTTTAAGATTTTTCCAGGGTGGAACAAAACTTAGCCGGTTTGTAAATTTGTATGTAAAATTACAACCTCTCTTCATGTTAAAAATTTTCCTTGTTTTTTTTATTGCTTAGCTTCTATGATTATCCTTGATGTTCCTACATCTAAAGAAATGTACTGTAGACGAAAAAAAATTTCAGTTCAATCAAATGTTTTAATAGAATGTAAAATATTTGACAAGACACGATTTAAATTTTTCATAGAAAATTCTTGAATTTTCAGTATACGTTCTATATATAAAATTATGAACTTAAATACGATTTTTTTTATACTAACTAAAAATACCAAAGAATCAACCATTCCCATTGTAGGTTTTACCGGAAGTGCACTTTCGCTAATGGCTAATTTTACGAAGTCATATTAAATCTCGGCAAAACGATCATTTCAATTCTCCATGTTTTCATTTCATGATGTGAAATAAGCAGATTTATTATTCAATTAAATAAAGTTTGTTAAAATCAAAATTAGTTTTAATACATAATTTAATTCGAATTTATGTTCAATAATATCTGTTGCATATAATTTTTGGAACAAATTCAATGTACATATAGATCGAAAGTCGTTTCATTGTTTGTTTTGTGCGGAATTTCATGCAAATTAAATCACCAGAATTAAAATGAACTGCGATTGAATTAATTCAACAAAATTGATGACAAACATTTTAAATACATAATTTTATCGAATGAAATATATATAAGAGGTGTGATAAAAAAATACGCTGAATAATTTTATTACGAACAAAGTAATAGGCTTACATCAAATTTGAATTAATCTCCTTCAAAGTACTCTCCTTGGCTAGCGATACACTTATCCCAACGTTGATTCCATGATTGGAAGTATTTCTGGAAGGCTTTTTTTTGATAGGGCCTTTAGTTGCTTTGTCGTGGCCCTCTTAATGTCAGAAATGATGGCAAAACGCTTTCCTTTTAGCAGGGTTTTATTTTTGAGAAGAGCTAGAAGTCGTATGGTGCTAAATCCGGAGAGTGAGAAAGTTACGGACAGACAGGAATCTTTTTTTCGGCCAAAAATTCGCAGATCAGAAGCGAGATGTGGCACGATGCACTGTCTTGATGAAGGAGGAAGCCATTGGCCCATTTTTCTGGTCTCTTTCTCCGTATATCGTTTCGCAAACATTGCAGTACGCCCCTGTAATATTCGGAGTTTACAGTGGTTCCCCTTGGAACGAACTTTGATCGCACTATGCCCTCATTAACGAAAAAAACAATAGCATGACCATGACGTTTGACTTTGACTGCCTTCTTAGGGCGTGGAGGGTCACTCGTTTTCAACTGGGAACCCTACATTTTAGTCTCAGGGTCATAGCCATACACCCTACTTTCATCTTTAGTTATAATTTTGACCATGAAGTCCGGATCTGCATCAAGACGATCCTTCAATTCCGTGCAAACTGACACACAATTTTCATTCTGTTCGTCAGTCAAAAGTCTGGGAACAAATTTCGCACTCACTCGTCTCATTTGCAAAGTATCGGTTAAAATGCTTTGCAAGGACCTGTACGAGATGTTCAGTTCTTCGGTAAGCTCTCATATAGTCAATCGCATGTTTGAACGAACCATTTTTGAAACTTTTTGCATGTTTTCGTCTATTTTTGAGGTCAAATGCTCGTCATCAACTGACTCATTTCCGTTTTTCAATTGCTCATATCACTTGTAAACAGTCTTCAGAGTCACCACATTATCACCATACACTGATTTTAACATTTGAAATGTTCGATTGTTTGAAATCCATGATGCGTGACAGACACGGTAAACACGACCTCACTCTTCCGGCTCTGGAAGCCAGCTGGCAAGACACAACTTGGTTAAACTTGACACTGACTATCTCAATGGATCAGGCTATCGGACTTCAGTATTTAAATAAAATGTTCAGTAATTAAAACAAAATTGTCAGTATTTAATATATGATAAGGTGGCTTCCATAAATTGTCTCAGATTTTTCGTGAATTTTTTACCCCCCCTCCTCTCTCTCACCCATATGTAACAAGATTTCTTTGAGCCAGACTTCTGTTTTATTACAATTATAGACAGTTGCAAAACGTCCATTTACTGTTCAAACCCAAACCTAACCTAAACGACACGTAATTTTGAAAAATTTTGGCCTTAACAATTGATATGTCGCCCTACAACTATTTTTTAAAATAAACTTCGCTAGCGGAATACAGAATTTAAAAATAACTGACCAATGGATACTAATAATTTATTAATCTCTACTGATCATTTAGTTATATTTATGGACCATTTATTTTATTGATCAAAAGCTGAATTATTTACTGATCAAAAATTTATTATTTATAGACCATTTATTTTATTTAATAAATTATTTATGGAATTATTTACCTACCAAATAATTAGTTGCCAATATAAAATTAATAATAAATCTATTTTTAACTTGCTCTATTTTATCATGTTCTGTTTCGTCTGGTTACCGAATAAAAGTATGTGTTCATTTGGAAACCTTTTTGGAAAACAGTGAAATCTCTTTGTAACGAATACCGAACTAGCGAATTTCTCAGTATAACGAAATATTTTGATCCGAATTTAAGAATGAAATTACAACTTGACACAATATTTCTCCGAATTCAGTTCGTACTTGACTTGGCGTGTGCCGGATGTGTTCACATGCGACATTCAAGGTGTTTCGCCGACCTTCAAACTATTTTTATAAAACATTTTTTAACAAATTTTATTATGCTCATTACAGTATCCTTAAAAATGGACAAAAAACGATCTGTCAATCTTGTAAGAGGTTATTTTGATGCTGTAGTAATATGGTAATTAAATATATATCATCTTCCTTACATTCAGTATAACGGATTTTCACTATAACGAAATTTTTTCTTCAGTCCTGTGAGCTTCGCTATACTGAGATTTCACTGTATTAAGTAATATTTTTCCAAAACAAAAATCATCAACATTTTAATATTTTGATTCTTCTTAAATTTTAAACAATTTATAGCTGAAAAAAACCTAAAAATATTTTTTTTTCAATGGTTATCGTTTTAGGATGGTACATATGTAAAAGCGCCGAGTTCCAAACACGCATACGGTACAATGATCTTCGTTCGTGTTATCTTAATAAGAGATATGGTTTCATACCTATCGAAAGCTGTAACGATATCGACGAGATATTCGGCTGTGAGGCATCAATCGAAACTCAAAGCAAAGTATACATACTTATCTTTCATTCATTATGTTCGTCTTATTAAACATATTTTTTATTTTACAGCGAACCTGAAGTTCAAATCTTAGATTACGTTACACAGCAATATAAGTTATTCCCGAACATTGCGACTTGTTTCGCGTACTTAATGACAGCCGAATGGCTGTGGACTCTTTACAATAACGTTTCGTCTGAGCTCGAAGCCGGAGAGATGGACCGGCTACCTGAAGTATGACGAATAATTTTTATGCAATATTAAACATATGGAAATCTAACTTTTATTATATTAGTTTCATGCCATGTCGTGCTGCTTGAAAGCCGTCTGTACAGCGGACGCTTCGCGCGGAGTGGAAACTTGCAGGCTGGCGTGCGGCGGCCACGGATACATGACGAGCAGTAACTTGCCAAATACTTACGGTCTAGTCACAGCGGCTTGTACTTACGAAGGCGAAAACACTGTGCTTCTACTCCAAACTGCAAGGTTCTTATTTTCTTATAACTGCTTCTTAGTGACTGCCATTTTTGTTGCATAATCTTGAGTTTATGCCGTGGATTCAGAGAATTAAAATTCTCAACTGGATAATTAATTTCTTTTTTCATTCACTATCTTGTTACAGATATTTAATGAAAGTCTGGGAGCAAGCGTTAAACCGTGGTTCTTTGACGCCTACAGTGAGCTATCTCGCTAAAGCTGTTAAAAAAGAAACATTTAAATGGGAAACGTCCGTCGAAGGCATAATTACAGGTTTTCAAGGAATCGCTTCCGGGTATGATCTAATTTTTCACTTGAATCTGATTTATTGTAATTTTGATACCAAAACTTTGTCTTTATTTTATTTAGAAAAATATCCGCGTGCGCCAATATTATCGCTAAGCGTGTTAAAGATGGTCACTCTTACGAAGACGCTTGGAATATGACTTCCATTCAACTTGTCGCAGCAGCTGAAGTATGTTTATGATCTTTTATAGATAAACATCCACGTATTTATTTAAAATTATTTTTATAGGCTCATTGCAGAATATTATTGATTGAAAAATTCAACGAAAAGACCAACGAGTATTTGAAAACAGTTTCGCCAGCTTTGCAAGATATCTTGAAGTTGTTCAATGAGTTATATGCCGTATATTGGGCTCTTAACTTCTCCGGTGATTTATTGAGAGTAAGATATTTGTTATCTTAAACATATTTAAAAAATTATAGATTAATAAGTGATCATTTATAGTATACTACTATTACTGGAAAAGATTTGGAGAATATGCAGTTATGGTTAGAAGAGTTGTTGATTAAGATGAGGCCAAATGCAGTTGGAATCGTCGATAGCTTTGATATTAGAGACGAGGTAAATATTATTTATTATAGAGTTTGTTGTAAATGTTTTTAATAATTGTGTTTGTATAGATTTTAAAATCGACTTTGGGAGCATACGATGGACTCGTTTACGAGAGGCTGATGGAAGAAGCACAAAAGAGTCCGTTGAATGCCGAACCTGTCAATGATAGTTTCCATAAATACTTAAAGCCTTTGATGAGAGGTCATCTTTAATACTCTATAAATAACGACCGATAAAACATGCTTATTGGTAAAGGGTTACTGCAATAAATATATTTTATATGGTTATATTTTTATAAATTTTATTTTATTTATGTTAAGATGATACAATTCTAACGTTGTTGAAGAATGATAACATTCCTAGTTTGTTATGTTTGCTCAATATTGCCAATAAAATAATTATAATTTTATATTCTATACAGTGGAGGCTTGTCCGAGAGCTGCAAAATTGCAGCGGCCACTAAATTACACAATGAAATTAATATTCAGTATTTTATGTTTAATTATAATGTGGTTGTGAATTTATATAAAATATACATATATACATCATCTGTATGTAGCGTCAATTTATCACATATTTTTATACTCTTTTATAAATAAAGTTTTTATTGATATAAAACGTGTTTTTTTGAACTAATCCGATAAAGCAAGGTTATCGTTTTTTATTATTATAATATTAATAAATAAAGCAGTGATAAATGAAACAACGCAATCTTAGTGTAAAGGAGTATTTATTTACAGAATCGGCAATTACATTAATTACTATTCTATACTACAGCGTTTTCCAATTTTTTCGTTTATTAATTAAAAACATCTAAATTACATGTTGCTTTCGAAACACTGAGCAGACATTTCGTCTATAGTAAATATTTCTAATAAATATTAAATGTAAACCCAAATATAAAAAGTAAAGAGTAAAAAAAGAAAAGAAAAAATAATTAAAAATAATTATAAATGGCCAATAAAAAATGTCTAGATATATTACACATGCATTTTTTTTTTAAAAATATACTACAAGTATTAATTACTTAATTTAGGTGGACGAAACAGCCATACACCAATTTTATTCATCATACAAATGCATACCAGCAATCATACGCGAAATTTATAAAACAAAAAAATATATGGAAGAACAAGAGTCGCACCAAATCGGCGAAGAAAATATGTTTTCAACCGAGGCAATCTGAGAAGTATACGGATTTGAAATATTGCTTATATAATTTTATCATTTAACTTCACAGATTGTCTCGGTTGCAGTGACAAATAAAAATACAACAGGAATGTACAGTTAACGAAGGATCAGCGGTAGTGTAATGCATGTCAGAATATCCAGTCATTTGTGTAAATCAGTTGGAATGTATTGTTAAGTCTCACCATAACAAATGAGAAAACGACGATAGAACTTGTAGTAATATACAAGGAGTTATTCATACGTACATTAGTCATAGTTACATTCAGTGTGTCATTAATTAACAATTAACTTAATAATTTAATCTTACTTATTCTTCAATAAATACATTTTCAATATATATAATATATATTTTGATAATTGAACAATGATTAAAAATTGAGAGACGACTTACAAAATCAATTTTTGAAAACTAAAATAGTTTAAATTTATTTATTTATTTTTTGAAGAATACGGAAAAAGTCAGGGCAGCATATTTTTTTTATACATTATATAATAGATATGATGTGAACGTCTCGAGGACTAATATTTATCTTAAAAAATTCGAGGTGTTTCCTAATTGGTCATATAAAAAAAATGCGGCCGCACTAGGGAATACGCTCCCTTGCCGCATCTAATAGAAATTGTTGATGCTACAAAATAATTAGTACACACCGCGTTCTGGTGTAGTCGATCAATTGAAAACACACGTTAACGTTATTCATAGATAAAAGTCTTAAAATTCACACTGCTCTTGTGTAAATATGTGATATACGAGATGGCACATGGACACGTACATTTTTTTAATTTGTATCTTTGGTTCTCGCGAGTCGATTCGCTTATATATACGTTAAAGTTCAGTTCTTCAAATGTAATCTTTACAGCCTCATCAGCAAGTATTTAATTGTTTGTTTGTATTATTTTTTTGTCGATTATTTTAAATTATTTATTTATTCAAAAGTGTCCCGATGATATTGCGAAATCGTCTCAGGCGTAGAATTCGCGATTGTTGTGGCCTTTTGCGTAAGAGTTGGCCGTTGGTGAACGTTTAGGCTCATCTAATGCGTACGAGCCCTCGTCTTTCTTACGCATTCGGTATACGATGAACATAACCACCAATATCGCACATAGTAAACCTACTACAGCACCACCGATCACCGCTGAAACAGAAAAAAAAAATTGTAAACATTATAAATGCATGTAAGTATGTATGTTCAAAACAATTAAGTAGGAAATTTTTTTATTTTGTACATTAAAGAGGCATGAAAAATATTTTTAACCAAATTAGTGACCAAATTTTCAAAAATAGTTTCCGAAAATTAAAATAGTGCTAATATATTTGCATTGTTCAAATATAAAATGTCGTAAAAAACCCCAGAAAAAAATAGTCTGATACTAATTAAATCAGAAATCCGTCAATTTGATAGGTTCTGTAAATCTAGTGTTAAATAATATTATGTATTTTTAAATAATATGGTGAACACTGTGACGTACAAATGGTCCCGGTGAAAATAAATAAAAAATGGCTTCAAAAACAAGCAATAAATTATTGTACATTGCAATGTGCACTGGATCTGACGAGATTAAATATTGTAAATACATCACAATATTTATTTATGAGGTTATGAACTCAATTGGTTCTGATCAATTGAATTTGTGATGAACACAGTAACGGTATTTGTCCAGAAATTATTCTTAAATGTAGCTAATCTAAATGGTTACATAATATCAAAATCCTTAGACTAGGGACGTCATTTGAGTCACCACTAATTCTATACCAGAAATTCTTGGGTTATCCTTCAAACAAAAACTAATAAAAGTCTCGAATCTATGCTGAAACTATTTTTTAAAACATGTAATTTCAGTGAAATCATAACAGAATACATTTTCACCGGATATATATTTCTACCAAATAAATTTTCACTTGTAGATATATATTTCTACTAGCGAAAATATAATTTAACTGATAGGTAGTGCCTATACTGCTCTAAAATGGCTATGAAGCTCACTTGCCAGTTGCGAAACGTCTATTTGTTGTCAAACCCAAACCTAACCTAATGAAACTTGTAAAACTAATTATAGTTTTAGAACTAGGCATTTGCAAGACGGCGAAGGCACGATTTTATTGCTTTTGATGTGGATTTTTGACTTCTGAGAAGGGATAATTGTTTTTTGCGCTCTCTTATTGGGCAAAATTCGGTTTAGATATGCTTCCAACATTCGATTCTCACTTATCATAAGTCGTAATATTGTTATAAAAAGTTTTAATACAACGTTTCCACTTTTTTTATTGCTTTTGAAGTGGATTCTTGAACAAAAGGTACCCCCTTGAATTTGGCCAGAAAAATGCATGTCATTTTTCTGAATCTTAATGAAATGGAAATATTAAAAAAACTACCACTTATTGGCCAGCTTTTGGCCTCCCTTGGAAAAATCAGAAATGACATCCCCGCCTGAGACAATAAAGAAGATCACGGAGCTTTCTGTTTGTTGTTAGTTTGTGAACTGGTGAAACTAGGTGGTACTAAAAAACAAATATCGTACTGAAATTTGCATAAACATCTATTGTGAGATTAGAGGTAAAAAGTCGCAAGTCTCCGGTTCCCCATCGAAACGGGAAGCATGATACAATGTTGTGCAGCATTTCGTAATGTGTACGTGTTCTGAGACTTTGTGAGCCAGAAATTTTACAAGAATGACCTCTGCTGATTTCGAAGCCCTTTTGAGAATGGTTGGAGATAAGTTAAGTTAAGAAACCATTTCACTCTCAGTCAGAACATTCCATCTTCTAGTTTTAATTTTTCGAGAAGATTTATAACAACAGTAATGCTTCCCGAAAATACAGTTCTTCTCCAGTACTGTTTACGATTTTTCTTTTTTAACAGCAATACATTATTTAGGTACAAATTAAAAGCATGCGTTCTGATTTCTGTAGTGCAACTGGCTCCGAGGTGTGGATGCATGACATTGTATGGTGAAAGTTTAGGGACAATGTATCGCAATTGTTCTTATACAATGTCATGCCACTTTGTGAAGTTTCAACGTACCTATATCAAATTAAAATATATATCTACCGGTGAAAACGTATTCAGATATAATTTCACTAATATTACACATTCACTGTAAAATATACACAAATTAAATTCATTGTTTGCATTGACGATATCGATGAAGAAACATACCAGCCAATATTCCAGGCTGGGCGAAGAAGCTGGTGGCTCGGTCTTCCTGTTTAGGATTCATGATGAGTACGTCGATGGATTTAGGCACGTCTCGGGGACCGCCACTCTCAGACCGATCTCGATCTGAGCTCCCTGAGCCTGTTCCCGTGCCCCTATCTATCGATCCTCCTGAAGGATTGCTCGAATCCGGTTGCTTTCGTGGACTATCGGGTCGTGGTGCAACTTTATCTGAAAATATTCAAATCAAAAATTTAAAATATTATCTAACTCTGTCGACTAATTCGAAGTTATCGACGAAGGAGAGGTGTAGTAGGAAAGATGTGTTAGTGTGTTAAAACAAATTTATGCGATCGATGTGTCAGCTGCAAAATAAATATATAAAAATAAAACAAAACGTTCATGTAAAACGCACCTTAAAGGATGTCTTATAAATTTACCGATCCTTTAAAATACGTGTTGCATTATAAAGTAAATAAAATAAAAAATAAAAAAAGGCATTCATGCAGCCACTACTCAACCTATGAATATTTCTTTGGATTCATGTTGGGTGGTGGTGTCAGATGTGTTCGGCGTTGGTGATTTGTGGTCTTCGTCGTCGTCGTCGTCAGGTGTGTTGCTGGTGGGGGAATGGGACGAGACCGTCGACGGGGTTCCGTCGTCGAAGCCTAGCGCACCTGAACCGTCGGCGTCCTCGTCGTCTGGACCCGAACCGGAGCCGGAGCTCTCGAGATCAGAGGTTACCTCGCCGCGACCGCCGGAACCCTCGATTCCTTCATCGTCGATGAAGAGATCTTCGTTGTTATCGGCTTTTTTGTTCTGAAAAGCAATACAAATATATTATATTATACATACATACAAAATTTTGAATCACACTAAAATTTATATTTAACGACGCATTTTAATATAAATATAATTAATAAAACATATCTTTATTTTATTTATTTATATGCATTGAAGTTGAATATAAAATAAAAAAAAATAGCTTTGGTAATAAAAATGGATAGTATGAGTGACTCATAACCAAAAACCGTGAATTGATTATATTTTTCTTAGAAATAGGTAACGATGATTATGTGTTACAATGCACAGTCAGTTAAAGCTCGATGCATAAAAATAAGTAATGCAAGACAGTGGGTAATCGGGTCACCTGCTTAACACACAATGCCCAACGTCAAAATGCTGCGGGTAGGTCCCGATCGGGCGTGTTCAGCGAGAAAACTTTCGGCGCACAGCGAGCGGCCTGGCACCGGCTTGTTGTTAAACAGCAGCCGGAGCCGGAGCGAGAGCGGCCCGCGTCAGAACACAGATACGTCACCGGCGCGAGATCAACAAAGATGCTGCATTGCGAGGACGGGCTGGCGCGGGAGGGGTTGCCCGCACTCACAGGAGGGGAGGGATCAATACGCAAGGCAGAGGCGGTACCATCTAGTGGTCGCGCCGGAAAACTGCCGGAAAATCGTGAAAATTCGGCACGGCGAGAGATAGCACCGCGGGCGGTCGGCGCTGAAATCTCGACGCGAAATTTTTAAAATTTTCGTAGTTCAATTTAGAGATTGTGCAAAATTAGCATTGACGATTTTTTTCAGGATGTTGTGGAGGAAATGGTAAATTGTTTAGAGTACGCTCTGGATAAGGATTCCAGTTTGTTATTGTGTGCGTGAACTGTGTGGCTCAAAACAATTTCGCTCAGAATATTTAATTTTTTTATTTTAAAAGAAAATATATGTTTATTTAACATACATACATCTGAGCTAAGTTGGAAATTTCAACGGACAATTAAAAATATATTATATAATCGAAGAAACCAGACATTGATGTCATTAATTAAATATTTGCAAAATTCATAATCTTTCACTAGTCAAAAAAATAATGAAGTCTTTATTCTTCAAAAGCAAAAAGATATAAAATGGGGAAAGAAATTATTCGCAGATTGTTTAATGGCTCGACGACTCTATTAAATCATTAGAATCCATTGAATAAATTAAAAAATTATCATTGGCGCAACGATAAGAATAATAACCTTTTTAAGCCTTACAGAGAATAGTGTAAAAAAACCAACAACGTACGGATTAATGGAAAAATAATTAAAATATTTTAATCCACGGGTAAGAGAACGAATAACTTACAGTGTATATTTGAAGCCTTGATATCAATTAACCCAGATATGCCCAAGAAATTTTGTTCTCTTAAAATTTCATTTATAAATAAAAAAAACAGTGGCACGAGTTTAGTGACCTACCCATGGTACAGTGGGCATATCTGGGTTTTAAACCAATATCAACACAAAATTATTTAAAATAAATCACTAGAGAAGATCGAACTTCTGTGTCACACTGCACTTTAATGACGAATACCAGCGTTGACGAATCAGCGACTGTCCTTAAAAGAGAAAGCGAGACAACGAAGTACACGCTACATCGCTTCTCCCTCTCATATACATGTACACGCACACAATAACAAACCGGCATCCTTATCCCGAGCGTACTCTACCACTAAAAATTAACACATTAAACGTGGTCGAGTAAACTTGAAAACCTAAAACCAGCATTATGGAAAAAATATTAAAAATAAATACCCATAAATTCCTGGGTTAAAAACTGGAAATATCATAAATGACACGGATCAGGGTAAGGTAGAGATGTTAGCTTAGCTTTAGCTTTTTCTGTATCGTACGAACTTACTAAAAAATTTAAACACTAAAAAAACGAAGTAAATTGATCGATAAGAAAAATAGAAGCAACCGCGGTAGATAAGGATTTAATTCGCAAAATTATCTCACGGGAAATTTTAAATGTTATTAAGAACTTGAAAAATAAAAAAGTCCTGGAATAGATAGATTAAATAACATCTTCATGGGATTTGCATACATTACTTAACAAACATCTTTTGGGTATTTCCCAACCGTTTGGAAAACTACTGAAATTCATCCAATAAAAAACTCGATAAGGATCCGATTAGTAATCGTCTCCCGTCTGTTTATTACCGTCATTTAGTAAAGTATTTAAAAAATAGTCCTTATGCGTTTAAAATAATATTTGGGGAATAAAATTATTAACGGTATCACTCAACAACACAGCAGTTTGATAGTTTAACGGAGCATATGCATTAATTTTTATATGAAAAAGAGTATGGGACTTTTAATGTTAGATATAGAAAAAGCTTTCGACACAGTATGGCATGATGGTTTGATTTATAAACTATACAAAAACAAAATCCCTGACTATATGTTACGCTTCATACGCTCATACCTGAAAAGTAGAAGCTATGTTGTTTCACTAAATAATGAACACTCGAATCCGCGTAAAATTCCAGCTAGAGTTCCTCAGGGAAGTTTTGTCGGGCCGTTGTCTATGAAACTCAATTTGACAGTTGCGAAATGTTCTGTTCAAACCCCAAATCTATTCTACACGAATTAACCATACCCAATTTGACCTAATAAAAGTTCTAAACCTAATTATAGTCTTAGGACTTTCATTAGCTCAAGTTCAAAATGCAAAAAAGTGGGAGAAGTACAGACAAACATACATGATATCTTTCATTACCGATATTATAAGGAAAGCTTACAATATCGGTAAGGTCAATCAATAGGAGGGCGCAAAAACAATTATCACTTCTCAGAAGTCAAAAATTCACGTAAAAAGCAATAAAATCGTGTCCGCGCCGTCGCAGTGGGAACGCTCGGTAACGAGCGTTCCCACTGCGACGGCGCGGACACGATTTTATTGCTTTTGACGTGAATTTTTGACTTCTGAGAAGTGATAATTGTTTTTTGCGCTCTCCTGTTAGTGATTTTTTAGTGTTTTAGGGGAACCCAGATAGTAAAATATTTACATATATAACTAAAGAAATAATGAATAAAAAACATTATATTTATTTAATATTTTTAATAGAAAATAATACCAATAGATTAAAGAGTATGAAATTAATGAACATAACAAAAATAGTTTATATTCATTCCATAAAAAATATTAGGAGCCTCTGAATTGATATAAAAAAAATTACAAAAGCAGAATAATATATATAAAATATATATAAAAAATATGTAAAATAAAAGAAATTTTATAATAGAAAAAACATATTAATACAAAAAAGTAGGAAAATAAATCAAAGAAAAATACGTAAAATTAATTCATTTCCAGGTGTATACTAACAAATGTGTATAAATTAACTCATTACTCGAAGGGTTAATGAAATCTAAATATTAATAAAATTACTGAAGACTGGGTAACTTTTGCCTCTCCTGGAAAAAGCTGAAATGACGTCTATGGTTATTTAGATCAGTGCTCTTCAACATTTTTAAATCAAAATAAAAACCAATTTTGGATAGAATATTATTTATTTAATCTAATGCTATAAATTTTTTTGTTAGTGCGAAATCTGCTGCTGCTTTTTTGCAAGCAAATTTGATATAATTTCTAGTGGACCAGCGCCGGTCCGCGGACCACAAGGTTGAAGACCACTGGTTTAGATTATACAATAGAGCCCATTAAAAATCTGAACAGATAGAACTAAATGCTATTCGAAAAGGCAAAGAACTAAACAGATTTATTAGACGCGGAAATAATTTAAGATTGACCATACTGTCAAATTCTGAAGAAGCAGAAATAAGTTTATTAGTGCAGTTGGCACATCATTAAGCGATAACTGTGTTTCTTTGGTCACGTTTAACAAAAGTATGTTTTGAATTGTTACATTTTAAACAGTTATTCGACGACATTTTGTTGTGATTAAGCATTTCCAATATGCTTTACTATAAATTTAGTATTAAGTTCGGCGTATAAATTTCGAAATGCTAGATGTAGCAGAAATATTGTTTATGACATGAGCATGGTTTCTTAACCTTTCGGTCGCGACCCAAAATTAGATCGATTGGAATGAGTAGGTCAAGAAAGTTCAACTGCAATAAATATAGAATTATCAAATTAGTTAATAAGATAATATGGTTCAAAGATAAAATAAAAATTTGCTTCGTTCTAAAATTATTTAGATTAGATCAATATGAATATCATACAAAAGCAATACATTAAGGATTTAAGCGGTATCGCCGTACATGTACGGTGGTGATCTTTCACTATATTGAGGTAGCCCAGTTAGTTATATATTTACACACAAAACTATAATTTTTTAAAATTTGATTTAATGTAAATGATTTTTATAGAAAACAATACCAATAAATTAAAGAGTATAAAAAAAGAATATATTTTATATTAATTTTATAAAAAAAATATTGAGAGCCTCTGAATTGATATTAATTTTTTTTTCTATAATTTACTATGAATGCAATATAAAACAATAATAAATAAATAACAATAGAAATAATTATGGAAAAATAAGTAAAAATTAATTAATTTCCAGATGTTTACTGACAAATTAACAAATGTATATGAATTTACTCACTACTCTTAAGGGTTAAGAGATAAAAAATATTTAAGGTTTTCATGACTCTTCTCATCAAACTAATAAAATATTTATGCAATTTTTTTAAATGAATTTAGTTAATATTCTTTTACTGTTTAATTAAAGTTCTAAAACTAATTATAGTTTCATTAGGTCAAGTTGGGTTTTGGTTTGAACAGCAATTGGACGTTTTGCAACTGTCGAATTGAGAATCAACTTGCCCATATCAAATCATAATATATGTCTACCGATGAAAATTTATAAAATAATAATAAATAAATAAAAATAGAAATAATTATGGAAAATTAACTCACTCCCAGTTGTATACTAATAAATTAACAAATGTGTATAAATTAACTCACTACTCAAAGGGTTAAAATACAAAGTTATGAGGTACTCATAACTTTGTAGGTCAGATTCTAGTTGAAATTAAAAAACGAAAACTGACATTGGCTAACGAAGCACTGAAAGTACTATTATACTATCTTTTACATTTTACAGCAACATATAGAGACTGTAGACTCCAATATTAGACGAGCTTTTAAACTTATGCAAATACAATAATATGATTAAATTAAAACATTGCTAAAACTAAGGTATATAATAAAACGTATTGTAAATTTTGAACCATGCTGATTTAGATTACATTTTCAAAATTATTACTGTGATTGGTTCGAGATTGAGTGATGCTATTTAGTCAGATTGTTTACCCAAGATCGATCAATAACAAAATTTAGAATGTTTCGAAAGCGTTAAAATATACAGGCGCTCTGTAATTAGATTTGCAAATCCAGGTCGAAGTTCGTTAATCAAATTTGCAAGATTGAAAGCTCTCAAAGCGGATAGAACTATCCACTATAAAACCGTATCTAGTATTTAATGCATATGTATGGATTATTTGAATTATCGATGTGTGTATCGAAATAAACGAGCAAAAAGATAGCGACCAAAGAGGAGGAGTACCACGTCGACCGTAAAATATCGGCTGGAGTGGTAAAAGTTAAATTGGTTTCCATTCAGCCGTCGGACAAAGTTGTGCGAAATTATACCCGCGGTCCTTCCTTCCCTACACAACTACTTCGTGATTGGACTCGAGGGCGCGTTAAGTTTCGACTGAAAAAATAATGAAACACTCAGCCGATTAGAGACTCGAGAGAACTTGATTGAAAATCGCATTAACAGAGCGCACGCGCCTTTAAAAAAGTGGTTCGCCTTTGATTGAGCAACGTGTGCATTTTTCGTTTTATTCCCTTTTCAAGAGCGGCAGAAAAACACAATGGTACAATGGAATTCGAGGCAGACGTTTGCGTTATTAAATTTTATATTCGGACAACATGTGGAATTATAATATGAATGGAATGCGTTTTTTTCCCTTCCTTTCAGTGTTTCGTGCGCGCGATGAATTGAATTTTGTATCACTTTATTTTATTTGCAGTGTATATTCTACAATTATAAATTGTTGAACTTGCTGTACAACTTTTCCAGAATGTAATATTGTATAAGCACAAATAACTTTTCTTGTAATGAAAATGGAGTGAATTGGCTTATTGTCCAATAATAATAATATTTAATATAAGCATTGTTTATATGCTTGCGTGTTGAGTTTTTACGCTGTGAGTGGCTATTGTGCAATACTGGGTGCCCTGCATCAGACATTCGATTCGTTCAATGCAAGACTTGAATAAATAATAATTAAATTCAGAAGAAAAATCTGATAGAAGTTATAAATTATTATAAAAGCAAATTAAATATTTAAAAATGATTTAGGGAATAGCATTTATATAAATTAGATAATACAATGTATAAGAATATGTGATAAAACATTATCACTATACATATCGCTTCACAGGGCCACCCTTGTACAGCATAAATAATGTAATATAAGCGGTTTATCAAAGCTAAAATAAACACTACTATATTATTTGTGTGTTAAGTATAGCATGATCTTTAATATTAAGCCATTTACCAGACGGACAAGGATCAAGATAATTCATTTTACTTAGAATGTCCGATCTATTTAAATAATCTTTACGTTTAAAGATAAACACACATAGATGAAACATATTGTCATTTTAATAAGCTTTGCGAATAAGAGAAGGATGTTATCTATCTTTTTATATGCTTTATGTATAAATATTGTTTTATTTAAATCGAGACCTATACATTAACAGAAACATACATATACCACAAACACAGATTCATTTGCGTATATTTTAAAGCTTTGTAACTTGAGCATCGAAAATGTGTATGTATTCAACAATAAGTACTATTATGATGTTCACACTTTAACAATGCATCTTCATAGTAGTTGAAATATATTATTATTATTATTACATCCCCTATTATCTAATAAAATAATCAAAGTTTAAATTATAATGAAGACCTTATTCGAAGAACAACTATTGTCACAAAAATAGTTTTTTACAGGAGAGAGTATAAGTTCATTTTTTTCTTCAATAATAAATTTTGTGTAACATACCCTTATTACGAAAGTAATGCTAAAATTGTTTAAACTTTCTATCTTAACTTTTCAGATAATAATGAAACATCAAACATAGTTTAAACTTTATGTTTAAATATTTCATATTAATAGATTTTCACTATTTAAATATAAAATGTTACTAAAATACCAGCAATTACTTCCAATATTTTATGAGCTTTCACCATTGCTATTCTAATTAACGTTTATTTTTATTTAAAGTGCGTTTTTTGGTTTATTAGTTGTATTAATCCAAGAACTTTTCATTATAAAATCTGTAACTGATGTATTTTTCAAATTTAAAATGCAACTGGTCAGTACTGATTATTTTGCACATTTTTTATCACCACTTGTTTTTGAGTAAGGCAATAAATTAGTATCCACACATTTAAAAAAAAGAAATTTTGTTTATACGTGTTTATTATGTTTCGTGTACACATAATGCGTTTGCTCTTGTGTTTTTGCGGCGTTTTTGTAATATTAGCTGCTCAATCTTTTTTTGTAAAAAAGGTTCGATAGTTTCCAGAATTATACATACATACATTATCACAATTTATTCTGTGACTAACACGCATTTAATAAAAACGAGGGATATAATGAAGTCACCCAAAATAAATCATCATACAAAGTTTTAAATTTATACATGTGTTTAGTCACTTGATTGTAAAGATCCATTGGTAGTTCTTCTTATGTACATAATTTTAGACATTATTTATTTTTCCAAAAGTGGTGATATTTAACATTATTTTTTTGAAAGAATAGTGGTTTTTAAATTTTTGACAATAAAACATTGGCACTTTTTTATGTATGGTCTTCAATTACATTCGCACAATATTTTTAAAAACGTACGTTACTGACCGCGATGTTTCGCTATCACGCAAAAGCGCGTGAACGGACCGTAATGTGTCAACAATCGATATTATAAATAATACAAAAGCGCAGTTGATGTACATATGTACGGCTCTCCTCCGTAAAATTAGCATAACCGAACGAAACGTTTTTGCGGTTGGGGCACCGGAAGTTCCACCAGACTTTCAAAAGCTCACATGCACTGTCGACACATTCGAGAGCTTTAATAATGAACGTAGCGGTGTGCTCTACACCCTCAACTTCAGCGACGCGCGAATCCAGATTGCCCGAGAGATATAAAAGCTAAGCATGGTTAATGCTGTGATGGATTCAGGTTCAATCTCAGAGATGTGGGAAATTAAATTTGATCTCAATATACAGTGCCGTAGTTATGAGGTAAAATTGTATAATATTATTCAACAAATATCGTCATTTTCTGGTAACACAGTAAGCGTATTATGGTATTATCCCAACGCAGTGGTTTTCTTATTGTCTGTTATGCTAGAAATTGGAGAAAATAATCATATTTATTGTTGACATCATAATTGGATTTTAGCACTTCAGTTTTAGAATTAACTCGACATTTCGATGAATTAATTATTAATTATTATTAGACTTGTTAAGCTAATGCGGATTAGAACCCTTGACATATATGGGTTACCTTTGAGCTATAGCGCTAGTAGTACAATATAGCAAAATTCGATAATTCGGTCTCACCCTATTGTCTCTTATACGTTTATAATGTAGAATTATATTATTAGTCATAGCAGTTTAAAAATGTACCTAATATAATATAATGTATTTTTAATACTTCGTTCGGATAATATTGTATAAAATCAAATAGTATATTATATAATATAAATTTCCTATTTTGGCGAGAGATTAGATAATATATAAACCAGTCAAGGGAGTCATAAAAGCTAATGCATTTTTAATCTACGCCCGTGCATCAAAGCAGCGGATTTTGAGCTCACCGCTAAAGAAAGAAAATGCCATTAAATTTCTATTCTCTATTCCGTGCAATTAACACTGTCGAGACCACCCGCAATCGTTAGGTCTAAATTAATAGTGCAATACATGTTAAAAGGGTAATAAAACTCATAGATTTGTGTCCTTCGAATTTACTAAGAATCGGAGAGTGTTGTCTTGCAAATAAAAGAGCGGTTATGGATATCCAAAGAACGGAAAATCCAATAAAAACAAAGGTTTCCAGATTTATACATTTTAAATTTACCACGAATGATATGTTCTGGTTAAAGGATCGATTACTGGAAGAGACGTTGGACTCTCTATACAAATTGATATGCTTAATTATATATACTTAAAGAGTTGTATAACCAACAAAGAAGATACGTGATGGGATTGTTTATATACATACGTATGCATTTGCTCAAAAATATTATAATGAATCGACAAACTAATTAATGGCCAATCGCGGAATCGGTTGTAGCTGATTTTAGTGGATAGTAAAGTACACCCATACCTCGCTATACGGCCGCTCTTTATACAACCTTTCGCTATAACGGCCCTCTTCAATTAAGGCACGTTTTCGATTTACGGCCTAAAATGTTTCGCTATAACGGCAAAAAAACTTTTTTTCGATGTCGATTTTTTAAAAAAATTAAAAATAGATTGAATTTGCATAATTTTAAAATGAAAGGTGAAGCAGCTAGCGCCGATGAGGCCGCATCTAAGGAATATCACAACATTTTAAAGGGAATTATTGAAAGAGGTGGTCATAAACCTAAACAAGTGTTTAACGTAGACGAAACAGCGCTTTATTGGAAGCGAATGCCTGATTGCACGTACATTTCAAAAACCGAAAAATCTGCGCCTGGTTATAAGGTGTCTAAAGAACGATTAACTTTGCTACTTGGTGCAAATGCCGCGGGTGATTTTGAGCTAAAACCACTTTTAATATATTTGTCCGAAAATCTAAGGCCTCTTAAAGGACTAAATAAAAATCAATTACCCGTCATATGGAGATCCAACAAGAAAGCTTGGATGACTAAAGCTACTTTAGAGGATTGGTTCAAAAATCACTTTTGCACAGAAGTGAAAAAATATTTGCGAGACAATAACTTAAGCAACAAGGCTTTGCTAATTTTGGATAATGCACCAGGGCATCCTACTAATTTATCCGAACTATCTGAAGATGTCATGATTATGTACTTTCCGAAAAATACAACAGCTCTGATCCAACCAATGGATCAGGGTGCAATAGCCATTTTTAAGGCATATTACCTACGCCGAACTTTCCGACAACTTATAAGGGAAACCGATGGTAAATCTTCAATTAAAACATTTTGGAAAAACTATAACATCAAGGATGCTGTTGACAGCATCAGTGAATCGTGGAAGGAATTAAAATTAACAACAATGAACCATGTTTGGAAAAAAAGATGGCCAGAATGTGTAAAAAGTACTGATGCAGAAGTTAATTGCCTTCCTGAAATTAGGCAAAGCATTTTGGATCTAGCACATGATCTCGGCTTTGAAGGTTTGAACGAACGTGATGTGCTTGATCTACTTGAAGCTGATAGGGAACCCCTTTCATATAAGGAACTCATTCAGTTGCAAGCAGAACCGGCATTTGATGAAGAGACAGAGCCTGTTGTATTCAAACAGCTAACATCAAAAAATTGTCAAAAGCTTTTTCCTATTTCGATCAAGGAATAAACATCTTCTTTGAAAACGATCCTGACGTCGAACGTAGCGCTAAAGTTTCTCGAGGAATTAACTCAGCCATTAGCTGTTATTAATCACTGAAGAACGAAAGAGACAAAAAGGCAAGACAAACAACGTTGGACAATTTTTTTAAGCCAGGCCCATCCTTACCAGCGAAAAATGAGAACGACAGTGATCTGCAGATTACCATTTCTTCATCGTCTTCAGATTAAAGCAATTTAAAAAAAAAATATGTATGTATTCATACACATATTTTATGTAACATGAAGTTGTTTCATTTTTGTTTATGGATTATTGTTGGTTTTTGGAGTCTGTTATTATTTTATGTACAAATGTTTGTACTTGTTATGTATGTATTTTTGATTTAAATGAAATAAAAAGATAAAATGCATTTTAAATGATAAACCATGTTACATATTTAACAAACTTGGAACCGATCCCATTGAATTTGTATGAATTTGTATTAGAATAATTAATTCGTTATACGGCTTTTCGCTTTGCGGCCAAGTTTCGTGGAACGTATCTAGGCCGTAAAGCGAGGTATGGGTGTATTGCGAACTGTCTGAGAGGCAGTCCATTGACGTCAACATATTAACAAGTTCTCAATTCCAAGATCTCACTATGAAATCAGTGAGTAGCGTATGTCAGCTGCCCATGTTAGCAGAGTTGTGATCTATTTGGCAGAAACCGATTCAGCTGACTCTCGAGGTCGGTCGATAAAAGTCGAAAATTATTATCTCGTTGACCGAAAAAGTTTTTTAGCCGCAGATCGAGTGTTCTGTTAATTCGAATCATTATATATTAATCTATTTCGTCAATATTTATAATGCTCACGAGTTTGGCATCCAAGTAGGTGTATGTGTTTTATTTAATTATACACATTAATTTGTAATTGCATTGCTTTCACATCCTGGTCACATAATTTAGCAGGTGCACGCGTTGACAAATTATTTAATTTTTTTTTACAACCGCGTAAATTTTCATCACAATTGGATGCTATACGTTTTAGTCGATTTCATTTTTTTAACTTAAACAACACTACAGAGCTTGAGATAATTGGAAGTAACCAAATCAATACCGATTATCGAATATAAGCTTAGAACTACAGATCGACACAACAGAGTTCGGAGAAATGCAGCCAAGCTGCCTTTCCATTTCAATCATCATATTTTGGTAAGCCTAGTCGTATTCTTTGAGTCGCCAGGAGTTGACTTGAGCTTCGAAAACATCAACTCTATCTCAAGTATTGATATCGAACATTAAATTATTGTATAACCATGCTATTATTATATAAATAGATTAGTAATCAGTGTCTCTTTAATATCTCTCTAGCTCATTTGGAGGGTTAATCATATAAACACAATATGCGAGGCACAAAATTGTCCAATTAACGCAACGTCATTATCGCATAATGAAAAACGCGTTAAGACCTCAGAGTTTTGCGTAATTTCTCGGCCCGGAACTTTTGTGCGGTTCCTTGGTCACAGAACAACAACAACAACAACAACAAGGTTCTAATTTGTGCGTGTGACCCACCACACGCAAGTCGGCCTCTGATTATGTGTTCATTACGGGACCTCGCAAATCGACGTTTAATTAATTTCTCGCACACTGGTCGGCGAAAACTTTAGCGAAAAGTCCCGCGGGACACGTTAAGAGAAAATCTCCGACAAAGAAGAACTCAACGCAAAGCTAATTGATGGCCGAGCGCCTACAATAATATCTGCGCATCTGCTTTGAAAGCCTAAACGTACGTCGCGCTATTTTGTTTGCCTAAACAATAATTCCAAGGGGGCGCGTCAAGTTACGTTATATACACTTTATAATTGTTCAGTATAAATACAAAGTTTATAAATTAAACATCGCCGAAACACCGTTAAGGTTGAACGCGAGACAAAGGGCGAAATGCTTTCGCTTTGTTTCGGCTCAACCGCCGCGCCATTAAATAAAGCGTTTTATTGCGCGATTATTCCGAATTAAACCGCCATTTTCATCTGAGATTTGTAAATGGAATAAAACTATTAATGCATGTATTCAGATTATTAGTTCGATTAATATTTTCAACGCTCACTGGATGTTCGCAATTAACTGAGGATTTAATATACCACATCGTCCGGCGTTCATTCATCATATCTCCAATAAAGGATAAGTGTACCGGGGCTGGTTATCGACATTTTCCGAGAGTTTCTCTCTTAATAGATCGGCGGTTGTGGTGAGTAAATTGAGAATGTTAATTATTGTAATGTTCCTTTTCAGAGTGTCGTATATCACACCTGATACCTCTGCATGTTAACTTATATTGATGAATGTGAGGATTCGTAGATATACAAATATGTATAAAAGTCTACATATATAAGAAGGTTTACTGCTTGCTTCCGGACTCTAATTGAATTAGTATAAATACATACAATGCGTCAAGTTAATCAATCCATCCAAATAATAAGAAAAACGGATTACGAAAACAAAAAAAATCGTAGAACAAATAAAAAAGTAAAAACTCTTCTAGGATTGTAGAGCCAACAAAAAATTATCATGAAATTTTCGATACTAAAATATTCATAGACAACATTTTAGATTCTATCTAATTTCCCCTTCAAATACTCTAATGCCTGCACTACACTCTCTGGAAGTAGGTCATGGTTGGCCAAGGACGGAGAATATAGTGGGTTAATTCGAGGTTACTCGGAAGTTCTCCGAGGTTACCGAGAACGGAAGGTAAAGTGGGGGTAGTTTAGGTCGACTTGGCCAGCTTCGAGCGCTTCCGAATATTGTCGGCATTATTTTCCGAGTCAAAGGGACCGAAGCCGGAGCTGCTCTTTCGAGCGCGAGCGGTGAGATACTTCCCCTTTCGCTCTCTCGCGTGTTAAGTGACGAGAGTGAGAGAGATAATGATATGGTTTTTCGCAAACTGATATAGAACGAGTAACTCGCTTCAATTTCTATGGTCAACATGTATGACGAGTGCTGCAGCGCATTATAATACATATCAGGGACTTCAATAGACTCTTACTGAATATTTTAGGGCACCAAAAGGGATTAATTATATTTTTGATAGTATATTCTTCTAACAGATATCGTTATTATATTTTTTTTCATATAAAATTAATTAATTAGTGGTAGTTGATTTTGTTAAAAAAAATTGTTTCGAACATCCTTATGTATTTTCCTAGATCGGTTTATATGATATAAATGTCACACCATAACGAATTCTTATTTAGAATCGACGGCGACAAATTCTAGGATAGTCACAGATGTGGTGTTCGTATTCTGAAGTATCATTTTTATGCCTTATGGCATTTTGCAAAAGCCGACAAAGATTTTGCGTAAATTGAATATTTACGACCGAAAAGTTTTCACTGATATTGTATTGGTGAGTGCCCACACAAACTTTTATAATTATCAGTAGCGTAATTTTAATAATATGACAATTTAAAAATTGCGATTATTTAGCACATTTTTCGATCGCGCGCAAATATGCCAGCTGTACATGCCAGCAGCCGCAGCGCGGACGTCGTTCACGCTCGCCGTCCGGACGGCATATGAAATTTGTGGCTGTGTGGCCGCTACTCGGAAGTCGGCGGCCTCGACCACGACTTCAGTTGAACTTCGGTTCAGACAACTTCCAGAGAGTGTAGTGCAAGCATAAATAAAATTACACGATGAACTCACATGAGCCGCATTGATTTTTTTTAAGAAATTCAAAACTTTTGCTTTGAAAAATATTAAAACGTATAGTATAAGTTGAATTTTGAGCACCACTGATATAGAGCGCAAAAGTAAAATAACGATATGAAATTATATTATCAAGATTTATATTCATTTGTGTAACAGCGGCACGTGCAAACAGGAGACAGCCTTAATAGACAGAAAATGGAGTGCCAAGCGACGCGACGCAGTTCGCGTACTCTCTCAGTCTCTTAGCGACTTGAGGATAATCAAATGTGACGTGTCCAGAATATGATTTTCAATACAGATTCGAAAATTAAAAAATCATAAATATTTTGCAAGCGCTTACTTAACATTGAATTAGTATAATTAAAAAAATATATTTATACCCATATGGTTTAATATAAAATTATGTGTTTTATTCAGATATATAACAAGCACACATAGCGCAAGAATTTCATTTTAACTACGTTGAGGATTAAAAAATCGTGTCGCGTCAAAATTTTAAAATTTTCGGTGTTATACGGATTGTTTTCAGTATTATTTTTACGTAAAAATGTTTTTTGTTATCAAAGGAACATTTAGAGCTTAGTACAGATTTTTTTATACTGCCGATTTTATCAAAAAGATTGTGAATAATAAAAAAAATCTAGATTTCTATATAAAATGTCTGTATGTATTTATATTCACAATAACACGGCGAATTTTAGAACTTTGAGTAAAAAAATAACGCTCATACTGCTAGGTACGCATAATACTTGAACGAATCTAAAAAGAGAATCATCGCTTAAGCCTCAAAATTAATCTCTTTGTAACGACTAACGAAATTCCCAGTATAACGAATCTTCAATTTGTTCCCGAAAAACTTTTATACATAATGTTTTCATTGTAACGAAGACTGATCTCAGTATAACGAAATACTTTGATCCGAATTTAAGAACGGCGTTACAACTTGAAACGACATTACTCCGAATTCAGTTCGTTACTGATTTGGCGTGTGCCGGATGTTTTCACAAGCGACATTCAAAGTGTTTCGCCGACACGGCGCCAGTCGACCACACGCTGGAGTTCGCCGTAAATAGTGTGGGAGAGTGAGGGACCTCTTTTGAGCTTGAATCCCCAAACTCTATGAACACCCAACCGAGGTAGTGTCCTTTGGACTACCAATGACGAGCAAAGCATTGAATTTCAACACCAGCTGGCCAATAAGGGCTCGGCCCTTAGGGACTGGGGGCTAAAGTTGGAACTGAGGCATCACGTGAGTGATGTACAAGGATGAAGCGTAGAAATGCAGTAGCATGCAAAGCTAATGCTATGCAAATTAAATGAAACAGATTTGCAGGTGGTCAGGAGAGCGTTTCCCAAAACGCTCGGGAGAAACACTACTGAGACTCTAACAAATAACGTAGTACTACGGGGGGGGGGGGGGGGGTGGATTATTATTACCAGTAACGGTAGTGGTTCTTGCAATGGAAAATGTAGTAACATTCTCTGTTTCGCCGAACTTTTTTTATAAAATATTTTTTTAACAAATTTTATTGTGTTTATTACAGTATCCTTAAAAATGGACAAAAAATTATTTGTCAATCTTGTGAGAGGTTATATTGATGCTAAAGTAATATGGTAATTAAAAAATAAATAAATATATCATCTTCTCAGTATAACGAAATTTTTACTTCGGTCCCGTGAGCTTCGCTATACTGAGATTTTACTATCAAGACCAGTCATGATAATTGAAAGAAAATATTATGGACAACGATTTACAAAGAAATTAAATAATATATTATCTTTATATTAAATTGGAGAAGAGGAACCTGAAATTAGAAATGGGCCTCGATAAAGTATGGAAAGATAGAGGTGTCTCGACATACACGAAAATTCGTAATGCAATAGTCTAGATTAGACTTTTAAATATTATGGCAACATATGTTTGAAATACTTTGGACAGAGAGGCACACACCTGTTTCTATAGTAAAGGAATAAAAATAAAGAACAGTCTTTCGACTATATGTTATTCGATTGTGAGTCAGATTAGTCAGATTTTGTGTTGAGGTTGAAAGAGGCAGAGGCATAAACAACTTGATCATGAAGATCTCATTCGTCGGTAACGAAGCATCGAATATACGGTAGACGTGTTAGAACTTTACTGCTTTTTGTATAGAATAATTCGTCATTTAAAATACTTAAGAATTTTCATATAGTCTAAAGACTCTAAACAATGTTTGTCAAGTCATGATTCATCGTAAAAGCAAACACACAACACAAAGGCCTTGTTAAATCCGAGTGTGCTCTCAGCACACATTCGAGCATTATAAAGCAAATGTTTTCCCTGTGTTAAATAATCACGCCGGCAATTACGTGTAGGCTTTCGCGCTTTTCGAGCGCCGAAGAAGGCTTTCGCGGAACGAGTTTAGCCCTAATCCCCAAACATAACCAGGCCGGCCGCGCAGATTGATATCGAAGGGCAATTTCAAAGTTCGGCGACGTCTTCGAGCAGATTTCCATTAAAATGCTAATCCGGACACGTAATCTTTTTGTCCTTATCTTGTTTACCGTTAATGAAATTATACAAGGGCCGTGACCCGAATGCCCGAGAGCAACGAAAAAATTGCGGCCGCGGTAAAAAAGGGGCACCTTTCGCCCTTTCGCCCGAAACAACTGCCAGATATGTTTATTAAAAGCCTTATCTTCGCCCGAGATAAAGAGCCGCATTATGCAAATGATTTCCTTAATTATGACAATATGTATGAATAATAATGCAATCGCTTAGGCAAATTTCCGCGCGATGCGGAACGCTTCTTTTTCGGTTAGATAAAGACAAGAAAGAGAGAGCGAAGAATTAGCGGATTTACGATTTTATATCTTGAAGTTAATTGAATAGTACGAGCCGAGCGTTACCGCTACCTTATCTGAGCGAACTTAGTTGAGTTACGGGTTGGACTTTCATAATTTCACTCGGAACGGTTGATATATTATATTTAACAATCGAGCCAAATGTACCAAAACGTAATTGCGAAAGTTGGGTAAGCCGACAGGGGTAACCTAATAATAACGATTCCCGACGAAAAACTTAAAGATGCATGAAAAATTATGCAAATTGAGTTCTCGAATGTGATGTGGTGGAAAACTGAAATAAAATATCAAATACGAAGTTTTAAATATATATAATACCAGATAAAGTCAGCCACTAATACTAATTCGAATCCCACACGAACCCTAGTATTTCTATTGTGTATTGAAGATCAGAATAAGTGATTAGTATATAATTATAATCCCGATCAATTATCACAGAATAAAGTTTCCTATATTTTTTTAAATCTCACAAAATAATGTCTATCTATTTATTTATTTAATAAATATTGCCAATTCTTACACCAAACAAATATAATTCTATATAAAAATAAGTTTAATATTATAATTTATTTTTTAACGCACGAATGCGTTTCGTTATTCCATTGAGGAAACCCGCTTCATTTTTATTTTTGTAATTTGTCCTAGATATGTCTGTGATAAATATTCCAAGATCCGTCAGTTGTTCGCATCCTCTATGACACCTTAGTTCGTAGCATTTTTGAATCGGAATCTATATTTGTCACAAAAAATTGCGACGCACATCTATTTTTGAGATAAGCGTTAAACGATAATAATTTATTTTATTTTTTTAGATTAAATTATTACCATCGTGTCCTAACAGGTTACCCCAATGCGCCACGATGGTCGAAAACAAATTTTAAATTTATAAAACATAAAAAAACGTATATATACATAAATAGAATAATACTTACAAATAATAAACATAACAAAAAATTATAAAATATCAAAATTGAATGATACAAACTGGATCAGATCCTCGTAGCTAATATTTAATAGGTCAATATGTAATGCCAGCGTATTAAGGAGCCGGATGGCCACAGCTATAGGCGAGTCGGCAAGTGCGGATGTCATAGCCCTAACCGGCCATCAAAAGAGGTCACGATCGTAATTCTCGAAAATGTTCCGGAACCCAAAACTGGAATTCCTCGAGAATAGCTAGATTGTCGACAGCACCTTTCAGTAATTTGAAAAAATGCTTAGCGACATACAGCTTTCTGCGAGAACTCAGCGAATCATATCCCAACGCTCCTAAAAGAAAGGCGCTGGGATATATGTACGGATAGTAACCAAATGTTCTTTTGTAAAGGTATCTTAAATACCTTTTTTGAATTTTTTCCACTAAAAGGGAAAAGGGGATTCCAAATTATAGATCCCGATTCAAGAATGCTACGAACTAAGGTATCATAGAGGATGCGAATAACTTACGGATCGTGAAAGGCATTCCTCATAACAAAGCCGAGCATCTTGGAAGATTTATCACAGACGTCGTGTATGTGTAGAGAGAACCTCCATTTGCTCTCGAAAGTGATTCCGAGATCTTTAGTGGAAGTTTCTCTAGTCAAAATGTTACCACCGAGATGGTAGAAATAAGCTGATGGCGAACGGGATCGAGAAAATGACACAGGCACTTTCCGACACTAAAAGGCAGACGGTTAACGGAAGCCCATCTCCACAGAGAGTCTAAATCACTTTGTTGAGAGAAGGAATCCACAACAGATCGAATGCATTTATATAATTTTAAATCATCTGCGTACAGAAAAAAACTTGATTTTGTAATTGCTGTATTTATGTCATTAATAAATAACACAAAAAGCAGAGGTCCCAGATTGGATCATTGAGGAACCCCCGAAGGGGTAAAATATTCTTTTGACAATCGGCCACCATAGGTTACAAACCGTCTACGATTGCTTAAATAACTCGAGAATAACCGAGTTAAATTATCCAAGCAACCGAGGTTCGACAATTTTTTTAATAATTACCCATGACAAACTTTGTCAAAGGCTTTCTCAAAATCTGTATACACGACGTCTACCTGAATTCCCGCATCGAGAGAAGTTGTTACCGTTTTGGTGAACGACAGAAGGTTAGTAACAGTGAAACGGGCAGGACGAAACCCGTGCTGTTGGTCTAATAAAACTTGCCGAAAGTGATTATAGAGATATTTATTAATAATTATTTCAAATAATTTAGCAGGAGCTGACAACACTGCGACTGGTCTATAATTCTTTATAAATAATTTGTCACCCTTTTTATGAATAGATGTGACTTTTGTGCATTTTCATAGATCAGGAAATGATGATGTCTTGAGAATCAGATCGTAAATACATTTTAGAGGAGCAGCGAGACTGACTTCGCAACCCTTCAAAATAAAATCGGGAATTAAATCAGGTCCAGAAGAACGCCCTGTCTGTAATTTATTAAATCCGTATTTAAGATCTGAGTGCTCAGTTTCTTTGGTGGTCAGTACTAAAGATCAAGAACATGAAGAAGGAAGCGACTGAGCAGAAGGCGAAAAAGATTCCTCGAAAACACAACTCGAAAAATAATTTCGTTCAAAGAAAGAATTCTGCGTATTTCGGTCAAAGTAGACACCGCCGACAAACGTTCTATTCACAAATGTTTTTCAAATGCGTAAAAGCATTTTTTTTTTGTTATGAAGATGCGTCTCATTGTCTCGCATTTCGCAATTAAAATTACATTGATTTAATTTAAGTCTGGTGTCTCAATACTTAATTAGTGGTTGTTGATTGTGTTTACTTCGTTGTTATGTTTCAACGGAAGATTTACAATGAAAATATATTAAAAAATCTGTATTTTTTTCAAATTATATTTCATTACAATATTATATTATTTGACAAAGACAATCGAGTCGCAACCTAACGCAAACGCGCGTTCCATTAGTGAAAGCATTTTCAGCGAATTCAACGCGTTTTAAATATTCATTAGCAGGTTTGTACATTTTGTATTTGACATTACAGCGTAGAATTTTGTCGGAGGGCGTCCGTGTACATTTTTTAACAACACTCGCTGCGTCTGTCGCAATTAAAACGGGCAGTCAGAAAATTTCGGAATTGAATATAAATTTAACAACGCTTTGTTTTTAAATCCAGGCATAACTGCAAACAATCGTGTAAAGAGAGAAGATGTATCTTTGTACTGAAACGTCAGTGCTGGGTGCAACTGTAATTACGGCCTCATTTGGACCTCGGCCAGTAATATTATCCCGAAACGACCGCAGATGTATGCAAATGCTTGGGAGAGCACTAATGAAAAATTCGGTCACCCTCATTTGACCTGGGTCAATTGCTTTTCCGGCAAAGTTTTTATCGCCGATCTCTATGCGTGATTTATGGGAATTTGTATTTAATTTATTAGCCGCAGAGTTAGAGTGGATGTTTGAGATTATATCGCAGTGTCGATAATACAATAAAATATTGAAATGAAAAAGGTGCTTTTAATAATATTATATTATACAATAACGCACGAGCGCAAAAAATATTTTTTTATTTCGGAATCGTGCTTAGAATTTCAGGAAGAGCGTCGTACAATATAATATGTAACTAGGTATATCTGATTTCTGAAGAAAATATATTTTACACTGTACGAAAAAATATGAAAAATGTTGCATTTAGCTTGTTCAAGATTTGATGCATTTGTAAGAAACAGCGTTTTAGCGGTCTGGCTAAAAGGAATATTTACCAATACATCCATTCCAACGCAAGACAAATAAATAATGAAATATATGTATAAATAAGTTTTATAAGTTCATATACGATTCGTTTGTATCCTTTCCCTACATATTTATGTATGTGTGCTTGCGAATATTGAATGATTCCGAAAACACCGACAATCGTAAAGTTTCGCGATTCGGCCGAGCGCACAAACGAGCCGCGTCAAAAGCGGGCCAATCCGCAAAGTTGGGCAGGATTAATTTCAATTTTCGTTCGAACCACTACTGGGTTATTATTATTATTCGGCGGCCAAAAATCTCGGTCGAAGGAAGTTTCAATCCGAAGTTTGTTTCGGCGGTCATTCGAAACGATTCATCATGGATAATTTTGAGGAAAATAAAGGACCGCCGTTCGACGGACGACACCAGCCATTATGCGAACAGCCTGCCGCTGTCTTGCCTCGCTAATGATTAATTGTGCACACACAGATAAGCGAAACAAAGCAGATTTCTTAATAGAACAGGCAGACTTTGTCGTTTGATTTGCCTTTGAATTTAACATTTGAGCACCAGAAGCAAAAACTCCAAGGGAAATCAACCCATTTGCAGATAAAAATATCTAAAAAATATATGCCAGATGTATTGAAGATCGAGTTGAACTCATGGGGTTAATGAGACTGTTTTAGGTGAATCTGGTTGGATAGTCGAAGTGAAAAGCATCTGCTCTCTTACATGATACGAGTTCGACGCACATCTCATAGCAGTTATGACTAAATAAACTGATTTAGTATAGTAGTATTTTGGGATGTGTAATTCAGGATTTGGTACCTGTCTGCATCGCATTTCTTTGCATTTGGCACCGACCTTTAATTCATTACTGTTAATAAATACCGTTTGCGAATTCCCAAAATACACGCGTTCGGGCGCCACACTGACGTCACGATGACGTTTCACGCCGGCGCCGAAATCAGTTCCACAAATACTCACAGGCGTCGCTTCATACGCCACTGCGATCGCGGGATCAGTTAGTCATAGATTGGATGATGCTGGACAATTACAAGATATACCGAAATGAGAACATATCAATACAATATCATTAAAAAAAGGTTAGGTTGTTTGGTTCTATAGTAAAAGTCGGCGCGAGCGGCAGCGAGGCGCCTCCAAGACGACGCTAGAAAAAGACGTGTGATGTGACGTCGACATGGCGCCCTAATGCATGCATTATGGAAATGCGCATAACGTTTAATTTACGTTTATTAAAAAACGTGATATAGTTTTTTCGGTAAGTAAGTAATTCGGTTTGAATATACTTTGACCAATATTATCATATCAGAAGTCCGTATTGTTATCGGTAAGGATAGCTATTATATTTAAAAAACATGCAATGTCTGTCAATACTTCTTTTTCCACTTTACCCTGAGTTGGTTTAGTTTTTATTTTAGACTTGATCTAATCAAATTTCTAAAATTATTATTAGTTTTTGAACATTTTTTTTAAATCGTGTAGGTTAGCTTTGGGTTTGAACAGCAAATGTACGTTTCGCAACTGTCAAATTGGGTTTCATCGATATTTTAAATCAGAATTAAATTATATTTTTACTAGTAGAAATATATATTTACTGGAGAAAATTGTTAGGAATTCACTAATGAAAATATAACTTTACCGAAAAATACACATTAACTGAAACATTTATACATTGCATATAAATAAATAATGATGAGTATGGAAATGTATATATTACTATCTATGGAAAAGTTAAAATATTATAATTTTACTAGCACATGTTTTCACTGGTAAAAATATATATCTACAGTTGAAAATGTATTCTGATATGATTTCACTGAAATGACATATTTAAAAAAATATTTTCGGGATAGATTCTAAGCTGTTTATTTATTATTTTTAGTGCTATATTTTAACATTTCTTGTGTTTGTAAAAAAAAAAAAATATCTGTAAATATCTGTTTCCAACTTGGAGCTCTGCAGGACAGTGTTTTGGGTCCAACAGTATATTCGCTAATTGCTGTCATTACTCAACCGAAAAATTTAATCGCGTCCGTTTAAATCCGTTCCGCTACAAATTAAATTGTTACACTAATTTCATCAATTAATTCCAATCACAATTTATCACCACGAAAAGAATAAATTAAAACGCCCGACATTTAAAAACGAAATATTTACCAAATGGTAACGAGTGTAGTATGTGAACGTATAGAGGAATTAACTCCGATAAGAAAATTTGTTTTTGGGATGGTTACGCTTTTACATAATTAGCTTATTTGCCGTGTACACCCAACTTATCATTTGTTCCAACCCCTTAACAGCAAACCGATTATTTCGTTACGCGCAACGTGTGTTTTTCGCTCCCTTATTTTATATAATATATATGTACATATATTATACACAAATATATTTTATTTTCCTCGTTCTTTTTGTATAGATAATTTATGTTTATTTTTAATTATCGTGTATATCTTGTAAAACGAGAAGCGTTTTATCCGGTAGCTGAAATGGTATAGTACAAAACGCAGTTGTATCCGGGCGGTCGGGCATTGTGCGGAATAATTAAAAGCCTTAATAATAAATTTAATTTTAAATTATAACGGTGACGGTGAAGTTTTCCGCGAAATTTACGTTTATAATTGCTCCTTGGCTTGCATTTCGCTGCGCGAAAACGACCGGTGGTGAGAATAGGGAGAGGTTAAAATGTGAGGGTGAGATCTCTTGTGCTAAATCACACCCCGTGTATCTTTTAACTCAACTATTTAACATAAAGTCTCGAGTTTAACACTTGAAGCGATAAAGGAAAAAGTAATTGGTGCATGGATAATACGTCGGGCGGCAAAGTTTTTCAATAGCTCTACAGTTGTGTTTCTTTAATTGTTGTTTTTATTGAAAACTTCTAGCATATTATCATACTGTTAACTTCGACGAAATAAAAACAAAATACATGTCTTTACTATTGTCATATGTAGTGTTTTATTTTGAGAATTTATAGAGAATCATTTCATGAGCAATTTGTAGGTTACTCGAATTTTACAGCTGAATTCAGAGCAGGTAGTTTAAAAAGGGACAGAGATTTCCGATTAACATTCCGAAAATATTGCCTGAGAATATAAGTTATATACCCGACTATGAATTACGATTAGCAAATTACTCAAAATATTTGCTGGTCAACATCAAATTAAGAATTCAAAAATCTACTTAAATATTATGAAATCTTCGTAAAGGATTTATTTGCCAGCTAAATGAAACAAGAGTCAATGTTTTTCTGTAAATGTTTTAAATTATACAATAAGATGATATATTTTTTCAAAATTCAAGGGAAAATATCATGTGATGGAAAACATGTTTTAAATATTTTAGTCAGAATTATAATAGTAAATTGATAATGTAATAATGAAGCACTCGTATGTTTTAATAAATGTTTAACTATTTCTCGCGTTCGTTTATATTGGGGGTACCCAGAAGAAAATACTTTTTTAAGGAATAGTATTTTTCCAAACCCAAATTTATTTTGCATTATTATTCTACAAAATAATCTCCATCGATAGATACAACCTTCTTCCATCGGTCAGGCAAGTTTTTAATCACACATTTGTAAAATCTGAATGGTGAGTTAAAATATTCAGAAATAAATGTTTAAACTTCAGTAACACAATTGTAGATACTTAAATAAATAGTAATCTGATGGTACTATATCGGGATAATATGGAGATTGAGCAACAGTTTTCCATCGCGTGATTCTCGCAATATGAGGCAGGCGCGTCGCCTTGTTCTCGTCGCTTAGTGCGTGAGGAACCTACACGCCTTAATTGCACGCCTCCCCAATATGTGTTGAACTTCTTTGAATGCTAGACTATGAATACATCCTGTCTTATCTGTTCATATGTATGTGTCTTATAGACACATACATAAAAAAGTAGTTTGAATGAAATCCGATAGGAAGTGCTGTTATTTTTACACTGTTGTCGGGCTCAAACACAACCCACAAATTAAGTTTTAGATGCTCTCCGCCGTTCTAAAACTCCTATAGTCGCCACATTTTTCTATATTATTTAATAAGGTCAAACTCGTTATTTAAGTTTTAGATGCCGTTGCCGTTCCAATTATTGTTAAAATTTATGTAAAATGACATCATACACTTTCATCGTTAAGTAGGTCAAACCCGTGTAAAATATGTATAAAATAAAATATGCGCGTACCCCCCCCCCCCCTTGTAATACTATTTTTTAGAGTTTGGTTAATTCATTTAAATTAGGTTTTGGTTTAAACAGAAAATGAACGTTTCTCAACTGTCATCAAATGTAAAGGTAGATCGCACGCTAGTACAGGCGGCCCTCGACTTTCGAACGTTCGACTTTCGCACAATTCGCTATTTCGCACATTTAAAAAAAAAACATTTTTTTTTTAAAATAAGTTTTGATAGCGGTGAATCTTTTGCTTCAATCGGACGTTCGTATGATACAAAGAGGTCTACGATATGTTCAATTTTGCAAAATAAAAATATAATTAAAGAATACGTTCAAAATTGTGGAAAATAAAGACATATTTCCACAATCTTTAATATGTTTCCAAAAAAAAATATGGATGAAATGGAAAATCTTTGTCATCGTAGATCGATGACCAACATCAAAAAGATGTCCCTTTGAGTATTTCAATTATTCAAGCAAAAGCTCAAGATTTTCAAGCAAGTAACGGTTGGTTTTATAATTTTAAAATGAGGTATTCTTTTCATAATATTAAATTTACTAAAGAATTGGCTGATGCGGATTAAGATGCTGCAAAAGAATTTATTTCCTAATTACCCAAAATTATTGAAGATGTAGAATATTCCTCTAGCCAAATATTTATTGTAGATGAGACAGGTTTATTTTGGAAAATTCTTTAACAATGAAAAATATGAATGAAGCCTTCACGCACCTTGACAAATTTTTAAATATTATGGAAGATTGTGATCCCAATGGAGAACGCATATCTCAAGTGCGTGGGGCGATCAATAAAAACATAGCATGTTATAAAATACTATATGAAGAGAAGAAAAAGAATAGTGGAAAACAGTTAACTCTTGATAACTTTTCAAAGGAAGCACCTGCAAACTCCACTTAAACGTGTTTTTTAAACATCTTATATTTACTTGATAAACAAATATTTTAAAATACATACAATTTCAATTTTTTTTACTTACCTCGACTTTCGTACATTCAACATTCGCACATATTTTCAGAAACCAATTATGTGCGAAAGTCGAGGGCCGCCTGTATTTATATAGCGAAATGTCAAATTTATAGTGTATTCAAGTACAATGTATAACATTTATAGTGGAAACTATTTCAACAATTAATTCACACCTCTTAGTGTAACGTTGCAAATTAATTACCTATTACATAGGTCACAGCTAGCGATAGACAAACATATTTAATAATTTACGAGTTGACATTATCGTTATGTACGCTTCAGGAATGTTCAAAGTTCGTAAATTAACATAAACGGACTTCATTCTCTATATTTCGTTTTTCCATGAATCAGAAAGTTACTTCGTGACTTTCTAATTCATGGAAATATTACTATATTTAACGATATTACTATGAACTTCAAATATTAGAGGGCTGATTAAAGTACATATTTTCAAACCGAGTTTTGGTCAATAGGAGAGCGCAAAAACAATTATCACTTCTCAGAAGTCAAAAATTCACGTCACAAGTATATGTTCCTCATTGAATTTTTTTTTAATATAGCGACGGCACGATTTTATTGCTTTTGCCGTAGATTCATGACTTCTGAGAAGGAATAATTGTTTTTTGCGCTCTCCTATTGGTCAAAATTTGGTTTAGATATGCTTCAATCGATTATAATTGTGAGTCGTAATATTGTTATAAAGTCTTAATATGAACGCTAGATAACCGAACGTTCCCACTGCGACGGCGACAACCCGGTATTATTGCTTTTGACATAGACTTGGCCAGAAAAATGCATGTCATTTAATCTTGATGAAATAAAAATATTAAAAAACGACCACTGACTAGCGAAACTTTGCTTCCCCCCCCCTCCACCGGAAAAATATGAAATGAATATTTTGATTATATAAAATATTAACATATGTTTTAATATTCTATTCAAACATTTTTTTTTTTATAATTAAATACTATTTGATACAAAATACGAAAATCAAATATTTTAATTTAAAATTTAAATTATATTGTGTTACCCAAAAGTAAAGAGACTCGGGCTGAGGAGGCGTACGGTTATCCCATTAACTGTTTTAAACAATGAAAAACATATTTGGACAAGTACATATTGGTCAATGGAAAGTGCACTAAAAGTGATCAAAATGTGGTGTAAATATATTAAAAAATAAAAAAGTTTCGCTATTTTTGGGTCCCCCTTCGTACGCATATGGACGAGCCGTAGAAGTGTTTTGATATATACATATATTATATGCATATGCTTTCAACAATATTAAGGAATGATCACAATGGCCTGCATGAAACTATCTATACACGACGTAAACGCAACGTATTTATTACCCGATGATAACGTCCGCCGGCGTTAACTCCCGTTATTAAGCACCCAAACTAATATCTTCAGGTCCTGTGATGTTTGTGATAAGACCCGAGCCAAATTAAGCCCACAATTCATCCGAATCATCATCATATATGGAAGGCTGCCGAAGGGAAAGTCGTTACGCTCTCGAGGGTCGAAGACGGAGCGCCACACATAAATTGGGTTTTACGCCCTGATAATCTCCAGAATGATTTCCCTGTCGGATTTCAGATCAGGGGTGTTAAATTAGAAGCGCCGCGGGTCAGTTGTGCGCGTTCCCACGAAGACGCTGCTTTACGCAAATTTGAGAAATTTTAATTAGAAGTTTCCGGAGATCGTCTCGCCTAAGTACACAGTAAGAAATGAACGAATATATAACACCAAAGTTTGAATTATAATATATAGTAGCTCTATCCATCATATAATCCCGTTTCAAACAAAAACTGATTTCACAATATCAAAGTAATTAATACGAACGATGATCTGGCGCTCGGAAAAGTTTTAATTAGTTACATTATGTCGCTTTAGTAAAAATTGACAAGAACCGGAACGAGCGAGCGAGAGAGAAAAATGTGGCATAAAACCGCCGTGTTTCATTTTAATTAATGACATTTTCCAGGTGAAGTGAGCAATAATCCGGCTAGAAAATTAATCCCGAGGGTCGTTGGCGTCAAAAAATGAGCAAATTTGATAAACGACGATCGCTTCAACCTTCACCGTTTTTTGACAAATTTAATGCGATAATTACAAAACGCAATTGGAACGAATACATTGTTTGCATTTTAAATCTGTACTAAATATATATTGTACAATTAACACCTAAGTAAATGATACACCAGTCTGTAAATCTGTAAATAAAGCACTCTCCGAATGATGAATACATGATAATTTGAAGATTGCTACTATAATAGCAATACCTAAAATAAAAAAAAAATATTGAAAAAATTGAGGATATGAGACAAATTAGCATATTGCATCGTATGGAAAAAGTGATGGAAGAAGTAGTAAGCAAGCAATTAAAGGATTGAATTTCTTCACAAAACAGTCTGAGTGAATAACAATCGTGATTCACGACGTCACCAAACGTATAAATTTTGAATATTTCGTATATATCTGTAATATACAAAAACGAATAGTCTGGTTCCGCCCCGAATCATCTGCATAGACCGTAAGGGGCGTTGTGCGTTCCCACATTTTTCTTATGTATATTGCATAATGAAACACTTACTTAATACATAATAGCTACTTCGCTTTTAACTTTAAATAACGAGAGTTCAGCCGAACTTGCACCAAGCAGAGCTACGTTGAATTGACCGAGACGAACATTAGAAGCCTAAGAAAGTAGCCAGTTTTCAGGTCCAGCTAAAAATCACATAAATCTCAAAAATTCAATGCGATCTATTGGACGACTTACGTGATATTTATTATATTAATTTATTACGACTTATTGTTATAATGTGAACGATCGATGGCGGTAAGTATTTACCTGATCCGTCATTCAAACTGCGTTACTAAATTTAATGTATGACAGGAAAGAAATAATCATACTTTTTATAAAAAATCATGATCTTTCTACAAAATTTTTATTCTAAAATGCCATATACATACATATGCACAGTATTGTGCAAAAGTCTTAGCTACCTACGCGGGTCTGTATTTATCGTAATTTAAGGGTTCACCTTAACGAGTTTTATATGCATATGCATCGTTTCATGTTCTCCCATAGTCCCTTAACGCCTAAATGAAAACATCATATTTGAATAATAAAAAGCACTGAAAATTTTATATGAAAAAACAAAACTTCTGCTAAAAGTCTTATTATATATTTAGAGCAACACATACTTTCAAATCCATTTTTAGTAAATGTCTAAGAGAAACGCCGCAGGATGACTCGAGATGCGATAAATAATTTAACCCTTAAGCTGCTAAGACGTTTTTTAAAATTCTAGCGAGAAATGCTATTATTTATAATTGCTTTTAAAGAACAAAACATTTTCTAATTTTTTCCATATTTCATTGTTATTTTACTAAACTAAAAAGTTTGCGACAAAACATTAGCTTGTAATTAAATATGAAATATTTGTACCATATTTTTATAAAGTACATACAAACATTCATGCATACAGATTGGATACTATATACATCATCGTTAAACATTGGAGATGAAATAGTAGATTCTATCCGTCCCGTGAAGTACCATCAGTAAACATAATGGGTAGGTACTATACCTAATCCATCGCTTAAGTCTAGATTTCATATCTTTACGATAGCGCTTTACGAACTTGATTAATATAAACAATTATGTATTGTTTTTTAGCAACAAAGAGTTAAGCGGTTAATATGCCGAATGATTTCTTATATACTTTTAACATGACAGGTGACATTTGGCGGAAGAAATTTTATCGTTAACATTCTATTAACGGATGCGACGGTGCATTGTCGAGTAATAACACTACTTTCCCGCTCTTATCTATAGAATTTTGAAATTATTTCACTTCTGAAATGAAGTGTTTTTCATATCATCGATTAATTTTTTTTTTAAATTATTAAATCCAATTCGGATAATCGAGGTTCTACTGTAGTTGAAAATCGGGCGAATAATTCGAACATTTGATTGAGAACCCTAACTGTGAGTCTTTTATACGTTTATTTAAACGAAGCTTCGATGAATTGGAGAGAAGGCTAATTTATACCAATTTTCGAAAGTTAGTCGCCCTTAAAATTTTTGGGTGTTTTTGTTTGGCAAAACACCTTTGTTCGATGGTAACTTTTTAGGAGGCAGTTATATAGGATACTACACAACTTTGCAAATACCAAATTCAATTATAATTTAATATGTTTATAAGGTCAAATTTTGATTATTATTGGAAATATTTTTTGTCGACGTCAACGTCTCTAAAGCTAAGAAGGTATTTAGTATCGTGCATTGTTAATATAACACAAATGTATTCCTCTCTAGTTTTGATAATTTCACGGAGTTTAAATTTCATATCTGTATAAAAACATATTATGTTTTTAAGTCATACTTCCGAATCCACGTGATGCTTCGTTTAATACATAAAAACATTGATTATAGAAAAAAATAATAAATAAACGGATAACAACTCTTGATTTCTGCGAATTCACTAAAATAATCTCTGTTGACTGATGGAATATTTTTGCAATTAAAAACATCGTTGAACCGTATAGATTTCATATATTTTAATAATATGTATTATACACATGTATATGTATACAGGGGGTCTCATAAATCATTGATTAAAAGAAGTGGGGTAATATGTAGGCATAGGGTAACCATATTTCCGCGGTGAAAACTCTAAAAACGTGTATATTAAGACTTTTTGTAACAATATTATATAAAAGCACATCTAAACCAAATTTTGACCAATAGGAGAGCACAAAAAACAATTATCCCTTCTCAGAAGTCAAAAATCCACGTCAAAAGCAATAAAATCGCAGTGGGAACGCTAAGTAAAAGCGATCCCAACATCAACCAGTGAAAAATACCTAGGGATTGGAAAAAACACATTTGGAACAAGAGGAAGCAACTGGGACTCCAGATCCGTAAGCTGTATTGGTTAACAAGTCTGTAGCGACCACACACAGATGTCCACTTTTGAAAGGGTCTTATTCTCAAAACTTGACCAAAATGATCATACATCAACAAGGAAACAATTTATTAGGGTAAAGGATGAAACACACAAAATCCCTCGTTATGACCAGAAAAAATAGCACGTAAGTGTTCTTACTCTAAATATTCTCCGTCATTGAAAGAATATTTATTTGTTGCGAAACGGTCATGGATATAATAAATTACCTGATCATAAAGAGTCCCGTTGCAGTATACGACCTTGGATAATGCCCATCAAGCAAATGCCGCTTTCTAAAGGCGTAAAAAAATATTTAAAATTTTTTTAGTGTGAGGTTCTGAGAATTTTTAATAAACTAAACTATCGAGAATCGGATAACAATGCGCAGTTATTTTGTTGCACAAGACCTTCCATATCACCACAATTTGTTTGATCTATGACTTATAGGACAACCTGTATATGTTAACGAGGCAAAAAATGTGCAAACCGACCGTTAAATTGGCATCTGCTTGCGTCTTCTTATACCATACACATGGCATAAATCAAGCGTGATTAGTGCCTTACCGGGAAATTCAATTAGCCCCGTCGTCGCTCGTTGTTTTGCTTTAGGGAAGAAAATTTCCGCCGTTTTCCTCTTTGACAAAGTGCATTCGTGACGTGCGGTGATTGCAGACCGGATTTCAGTTGTAATCGGTCGCCATTTAGTGTGCACGACACGAATGGGGCGTGGCGCAACCCTAATGGATACGTCGGCTGATTGAACGTCAAGAACCCTCTGCCAAGGCTGCGCGAGATTGATGGATAAAAGTGTGCCAACGTTGGTTATGTACAAGACCGAACCAGATTAATCATAAACGGCGGTGACAGCGAAAAAAAAGTATCCATTCCGGAATTAATTCTAAAAGAGCACTTCAGATATATAGTTCCGCGGGGAGTGCTGATATTCAGACGGTTTAAAGAAGATAAATGCGCTGCCGCTTTCGCAGCGTTAGTTTTCCGACGCCGTATTTTCCAGTCAGAGTTTAAATTGAAATTTGACATTCGAAGGAATCGAAATTTAGATAGGACCCGTCAGCGAATCGGCGCCCAAATGTCACCGAGGCGATAAATAATTAGTTTATCGAATTAATTTATAAGGAGTTTTTGAGTTTAAGTTTCGGAGGATAAGCGAAAGCTCTGGTAATTATCAAAACCCCGATTCCTTTGGGAAATTGTAAAAGTAAAGATTTCGAGAAACATTCCGAACTTTTACGATCCTTTTGGGTAATAACTATTCATAGAATTAGCGGCTTTAAGATTAGAACCGCCGAATCCGAACATAGCAAATAGCAACCCTTAACCCTTCTCTCATTGACCGGGTCAAGGAACAGCGCTAAGCGACTAGGCAATTAAGAATTTCCGCCGCGTTAGAAAGCAAACTCGGAAAGCTCCCCATAACACAATACAAGATGGGGCAACTTGCGCAGAGTAAGCAACGACAATCAGGATTTAATTTCTACGGATCGGGGTAACAGTCTCCGGACGTAATGACCGGTCGCAATGCAATCCTTCTAACGCCGTGGGACCCAATTACGGGTCGGGGCCCACCGGAGGGGGCCCGGAGCTTGAGGTCTAGGACCCCGCCGTCGGGCATACATCACAGTCGTCACACAAACGAGCCATTTGCCTCGGTTCAATTATGTCGACGGGTTAATTCGGTTTACGGTTCATTTGCGACAAGCGGCCGAATTGTGTTTGTGTTTGCGTAACGTCGAGCACAACAGTCGAAATTCATATTTCGGGCTGAAACCGACAACATCCGAGAGCTGAAGGAGCGAGTTAAATATTAACGCAGCTCTTTACCTCGGGCTGTTTCTTAATATTTAACTGAAGGGTTTAATTAGCGGCGGCTATTACGGTGAGCTCTTCGGCGGTTGTTTTTATTTGTCGAACTAAGTTCGAATTAAGTTGTTTATTTAATCATAAATTTTGATAAAAAGCAAATCATAAATTAAAACGTTATCCTAACGCGTCACGATGGTAAAAAAGTAAGATAACAATGATATATATAATATAATAGTAAGAATGAGAATTTTTTGTATTAAAATAAATATACGAATCAGACCAGCTCCTCCTAGCTGACAATAAATATATTATTCTGCGTTTTCTGCGACAAAAAATAACATTTTTTCGTGCTACCAAAATAATTAAATATGTATACATTGCCATTTATAAATACAAATTTAAACGTTTGCGCAATATTTTTACAAACTTGAGTTACATTACATTAATTGCTGCGAAGTTTGCCTATTACGCGAAAACGCGTGAATGGAGTGTAATGTGTTAATCCTTAAAAATCCACGGGCATGTATGTCATGCCCAAAATGGTTTTACAATTGCAGTTCAAAGGCATATATTTTCTATGTTCTGAAGCCTTTTTGATGATAAAAGCAATATTTATATTAATATATTACGGTGAAAAGATTTGGTTATTTCCAACCATTTTATCTGGAATTGTCAAATTACTAAAATTCGTTGTAAAATCTGTTAATCCATCGATGGATTTTGGAAACAATTTTTTGACCAGTCATACAAGAACAGAAAAAAACCAAATACCCTCATAAATTCTATATAAATTTACTAAACTTTTTCGATTAATACTTGGTTATTCGGGGATTCCAAATTATAGAACCTTATTCAAGAATACTGCGAGCTAATGTATTATTGAAGCAGAGCCGGCGCTAAGAAAGCGGAACTCGAGGCAAGGATCAGGTGCAAGGTCTCCAAAAAAAGTTTGTGAAAATTAGTACACGATGATTTATAACTGTGTTTATCATTTAATTTTAAATTAAAATAGCGTTTTTTCAATATTGTATATTTTGCGCAAGCTGGAACTCGAGATAAAAACAAAATGTTTAAAATTTATACTACGCAATTTATTCTCGGAACGAGTTGAGGTAGAATTATTGCGTAATATATATTTAAGTTATAATTTTTCAAAAATAGCATATGAAAAATTGAAACTCAAAAATCTGTTAAAGATTAAGTATATTAAATAAAGCAAATATTTAAATTATTAAATATATAATTTGTGTATTATTTGAATACAATAATCTACAAAAAATGGTATTACAGTTTAAGTAAAATTAAGGATTTATCATTAATTTTCATTTTATTATATATTATAATCATATGTGCCTTGAATATAAAGGGGCAGTCTTAAATTGTTAAATGTAATAGAATTTCTGAAAACAGTAAATAGTTTACGTTAAAATTAATTTCAAGTCTTTTGCCTGCACTACATTCTCTGGAAGGACGGAGAATATAGTGGGTTACTTCGATCGAGTACGGTTCTGCCTGCTCTAAAATCTCTCGGAAGTTGTCCGAGGTTACCGAGAACGGGAGGTAAAGTGGGGGTAATTCAGTCGAGCGCTTCCGAATATTGTCGGCATTATTTTCCGAGTCCAAGGGACCGAATCGGAGCTGCTCTTTCGAGCGCGAGCAGTGAGATACTTCCCCTTTCGCTCTTTCGCGTGTTAAGTGACGAGAATGAGAGAGATAATGATATGGTGTTTAGCAAACTGAGATAGAACGAATAACTCACTTCAATTTCAGTATGCGCGTAGGCGTCCTATGGTTAACACGCATGTCGAGCGCTGCATCGTGGTCAAGTTATAATACCACATGCTTATCGGCGACTTTAATACTCTTACTGACATTTCTGAATATTTTAGGGCACCAAAAGGGATTAATTATATTTTTTATATTATATTCTTCTAACAAATATCGTTATTATATTTTTTTCATATCAATTTAAATAATTGATTTTGTTAAAAAAAAATCGTTTCGAATATCCTTATGTATTTTCCTAGATTGGTTTATTTAAATGTCACACCATAACGAATTATTATTTAGAATCGATGGCAACAAATTCTAGAATAGTCACAGATGTGGTGTTCGTATTCCGAAGTATAATTTTTATGCCTTATGGCATTTTGCAAAAGCCGACAAAGATTTGCGTGAATTGAGTATTTACGACCGAAAAGTTTTCATTGATATTGTATTGGTGAGTGCCCACACAATTTTTTATAATTATCAGTAACGTAATTTTAATATTATGACAATATAAAAATTGGGATTATTTGGCACTTTTTTCGATCGCGCGCAAATAAGCCGGCTGTACGTGACAGAAGCCGCCGTCCGGATGGCATATGAAATTTGCGACAGTGTGGTCGCTTACTCGAAGTCGTAGATCTCAGCCGACTTCAGTTGTAACTTCGGTTCGGACAACTACCAGAGAGTGTAGTGCAGGCATTTAAATCTCACAGCACTGCGCTAAAAAATAATATGTAAATATATTTTCAAATTTAATTCATACTTTTTTGTGCAAATCTACATGTTTTACTGTTACCAGGTACAATAAGTCTTAGGTTATATAGTAAAGAAATGATTTGCAACTTTAGTAAGCTTTACATTTTCCGAATATATGACAGTTCAACGCATTTCAACAATATGGTATCATGACACGACATCCAAATTCCTATGTTGTCGCTCCCCTATGTCGCGTTTTCAACCACGTCCGGATTTGTGTAATTCGAAAAGCCAGCCGTGAAGTAGGAACGTCTCCGATGCATGCAGTCAGTAGATGGCAATGTTCGTGACACCCAGCCACGTGAAAATCCACTCGAGAGACTCCCGGCGTGCACAGTGCCATTTGGCGGAATATCGAAAAGCGCTCCAGCATTATTAGGTCGGACCGCGGAAAAGCGTTATTTGCAATTTTTCGACGTAATGCTTCTAAAACGATATTTTATACCCGTTCAAAAGTCAACGAAAAAACATAAAAGTAGTTTAAATTAAACGAAAATTTACTACTTATGAATAATATAATAGACGAGAACGACAAAAACCGTGTTTCTGGTCCACTTAAGTGCTGATTTATCACTATTTTATCGACATAAAAATATAAGTGAAAGCTCCTCTAATCAAGTGATACTAGAGAGACTGTATTTATTTATGTTATAAAAACATGCTCACATATTTTTGCGTCTCATTTCGCCTTTTTTTCATTGCAGTGTTTGTGTCTTGTCTCATATCAAAGCAACCTTTTTCCTTTTTATTTTCGTTCTCTTCGCAGACTTCACACACACCACTTGCGCACGAAAAAGAGACAGAGAAGGGTTCACTCCGCGGTTAAATACATCCCAGTACGGGCGCAGAAGGGTTGCCCGTTGCACAAAGCGAACTGTCTGAACAATTTTTCCGCGCCGTTTCAAGGGTCATTACAGCCGCCACTCGTTAGTCGTTATTTGAAAACTCGATTTGTTGCACCGGTACGAGTGTACCGGCGCATTTGACTGCACTGTCGCAGCTTAATTATCTTTGAAACGGTTTTCATTTTAATATCAAAGCTTTCGTTTGACCCTCTGAAGCGAACGCTGGCGACGTTTTATTTTTGACTTCCTGCTCTGTTGGCGTTTGCTTTTTAATTAAATGTGAAATGTCGCTGAAAATATTTACTTTTGATTGATGTTAAAAGGGACCGCTGGTGTAATTGGATTTCTGGAAATCGAGATCAAGTATAAAATAATAATAATTAAAATTACCTACACCACAGCGGTAATTTTTATACTTTTGTATCGGAAAAATAGAGCACCAAACAGTGACCAAATATTTGGACAAAAGACATGGAAAACATCATGTCCCTTACACAAAAATGTGAGAAGCTGAATATGAGTTACCATTGAAGGAAACATGGTCAAGGTATATCGGCGAATCCAAATATAGAGTTGCTGTTCGGTTATGTAACAAATACTGATATTTGTAAAGTATTATATCGGGTCAGTACTATTGCAAATGATATTGTAGATGCGATACCTGGACATACGAAAAAAAACAATTAACCGACGGGTCAGGTAGTACCCACCCGTCATGTTCGTTGATGTTAATCCACGAGATGGGTAGAATCTACCCTTTTTCACCTCTGATGTTTAATGACAGGTTCTGTAGTATCTACGCGATAATGCGATTGCGATAATGTGCCAAAAACGCTCGACTTCATTATGCAGAGCGCGTGTCGCTTTAATAAAACTATTTTACAGCGATTTTGAACCATGACATTTGACAGTCATTTCTTATGAAAAATCGCGTTGAATCCAAAAATAAAGTTAAATTTAAATTTGATAAATTTACGTATTACGTAGAGTACGCTCGGGATAAGGATTCCGGTTTGTTATTGTGTGCGTGAACTGTGTGGCTCAAAACAATTTCGCTCAGAATATTTAATTTTTTTATTTAAAAAAAAAAATATGTTTATTTAATATACATACATCTGAGCTAAGTTGGAAATTTCAACGGACAATTAAAAATATATTATATAATCAAAGAAACCAGACATTGATGTCATTAATTAAATATTTGCAAAATTCAAAATCTTTTACTAGTAAAAAATATAATGAAGTCTTTATTCTTCAAAAGCAAAAAGATATAAAATGGGGAAAGAAATTATTCGCAGATTGTTTAATGGCTCGACGCCTCTAATAAATCATTAGAATCCATTGAATAAATTAAAAAATTATCATTGGCGCAACGATAAGAATAATAACTTTTTTAAGCCTTACAGAGAATAGTGTAAAAAAACAACGTACGGATTAATGGAAAAATAATTAAAATATTTTAATCCACAGGTAAGAGAACGAATAACCTATAGTGTATATTTGAAGCCTTGATATCAATTAACCCAGATATGCCCAAGAAATTTTGTTCTCTTAAAATTTAATTTATAAACATAAACAGTGGCACGAGTTTAGTGACCTACCCATGAGACAGTGGGCATATCTGGGTTTTAAACCAATATCAACACAAAATTATTTAAAATAAATCACTAGAGAAGATCGAACTTCTGTGCCACACTGCACTTTAATGACGAATACCAGCGTTGACGAATCAGCGACTGTCCTTAAAAGAGAAAGCGAGACAACGAAGTACACGCTACATCGCTTCTCCCTCTCATATACATGTACACGCCCACAATAACAAACCGCCATCCTTATCCCGAGCGTACTCTATCATTCTAAAAAGTGTTTTTCTGTAATTTTCTGCATTTTCACTCAAGTGCTTATAACTTCAATATTTTCCAACCGATTTTGATAAACATAATATCACAGATCAGGCGTTAATATTCAATAATAAAAAAAGTAACTACTTTTTTCTTAGTGTGCTACAAATGAGCCAAAATCATCGATAAATTCTTAAATAGTACCTAAACCGATTATCTGATTGGAAAGTGTTGTATAGACGGTTAATGGAAAAATCAATTTACTTTAACTTGATATGAAAAAATTTTTAATCAGTCAACTAGAACCGGAGATATTTGCGATTAAGTAAAAACACTTTTATTTAGAATGACAAATACGGAAATTTAACAATATCTCGAAAACCGTTCTGCTTTCTTAAATTTTTACTTCATTTTGGGATTTAACGCGCGAATTTTACTAAAAAAATGTAATTTATCGGCGATTCATGCTATTAGGTACGCTGATTTGTAGCGTCATAGAATATTTTTTTATTATTAAAAACATACACGAGGCCATTAGGAACTTAACCTTTACCGGACATTTTTTCTAATTTATTTAATCACAAAAATTAAGCTTCTTACTAATTATTTATATAATACAACTTTATAACTTCACTGAAAAATACACATTTCTGTAACAATTATACATTGCGTGTGAATAAATAATTATAAGTACGTAAATGGAAAAGTTGAAAGCATATATGTTTTATATATCTACCGGTGAAAATGTATTCCGATATAATTTCACTAGTGATATATTTAAAAAATACGGGATAGTTCGAGAACGTGTTATTTTGAGATTTTCTCTGAGGGATAACCTAAGAAGTAATTAATATAATAGTAACCGCTAGTAATAAATATATGACAATTGATTCGTCAACATCGACTTCACGATTCAAAATATATTGAGTTGAATTTAAAACAGTAATTTAATTTATTTAAAGAAAATATTTAGTTTAATGTAAAAACAAATCTTTTTAAATTGAGAATCATGGATAGCAAATCACACGTCTAGGTTTTGAGCGGTTGGCACAGACTGATCAAAAAATTGTTTTCAAAAACCTAATAACTAATGAAATAAAATACTAGAAATTTTACCATCGAATCGTTTAAAATTACTTTAGAAAATGAATAATATATTAGGTATGAGATGTCTTAGGACATACATACATACACGCCTTTGGAGTTGTTAAGGTTAAACAAGTCCGTTTTAATAATTATTAAGAATAAATGCAGAAAATTTCATTATAAATAAATTAACGTTATCCCTTTTATGAATACCAGTGTTAAGACGCTTATGATTGATGTCCATGGGTGCAACAAATACAATCTAATTAACGATCCTATTCATTTATGCGTATCGCATTGTTCTCAGCATCTGAATTGTTTCGAGCTTTCCATCGTATAAATTCCTCGCAAATTGTTCATAATCCGTTTATTCCAAATTGACGGACCCATCTTGTCCGAAGCACGCGAACTATTTAACCTTCGGCCCTTTCGTTATCCTCAAATAGAAATATACCCAAACCCTTGGGCTAAATCGACGTTGATCACTCGTCAAAAATTCGAATCACTCCGAAATCGAAGCCCTTATAAAATGCATCCATCCGATATCTTACGAAGTCGTATTTATGAATACGATCCGGCGGAAGATTAGTGCGCATTACCCGCGGCGTGTCCTGTCCCCCCGGTTTCGTCCTGCTAAACCTAAACCTTACCCCCATCATGAACCTTGGTAAACTCTGTCGGATTATAACTTATACCGCCGCTTTATTACCCGACAGCGTCTGCGATTAATTCTTGCTTGAGCTCATTATTACGCGGCGGACGTATCTACTTTAGCTAGTTTTCTCGTTATACCTGTATTTGTACGCTGTCGTAGTTTAAAACGCGGTTATTTTTCTTATTTATTACTGCGCATCGGACAGGACAGCGGTAGATTTGAAGCAAAAAAGAATATTGCTACCTTATAGAAAATGGATAGGGGGGAAAGTATGCATCATCTTACGACTGGCTTTATAATTTATTTGACTGATATTATTTCAAATTAAATTTCCTGTTAAAATATTATTTTTCACATTACATTAATTAAAAAGGTGAAATGAAAATTCCACCGCTGTCGTAACGCGCGCAAATTTTAATATTCAAAAAATGTTTATATATGCAAAATGTCGTCGGAGCTAATTGGGGAAAATGTAAATTATTGTTGACTGTTATTATTTCATTCTTTTCGTTACCTTCTTTTCCGCCTTACGTTTTTTCATTCGCGCTCGACCAAGAGAAAAGAGATTCCACTACTGTTATTATTATTTTTATTTCACTTTATCCAAGAGCGAACGGGAGGGCGGCGGGTCGGATGAAGACAAACTGGTTCAATTCCCAACCGGGACCAGACTTTTAGAATATAAAGTGCATTGTATGTTTTCAGGTGTTTCAAGAATATGGTAATGATAATTCAGCGGTCCCCTGCGATTTCCTCAATTTTATTCCTTATGAATACGAAAGCCGCCGACGGCGACGTAAGCGCGAATGCATACCTATATCTTTATGATGTAAAGATGCAACTCGGGTGTACTGTAAATGTAAATTTAGAATTGCTATGTATTCCAACAATCGTGATTGTGCAGTAAAAACGCGTGTGGGCTGTGCGATTGACGTGTGTATTTCATCGGTGGTATGGCGTGTTAAATGGAATCCAATAAAGTAGAGAATAAAACACGTCCATGAACTGCAAAATTACACAACTGAATTTGTACAAACTTTTACTTTATATGCATATAACTATAAAACATGAAAATAACCATTGTGATTATCTAAATTCGTTAATGAACTCCTAAATGGAGGAAATGCGTGTATGTACGTATATATAGTGTTTTTCTAGACTCATGTTTACAAGTCACAAAAAATCTATAAGCCTCGCATTGAAATACATTGTAATTATCGTATGGCCAACTTGAAGCTTTCACATAGAGTTAGATTTGGAGGTAGAGCTAGACGCTAATGCAATTGGCTCTCAATTTGCCTCACCTGCTGCTATTCATCAAAGCTTTCTCGAAGGACTACTATGAAATATTTAAGGTCCAAGTATTAAAAACCAACCTCAGCAACAAATATAATTAATTTTATGGATATCACTGTGGTTAATGATTTAGGTCTGATTTACACGCGTCAGGTTACAACAGAAGGTTAAAAAAAGATGTGACATTTAGTCTCATTCATACTAGTGTTTCTCATATCTCAATGTTTTCCATTTTTCGAGATACGAAAAATATTCAAAGAATGGTGAAGACTCATTTGTAAGACATTTATTTATTGCGTTTTTTTGTCAGGCAAATGTTCGAAAAAGTCGGAGGGAAATATTTCCTAATCATGATTCATATGCCTGCACTACACCCTCCGGAAGTTGTCCGAACCGAAATTAATTATTTATTCGAGTAAGAGACCACACTGTCGCAAATTTCATATGCCGTCCGGACGGCGGCTTCTGTCACGTACAGCCCGCATATTTGCGCGCGATCGAAAAATGTGCCAAATAATCACAATTTTTAAATTGTCATATTACTAAAATTACGCTACTGATAATTATAAAAGTTTGTGTGGGCACTCACCAATACAATATCAGTGAAAATTTTTCGGTCGTAAATATTCAATTTACGCCAAATCTTTGTCGGCTTTTGCAAAATGCCATAAGGCATAAAAATGATACTTCAGAATACGAACACCACATCTGTGACTATCCTAGAATTTGTCGCCATCGATTCTAAATAAGAATTCGTTATGGTGTGACATTTATATAAACTGATCTATGAAAATAGATAAGGATTTTTGTTAACAAAATCAAGTACCACTAATTATTTTTTGATTATTAAATTTTATATGAAAAAAATATAATAATCCCTTTTGCTGCACTAAAATATTCAAAGATGTCAGTAAGAATCTGTTGAAGTCCCCGATAAGCATGTGGTATTATAACTTTACCACGTGACCACGATGCAGCGCTCGACATGCGTGTTAACCATAGGACGCCTACGCGCATACTGAAATTGAAGCGAGTTACTCGTTCTATCTCAGTTTGCGAAACACCATATCATTATCTCTCTCACTCTCGTCACTTAACACGCGAGAGAGCGAAAGGGGAAGTATCTCACCGCTCGCGCTCGAAAGAGCAGCTCCGACTTTGGTCCTTTTTCCGACAATGTTCGGAAGCGCTCGAAGCTGGCCAAGTCGACTGGATTACCCCCACTTTATCTCCCGTTTTCGGTAACCTTGGACAACTTCCGAGAGATTTTTGAGCAGACAGAACCGAACTCGACCGAAGTAGCCCACTATATTCTCCGTCCTTGGCCAACCAGAGAGTGAAGTGCAGGCAATAGAGTCGGCCGTATAGCTTAATCTGAAATTAAAAATCTGCCCCTTTTTCACAAACTGCTCTGAATGCATTTGTGAATTTAGCGGATTTAAAACTACTACTTTCGTCAAAATTTATTTTTCATCTAAAAACATGTATGAAAATTAAACACAATAATTAACACTTTTATCGAGTAAAACACTACGTACGGTTTTTATACATGGTTATGTTTACTCATTATCATGACAGAAACAGTGTTTAAAATAAAATATGCAGAAAAAAGGGTGAATGAGAAGATATCGCGATATTGAAAAACAAAAAAATATTAAGATGATCATGATCTAACCAACAAAGCGGAACAAACCGCCTAAAAAGCGATAAAAATGCTGCTGCTGATTCCAACGGTCTATTTCTGAGTAATGATTTTATACTCGCTTGAACCTAACAAAGCATTTAAAAACAAAATCTATTTTTTTTATATAAAATAAAATTATTCAGGATCCTAATAAGATTTTTTTATTATTTTTATGTTTTTAGATTTTTATTGGTTACGTTGACGTGAAGAGGGAAGCGGTGTATTTTATTTATTATTATTTGTTAAAATAAGTTTAAAAAAAAGCGCTAGGTGTAAAAGAGGACCCTATTTCAATTTTTAATTAAATTTAGTTCAGTTTGGTAGCTGTATTAGCAGCCAAGTTACAAAATATTCGCCTATTTCTAAATAATTATGAACTAAACCCAATCGATTATGAAGAGTGAATGCTTAACAAATGTAGCAAATTTCGCAAACACTAATAAATATTTTTTATTTCACTTGCGACTAACATATTTTTTAATATAATTTTCCTGTAAAGTTTATTTTTTTGCGGTTGAGATCCTAGAAACGACAAATGAAATTTTAAAACCACAATAGCGTTGTCATCCATGATGAATTTAATCCTAAATAGATAGTTTTCAATAATGGATATAGAAGTTGTGCAGGACACTCAGTATTGCACAATAACCATACACTTTCAAGTCATTAATTTAATATATTATCGAGGCCAAGACAACTAAACTTATTGTATGAATCAAGACGCACGCCGGAGACAATACATATGGCCTTGCATCGAATATCAGTTAACGATATTAATAACGCTATTGTTTCTCAATTATTGACCTCAAAACCCGAAATATAGTTGATGATAAGTCAACGGAAATGTTGAAACAAACATAGGGTTTATATAGATGATGATGGAAAAACAATGTTAGGGCAATTATGCAATTACCATCATTTACGTTGTTTCTTTCGACTTGCACAGCATATTTTTAAAAAGTGCCATCAAATTTGTTTTCGTCATTAAGTCGCGTTTACAGTCTTTTCAGACCGTCGGCGTTGTGTATATTTTTTTATCGTCGCAAAAACATTCACCGCCCCCTAGAATCGGCGACCCTTTGTAATCCGGCCGATTATGCAACAGCACCCGGGGCACGACGTCTCTTCGGCAGTTGCGGCCCGCTTTCCGGCGGCAGGATACCCGTCGCCGGATGTTAAGGCGCAGGAAACAGGTGTGCAAGCCGGAAAACAAACACGCTTTACACACGGTGAGAAAACACGTTAGCGCCAATCGGATTTGTTTTTCCTGCTCGAGAATTTCTAGCCGGAAAACGGCCGGCGAAAAATTCAAAGCCCCTCCCGAATACGTCTGAATTTATATTGCCTGCTTTCACCCCCCGAGCGATATTGGAATGTGCAGTTTCAGGATTTTACAACGTTCGCGATACAGGCGGTATCCTCGGCAGACCGCCACGGGCCATTCGGGAAAGTTGCCGAGAGGCAGATAAATTAGGAAACGTATTGCATAATATTATATATTCGGGAATAGTGTGGCGCTTGGGATACGAGCGGGGCGATATGTTGCATATTGCAGAAATAAAAAAGTCTGAGTTATTCAAGTCTGAACATTATTTTTGAATCTCCCAAGTAAGATATATGCTGGTTCAGGATTTAAAAGCCCATGTTTTTTTTTATGTAAGGGCAAAAACATCCTCTAAAGCAAACACTATGCAGAATCAAATGCCGTCAGTTGTAATTTAATTATCGCTCTGTTTTGATGAAAGTCCATAGACGTTAAACGTTTTTTCGATCTATTATATTACATCAGTGGATTAGGAAACAAACAGAACAGCCGTTATCCAATGATAATACATTATTGATCTCCTTATGATATGCATATGGAGTGGAAACATTTTGGGACCATTTTTAAGGATGCTAATAAATACGCGGTTACTGTCAATTATGGATGATATTGTGCGAATTTACTTTCTGATTGAAACCGATCAACAATGTTTACAGCATCAGTGGCTTTAGTAAGGTCTCATACAGTGAATTCTAAGGGACGTATATCCAGGCCGAATTATGTCATCTGGTGTTATCGATCGACCCCCTCGTTTCCATAGTTTGAGCGTGCCAGATTTTTCTATGGGGTTACTTAAATGAATGAGTACGCTAACAAACCATCTAAACAAATCACAGTGGAAATGTGTTCAAACGTAATGGAAAATGTATACTACGCAAAAAAATATTAAGTTATCCCAAAACAGAATGTCTTTATACAAAATCATATAAAAAACTACGTACTTTAAGTAGTATACAGATGAGTCATGAACGCCTTAAAAATATGTTCATAAAATTACTAGCGCGATGACCAGGATTTAATTTAACGTCATTAAAACTGAATAATTGTCGCTTTTTAAAATAAATTATATGTACATCTTGATAGTAAAGAAAACATATTTTAACGGATGTACTGCGTTGTTTATATTGTCTCTCTATGACGTTTCGCAAAACATGGAATTTGCATCATCCTGTGATTTTCTCCGAAATAATACTAAGTAAGCTGCGGATCTATAGATAAAAGTATTTTTCAAAATTATTTGGGAAAAAACTACAGTGATGACACATTTATTAATATGATCATTGAGTGTGCATCATAGTTAAAATAAATTTAAAAAAGAAGCACTAATATTAGTAATTAATATTTATTACATATAAAGCTACAGCACTTTAAAACAACTCAAGGTTTTCAACTAGAATAGCAAAAATTTCTCAAAAAGAAATGATCTAAAAATATATTTTTAAATGTGCGAAACACAACGACTGACATTTAATTTTATCAGATAAATAATTTTGATTTTTTACAATGAAAAAAAAATAAGCGCAAAATTATGAGTGTACAACGCGAATTTAAAAGCCCATGTTATAGTGAATGTGTGTTATCAGTAAATTTATATTTATACTAGTGAATATATAAACTGTTTGACACTTGCTAGTAAAATTATAAGTTTAAGTGTGAAAAAAATGTGTCGCCCTTAAAGACCATTACTTACGTCACTCTTTTTCACGTTTCACGCCTGACAGGCGTGAAACGTTAAGTTAGTAAAGGTCTTTAAGGGCGACACATCACTTGGCAAATATTGCGAGCGTACATATACCGATTTCACTAATGATGACCAGTGAAAATATAAATCGATCGTTGAAACATTTTAAAATTATGTTTATACTAGTGAAAATAAAACTTCCATGAAAAATATACATTCATTATAAAAGTTGCGAAACGTCCGTTTGCTGCTCAAACCAAAACCTAACTAAGCGAATTAACCAAACACAACTAGACCTAACGAAAGATATAAAACTAACTTTAGTGTTTAAACTCTCATTAGGTTAGAGTTGGGTTTGAACAGCAAATGGACGTGTTTCGCAACTTTCAAATTGAGTTTCATAAACATTTTAGAGCAGCATATATTATATGTATTTTCACTACCACCTGTCACTTAAATTATATTTTCACTAGTAGAAATATATATCTATTTGACTGAAACAGTTAATAAAATTACATTTAAACTAATGAAAAATACACATGTTTATTTGCTTTTATTTTAATATATATGTTATAAAGCTAACTATTATTTGCTTAACTTATTTTGTAAAAATATGGCGACAATATTATATTATATAAATATATTTAAAAAGACAGATTTTTAGAAATCTATATGATATTTTTTTATATCAGCAACACAATAATGCCGAGACAGTTGCGACGAAATTAAAGGAAAGGTCTTGCCTAATACCTTAATTTATTTGTGACCTTTAACTAAAGATGTTTTTCTTTTCACGTTACACAAACGATTGCGTATCTGAACGGACATATATTACACCCTTTAAAAGCACTTGCAAAAAGGAACTGAATGGTCGGTGCCAAATACAAATAAATCCGATTCATAACAACGCCATTGGTACCGAACTACATTATTGCCAATTTTACACATTTCGAATGGCTAGACCATAACGAACATTGTGTTACCATTAGGGTTCTCAACTATTCGAATATTGAATACAATATTAATAAAATATTTGAAAATTCAAATAAATTCGTAATTTATTAATATTAATTTATTTAACCAATTAGTGCAAAAAAGCAAATAATTGTCTGTAAAATATTATTTAATTAAGGCATAATTATTGGTTAATAATAATAATTATTTTAATTAATTAGTATTTACTTTCATAATCGTTAAGCTTTTTTAATTATATAAAATGTGCATAACACAATACTGCGTGAATTAATGATCAGCGAGGGCGCCAAAAAAATGCTGAATTTATTATTTTACATAATTTTTGATCACGAAAATCATTTCAGCTTTTTCGAATCACAATCTGCGATTGAATTAATTCACCAAAATTGATGGAACATTTTAAATAGATAATTTTATCGAATTTATTGTATATACAATAATTTATAATGTTTGGAATAAATTTGATGTATGTATGTACATATTTTTTGCAGAGTTGGATATAAATTAAATAAATAGAAATAAATAGACCGCGATTAAATTATTAATCTGATTGAAATATTTTTTTGCGTCTTGAAACCACAAACATTTATCACGTACACTTGTTTTTGAGATAAGCGTTAAACAGTAATAAAGTTCAACAAACGAATTCTTTGAATTTCGGTCATAGTAGATACGGCCGATATTCAAATATTTTTTCGAAGGCGTAAAAGCATTTTTTCTTTTTTTGAAAAAGCGTCCCATTGTCTCGAATTTCGAAACAAAATAAAGACGCATGAATTGTAAAGGGGCACTAGTCACTTGGGTATATTAAAAGAAAAAAAGACTACATGTGTTGCTCATGTATACAAATTATTACATTAGAAGATTTTTAAATTTTTTTTTCGAGGTTTTATAAATTAATTTGATCAATTATTTGAATATTCAAATAACAGAATCCGATGATCAAAAACTGGAAAGACTTTAAATTTTCTCTAAATCTCAATGGATACATAAGCTCTAACACAGCTGTATTTAATTTATTCATCAAAATCTTCCATCAGGAATATATTTTATTTAGAACCACCACTTCGCTTCCAACTTGTAGTAAACAAGAGTTTAGCCGAACTTGCACCGAGCGGAGCTACGCCAAGTCTCGACCGAGACGACACAGAAAAACAGCTTTTTATCACTTTAAGCATATTCATTAACAGTGATATAAATTTTAAGATTTCAATCTGATCTTATATAATAGAATCTAGATGACTTGTAGACTACATCTCGCAGAATTACGGCAAAAATAAACGCACACGTGTGCTGCAAATTTAATTTTAATTTAACGTTAAAAACTTTTTAATGAATTTGGTTGAGGGTGTTTTTTTGGGTCTTCTGGTGATAGTAAAGAATCAAATATTTTTTGAAAATTGCGATATGAGATCCACTCGATATGAAAATAGGTAGTATAAGAGTATATTTATGGTTATCTATATAGAAACATTTTTTGTGGTTGTTGTTGAGAAATGGATATTTAAGGTTTAGCCTATTTAAAGCGACACTTGTATTATATGAAATTAAGCACTTAATAAAACACTAAGAAAAAGTTAACCATAAAAAGATTTAATATTACAAACAAAATTAGTAATGTGTTTTATACTATTGAAATGTTTGTATACAAGTGTCATTAAATTAATGAATAAACACTGCGCTAAAGAGTAATCATGTAATCCATTTGGTGAAGGTATATAATCAAAATTAGGAACGGATAAAATTAAATACAGGGTCATAAAGAGTAACTATTCAAAAAATTATTTAAATTGGTCAAAGGATGTTATAGAATTTTTTTATAAGCGCATATTTCGTGGTTCAGTTTTTATTTATGATCTGCAAAGTCAAAGTTAGGCTCAAATAAAGCATTCTTTAGAATTAATCTCTATTCCTTAAAAAAATGTTGAAAAACCTATTTTTTAACACTGCAACCTTATTGTCCCAGACAAACACAAATATAAATAATTCCAGGAAGTCTATCCAAGAATGGATATTAATATAAATTGTAGTGCAGAGCGACAACTGCAATTCTTTGCGAACAAAAACCTTTGTCCATTCTATCCAAGTAACATTGTAGCCCAAAACGTATAATATTCTAAATATGCGAATGACATAAAATTGAATATTATTTCCAACATATGCCACGTCACATATATAATATGTATGTAGCTAACTAGAATACTATCCGAACATCTGTGGCAGCGTTTGACCCAAAAATCCTACGATGCATCGGAAGGTTCTACGTGGAATTTTAATGGTTCTTCTATGTATTTTATATACATACATAAATGTACAAAAACCGGTTCGGTCGTGGGAAGTCGATATCCATTGTACTCACGTTTTCCATGGGACATTTTAATTAACGAGTATTGTAACACCCGATTACCAAAGTTGCTTCGCCCCGCTGCTCTTACCTGAAACGATAAAAGAGAAAAATATTAATTGAGTTAAAAAATCAATTGGCAATTTAATATTTCACGTCGGTGCCTCGGGCCGAATACAAGATTTATGAAAGGGGTTAATTGTAATAATCGCGGGGTTAGATCTCGCTTTTCCGCACGGTTCCTGAATTAATAAGGAGCTCCGCGTTCCACGGGCCTGAAGGGTTCCGGATGGGATTTTTAAATTTTTGACGAACGACCTACGCAACTTACGGATCGATCGAACAAGCAAAAAAGAACACGCAAAGGCGGATAGGTACTGCATAATAAAATAATTTGAAAGAGACTGCGAACACTTCAAAACTTGGCCCTTTTAGCGCTATGCAACACATCGGGATGAATGGGGCTTTTTTGTCAAGTAACGTGGTGGAACAGCGTTCCGGCACCTATTTTTACTGTTTCAAAAGAAATTGTTACTGAATATACATGCATTACTTCTGAATCATCTCAAGCTGATCTCGAGCGCGGCAGAACTCAAAATGATTGACCGGATTATCATTAGATCAAAAACACGATTTTTGCTCAAAAAGTGAATGGTTGAATATATACAAAATTAAAAATTAAAGAAATGTCGGAACTCTTGGAACTGAAACGACGATGGGAATTAATTTTTTTTTAAAAAAATTAATTCCCATCGTGATACCATAACCATATATTCTGGGAAAAATAGGAAGCTTTAATTGAGTTTACTTCGAAAAAAAATTTTCGTTCGCAGAGAATCTGCTGCACGCAAAGCAGCGTTAAAAATTATTCCTGAAGCCGAAAACGTCCATCCGAGCAAGTAATTCGAATAACCATGGATCGTTTTCGCACCACGCACACTCTAATTGATAATACGCATCCGCAGGGACGTCGTACAGTGTGCACCGAATAAGTATTTGACAAATTCTCTTTAGCTTCTTTTAAATTCGCCACTGAGTTTTATTATATAGTTACATAAATTTTATTATTTTCTCGTTTTTTTATTGTGTGACCATCGAGACGTATTAGGGTAACGTGCTAAGTCACGATGGTCTTAATTTAATTTAAATAAATAAACACAATGAGTTAACTTTTATATAATATACAATTCAAATTTGTAAGCACATCTATCTACAAGACAGGTCGCTGCGGGAAATCGAATTCGTCTAAACGTTAATTCTGAACGATCGCTACTATTAAAGAACAATGCCGTTTCAGCTGTAAGTTCGCCGTTCGATTCGACGTATTAAAACATACGAGGCAAGCATGAAAGCGGGCAAGCAAGTTACGGGCCCCGGACAGGAAAGAGTTCTGGTCAGGAAATGAGACGATAACTTCTCCATAACAATGGGATTACCGCCGGGGGGGAGAGGATGGAATCAGTCTCATTGTACAGCCGCGGATGGATTCAAGTGTCGCAAAATAACGGCGAATGGAAACGTTACATTAAAGAGGTGTATTTGCCACCACAACCATCATGAAATCGATATCGGGGCGTTGGATGATGTATGGGAAGAGGACGAGCTTCGAATATAAGGCTTCTGCGAGGGTGGAAATAATAAATTAATTTTCATTTTTCCCCAGACGATAATGTATTTATCACACACCCATACGCACAGAATACGACCCTTCACGCATCGTATTGTTCGTTCGAGTTTTCGATTTGTCAGCTTTGCGAGAGCGCTTTCGACTAATGACTCGTTCGCGAGGAGAGAGCTTAACGAGCATACGCGCGATATCCGTATTCTTTACATGTACTACATGTTCATTAATATATATTGACAATAAAAGCGTTCAATCCACAGCGTACAGGAAATTGTTACGAGTTTGTATCGACTTTGAAAGTGCCGCCGTATCGAGATAATCAAGTGCTAAGACATAAATTATATAAACGGACAGAGCCAGCATGAATTTGAAATCATGATCATACATCATGATTATTCGATGATATATGTGCGTAATGTACAATAGATAGAATTTATTTTAAAGATAAGATGCAGCGTTAATCTAATTATTATTAATAATAAGTTACAATTTAATACAATTTTTTAATATGCGTCTCCTTTTGATTGCCATTCTAACGATTTTCAGGGCTTGTAACTTTTGACATTTCGAACAGTTTTGCAACGAAGTTCACTGCTTAAGGCATATTGTCGGTGTGCTGTAAGAATACTAAGCAAGGGCTTGTTATTATTCTAACAATTAAATAAACATAAAAATGTATTATGCTAATGAAATGAGAATCCCATTTTTTATAAGCTTTTATATAATGTAATGATGATTATATTATTTTTTAGCTGTATACATGTAAGGATTTTTATACTTAAAAAAATTAAGAAATGGGCAAATATATGTTACCGAAAAATACAAGTGTCAAGTGAATATAATTTTAGAAAATGGAAAAATTTAATGTAATTACGGTAAAAAAATAATAATGTGATAATTAAATTTATATTCTGTTGATACTTGTTAAGTGTATAAACAATTAGCTATACTAGCTAATTAAAAAATAATATAAAAAGCATTTAAACTTACAATAGCTATAATAGTTAGTGAAAACTAATAAAATACTTGTACATCACGTAAAACAACATTCATTGTTATACCTATTATCACAATCGGAAAGCGACCACGATGGTTTGGCTTATAAATGTTTCAATTTGAACAAATGTGAGGATTTTTATACATCAAAAATTAACAAATATATTTGGTTTAAAACAATGTATCAAATATAATACGAGAACAAATAATAGATCGAGCACCATAGATAGATTTAGTTTTCACCCAGAATATATTGTAAAGTAAAAATAATTCCAAAAATTACTGATAATTTTTTGGTATATATTTATGTAAATAACGTAATGTAATTACTGTAAAAAATATAATGAGTTAATATTTTGATGAATAGATGGATTATATTAGTAATAATATTGTTTACTCTTGATAAAGGTCTTATTGTTTTTAATTATTTTTCAGAAGCAATGATGGAACAATTTGATGACCCATATGGCTACAACGTAGAATTGGTATATATAAACAAAGAGTGAATCTTCTCATGTTGAAGTCACTGTCAGCAAGTATTATCTTTTTATAAAGAACATACTACATAAGTTTGATGTAACTGAATATCTTGAATTTGGCTATTCCGAAAGAGGAATGAAGGCACAGAACAAAAATTGAACATATTTTGCCACATCGGAATTAAAAATGACCCACTCTTAGATATTTTGGCTATCGATTATTCCAGGTATGCAATAACATATTTGTAAAATGTCGTTTATTAGATAACATCCAAGAAACTACACATTTATAAGCTGTCCGTTGGTTAATACATATAGCGTTCCCACTGCGACAGCGCCGATTTGATCGACATTAACTTTCAATCCTCATAACTACTAAGGATATATTACACGTTCACGTTTAAAACATACCAGCTTATTTGCAATTCTTAAAATCAAACGTATATGTGCATTAAATTGGAAAGCAATGATAATATTTATGTAATATAATAAGAAAAACTCACTTTTCAGCCTCGGAGCCCAACGACGGGAATTCAAAATTTGAAGATTTCATTACGAATATTGTTTATCCAATTGAATCAATGTATTCTTCTTTTCCTGAACACAATTTGTATATATTTAATTTTCATAGTTATAGCACGCCTAGTTAATTTGCAATCCGATTATTTATAAAAGGAAAAACTCACTTTTTGGCCTCGGAGCCCGTCGCCGGGATTTCATAATTTGAAGATTTCATTACGAAGATTGTTTTATGATTGTTTATCTAGTTTAATCAATGTATTTTTCTAATCCTCAACACATTATGTATATATTTATTTTCATTGTTATTACACACCTAGTTAATATGCAATCCGATTATTTATAGTCAGTCAAATGACTAATAAATGAAAATTATTGTCGCGTAGCAAAATTTTATTATTAAATAATAATTATTTAAAACTGTTGTCATGGTATTGTCAGCCATCTTGTTTTATATTTGAATGCTTATTTTTCATTGGTCGAAACAACAGAACGCATTACCGGTGCCTCGGAAAGCAAAGAAGCAAATTCAAATTTTATTTTTATTATTATAATTAAATATATTTCCTTTGTTTACGTGTATTATTATACACCGTTCGTACAAATCGATACGATTTACAGAGTAGAGAATTGAACGGAAAATGTTTTATTTTAAGTTATGCGCGTCCGGAAGGTACGACTTAGAACAATTATATATAAGAAAGATGGCAGTCAAAGCGTTAAAAATAGCTAAAAAAAATGGTATGAAAACTTGATACATGAAATAAAAAATGACCCGAATAAGATGTGGAAACAATTAGCCCCACTCAGAGAAACGACATATAAATATGGAGATTGATGGAAAAATATATAAAGATCGTCAAATAATTGAAAGTATAGAAGAGATTGTGAATTCAATACCTCAGTACAATACAATAATGTACAACATTTAAATCAGTATCTTTAGATGCAATTTAATAGATAATTTGTAAATTAAGAAAAGGGACAAGCACATGAGAAATTGGATGTGAATATAATAAAAAAACATGAGAAATATTAAGAAAAAAATTGCATTAATAAATTTAATATTAATTACAAAATATGGCACTGAGAGTAGTTTTAAATAAAAATAGATTTACTAGTTGTAGAAGTATGATTGAAAGATTAGATTGGTTCGATATTCAAGAAATGTTGAAGATTAATGTTTTAGTATTTATATAAAAGTTAGAAAATATGTTACCAGAGTATTTTAATAATAAATGTACATAGAAGCAATTTAAGGATAGTTAAATATAAGAAAATGGGCACGGCCAGGGGAATATTGTACGGAGGTGTGAATTTATATATAAATATTCCTAGTACAATCCGCAAAAATAGAAATGTAGTGGGCTTCCTCAAAGTAATAAAGAAACACATTCGTGCATTAAGAAATAACTTATAATAGTAGTATTTTTTTATATTCTGTTTATGTTTATATAATGTTTTATGTGTATATTTTGATTTAATTTGTTTAGTGTATAAACAATTAGCTATATTAGCTAAATATATTATTAAAAAAATATTAGTAATGTAGATAATTAGATCATTTATGTCGGAGCAAAAACTAAGAAATACAGATAATTCTTTATTCTTGAAATTTTGTGACCAAAAATGATCATTCATCAATAGTGGGACCACACAAAGTCCTAGTTACGACTAGAAGCAAGGATTCTCTGGTGCATTGAATGAATATTTATTTGTTACGAAACGGTCACGGGAAACAATATATCACCGGAAGACAAAAAGCACCGTAAGGTCACAACAAGGCAGACATTCGAAGGAGCATATTCGGTCCGCCCGCGGACAACATACGGTCACATCATGAGAGAGACTCCAGCATACGAGCACCGCAGCAGAGAGATATCATCTTCCACTACACTGTAGCTGCCACACCAATTAGAACTCAAGGATCCTCCACTGACTTCATCCCTCCGCCAGCTTATCTACCACTGCTCGGAGAATAACGATCTCGACAATAGTTTGTTGCAATATGTAAATTGAACTAATAAAATTCTCACTAGTATTTTTTTAAATTTAATGCTTTATTTGCTATTGCAGTTTGCATCTAGGTGATATATTATATTATTTGTACTTAAAATTAGCAAAAGTACACCCGAGTATTAAAATTTGAAATATTCGACTACCGTGTTTAAAATGAATAATTTGGCATCCCTAGTTGTAATGACGAATCAGGGAAATATGATACACGCGTTACCGGTCGTTCACGCTATTACGGCAACGGCACAATTTTATTGTTTTTTATGTGATTTTTTACTTCTACTCAAAGTCGAAAATCGTGGTGAAAATTCGCAATCAGATGGCATTTTTAAAGCGAACTTTGTGTTTAAAAAATGTATCAATATTTGTCTCGCTATACAGTAAGGTGTTGAACTAAATGACAAAGCTGCCAGTATTTTTTTTATAAACCTATGCTTTTCGATATCGACAGTTATGGCGTATTGTACATATAATCACAGTGAACGTAAAAAAAACATTTATACGAGTACGTGCGGTGAAATTTTGTCAGTGTTTTGCAGAGCTACACATACCTAGTTTATTTACTAACCGGTCCACGTACAGCCTCTAACTCATCAAAATTGTCAACGCCGGTACAGCCATGACAGTTTTCCCTACACTTTTCGCGCGGATTAACAGAATTTTAATTCGCGGCCGCCAGCCGACTAACTGTCCATTTTTGTTTTTGCACAATTTGCACCCGTCGATGCCCTGCCGTTCTATTTTTTTTTTCATTCGACGGCGTATCGCCACTTTCCGAAACGCTGAACTCGCCATTGTCGAATTTTCGTTCCGGCAGATAGATACGTTATAATTTGTTCAATTCCGACAAAGTGTGCTCTCTCTCTCTCCCCTAGAATTTATTCAAATAACGATTAAGCACAATGAAACTTTTGCGCCCGGTGAAAGCGGCTCGCCCCCGTCTTTCGCGAGTCGTGGCTTTCGATCAATTTGCTCTGTCCGCGTCACTCTTGCAGATTATGCGAATTTGAATGAGAATAGAGAGCGGGAAAGTTTATATTGTAAGTCTTCGCTCGGGCCGAGAATATTTTATTCCGCTATAAGTCGAGTTAGCGACTGCGGAAACTTTGCCTGGGTGAATTTTTCTCTCCGGTTTTGTGCGGTGTAACAATAATAATTTTCGCATTTTTGCTTATCCGCCCCGCGCTAACAATGTGCAAACAGATCGCGAGACGGGTCCGGGAGAAAGCCATCAAAAGGTTTTCAAAGCCGGGGAAAACCCTGACACGGAAGCTTCCCGTGACGTTATCGTGTGTACATCGCGTCGGTTCATTGCCTCGGGCGAATTTTCCGAGCTTTCGCACGAGTCAAATTTCCCGGATAACTTTGGCGCTTAACACCCATTTTTTTTTCTGGTCGGAGTAAAAAAGCTTTTTCGATATCATATTAAAGTTGCTCATCGCCCTTTATTTAATATTAAAACATACAGTATGTTTTTTTACGTCCAAGAGCAGTTGTTCCAGCTTTAACTATAATACATACATATATGCTTTTTCTTATATTAAAAAATATGTATTTATTTTTAGTAAATAATAAGCTATATCATGTGCTATAGTACAAAATAATTTATTTGCATTTATTTCATCATATTAGTTGAACGTTGGTTAAGCGGGGTCACAAATTTGTTCATTAAAATAAAAATCGACAGCAAATAACAAATCAAGATGATTTAAAAATGGTGCTGACCAAAATAGAGCCAATTATTAATAAATTAGTGGCAGTTCACCAAGTTCATCCTATTGTTTCGCAAACAGCAAACCCGAAACCTGCGAATTTATATCCATGGCTTTCAATATAAAAAGTTTTGTTTTTAAATTTATGGTAGTTGTTGATCCATTTTATATAAGTTTTGAAAAAAAAACGTGCGAGTCCATTCTATGATGGGCTTCGCGTTGAAAAGGTTAAACGCTTAAAATGCCACGTTTTTAGGGATGCGTTCGAATACCCTGGAAACTATTGTTTCGATATATTAAATATTTTAATTACAAATTATTTTAATTAAAACACCAATTATGAAAAAAATATTTTTTAAAATACGGGGTTGGGGGGGGGGCTGGTGTTAATATTTTGGAACAATAAATTTAAATTCTCTAATAATTTTTACCAGGGGCCAGAGCACTACTCGCCAATTTATTCCAATAAAATATATCACTCATTATTTTTCCGATTCTCCGAAAAACATTATGAGAATGTAAGAAAATGAGTGCGTAGAAAATTGTAAATCTGTTAGTTCAAAATGCGACATATTGATATGATTGATGATTGAGATGTGACTTATTTGATTTTAATTATTGCACATTTAATTTTAATTTTAGAATTTCACAATAATATTTATCTCTCGTATACTTATTTATTTCTACTCATGTTAAAAGTATTATGTAAATATTATGGAATAAAAAATAAGTAAATACTGGATAACCCTTTTAGTCCCAGACAATTTTTTCTAACATATGCGAACTTTTTTTTGAAAAAATCGTTGATTTGCATTTTTAAATAAATTATGTTATACATATGTTTTTAAAAAAAATTGAAACTTTTTTTGTGTACTTTCAATGATGTGAGGTAAAAAAAGAAATACTATTTAGTTGTTACAATAATGAAAAAATATATTTATCATATTTATTTACTTGAAAAAATAAGTTTAATTTAAAAAAACACCCGTCAATATATAATATAATTATATCGTCCTAGTAAAACCTATCTTTAGATGGTAACAGAAAAAATAACATTGCATTATTTTCTAATGAAAAAGATTTTTTTTTTAAATATACACTTCACTCAATTTTATATTTAAATATAATTATAAAGACTTATCGATTGCTAATATTTAACACCACTGTTTAGTGAAGCATATTACGTGCACTATTTGAGTAAAAATATTATTGAATTGAAATAAAAATGTACAAACAGTATTCGTGTAAGAAATACCTGCGTTTGTTTTCGATTCGCCAACCATCCCTATCATAAAAAAGGGCGTCGTCATTTTTCTGTCCCATAACATAATTACTGGGAATTGCTAGGTACCGTTAGATTTGCCCGAAATAAAGTAAATGTCATTTTATCTTCACACGTTGCGCATATAAAATAATTGCAAGTATGTTAAATTCAATTGGTGGGATTTTTCGCATACTTAAGCCGTCTTGGACTAAAAGGAATAATATTATTCTACTTTGATAAAACTTCTTATGTTAATCTCCTACAATAAGCATAATTTTATTCTACACTTTTGCTTTCAAGCAATATGGGTATCGTCGTTTTCGTAGTTCTTAGCAATAGAGATTTCGTTTTTAACAAATAAGATGTACGAATTTAAAAAACATACAAAAAAAATATTTTTGGTTCTACCGGTATTTAATTTTGTAATATCGGTAGTACCGTAGGGCAATTTTTGCCATAATACCGGTATTGCAATCCCTAGTTGTATTTAATATATATTCAAGTAGACGTCGTATATAAGGATTATGATAAGGCCTTTGACAAGGTTTGTCATAGGCTATGATTAAAAAATTGTCAGACCTTGGTTGCTCCGGTTCGTATTATTTAATTAATTATGTTGTGTGTGATATTTTTATTTATAATTTCAAGTTTTATAAATATTTTTTATTTTTATTACTTATATCAGCACATCATTTTCATCTGTATAATTTTTTAGCTATTATCCAGTTTCAGTAGCAATTTCGCATCCTTTTATTAAAAAAAAGTTGTCAACCCTCCTCCGTACTTCTCTCTGCGAGTTGCGCTCGTCGCCACTTGACCTGTTTTATCCCATAGGCGAAAATTCGCCATTTTCTCCGGTCCTTTAAAACTGTCCCGCCTCTCCACGGAGAACACTTCGTCCGAGCCGCATTAATTCATTTTAATATTTATCACGCACGTCCCTCTCTCGCTCTCTATTCGTAGCTAAGGTGTGCGAGAGGGTGTTCGACTATTCATAAAAACAAACGCGAGAACTTTTCCCAAAGGTGGCTGGCCGCAGCTTCCCAGGATGATTTAACTTTGGGCGGCGGTTTATGAAAACACAAAAATCTGAGATTATAAATGCCATATGACGCGCTTTGGGAAAACTTTGCTCCGGAAGGGCGCAACTTTTCAATAATCACCGAATATTGTGTTTCGCTAAAGGGGTTGCGCTGTGTTAGAAGAAAGCTTTGTTTTTTTAAATGTCTAACTTTGAACGCCCACCAGCAGTTTTGTAACACCGTACATGTTTATCTATATACGGTATAACATAAAACACACACCTGTGTTTAATCTTGTTAACAAAAACGAATTACTCGAGCACTCCCTTCACAAAGAAACTTTCGCTACGTGCAAACATTATAATAAACAAATTATATTTTATAAATCTAGTTTATTTTCACTTTAGTATCAAAAAGGTTGTCGTTCGCGGTACGGATACGGCACGTGCCGAGGGCGACCTAAGAGGAATTGTTTGGCGGTGGTGTGTCTAAAAATGAAATAAAAATGTTTCGGACCTTTTAAAAATGTGCGGAGTTACGGCGAATGTGACAGGCGAAATGACCTTTTATTTCGGCTGACGGGCTTTATCAGTCGACTGTCAAGTTGCCAGACCGACGGTATTAATTTCAGGCGAACGAGAAAATTATTTTCGATACTGACTGCCAGATTTTTATAATATTAAATATTATGTATAAAAATAAATTCAACGTCGGCAACTTTTAATTATCCACTTGGAATTTATATATTATAAAAGTTATAAATTATATTCAAATTTATGAATACAGAATCAGTTATACCGGCACTGGATTATTACGGTTGATGCGGCGAAATAACCGTTGAGTGGCCACGATCAATCGTTTTTATTTTTTTTCGGCGAATTTTTAAAAATATTTTACGATATTTATTTATTTAAATGTTGTACGCACATGTTATGTATATTTGCTGTAATATTACACATCCGTTGACGTGTATTCGATATTAATGTTATATTAACGCAATAACTGATATTGATATCCCTCATAATTACGAGCCTATGTGTAATTTATTATACAATATAAATGTACATTCAAAACTAGAATGTGTTGACCGCATCGGATTGATTCCACGCTCGGATTTGATACGTTTCTAGTTTTAATAATTGACAAACTGAATACAACCGATCAAACCAATCATGCGATTTAATGGATTAATCTTTTCGATATATGTACATATATTCAGCATGTATACCATTTTTTCGTGAATTTATATAGCCCGTGAACGCGACCGTTAAATTCATAGCGAATACTTCATTTGACAGCCATTGCAGTTTCGCCATGCATAAAATTTCGGAGTGATATTCCACAAACTTTCAACCCCAAAACGTAGAATTTTACTGGTTTTCTGTCCAAATTGTTCACGCTTCGAATTGCTTTAATATTGATCTTGTTTCTTCGCAGAATCTCTCCGTTTCATTCTTAAATAAATATTTGCCAAAACAACAATTTTATCGTACAATAGATACTGTTTTTACACTTGAATGTATATTATATATTAATGACAAAACTGAAAAAATGAGCGGAACATATATTAGTGTATGTTTGTTCTATACAAGTGTTTTTGGCATATATATATAAAAAAATATTTTTATTGCCAGTAAAGATATATTTTCATTAGTATAAATATTACTCATCAAACAATTGATTTACATTTCATTGCTCAGTATCAGTAAAACTGTATTTGATCACAATCGGATGATCTGATGCATAATCAGATATTTATAGAATTGTAAATTAAATAAATTAAATCTAACCAAAACCTAACCTATTTATACTTCAAAAATCATAGTTAGTTTAGGAACATAAATTTGGGCAAGTTGGATTTAGTTCATCATTTTAGTTTGGGTTTGAACCACAAATAAATGTTTCGCAACTGTCAAATTGAGTTTAATATACATTTTAAATCAGCATATAATTCCACAAACGCCTATCAGTTAAATTATATTTTCGCTAGTAGAAATATATATCTACCGGTGAAAATGTTACTTCTCTAACTACTTAAAATGTGGATTTTGGGTTCGAGCACTAGCAGCGGCACTCGAATTTTAATTTACAAAAAATGCGCTATTATTAAAATGACATATATTGGTTTTAAATTATAATAATAATTTATAATTATTAATGTAAATGTAATGTACCCAATTGCTACAGTTGTAACGTATTGGGCGTACGCCTGTCAAATTACAACGGAATATTAAAAAAAAATATGATTTTATAAATTTAACTGTTTTATCAATTTTTTTTTTATATTATATGTTTGTATATAATAGTTTTTTATTATATAGCATATCTTTATTATATACGAAATATTAAGATTTTGAAAGTTATGCGCTTTTTGAATGATACTTTATATGACAGACTTATATGGCGAAAGAAGGCTAATTAAATTATTTTGTTAAATACTGCCTACTGACTATGATTTCTGAACAAAGTATATATAAATACTTATTGGATTAACTGATTAAAATATCCAAATAACATTCGATTGACAACCCTGTTGTGTTCGAGAGAATATGGCGGAGGTCCAGGGTAGTCCTTCTGGCAGGGGCCCTGCCCATGGGTGATTGATTGCCCACATATATTACATCAACATATTTTTTTAACGCGTCTAGCACCGCGACGTTTCATCCACTTAGTGTCGAGCAACTACCGGGGATGTCACGTCTTTTTTTATCATAAAAAGTATAATAATCTAAAATATAATTAATTACCCTCTTTAGTCAAGTATTATAATAAACAACGAAAATTCGTTGGTTAATATTAGATAAATCCGTATATTAATTAATTAATTCTGTACTATAAACAATATATACGGTATTGAAAAGTAATTAGCGTCCATCAAATGTCATTTGATTTATGGAAGGTTATATAACATTTAGACAGAATAGACAATACATCGAGAGCGTATTAAATCATCTATACGCCCATCCATTAACGGATTAGATTCGCCAGGATAAGCCACAGCCACGATTGCCATCATCATCATCATTATCATCATCGGGCGAAAGCGATGAAACTTTTCGCGTTCAAACTATTTCCAAAGTTTTCTTTTTGGGCGAAAAAACGAAGGAAAAAAGAGAGGGGCCCGTCGTAAAGTGGCGCACTGCGGCAATTTGGCTAAAACTGACATCATTCTTAGTTACAAATTGACGTTGTCAACGTGCAACAGACCGGCGACAGACAGTGCCGGAAAAATAAATGGCGCCGGGGGCGTAGGCGCGTGCCGCTGCGCCCTGCCGACAAAAGGGCCCCTTCACTGTATGGTATGTATAGTATAATATAAAGAAAGCCCGAAGCGAAAGCGCCGATAATGGACGCGGTTCGAGTGGCTTTTCAACTTTCATTAATCGCTGGCGTTTAACAAGCAAAACGGAGCAATCGATTTTGCGTTGAAACGCGGTGAAAAAACAATGAGGCGTGTAAAATTTTGGTCAACTCAAAACGACTTATCTTGGACAAGGACACAATGTATCATCAAAGTTCGTGTATGTAATCATTACGCCACATGGCATACAAATTAATAAAAGGTGCGTTCGAGGCTATTATTGTTAATATCCATACTATGAATATTGGCTTGTCATAGACATTTGAACACCATGGTTCACCACAAACAATAATATTAGCCAATGTTAAATGTAAAAATAATACTGTGATAAATATCTACATTTATATAACCAGAACAATGGATACAAGTATATTTTAATATAATTAATGTTCAATTCATATTTATTATGTTTGATAACTTTCTAAAAAAATTTTAGGCATTACAAATATTCAATCATCTATTTAAAATTTGCTACATTATAAATAATAAAATTAATAGCATTGTTTTTGTGTAGAAATGTTGCTGAATGCTTATCGCTTTATTCATAAATAAAGTTATTATAAGAAATACTAAAATAACCATTGCTCTAATTTATAAAATACATAATTACTTTTATAACGTAATTTTAAATACATTTTTTAGTGTAAAACATACACTGACTTCCTACTGCTATAATAAGAATCGACGCCGATAAGTTGTCCAATTCCACATATATGTGTGTAAATATTATATTTTCCGCGTAATTTAATCGTAACATTTGGTCATGACATCAAAACAAAGGCACAATCGTCTCAAACGAAAATTCGCTATAAAAAAAGCACGTCAAAATCGATCAAACGTCAAGGTTTTCCATATGTTTTTTTTTATTATAACGGAATTAGAGTTTCCAAATATTCGTTATTTTTAACTATTCGAATATCGAATAACAAATGATAAAAAAATTGTATATTCAAATATATATAGTTATAAAGAATCAGAAAAAAGCATATTTAAAGAGTAAAAATTATACATTTATTTTAATTTAATAAATAATTGAGCATTACGCGTTGCAAACTTTAAATAATTTAAAAAAATATTAGTGCGATTTAACAGGAAAATTATTTTAAGAGATATGTGCATTTAAATAAATATTTTGTTCCATAAAACGTATTGTTTGTGAATTACAATAATAAAAATGAGCATTAAATAAAAAGTACGTTACTTTTTTTTATTACTTTATTAAATTACGGTAATATACTGATAGGTCGATATTTAGTCGGGATAGTAAGATCCTCAAATTATATTTTTCTTATTGATCTATTTACTTTATTTTTAGTTTTAGTTTAAATTTTTTAATGAATTCAACTTACATTAACCTTACCCTAATCCGCGTCAGCTACGATATTTCCAGTTTTTAAACGTGAAATTTGTGTGTTTATTGTTAAGCTATTTAGTTGCTTTCTATAATGAATTATCTGATGGTTTTAGCTTTTCAAGTTTACGCGACCACGATTCATTTTTAATGCTCTGATTATTTTCTCAAATGTCAGTTTGTAAGAAATAAAGCGTTTTAATCGTTTACAAATTTTAAATGAGCACCGCGGTAAAACAGTTATCAGATTAAGTCACAAAGTACACGAAAAATTAAAAAATCTGCCATTTTGAGAAAAGATAACGCCCTTGAAACAGCCGTTCCTAATCTGTTCTAGCGGCCAACGGCAATATATTTTTAAAAAACTCGCCACCTTTTTGTATTTGGGCGTTCTACCGAGAAAGGAACGGATAAAAAATCTCTCTTAGAAGGGGCAACCAAGAATTACTTAATCTTGGACATTTCATCTAAGAACTTCTCTGAGATTTACTCAAATACACTTTTACTGAAATTCACACTTTGGAGTTCAAGACATCAGATTTTTTTAAGGGCAAGAAGAACTTGGACTACAACCTAGAGGCGCTAGAGCTTACTTATGCACTCAATAAAAAATTCTCAATTGTTGAGCTACATATTTGATAGCACCTTAGACGCAAAATCAGGACTGCGGTAACCCCAAGGTGATTTGAATACACAAATCCAACACTAGCCATACATTTAGTCATATTAACGACCAAACTTTTGAATAAGTATGTTGCTCTTTTGATTATTGTGATTATTTTCATGATATATACAATAAAAAATCATGAATTAAATTCTGGCAAATCAGTATTGAAACGAACAACTTCAAAACACTTTGAAATATGTTTGAGAAGCTAAAAGTCATGTTTTGATTTTTATTTGAAATATATTCTGTTAAATTATGTCACGAAGAGCTTGGGCAGCAACAACATAGTACGGATTATCCTACATGAAAAAGTTATATTATTTTCATAAGAATTGTCGAGAATAAAGAGAAATATTTTTTTCCTTCCTCCCCATCATTAGCCCGGATAATCTAGAGTATATAATATACATCTTTATAACTTACATTACTATTTATAATATAAAAACCAGCACAATACAGCAAATATATCATATTTTCATGGCGAAAATGTATGAAACACTTTTAGCACATGCAAATAAAAATGTTTCAGAGTGTGCAAATACAAAAACATAAAAATAAAACACCACTGAAAAACTTTCCACAGCGGATACGAAATAGAAGAACCGAGTTCGCGAATGTAAGAAACACTTGTCTGTAAACAGCGCTTGCAAAGCTTCTCTGCTTGCTCGCCTTTGAAAAATGCAATCAAGTAACCGACACACTTCACCATAACCATCCGCAAAGGAAACTATTCTCACTGAGATGTTCTAAAACATTTTTTGACGAGATTAAGGGATATACACGGTGTACTGACGATAATCGCTTATATACATCCACTGCGGACGAGGACGATGCAAATAAGGACTAGGGACGGTGGATTTCTCGGCAGTAGGCTTTTGGTGAGCCATTACTTATACGTCCGACAGTAAAACGGCACTATAACCCAAAGAAGGCAGTGGCTGGGCGTGAATGCAGAGCGAGAGAAATCCTAACGAGCGAATGTGCAATATGATGGCCGACGCAGGAGACACAATGGCGTCCCGCGTTTTATTTGTTGTTTACGAACGCTTTTACTACCCTTTTTATTGTCCATTTATTAAATATACGCGCTGCGTCTTCCTAAATCGGAGGATTGATACAGTTTCAGTAAGCGGGATCAGAATGACCAATATGCGTTATTATGGGTATTTGGAATTGATTAAAATACTTTATTATTCAATGTATGTTTTATATACGATATTTAGATGTATTATTTATTGTAATACACATTTTTTGGTTTATGTATAAGATATAGATGTATAAACAGTATCCGATGGTTAATAAGATAAAATCGGAAGCTTCCAAACCACTTACAGCTAGCTATACAAACGACAAAAAAACGATCAAATTCGATATAATTATACGTAAACTCAGAAAAAAACTCAGCTGATTGCATAATTGCGAAATCGAATATGCGAACAAAAAAACTGCGGATCCAAAAATTCAGGAAATAAATGATTGCGGACACGAAAATATCGATAAAATATTTTTTTTTAAAAGAACAAATGGCAATACACATATTATAAAACATTAAATATTATACGTATATGTAAATTGTAGGCGAACTTGTATAGCAGGGGTTTTCGACTTGTGTTTGAAAATACGAAAAATAATTTTGTATTTTTTTCGTGTTAGCTCGACCGCGGTCGTCACTCGGACGATCAAGGAAGGAGGTCTAGCCTAATGCCTCCACTACACTTTGGCTTCGCGGCGTGGATGACGTCCGGGCGGCGGCTGCCACTACGCTCTTGCCGGCATATTTGCGCGCGATCGAAAAAAGTGCCAAATAATCGCAATTTTTAAATTGTCATATATTTAAAATTACACTACTGATAATTATAAAAGTTTGTGTGGGCACTCACCAATACGATATCAATGAAAACTTTTCGGTCGTAAATATTCAATTTACGCAAAATCTTTGACGGTTTTTGCAAAATGCCATAAGGCATAAATATGATACTTCAGAATACGAACACCACATCTGTGACTATCCTAGAATTTGTCGCCATCGATTCTAAATAATAATTCGTAATGGTGTGACATTTATATAAACCGATCTAGGAAAATACACAAGAATATTCGAAACGATTTTTTTTAACAAAAGCAAGTACCACTAATTATTTTTTAATTAATAAATTTTATATGAAAAAAATATAATAACGATATCTGTTAGAAGAATATACTATCAAAAATATAATTAATCCTTTTTGGTGCCCAAAAATATTCAAAGATGTCAGTAAGTCTGTTAAATAAAAAGCATGTTAACATGCGCCCGCTGTCCCCAATAAGCATGTGGTATTATAACTTGACCACGTGACCACGTTGCAGCGCTCGTCATGCGTGCAAATCATAGAACGCCTACGCGCATACTGAAATTGAACCAAGTTACTCGTTCTATTTCATGATGCGAACCACAATTTCATTATCTCTCACTCACTCTCGTCACTTAACACGCGAGAGAGCGAAAGGGAAAGTTTCTCACCGCTCGTACTGGAAAGAGTAGCCTCGACTTCGGTCCCTATGACTCGGAACAAATGCCGATCCAGGTCGGAAGCGCTCGAAGCTGGCCAAGTCGACTGAATTACCCCCACTTCACGCCTCGTTCTTGGTAAACCTCGGACAACTTCCGAGAGATTTTAGAGCAGGCAGAACCGAAATCGACCGAAGTAACCCACTACATTATCCAACCTTGGCCAACTTCCAGAGAGTGTAGTGCAGGCATAACGCCTATCAGCGCAGCGTGCTGGCGCGAAAGCTAGGCTGGGTAATAACCGGTCGCCCATGGGCCGCAACTCCCGAGCCTAATGCGACCGTGGGAGGAGGGCGTGGGCCCATAAAAATAGCTATAATGAGCTGTAAAATTTTACGTGGGTTGTAAATGCTCAACTGTTTATTTATTTATTTTTTAATGTTTAATTGTATAATAATGATCAGATTTGTAATAAAAAATAAAATAAATCAGATTGACAAATGGGATACACGATAAATACATTTCTACTAAAATATTATCAATATTTTATGAAAAATATACCGCCAAGAATAAATAGCCACTTTATATAACGTAACTTCGAAGCACAGCCGCAACATAAAAAACTCTTTGAGTCAGGTGTATTAACACAGGCACTCAAAAAATTAGGAGACTGTAAACACGTATTTATAAATATAATCTTGTGCAAATCCCATTGATGCTCTTAACAAATTAAATGTAATGTAAGGTCTTGATAATTAATCTTAGTGACTCAACGATCTATATTAATCGTATAAATAACTGACAGGATTAAGTATATAACGCACATTTTTTTATTCTACACAATCTCCATTTCATTGGATAAAAATCCTCCAGCGCTTACAAAGTGCATGGATTTTGCCGTAAAAGTGGTCACGCGCACAGTCACTTATGCACCACCTGGGAACAAGGTCTGGCGAGTAAGGCTAATACTAAAAACACTTGACTTAAATTGATTCTGATATTATTAGCCGATGCATCTTAAAACTGAAGATAACAGAATGCAGGTTTTTCAGACTTGAAGTAAGAGATATGCGTTACCGTACCTGATTGATTTGCCAATTAATTTTAATTTCACCCAACGCTAGTCGACTTGCCATTATCATACTGCAAAAATACTTTTAATATAATTACAAATTTATTCACATAATTTAATTTGAATTGCAAACATAATATGACAGTAATAAGCAAGTCAAATTTCTCACTTCACATCACTGTAAAATTGTTTGAAATATGTATATAGATATATACATATATTTAAAGTTGAAAACGGCAAGCATTGCTGAATTATGCACGTTATAATCTTGAATTGAAAGTTAAGCGGAGTTTGAAACCATTGTTAAATTTTTGATCGGGCTCACGAGCAGTTTATGCAAACAAATATTAAAACCGAAGCACCTCGTCTTGCATAATTTAAACGCGATCAAATTGAGTTTGTTTTATTTATTACGAAGCAACCTCGAAGGGTTAACCCTTAATGGCAATCTATTAAAACGAGTAGAAAGACCGCATTCGTAACAGAAGTTTCGCTATCGGAAGAAAAAAAAAACTCCACGCAAGAATATAACAATAACGGCAATAGCTTTTCCGCAAAGATGGCCTTATTGTACGGGATAGATAGTTGGATAGATATGCGGGTCCGGGTACTCTGGATACATATTGTGTACACAGCGAGGGAAGCGCGTGCAACGACCAAACCGGGATTACTGCAAACGTATTGCCGGGAACGAGGGCAAAAATAATTCATATCTCCGCGCACGGGATTGCGATGATAAATTTCAGCACGGTTGAGAGCAATACCCACAATAACGAAAAAAATAGAGGATAGAAGTGTAGCGCAATATATAATAATAAATGTATGCTGGGACGTAAGGAGAGGATTTTTAACACTTCAATGAATATCTGATGCTGGAAAATATTATCTTAGATATAGGTACTCATATCAATTTATCACCTTCTCTATATGCACATATATTTCTGTGGTATATTTTATTGGGATTGTATAAATATGACTACCTACATACACACTTCAATAATATTGTTTTTAATTTCTCGAGAAATGAGAATTCTCATTTTCATTTCCCGATTCTCCCGAGAAATGTTTATAAACAAAAAAATAATAGGTAATGTACAGAATGTGATTAATAATACAGTATATTATTGTAGATATCTTTATATTAATGTTGAACAGAGAACTGGATGATCGACGAAGAGAACAAGCTTCAATAGGATTTGTTACAATGGACCAGAATCTACTCCGAATGAATACAGAGCATCGATACACGAAGAAATTTAGGGCTTCTGTATTTATACCCGAATCGTAGTAAAAATGTCTTGGCATTGTTTACATTTCGAACAGGAAAAGAATACAAAATTATTGAATAAACGAAATTTAAGTTTGTGAGGAGGCAAATTTTATGGTGTAACTCGTAAAAAGCACCCCATACATTTTTGAAATCTGTCAATTCCCACGTATAGCGGTTTATTGTAAGCTGATAATAGTTAGGAAAATATTGATATACAAATACTAACGACCACTATAAAAATTCTTTCCTCATGCAGCGGTATTAAAAAATGCAGAGTTTGTAGAACATTTTCAAATATTCACACAAATTAATTTTTTGACAAAAAATGCTTTATTTTTATTTTAGTGAAACAGCAAATTTCTCGAGATATATAAATCGTGCACAATATTTTCCCATTCAAATACTTTCGTACACTAATAAAAGCTGCAAATAAAAATAACATTTTCAAGCATCTGGCACAGACCCACCCTTTTTATGCAGCGGTATTAAAAAATGCAGAGATTGTAAAACATTTTAAAATATTTATACAAATTTATTTTTTGACAAAAAATGCTCTATTTTTCCGGGAAAACAGAAAATTTCTCGAGATATATGTAAAAATCGTACCCAATTTTTTCCTATTCATATACTTCCATACACTATTAAAAGCTTCCATGAAAAGGTAAATTTTGAAGCATATGGGATGGATCTACCCTTTCTTATGCAGCGGTATTTTATTTTTTATCACAAAAAAGGCTTTATGTATTTTTTTTTAAAACGGATAATTCTATAGATATGAGAATTATCATAAATTAATGTAATTGAAGTTTTTCGTCTTTTTTAACTCTATGTGAAAAATAGATAGATACTTTTATAGGCCGGTTATAGTCATACCTTTGTAGAAAATTACATAGCACGCATTTTCCTTACGAAAAGCGTCAAACGATAAATTGTAGCAAGATATAAAAGAGACGAGCGCGTAGCGCATTACACATTATAAATGCATGTGCTCAGATTTAAGGATAGGATTTTAACGCTCCGTTGAATATTTGATTAATCACAAAAAAGCACGCACACGCGCATGGGGATTCGTTAAGGTTTTTAAAAAGGAAGAGTGTACGCTGGCTCCCTTTGAAGGTGCACCTTTTTTGTTACAAAGGCGTTTAGAGTGTGTTCCGTTCGTTATTATTTAAGGGAAGGTCCGGAAAATCCAAAATGTGCTCCTCTGCTGTAGCTGAAAGCGCAGAATATTAGCTAATATAAATTCGCAGATTTTGTACTATGTAACAAAGAACAGTTTGATCTTATGCATAAATGTAATTTTGCCACATTACACACGATATTAGGTCGTACAAGTATAACATTAAACGCTCATATAACGTAGATATTCGATATAATTTATAATATCTTCTGCTAGTTCATAGTCTATAATAAACTCTCAAGAAACTTGAATAACAAATAAATTTGCTTCTCGAAGTTATGTAATTAAATATTGTGCAAGTAACTAATAATATTCGAAGCTAATTTCAAATAAGTTTATTGCTCCTATTTCACAAATCAGCTTAATAACAACATGTAAATTTAACTCATATATTTATAAAAAATAGTTTGGGGTATATTATGTATATGATAATGTAACAGTTTTCAATATTCAATAGTTTACTCACAAATCTAGTCGTAGTAAATATATATGGAAATTTAATCAGAGATGTATTCGAAAAATAATAAAAGCAAAGTTATCAAAACATAAAACTTCGAATACAAATTGACCCCAAAAAAGGTCGAGAACCTAGTTTGGATTACTGCCAAAATATAGTCAGATACGATTTAGGCGAAAAAAATAAAGTAGTAAAAACTTCGGGTTATCGTTCCAAATTAGAACTCATACATAACAATAGCGCGCTAAATGATAAATAAATATACAAGTCGAGCGAGTTCAGAGAAAACATTTTTATATTAATTCTGAATTAATTTATTGTTACAACCATCAATCTGATATTAATTGCATTTTTTCCGCATGATTCTCACATGATTTAGCAGGTGCACGCGTAGATGAAGGGTGTATGCTTTTTTTGCTTGTTTTAAAATTATCATCGATATTTATAGGCAGAAGGCATAACAGTTTTACACCAATGCATCATACACAAAAAAATAATATTAATAAAATATATTTTAAGAAAAATGCGTTTAATCAAAATATTAGAACAAATAAATAGTATTTAACAGATTTGTATTTCCCATTAAACAAAAACATGTTTAATGGGAAAACTTGAGCACATCGATTTTTTAAGGAATTAAAGCATGGCAGACTTGATCAAAAGCCTTTTCAAAATCAGTGCATCTACTCGATTGCCAATATCGAGACTTTTCTTTACAAAATTAGAAAAACAGAGCAGATTCGTCGCTTTTGATCGATACGTAAAAAACATGCTATTGATTCGTCATTAATAAAGTATATTTCGATATGATTTAAAGTATATTTATAGTGTATCGCCTGGTGCTGATAAAATCAACTTCCTGAAATTCTCTATCATAGTTTTGCTTCTGTTTTTATGTATTGGAGTTACTTTCGATATTTTCCATACATCGGCGAACATAAAATTAATCCTGCTGCTGCGAAACAAATTAAGTAGGCAATGTAATTGTTAAATGATGTGCATTTCAGATAATGGACTATATTGTATTGATAGACAGTAAATAAATAATCAACTATTAATTGGATTAATATCTGAATGGGAATAATCTGTACCCCGTTTCGGTTATCGGAACGATCTGTACGTAATGCGACTCAAGTTTTTTCAATCTGAAATGATTTGAAATATCTAGGAATACATAATAACACCATGTAATCGATCAGGATATTAATCATAGTATGAATTATGAGTATCAAAGATATTTTAATCATGATTATGGAGTATCTTTGACACATTAGGAAAAGCCCACCGCTATTAAACAGCGATATCGTCCCCGGGAAATATTTGTCTTTCCCAGGAGAAGACAATTTCTGAGGGCAGTGCATTAGGGTCGATGGTTTATTGAGCCATCAAAGGCAATATCGAGTGCTAAGGGCACGCCGAGATAGCGCGCAGCACCCGTCGAAAGCTCACACGACCCCGAACTTATCTCCGAATTGTGCAAATAGAAAAATGATGGCGATCTTTACGAGCGTATTTCGGCACTAAATGGGTTCGAGGACTACCGCCGCAGCTAGAGCTGTATCGAAAGGTAAGTGCCACGTTTCAATTTATTGCCCGTCGGTGGATGTGTGTACAGTACGTCGGATACGCCTCTGCAAATGATGCCGTGTGACATATCGTAAAGGGAGAGTGCGGCTTTTGGTCGTAAAGCGTACTTTTTAACCCTTCTTCTGGGAATAGCTTCGTATCGACGTACAAACGGGCAAAATCTAATTACGTAAGTTACATTAGAATTGTAGTTTTTTATTCACATAATTTCGATGGATAAAATCATTTGCATGCTTTGTGATGGTACTATAGGTTAAGTCAAAATAATATATGTAAATCTGGGTAGCTGTCTACACGATATTCTAAAGACGTTAAGTCTTGTAAGTTGTAAGATAACATTGTTCTACTCGGCATTAATGTATGTGAGAAGAAGCAAACCTATAATTTTATAAACCTATAAATTAAATTTAGATACACAATTGCAAATATTTTTTTAATATTGTTGTATTTAAATCTCAGAAGCAAATCACACTGAAACGGATTGAAGGTGTTATGTAGCATAACACCTTCAATTTTTGTACAATAATATAAAAAAAAATCAGACTATGCGAGATACGGGATGACTCATCAATGAGTCGTTCAAATCTCAGAAGTTTGGGTTTTATTGAATTTATTGTAGTTATTAATTACTAGCAGTAACAATAAAGTTGTATGGCATACACAAAAATATACATTTTTTTTTATATTATTATTGAACGTTTACAACAAGAGCTGCAAATTTTCATCACAATTCTAGATTTTAAAATTATAGCACAATTACTGAGGCATTAGGTAAACTTTAAATAACGCATTTTTGTCTCAACCTACACTAAAAATAAAAAATTAAGATCATGACAAATATATGCAATTGATTGTATAACTGCATTAATGCATGTGCCAAATACCTTCGCGTAGTACGTCACATCCTATTTTTTATATTAAAAATATATGTTAAATACAGTGTTGACAGTCGCTGGAATTTTCTACCAAGATTTCAAGTAAGTAAATGTATGTTTATAAAAAATTGTAACAGTTGTAACGCATTGTTCCAAATGTATATAAGCGCGAAAATCAGATTCAATCCGTTAAGAACGAAAGCGGACCTAGGCCAAATAAGGAATCGGCCCCTTTTCACTTAGCTTCAATCCTCGTCCAGCTACTATTATATCGCATAGTAATACTAAGCCCATTTTTTCACACAAATAATAGCACTGATGGATTTATACACAGAATCATTTAGGATTTACGCTTATTGATCATCAATTAACATCCGTCCAGATTTCAGAGTAACTGCGTGAATTTTGTTTATCTATCCTTGGAATATTTCTGTAGCGATATACAAAGAAACTCGGCTTTATAAATTAACCTCATTTAAATCTAATTTATTTAGTTAACCTTATTATCTACTGTTTTCAATTTGGTTCTGATAAAACTAAAAAGTTTTTCCAGATCTCAATTTCATATCTAACTATGTATTAGAATACAATTTAAATGAATAATATGTGAAAATATTTATATACAATTTGTTATAATTTATAAGTCATTCTGACGAACACTTCGAACAAATTAAAAGAGAGATCAAAATTCTTGAAAGTCAGCTGGGACAACAATATTATAGATCTTGTAACAAAACAATTGCGTTATTAATTTGAAATATTGTACGGACTATCTAATAACACATCTCGAGACGTTAATCGCTCATAAATACCGCCGAATAAACTAATCTTTGTTTGGAAAGGACGCACGCAGGCTAGACAACATATTTTACCTTGCGCATAATACAATTATTATATTACTTTTTGGTTACCAATTGCCGGAGTTTCTCTTTTTTCAGGCGTGAAACCATTTCGTTACTGTGTCCAAAAAGCGATGCAATTGGCATAAAAAAATCCTCATCTGCGATTCGCTATAGTTATCTCGAACCAGCATTATAAAATCGTGGTCGGATTATTGCGCAAACAAAAATTGTTTGAATGTCAAATATATTTAATTTTTAATTTTAACTACTTTATATTTTTGACAATTTTTAGAGGAAATGTAAGTGTATCATACCAATATAAATTATTAATGTAATTGTAAGAGATTTTTAAAACACGATATTTTTAAATTAAAATATGTTATATATACAGATATTTATGAATCAGTTATGATCAGAACTTATTTTTTGGATAAACCGATCCTTCAATTAAAAATCCGAGAATGGATCACAGATAAGAGACGTTGAGAGGAGACGACACGGAGACGTCATCCAAAGAACACTGCGAGATCACATCACGATAATCTCAACCGTTCTACCGAAATCACAGCCGACAATTATACAACTCGACACACCAGCGAAAATTCTCCGACTTCCAAGACCTGCCATTTTAATTCCACCGTCTGATAGAATCATCTACATGTCTTTATATATGTGGTAATTTAATAAAACAAAACTTTTTTTACTACAAAATACTAATTTATCTCTGATCTACCATAGAACTTTACGTAGAATAACAACGTGGCAAATTGAAGATGACATAATGCCACCTAACAAGCGCGCGTCTGCCACCGCCGAGAAAACACTTCTGGAGTTTCACTCAATTAATATGAAATATGCTAAAGCGAACGAACTACACCCATTCACGTAATGCCATAAAAGCACACTAAAGTTGCCCGGGAATAGTTACAGTTGTTCGACGTTTACAGCGACGAAACAATTCCAACTTGCGACAATCCAATTAAACATCGCCATCGCCTCGACATTAATAAATAAACATTTAAAAATAAATATTTGCACGATACATCGTTGAATTCTGCGATTTATCGTCGCACGTGACCCGGCGCAATTTTAATCGCGTTAACACGGTGCACAGTAATTAAACCGACGACACACGTTGTGTACGCGTCGTCGTTACGGCTACAGGGCGGTCCAAAATTGCACGGGGAAAATTTGAATAATTCACGCGCGGCGGGTGGGCCGCGATCGGACTTAATGAAATCTTCGCAGCGGGGATTTGAGCCGATTTTTCGTGGAAATGCGAATTTTCCGCGCCATATTGATGTTGTCTTATTTGCCGCGGAGCAAGCATAATTCTGTGTTGGCACACAAAGCTAACTCAATACAAATAAAAGTTGAGAAAAGTCAAATAAGGCAGGCGGAATCGTAAAACGGAAAGCTATCGTTATATTTAAATTGAATTTTTGTTAATATCGCTGTTTTATACGTTATGTACTTATTAGCTATGCAAAAATATATACATAGTATTATTAACCCTTTAGACTCGCATTTTATAAAATGAAACGTCGATTTTATGCGTTGTTTTTTGTAATGTTTTAGATAAGAAATAAAATAAACACATATTTTTTAAATTGCATTAATTAACCCGATAAGGGTATTTTTATTGGGATAAAATTGGGTTTTCAGTGACAAAATTTTGTGCCTCAGTCTCAACAGCGTCCTTCGGTTGAGCAAGTGATTTACGAATGGGTGACGGTTTTATATGTATTTATATATTAATAATATAAATAATAATAATTATTTTTATAGTATTAATATAAAAATAATTCGATGATAATGTATTTTCTATTAATAACGATGGGAAGGATTTTGTGTTGAATATGCTTATTCTAGAGATGGTGGTGGGGAAAGTGACGTTGAAATTAGACCTGTCGGGCGATAGACGAATCTCAGTGGGCAATGCTGACTCCGGGGGAATTTGTTGGGCGATGGAGGAGCCATGAAGGTTGACGGAGAAGTGTCAAAAATCATAATCAATCAAAAAGCAATCTTAGTGATCACAATACGTTATAAGAGCATTTAACTACATCAAAAGTCAAACACTTAATGATTTATTGTTTGTACAGCTTTACCTTGACAACGAAGAAGACTACAATCGTCACATTATACATAGAAATAAGCTGATTGCCGAAAGGTTCAATCAATTATTATAAAACAAAAACGATTTTTACGAGAGAATTAAAAAGTTTAAATACATAAAGGGTTTAATAAAAAAAAAATAGCTGCAAGGAGATGAGCTCAATTTGATAAAAATAAAGGCTGATATTTCTGCGTTTGACAACGCAATTTAAGACGCGAAGAATTTTACCAATATCCGAATTTTTCCTTATATTTTTTATTTATTGTCAGCATTCAGCGTTAAAAATCAATTTGAAGATATACTCATAATGAAGATTCCCGATTGGGTTTTGGACCCATTCTCATGTATGTAATGTACATAAGAATGGGTACAAAACTATTGATTGAAATAAAGATTTAAAATTTAAATTCGAAAACAGGTATCAAAAGTTCCGGTTACAAAAAAGATAAACACATAACTTATGTGCTGTGGCTCAAGATTTTTGATTCCATTTCCGTCATCTTATTTAGTAGAACGTGGTTTTGACGCTGTCTTTTAACTAAAAAGAAGAATCGATTATAAATATTCATATGACCGGATTAGTGTTCTCAATTGAATATTCGGTTATTCGAATTATTCGCTCGATTTTCAACTATACGAATATTCGTTTTTACTATCTTGAATGAAATTTGAAAAAATTTAAGAACGAAACAATTTGTATACTTGAGCAACGCGGTCGTTTTTTCTCTCAATATACTCAAGTGACTAGTGCCGCTCTAAAAGCTATGATCCTTTACGCGCATTTATTTTGTTTCGAAAAAATTGTATCCATTTGCTAGATCGACAAGCAGTCGCAAATCGTATACTAAGAAAGCAATAAAAGCGACATTCTTTATATTTGCCAAAAGTCACTCCTATACCAGCTGTGAATTTTATCATCAAATCATTTAAAATGGCTTCAGAAAATATAAATATTTTCGGCATGATATACATGCTTTTGGACTTCTAAAGGTTAACATTTATATTGTGAGTGTCATCGATTTTAAATATTTTGTTGAAAATTTAAAGTCAACCAGCGTTATACGAAAAACTACATAATTTAATTTTTTAATAAGAAATGCCCGTTTTCATTCTCAAAATTAATCTTGAGTGCAAAGGGTTAATATCGCTTTTTTATGCGTTATGTACTTATTAGCTATGCAAAAAATATATGCATGGTATATAATATTAATGATTAGATATACAAAGCTTTACTGGATTATGCTACGCTCCGCTGCTGTGTAATTGCCAGTTTATATCAACTAGTACCTGAAACAAACAAGAAAAATCTATTAATAAAACATAAAAAGGATGATACGAATTTAAAACACAGCAATATCCGAATTCGATCATTAATCGATTATTTTATGTAACATAAAGCTGACGTCGAAAGCTTAACGTCGTCGTTTTGCGGTTAGGCTCTGTCGGCTTCCAATATGAACAAAGTTTAATATGAAGTTTTAAACTTTGGCAATCATGAAAATATGCTCGGTGTGTTTTAAATTTATAGTCGACATTAGGGGCGGGATTCGGCGAAACGCGCCTTTATTAAATTGTGAACAATCTATTATATTATTCTTTACGATTCAATTGAGAGCGGAGACTAGAGCCAAAATTAAGACGCCATTAAATACCGAAATACATCGAGAGGCAAACATAGGGCAGAGGAGAATCTCTTAAGTGCGCCTAGGTGCCTCGATGAAAACTCCTGAATAATTAAGTTCAAATGTAGCCTTAATCCGCGGGGGCGATAAGAGACGCTGACAAGCCAACTTCGAAGCTTTAAGGGCCACGCCGATTACGAAACGATCGATAGCAATAAATGATAATGAAAAATAATGGCACTTATACGCTTTTATTACCTCGTAAAATTTGACCTGTCACAATTTTCCCGAGGATATAACATTGCACTATATATGCACGGCGGGTGGTATGTCGGTATGATGAGCAAGTGGCTCGTGTTTATGGCTGCTAGCTAGGATAAGGACTCTGTCTTAAGAGGCTGCCGTGGAGTGCGGACCTAAAAATGGAAAGCCTCGAGAGTTGATGATGCTTACGTTATACAACACGCAAACACAAAACAATGTTTCGAAAGGGACTCGTTGTTCCGGTATCTGGATTAGACGTTTTCATACTAGGATCCGGTGGTGCAGTTCCGTTTAATTCGCAATGTGCTAAATTTGCATACGTTATTACATTTACGCTCGCATTGTTTTCATAGTGCGACCGTGGCTCAGGTGCACAATACGAGACCGCCATAAGATTAATGACGTACAATTTCATAATAAAGTTATGGTTACAATCGGTTAACCTTATTATATAACGTAGATATAATATATTTTGTTACCAATGTACATATGTTTCCATCTAGTATATACATTTTTTAAAGGATCATGGTCTTATTTTATTTTATAATTTAAATACTATATATTAACAATGTTGATAAGATGTTGATATTTTACATTTAACTGATGTTAATAGCTTATTAAAGTTATGGAAGAGTTTTTAACAAAATATATACAAGTTCAAAAAGGTTCTTATCAAAGAACTTTATATCAAAAAGTGACAATAAATGAGATTTTTTAAATAAAAATAAAAATTCCACAATTATTTTAAAAATAACTATATTGAAATCGACTAGTGTCATTAAGAATATAAGCATAAATTTTAGTCCAAATTAAGTACTATGACAGTGCTCTCGATTATCCATGCTTGGAATAAATTTATTTCTTCCTAATTAAAAAAATAAATATTTCAAAAAATATTAAAATTTAGAAAGTAAAGGCAGTTATGCCTCCACTACACTCTCTGGAAGTTGTCCGAACCGAAGTTACAACTGAAGTCGGCCGAGACCTACGTCTTCGAGTAAGCTACCACACTGCCATAAATATCATATGCCATCCGGACGGCGGCCGTGAATGACGTCCAGATGGCGGCTTCTGTCACGTACAGCTGGCATATTTGCGCGCGGTCGAAAAATGTACCAAATAATCGCTATTTTTAAATTGTCATTTTATTAAGTACCAATACAATATTAGTGAAAACTTTTCGGTCGTAAATATTCAATTTACGCAAAATCTTTGTCGGCTTTTGCAAAATGCCATAAGGCATAAAAATTATACTTCAGAATACGAACACCACATCTGTGACTATCCTAGAATTTGCCGACATCGATTCAAAATAAGAATTCGTTATGATGTGACATTTATATAAACCGATCTAGGAAAATACATAAGAATATTCGAAACGATTTTTTTTAACAAAATCAAGTGCCACTAATTATTTTTTAATTATTTAATTCTATATGAAAAAAAATATAATATCGATATCTGTTAGAAGAATATACTATCAAAAATATAATTAATCACTTTTGCTGCACTAAAATATTCAAAGATGTCAGTAAGAGTCTGTTAAAGTCTCCGATAAGCATGTGGTATTATAACTTGACTTCGGTCCGTTTGCCGACAATGCTCGGAAGCGCTCGAAGCTGGCCAAGTCGACTAAATTATCGCCACTTTACCTCCCGTTCTCGGTAACCTCGGACAACTTCCGAGAGATTTTAGAGCGGAAAGAAACGAACAAAACCGAAGAAACCCCGAAGTAACCCACTATATTCTCCTTCCTCGGCAAGCCTTGGCCAACTTCCAGAGAGTGTAGTGCAGGCATAACACTTATACGATCGTGGACAAGAAGTCTTACTAACGTAGAAATAGATGTATTGTATTCTAAAGAAACTGAGGCAACTGATATATCTAAAATATGCAGGTTTTCAGTGCTTGAATGATGCGGTTATCGTTTCTATCGTCACTGGGGTGATAGTGAAAATACAAATAAATAAGATACTAACAATTACATAATCAAAAGAAAGCACTGATTTATGGCAAAACTTTACAGAACTACACCAACCAAAGGGGTTTAGATTATACCAATATAATAGCTCTTAAAAAAATCGTACTTATATTTGAAATTAATTGAGAGGTTCTCAACATCAAACGAGAATTACAGAGTTTTTTTATTCAAATGCATAATTTAAAACCAAATAAAAATTTATAGTTCAGATTATATATGTTTTTCAATAATTCGTGAACTTCCTCCCCAGCAATAAGCCCGGATAATCGAGAATATACTGTAGTTCAGAATCAGATACTGAAATAATAAATAAAGATAATACTGATACGATTGCATGATTAAACAAACAATTAATAAATAACCAGAATATTACTTCAATAAAAAAAATATTTAATATAGTCAACGAAATGAATTTTACATTTCGGTACCAACCGGAGAACGGACTCAAAATCTAAATCTTTTAAATATGTACATACATCTTCGTTCACAATTGAGCCAACATAGAAGAAAAGCGAGCATGTATTCTCAACGGCAAGAATATTCACTACGAAAATTATAAATATTCGTCCCTTAATGAAGTGCTTTATTTTTATTTTTGCTTAGCAAAAATAAAATACGTATTCTTATAACATAATTTCACAATTTCTGTTTTGTACATATGTTACAAAGTGTGAATTTTGATAAGGCAATGTATGATACAGTACACACAAAATAACTGTTCGGTGTTTGTTAAAGTATTCAAAATTCAATAATTTATATAGTTAATAAGTATTTTGAACTATTTATGTAAGGTAAATCTTATTGCCAATTTATAAAATAATTCTTTTTAGTATCAATATGTTGTTAATGAATTGAACAAAATGTGACAAGATCAATATATTTTTTCGATGCACGTGCAAAAAATACCTGTATTTGCACTAATCATCAAATTGGTATATGACGCTTAAAGGTATTTTCCGGCGCAAATAATGCTTTTATTGTGAAAACAAAGTAGTGCGCAATTTTGGGGTAGCTAACTGTTTCGCAAAGACACAAAACCTAAGCATTACAAAGTTTAACCTGAACACTCACTTAACAGTATTTTAAAATAAAAACAGGATTGAAGAAAAAAAGATTTTGCAAAACCATTTGTAGATTTTTTGGGATCAGCACTGTGATTTCACACTAGCGTTTCCAAATATTGTTTTCAACTATTCGATTAACTTGCGATTGATTTAATACTGTAAGCACTAGTTAAAATTGCTTTATCGTCAGTGTACATATATAAACGCTTTTTTTTTGGGATACCGTTTGTATACAAGATAAAGAGGAACGGCCCTAGCAAAGTTCCTTGAGGAACTCCTACTGGAATTTTACGCTTATTTTCCCCTGAGAGATATAATTTGTACTTGACCTAATGAAAGTTCAAAATCCATAAGTTTCAGAACTTTCATTACATCAGGTTTGGGTTTGAACAGAAAATGGACGTTTTGCAACTTTAACGGCAAAGATATATTTTCAATAAAATGAATATAATTTTACTAACTAACGCAGTTAAAATGTATTTAAAAAATATTTATAATTCCACCGGTCAATATTAGTGAAAATGTATTTATTTACTGCGCGAATCGTAAAAATAACACCTTATTTTCTATTTAAAATAATAAATAAATTTATACAAATTATATGCCTTACGATAAAATTTTTAACGATCATTTGTAGGCTATAATTTGACGCGGCGGTAAACTGCTAGCAATTAATAGCTGGCGGTAAATTGCTGGAGGAATACGGAAGCTAAATTTCACCCTAAAAAATAGTATCAAGTGGTCGCGCGCATACATTTTGCTTAACGGTACTTAGCTATTGTCTCATTATTATTAAATACTAAAAAATAATATTATATTTCAGGTGGCAGCGGATCTAATGTGATTCCATACATTTTTTTAAATAGTCATCATAGAATATCCATTTCAATATGTCGTTAAATTTCCTTTCCACGACATTACACTTATAAATGATTTATATTGAGGAAATCTAAAAATGTACATACATCTTCGCCTAATGTCGATTTCTATGTTTATTTTTAGCACACATTTCTGTTGATGTTTTCCCTTTTTTTCAGTCACTACCTATCTTGCTTTATGTATCCTCGAAATTGAAAAGCGACAGCGGGCCGCGCGGAATATTGACAGAGGGATAATTCACGGCGAGGGAGCGCTTCGCACCTCGGTCATGTATTATTAAAGCGGTTCATACGTTTCCTCCGTCATATTTATACGCGCGGCGTCTGATAGGGTAGGAGAAGCGGGCGCGGCATTTGCATGGGCTCTGAATAAATCTAGAGTGTCGCAAATAAATCTACGGTGACCCGCCCAGACGGCGGAGAGGAGGACCCGGCCGTAAATCGCTACGTCTATAGTAATCTAATGGTGCCATCGGAAACGGCAGTATTCTGGAGGAGGACGCACCCGGAGCCTTCTTATTGTACGCGGGAGAAATTCCCCAAATGTGGCCACTCGAACGCCGGAGAAAGGACTCGGGTGTGTATTATATATAAACTAATTTGCCTCAAGAGGTCTTGGAATTTAGATTATAAACTGAAAATGTTTATCTTTAAGGCTCTTCCTGCGTTTCGGTCGCTGCGTTTTTCACTCGACTGAGTCCGGATTCTACATTCAGGTAAGATTTTCAATTATTACGTTAAAATATTAATTTTCAGTAACTTTACATCGTGAAAATTAAAAAAAATGCGTTGAACGTACAATATAAATAATGTCGAAACGTGAAGAAAAATGTTCACAGAAACGAAGATTGCTGGTACAGAAAAAATATTTAGGTCACATTATGTACTGTAGCTGGAAAGGAAAAAGTTGTAATGAGTGTTACGGTCACTGTGTCGAGGAACTGTTTTAATTTATAGGGTACGAGTAAATGGCAAGCGAGAGCACACGTGATCGATACTTGTTTCCAAACACAGATACGAAATGAGAAAAATACGAAGACTTTCAACTCATTCTATACGGAAAACTATGCAAGAAGAATGCTTAGAACTTTTATTTTTTTTATTACAAATCTGACCAATTTGTCTTGATAGCTTCCCCCAATCCGTCAATAGCATACTTCACATTTCATACACATATGCAGTGCTTTTTGTCACAGGAACGGAGTTCCAGCACTTTTTGTATATTATAAAAAAAAATTACGACAGAACACATGAGAATAACGACCTGTTGATATGTTTGAATCTAATCTTAAGAAGTAAGGCCAACTTTTATACAAATGTCTGACAGGACTGCTGAAAATATGATCAAAAAAATGATTTTTGCTTAAAAAAAGAATGGTTCTGTGTTTACAAAATAATAATTCGCTAGTGTTTCTTCTCGAGAATTTTATTTGAATGAAAAAAAGCATTTTTTATTATATAAATTTAATTTGTTTGAATATTTTTCAAATGTTAACAACCTGTGCCTGTGCCTGTGCCTGGTGCGAAGGTGCCTGTGCCATATGTTTGAAAATGTGCATACTTTCTCGGAAGATTGAAAGTATTTGAATGATCAACAATATTTTAGCAATTTTCTATTACTCTAACCGGCTGGCGGCATTATCTTTGCTTTGGTGATCTAAGAACCGGCTCCAAAAAGAAGAAATTACTCGTGGGAATCGGCAGAATACAAAATGATTTAGGGATATTTTTATTTTAGATAATTCAAAAAGGATTTTCTCACATTATTTTTGTAAAGTAGCAACAGCTGTTGACAATTGTCTCGCGATTATTATTGACAGCTGAAGGGACTGTTAAAACAATTGAAAGATATAAATTCTAAGCTAAGCTCGAAATTTCAACAGGCAATTAAAGAAAAAATATATAATCAAAGAAACCAGATATTGATGTCTTTAATTAAATATTTGCAAAATACAGAATCTTTCACCAGACAGTTTCAAAATGAAATCAATCATTTTGAAACTGAAATTGATTTACAAAAACTGAGAGGAGTTACAATGGGTCGTATTTTTTATTCTACAAATACGTGTATTAATAAAAAAAGTCACCGAGCTAGTAGCATCTTTGAATTTCACATTCCAGAAAATAACCACTAGACTCTGATTCGAATATTCGATTATTCAAATACCGAATATGTTTGCCGCTTTTTCATTTTCGTTATTTTCATATACATAACATAATAAAAATATTTTTTTAATATAATAAATAATAAATATTGTACTTGAAAGACAGATCAACAACGCAGATACTCTTTAACTTTTTCCCGATGAACCGCTGCAGTCTCTACAGCTATTTTTTGCGAAAATTATTTTTTAAAAAAGGATGTATATTTTATACGAAATTGAAAGAGTCAATCAAAAAAAATGTTTGATAGTAGTTTTTAATTATTCGAATACTGAATAAAAAATAGATGTAGTATTTGAATATCGAATATATTAATATATTTATCCAATTACTGAAAAAATTAGTTAGTTGCCTGTAAAATATTATTTATTAAAAAAATATGTCTTAATAATAATCATTTTAATTATTCATTAATTACTTAGTTAAATTTAATTAAACACAATACTGTGCGAATGCTTAATTTATTATAAGATAATTTTTGATCAGTGATGATATTTCAGCTTTTTCAAATCAATGGAATTAGGATCAACCGCGATTGAATTAATTCAGCAAAATTGATGGAACATTTTAAATACATCTATCGAATTTATTGTATATACAATAGCTAATAATGTTTGGAACGAATTTGATATACATATAGATTGAATCCGTATCGGCGATTTGCATATAAATTAAATATCTAGAAATAAATTAACTGCGATCGAATTATTGAACTGATAGAAATTGCTTGAAACAACAAATACAAAAACGTAACACGAATTTCACAAAAGCGTTAAACTATAGTAAAGGATATTTTATTTCGTCCAAAGAACGAATTCTTCGAATTTCGGTCATAGTAGATACTACGATGAATATTTTATTTACAAGGCATAAAAGTATATTTTTGTTGAGAAAAAGCGTTTCAATGTCTCGCATTTCGAAACAAAATAATGGATTTTGGAACGGCACTAATCACTCGGGTATATTGAGAGAAAAACGACTACCTATGTTACTCAAGTATACAAATTGTTTAATTCTAAGATTTTTTCAAATTTCATTCAAAATAGTGTAACGAATATTTCATGAATCGATAAATTATTTGAATATTTATATAGTTGAAAATCGAAAATCAAAAACATAACCTGAAGATGTTAATACTCAACTGACATTTGGAGAAGTGAAAATTATAAAATTATCAATCAGACTGCAACTAAATGAATGAGATAGATTCTGTAAATACATCCAAAAAAATGTTGCATTTGATGCGGACTCTGAATACCATTCCCATTTCTTAAAGTAAACGTGAACGCTGGTTTTCGTATAATAATCTAATTGCCACCCATACAATTTCTTTATCAAATTTGTTGGACCACCTCACACTTTTCCATCTTTCATAGTACTTTGATCTGTGGTTTCACAGAGGACGACATTCGGCCATAGTTACTAACAGAATGGAAAGGATTCCAGAATATTCAAAGGACGAGAAACGGACAAAACATTGGAATATATTATGAACATTTGCCTTAAATACAATTAAATTGACGAATTCGGCACATTTTTTCTTACCAGTTTTTTTAACAGTACTCAATTTTGTCTGAATTTTCTTCAACAAATAGCGAGCACTTTGCTTCATTTGGATTTTATCAGAATGTCTCTATTGCGTCGGAAGCTAAAGATGATCGTCATAGACAGAATAAAAATAAGCATCAGCGATAGCCTTATTTGTTTTCGAAATGCATCACTATCGGTGCGGATTGTGTGTACTCCTTAGAGTCGACGAAGCTCCAAAACTTTCCAGGATCACTGATAAGAGAATTTTGATATTCTCTACGAAAAACAGTTGGCTAAACAATCGGACTGTATATTTTTACCGAATTCGATTTCTCTCTAAAGAAATTTAAATTGGCAGTTGTTTTTTACTTCTTCTGGAGAAAGATGAGCAAAATAATATGATAATATAATTAAAATTAACACAAGAGCGCTCAAAAACTTACTTTTTATGTTTACAATTTATTAGCGAAGTGTCAAAAGTGAACGCATTCGTTATCTAGGTGCTCTGCGTGATATACAGCATTGTTTACTTCGCGCAAACGTTATATCATCGAATTAATTAATTTATTTATAAGAGCAATAAATAATATGAAATTATAATATCAAATAGCAGAGGTTAACTTTTTCAACAGACGGAACGCAATTTTTCGCAAAAGTGGCATAATGTATTAGACGAGGATTACAAAATTGGGAAAACGGTAGGGAAGCGCTCCAGAGTAATGGTCGACCGGGGAATCGTCGTACATCATACGTGGTAAGCACTTGCAGTGTGCCCGAGCGGCGAGTGAACGTTCACGTGTACGTGGTTGTACGTAGTCAAACCGGTCGCAAGAGGAACGGTCCAGTTAACGTGATCTCTAACAGCTAGTGAGAGAGGCGGCGAGACGACGGATAGGGAGGCGGTCTCCGGGGAGGACCGTTAAGATTTCTGGGTTAAACGTATGGAAACAATTTATAACCGTGACGTTAAAAGCGAATGCACTTTGTCGTCGTTCAGAGACGACGGGGAAGAAAAGCCTGGGTGTAATTTTTAAATGAAGTTGGATGGATCGCTTCAGTGTATTGGAAAACGGTGCTTAAACATATAGTGTAAATTTTCCTTATATGTATATTAAATCAAGAGTAGTAGTTTTGATTAGGTTTGATAAGTATACATTATATTAATAATACTGTGGAGGGTTCAAGCAGCTGCAGCGTTAACTCTGAAGTCATTCAAACGACCATTTTAAATTATGAAAAGTAAATAACCACATCGCCATACAAAAGGCATATCAATATAGATCACGCGATGCTAAGCAATTGCGTAATAATTAAAAGACTTCGTGGACCAACCTGAGCTAACGCATTCGTCAAACTTAAAATGGCATCAATATGTAGCATTTTGGAGATATCTTAGCTACATCTCCAGCAACATTATTTCCTAGTCCGATTATAACCCGTTGGAAATCGTGGTTTAAATCTGTCAAATATTTGGATATCTATTTTGTACTTATATATTTTAAAAATCTAAAATGTAAGCAAATGAAAAATAATATAATAGAATTGTTTGATAATTCAATGTAAATGTGCAAGTGAAACATATGATAAATTTATTAATTTACTTGATAAGTTAAAAGAGTTATGCAGGGACGTATTTTAGTGGAGACAGGGCCAGAAAAATGGATGTCATTTAATTATATACTATGAATCTTAATGAAATCGAAATAATAAAAAAAGCAAGAAAAATCTAAAATGTCGTCCCTGAATCTAAGCCAGAAATTGTTGGGTTCTTCCACAAGTAAATCTAAAAAAACAGTCTCGAATTGATCCCGAAAATATTTTTTAAAATATATCATTTCAGTGAAATCATATCAGAATACATTTTCACATTTTTATCAGTGAAAATATAAATTATCTAGTAGGTGCTAGTAAAATTATATGATTTAAATTTTTCCTTATGTAGTAATACATACATTTACATATTAACATTATTTATTTAAATGCGATGTATACATCTTACAGTAAATGTATATATTTCAGTGAAGTTATATTTTCACTAGTAAAGATCAAATACATTTTAGATATAATTATATAGATATACTATATTTCTACTAGTGAAAATATAATATAAACTGATGCGATAGTGAAATTATATGCTGCTTTAAAATGTCTTTGAAATTTGAGTTGCGAAACGTCCATTTTTTGTTAAAACCCAAACTTAACCTACTGAAAGTTCTAAAACTAATTTTACTTTAAGAATTTTCATTAGACTTTATTTTAGTTTTAGAAAATATTTCTCTCAGGGGTAAATAAGACGAAGAAGAAAAACAGACACATTGTATCTCGCATATTGCTCCATAGTTTGTCTGCATTTCGATATTACACTATGTTTAAAAATATTATAGCTATCCTTACTGATATTAATACGTATTTCTGATATGAGAGTATTGGTCCAAGTGTATTCAAACCGAATTTTGGTCAATAAGAGAGCGCAAAAACAATTATCACTTCTCAGAAGTCAAAAATTCACGTCAAAAGCAATAAAAGTGTGTCGGCGACGTCGCAGTGGGAACGCTCTGTAAAGAGCGTTCGAAATACTTAAATTCCAGAACAATCGGAACAACTTGATATTGATTTGGTTAAATCATCATATTGATGAATTCGTTAGTAAAGATTCTTAGATACCGTATAATAAATATAATTTTGAAATATCATATGAAAATACTTTCTGTATTACAAGGGAACGATTTATTAAAATATTTATAAATTACATATGTTTATTTGATAATTCATATTTGACATAATAATAGTCATAATATAGCTAGTTTTTTTTACATTTTTACGATAAATCGATTATTTACTTATTGTTGCCTAATAATTCCGACGATATCATTTATTATAAATAGTTTGATAAAATTGTGCTGTTTGCCGGTGACTTTATCTCGATTCGATCCTAATGGCTGGGCTCGGTTTCGGGTCAAGTAGCGTTACGGTCGTCGCGTGCGGCTGTAAACAACTCGAGCTGAAAAAGTCGATTTTTTCACTATTCTCTCCCTTGCATTGTGTGTGAGTTTAGTGTAAATTGTTTCTTTGGCCGGCGGTGATGTATGGCGGCGGGTCGCCGGGGGTTCGGATTTCAATTCGAGATAAGAATTCGCAACGGGATACTTTGCCGTACGTAAACCCCCTTAAACGGGAACGCAGCGGCGGAAAATACAAAAAATCAAAAACGTATTTACACAAATTCTATGCCACTTATAACAGCGACGAGCGACTCAGTTTTGTATAGCCCCAATCTTTTGGTATCGTTAAAATGAAAAAAAAATGTTGCTCATCCCTTCCTATCGCGATTTTCACCATCTGATAATGCGTTTCCGGCCCCCGTAGTTTCGCCCCCGCGCATTGTTTCGCCCATTGTTCTCGTGTTTTTGCGTATCATCATCACCTACGGGTAATTTCGCTCGTTCCTCTTTTGGCGTTATACTGCCACTACTCTCTCCCGCCACGGTCCGGCGATGCCTCCCCGAAATAAGTATCTTTTTCCCCGACACTATCATCCTCGTCTCTGGCATTCTAAAGCGCGCCCGATCTGCATAAATTCCCCCAAAGGGCGCCGACACTGTTTTCTTCCCCTTTAAAAGCGATTTTGGCGAAATATTTTCGCGCTGCTGCTATATTGGCCGTAATAATTTCCATCCCGAACCACCACCACGAACGTGACCCATATATGGAAGTTTTGTAGCGGAAAACAATCGAGACGGGGCGAAAAGAAAACTTTAGTCATGAAAAACATTTCTGGTGTGCTTTTGAATACGGCGATATTCAGTTACTCGCATAACCATTATTGAAAAACCGCTTTAGAAGTTTTAAGATACGCCATTGCAATATTTATTTTATTGGAAGCATTCATTTTATTTAATTTAATATTTTCTCATATATAAATACATATCACTAATACTTTTCTATTGTAATAAGTGCATAATTACCATTCTTTAATAAATTATTATAATAGTATTAATATATTAAACCTTGACAAAAGATTCAGATAATAAAAATACAGACAACATGCAATGGTTTTATTGTTTAATTTGTCTCCTTGACAAATTCCCGGAACAAATTCTCCTTAAGAGACCCGACTCTAGAAAAAATCATAGCAAGAATATACATATGTATAAAAAAAAAGAAAAAACCGACCTCAATTAATGAATCTGAACTAAGCTACAGTTGTTTGATATGTATGTACTGACGTATTTCAGGTTTAAGTTTCTTCAGCCCTTTTTATACACTCAAGAAATAAAAGGAGCGGAACATTGCCTTCAAAAGCACACACTTTCTAGGTAGTACTATCACAATAAACATTATTATTCATAGGGACAGATTATAGTTTTTTGACGCGGCTCCGTTTGTGTTAAAATTTGCAAATTATTGTTGACTTTATTGCTTTTAGAACATTTAAAATATATTAACCACGAGAGGAAATATTCAACGAGTGTAAATTAGTTGCTTAAAATTTACGTGTTCGATCTGAAAATCCAGATCGAATACAAGTCAGAAGACATACAAACAAAATAATAAAAAACGCCTGGTAACGGATTGCATCAGATCTTAATTTATTAGAATAGAAAAGTTAAACTTGATTTGATATTATTTTTTAAAATACATATTGAACTCCCCTGAATTGATCGGCATGGTTAATATAAAAATTTACTTTATAGAAGTACTTACTAGACATACGCGTCAATTTTTTTTATTTTATATTGATAGTAATAATTCTATTTATTGTGTAAATTTCACATTCACAAAATTACATCGGCTTGGAAATCAATACGGTCAATTATTTTAACCGTTTTTAAATTTTGATTATTGTAAATGTTCAAAGCTTTTATTAAAATGGACTGTGAAAAAAATAGAAAGCGCCTTAAACCTATGTTATAAGTGGCATTGTGTATCACAGACAGGATTAGTTAAATGCATGACAACTTTCTGCAAGTGCTATTGTATCCCTGGCGGAATAAACGTATATAATCTAATACATAGCGCTTCCGTTCGGAACTCGCTTCCGCAACACATCATCGCGAGAGTTTATTGAATCGGAAACGACTGAATCCTTCAGATGCAGATAATACTGCATATATATAAAAATCATTATACGAACAGTACGCGGACTAGCTCTGAATTGCTACACAAGTAGTTGACATTAAAATTGAATGATTCTCTTGATCAAAAGTATTGTCGATTTTATCACCGTTTTCGTAAATGTCTAAAGATTAGTGACAGTAAAACGTGCAGGTTTAAATCCGTGTTGTTGATCAACGAGATTGAAAATATATCTATGTAGAGTAATTTAGTCTGTGGTTGTAAATGTATATTTACAAACATCATAAAATATTAATCTACCTTAAAATTGTGGCATTTACAAGTAAAAGGCAAATCAACGCACGCGTAAATAACAATCAAAATTCCAATCGCGCCAGTCTTTAATTAAGTGAGGTACCCTACGAATTTTCACGGTTCGCGACGCAATTCACACGTTTGAAGGTATCATCTGCAGATCGCTGTTTCACCCTTAAAAGATATAACACTGTTTTATTTTTTTTCGCCCATCGTTTAAGAATTGCGCCGAAATTAGAGGCGCGCGCTACAAAGGGTCTCCGGTGAAAAATCTCTCTCGTCAAGAGAAAGAGAAAAAATAAAATAAAAGCGCGCGCCGAACAGTTCGATAGATACGTTTTGCGCGCGCAATTGAACAATGCGAGATAAATGGCCCGCCCGGAAAAACACAATGGAAAATTTGGCGCAAAATCGGATCCAATTAATAATTGACGACTTCTTCGCAACGACGCGACGGGAGCCTTAAGAAAAAGTCGAACCAACGGAGGCAGAAATAAAAAAATCATCGGCCGCAACCGAACGAGAGCAGTTAAGCTTATTAACATCTGAAAGGTTCTCCTTGACGGGATTTAAATTGACGTTTCGACAGAAGCGTTGTCAAAGGTTGTCCGAGGTGCCGAAGTGGGTATTAAACCGCATACACATATAAGTGAAAAGCAAAAATATTATTCGAAATTTTCTGTGCCTATAACTATATTAGAAAAAAAAATCATTATTAATATGTAACTAGCTGTATTCGATCGAGTACTTTGAAGTGTAGTATATCAGTGTTTTTCAATCACTGGACTGCAAAAATGTGCAGATAAGAGTTAAGTGTTCCTATTGAGTTTATGTTCTAGAAATTGTAGGGGGCCGATTTTTTGTCCACAAACAAACTTTGATTGACTACAAACAAACTTGTTTATAGATAATTTAAATAAATATATAATTTTCTTGAAAATATTGACATTCACTGCTTAACGTATGTTATAATACATACATGATTTAAAAGCTAATAAGCAATTTTTTTAGATTTTCAATTTAGGAAAAATATAACTCTTTTTGCCTTTTTATTTTATATGCACGTACAATATTCTATTCAATTATCATATTTTAAAAAGGACACAACATGACATAACGTCAGATAGATTATATTTTTCAGTTTCAAGTCAGTCCTTTATATCATCCAACTATATATTTAAACCATCAAAAGTTCAGAAAAGACGGATAAACACTAGAATCCACTCATTCAATTTACGTAGCAAAAAACCTTCGTCAAATCGGGAAACCAAACTGGAACTGACAGTCAGTTATAATGGGCAATAAAAAATGCATAACTTTTCGGTATACCAAATATTATATATGAGCATTTGATTGATATGGATATTCAGGGATTATGTACGTATACTTATACTTTCGTGCGTTTCTTGCAAAACAAAACAAAATAAAATATTTATATCTCGTCTTAATTTCGTGATTAATTAATTAATAATGAGAGCGCGTTATTACATAATTTTGGTTCACGTTATAATTTTAAACCAGAAAAATAAGTACAATCGACCGACAGGTTAATTACACAAATTTTGATTGTGTTGATAGAATTATCGCCTCGTCCCATCCCTCGGCGCCATTAAGTTGCTACTGTTTTTTGAATACGAATAAGGAGAAAGAAAAGGTAAAAGCATAATCCCAGAAGGGAGATTATACCACAATCGCCCGCTTTCTGTGACCAAGATAAAAAACACATAAAATAAGAAGAAAGAATCTTGATGAGACAATCGCCGGTTTTGGTTGAGCAGAAGTAAACATTTTTAAAAAGACACTATTCTAGAGAGAGATAAGCGAAAGCTCGACCGTTGATTAATGTTTAATAAGTTGATTTGGACAAAAGCGTTGCGTGTGTCTGACAACTAATCGCGAATTAGATTTCGGTAGCAAGAAAATTCAGTCAGGCTAATTGTAATTAGTGAACTCTCGAACTCTGTAGTTGGCTTTTAACATAAAAAGATGTACTAAAACATTAATCTTCGGATAGGGCAAAGGCGCGCGTATGGTAAGCGAAGGGATAGATGAAAGGCGGTACACCTGGACGATGAATATTAATGCGTAGGTGGCAAAGGTAGTGAATGGGTTCACTGTGCCGGGATTTTATCATAGGGTTAAGTGCAGCTGGAAGTTTAAATATATTATTTTCCATATTCAAATCTGAGCAGTGGTTGAAAGGATATCAAGAAATAAGATACAATTATATGACAGGCGGGCAGGAAGGGAAGCAAAAATGGCGGGCGCCTCTTCAAAAATGTAATGAAAACACGAGATGAAATTATTTTTCAAGGCGGAAGAGTATTTATATTCAATTTCAGACCTAACCCGGGGACGCGGCGAGGGGTTTACCGGATTCGCCTCTGCACTCAAGCGCAAGATCGATACAATCCTAATATTTACGAGGGGAAATACATTAATTTCCTACGTCGCAGAAAAATAACACAGAATGCTATAAAAATTTCAGTTAAAAATATTACGTTTCATCAACGTAACTGAACGTAAAATTAATGAAAAATATTACATTACAACTCAATAATAAGACATTTTTTCCCGTTATTATGCATGGTTAACTTTTGTTTAATCGTAGTTTATTGTATCGAATGACTTGAAGGTTTAATTCAGAATATTAATAATTGTTTCTACTTTAAATATATATTTTCTAGAGATATTTACTGTTATCTCAAACTTTTTCTGTTAAAAATTTAATTTGTACTTATATTTTATTAGAAATAAATTAACCGCATCGAATTATTGGAACGATTGAAATAAAATCTCTGCACTTTAAATGGCAAATACAGAAACGTAACTCGAACTTCACAAAAAATTATGACGCACACCTGTTTTCGAGATAAGCGTTAAACGATAATAAAGTGTGGGCTTCTTCTATATTTTGTTTTGGTCAACGAAAGAATTCTGCGAATTTCGGTCATAGTTGACACGGCAAATAAACAAATTCAAATTTTAACATATGTTGATTGTTAGCAGTAATTTAAATTAAAGTTAGCATTATTTTTTACCGAGGAATAAATGTATTAATATTCAATAATATAAATATTCCTTAGTCGCTACATTGTTTTAAAATATATTACGATTTTTTGCAGTTTGTGTAGTTAGTTTGCATCATAAATATGCAATTAATTTACGAACAGCTTATATCGAAATTACTTGAACTTTTATTTGGAAGAAAGTCGTAAAAGATAGTATACCCAAATATCAATAGATAAAAAAATACGTTTTATTAGCATTTATACGGTTTGATCGACATTAACCTCAAACTTAATACGTACTAAGTATTCAGTCAAATCTAACGTATACGTGCATTCAATCCGAAGCAATGATAATGTAATATGTAATATAAAAGGAAAAACTCACTTTTCAACCTCGGAGCCCGTCACCGGGAATTCAAAAATTGAAGATTTCATTACGAAGATTGTTTATGATTGTTTATCTAAATTAATCAATGTATTCTGCATTAAATCGGAAGCAATGATAATGTTTATATATTATAAAAAGAAAAACTCACTTTTCGGCCTCGGAGCCGGTCGCCGGGAATTCATTACGAAGATTGTTAAATGATTGTTTATCTAGTTTAATCAATGTATTCTTCTAATCCTCACACATTATGAATATATTTAATTTTCACAGTTATAACACACCTGGTTAATTTGCAATCCGATTATTTATATTCAGTCACATGACGAATAAATGAAAATTTTAATAATACATATTAATTATTTAAAAGTGTTGTTATGGTGCTGTCGGCCATCTTATTTTATATTTGAATGCTTATTTTTCATTGGTCGAAACAACAGAACGCATTACCGGCGGCTCAAAAATAAATCAAATTCAATTTTTATTTTTATTATTATAATTGAATATATTTCATTTGTTTACGTGTATTAATATGCACCGTTAATACAAAACTATACGATTTACAGAGTAGAATATTGAGCATATAATTTTTCATTTTAAGTTATGCGCGTTATTTAAATACATGTTGTAATTGTTACATAATTTTTTTTTGGGGGGGGGCTCATCTTTACAATCTATGTTCAAGTTACTTTGCGCCATTGACAGTCAATAAGCGTTCATGTGGAGAATAGAATTAGCAGCAATAGCTCTGTAGCAATTATCAATTATTCGAAGCATATTGTTTCCTCTATTACGTTATATATCAATGGTAGTGTTACTATTATATCCAAAACAATACCAGAAATGCTATGAATAATGATTTTGTGGCATATTAAATGAATACCGATAAAGCGAGAAGTGAGAGAGCGATGTCAGTCAGTATATTTCTTTATTACAAATCTGAGACTGAGTTGTTCCGACACTCCAAGATATATTTTTACAGGTGTTCATAACTATCGCCATAAACATCCTTGTAATTGGGAAGCTCGTTGAAACGCTGGATGGATCATGCAAGCAGAGCGTTTTCAAGTGCTTGAGCGTTTTCAAGGGACGCGATCGCGACCCTCTAGGACTAAAGCTCGCAACTAAAAGTAGCTGAGCATTGACAGATTGTCGACATCATACTTTTGCAAATTTAAAAAGTGCTTCGTTAAAAAAACGCTACGCTGAGAATGTAATGAATTATAACCCAAAGCTACTAGCAAAAAGGCACTAGGATAAAAAAATACTGATACAACCTCTCAACAACGAGGAGTACTTCACTTTTATGAAATTCATATTTAATTAAATTAAATATGAATTTTAATATTTTTTTTGTAAATAACCACAAAATTAAAAAAAATAGTTTTATTATAAAAAACCACACAAATACATGAAAAAAATACACGTGTAGCATTTTATTACGGTTAAATAATTTCACCCGCAATACTTATTGTGATGTCACGTGTGAAAATCAAATCTAGACATATATAGTTTCCAGAGCTTTTAGTCGAAACACACGCATATATTTTTTCGAGGCACTCAAACGACTAAAGCTTTTGCACGGTAACCGGGGGCGTGCGCCCCTTTGATGTGCTATGCTAATTTCGGACCTGTGCCCCGCAGCTAGGCCCAACCCAACGAACATTCGTTCATGTACACTCGTGAACCATTTATGCTACATAAAAAAAGGAATACAATAATTGAAAGCTCATTTCAAGTGCTTAGTATTATGTATAACACTACAAAGAGAAAAAATAATTTAATATCTAAAAAAAATATTTACATTATTTTTTAACACATACACAAAAAGATATTTAGGTTTTTTGTGCATATTATAATATATTTTGATCTGTCAGGATGTTGGCTTGTCGAGAAGTTCATTTTTCGGGGTTTTGCTGTCGGGGAGTTGGCGCTTGGGAATTTAACCCAAACCTGTTTATAAACAAGAAGTAATCTTACGATGGGGTGACGACGCGGAATGAGCGCTCCTCCGTCCCCGAGGGCTAATTTTATCGCTTTTATTTTTATCGCGTCCAGTTACATGTATATATATAATATTTATAAATCAGTATTTTAGGGACTTTTTAATGAACGTCTTCGAAGCGTGAAAGAAGCTTATGTCGTATATAAGTTTACCGTGTTTATAAATATAAATATGGTATTACTTTATAGTGAAAAAACAAAATATATACAAAAAGTGTAAAAGGGATATTTATAGAAATATATCATACACTTATTATTTTTATATACATTAGTAATACAATGACCTAGCTATATTTTATTATTCATCACAATATTCATCCGTGAAATTAAGAGAATCTGGTAAAACCTAATCTGTGAAGATCGATCGGAATTAACATTATATAATAATCACTAATTCCAATCTCACACGATAGAAATTAATAAACACAAAGGTATATATAGAATTCGAGCTCAGGTACTCCGGAAATTCGTCACTGACTATACCACTAATCTATCGTGCAGGCTTTATCGTTCTACATTTCTGAATTCATCCTTAAAATATTAAAAAAATATTAGTTCAGGTATAAAATATATATTTATTGGACTTTATATATTATAATTATATTAAAAGTATAAAACATTCAATACCAGTATTACCGGTATTGACAATATTATTATTTTAAATGATTAAAATAATATTAATGTCAATACCGGTATATCGAGACATTGCTCGTAAGTCAAGTCAAGTCACTCGTTAGTCGAGGTTTCACTGATAATTGAGAGCCACTCGTGTTAGTAATCAGCTCCACATCCTTTGATGAAAGCTTACATTTTCAGTCCCGCGTTGGGCAATCGTCCGATAATTAAAAAGGATAGTTCGAATATTTTTTGGGAATTTATGATAACTGATGGCTTTTGATTGTGGAATTTTTGGAGGTTCTGAGATGTCGATTTGACTATTCGTTTTGTTAAGCGAAGTCTTTTAATTTATATCTAAAAATAATGAAGAACTGAATCGATTTTTCGAAAAAATAAAAATAAATAACAATTACATTAATCTGAAAAACAAAACTACAGCAAATATTATATTTATTTTTAATAAAACATACGCGCCCATTATAAAATCATCACATTTTTGCAACCCACAGCGCACATACCACAACACCGGTCCAATTTGCAAATTGCCAAATTCGAACCGTAGAGTGCGCCGTTAATAATTAATTTATGTGTATAATACACTCGCGAGTGGAGTGAAAACGGCGAGTTACACGCGAGACGAGATTAAGTGGGAAATGTGCGTAATGTAATACCTGGATGCTGTGTGCGAGTAACACACCCCGAAGAGGCAAGTTAAATATTTATGAAACTGAAACCGATTTCCATAGTTGGCGCTGTTACGCTGTTGTTGTTCTAGTTATTTTATTTTATTTCTCGTCGGCCGTATTGAATTTCAAATATGGATACCAAAAAAAATAATTACGCCTCCCCGGACATATAAATTGCCACTCACGTATGTAGTACGTTTGTAGATACATGTGTCGGTCGTTGTATCTACAACGTTTTTCGGCTCCGAGATAAGTCTCCCAGGAGATTGTATCGGTTTGTTCCGTGGGTCCTTTTGCGCATTACTTATTCATCGTATGTCGGGTAGGAGTGCGTACGTTTTGTTCTTCGTCGGCGAATGTTGTTCTTAACGGCCGAATAATTGCGTGTTTTATTTTCGTTGCTACTACGGTTATTGTATTATTACGCAACGCAAATCTCATATTCGTTGAATAATTCCCAAACGGGAGAGCCGGGTCGAGCTCTTTTTTACAAGTTTTCCAAAAGTATTATTAAAGCCCTGCATAATGAATCCAAATGCCTAGTGACGCACGCAAGGCGAAAAAAGTTGGATTTTTAAACATACGCGTCGTTGCTGTCCTCGTTGATTTTGAAAAGGCTTTTGATAAAGTTTGGCATTCTTATGTTTCATACAAAATCATACTTTTCAGATCGTTATTAGCACTACACAAGTAGTATGAATACATGAGCGCTAGTGAACCACATTGAAGTGCCTCTAAAAACGATCATAGCTATATTTTTTATGGAAATATTTAATAAAAAAGATATAATATATTGCATATAGCAATTTAATTGAGCTAAAGCAAATTCTAGATATTTTTACTTATCTTTTAATTTATAAATATCATATCCAACTTATAGTTAAACTTTTAAATATTGACACAATTCCTTAAGTCAAATCCCATTGAGTATTGTAAAACTGCAATTCGGGTTTAAAAATCTCTCCGTTCATATATCACCATTAAAACGTGTCATTCCATGACTTATACTAGAGCAAGAACACCACTAAAACTTTAAAATAAAATGGATAACTATGTACTTAAGCCTTTGTAAGCTCAGTCGAGTCGCGACTGTATTGCCACAAAGCTCTCACAAAAACTCATATTTATGCTTTGAAATGATATTGCAAGACTGTTTAGGTATAGAGAGCAATCTACGGAGAAACGTTTAAAATTATTACCAATCTATAGCATTCATAAAAGGCTAAATTTAATGTTAACTTTTCAACGTCGCCAAGACTGTCACAAGCAACTTGTGCCTTTGTAATTTTTAATTGCAATGGCTGGAATCACGATGGTAATTTAGCACATAAAGGTTTAATCGCACAGAAGTAGTGATTGATTAGAATACGTTTTTACTAGTAAAAATGTAACTTCGCTGGAAAAATACACATTTACTGTACAGTTGCGAAACGTATATTTGATATTTAAACCCAAATCAAATATTACTTGATACATTGATAGATTTAAAACTAACCATAGTTTTTGAACGTTAATTAGGTTTAGTTTGAGTACAGTAAACGGACGTTTCGCAACTGTCAAATTGAGTTTAATAGATATGTTATATACTTAATATAGAAATAATTATAAAATACTTTATTAAGTAAGTATTATATTATGTATTTTATTATATAAAAAACATTTTCTAATATAAATTAAAATAGGAAGAGCCCCATATTATTCATATTATATACTGTACTATGCAAAAATATTGTTATTTAAGGTGTTAAGCATTGCGTGTTCATATCACGTCGAGGTCACTACTTTTAGTTTTCTAACAATACAGGTTTCCTAACTCTAAGGGGTGTGACTTCGCAGCTAGAAAGACGCTGTTGGAAACCGATAAGAATTTTTTAGTTAGCTTTACATAATGGGACAAACTATGATGAGCGAGGTTGTTATTCTCTGAGCGGTGGTGGAGAAACTGGCGGAGGGATGATGTCAGTGGAGGCCTTGTAGGTGAGGCAGCGAGATTTAACTGGTGTAAACAATAGATTGATTTTTGAATATCTTTATCAACCATAAGAAGGATAATAAGATGACAAAATTTTGACATTTAATAAAGGAACAATTAAAGCATAGTTGACTCGAGTAAAAATAATCACAAAACAAATGCGTCACATTTTAATAGGAAAGAAATAAAAAGACACTCACTTACAATCAGAGCTAATACGTCTACTCAATTACTAGTCGTTTGTCTAATCAATTCTTCCTTCCGTTTCTTAACAGATATTTTAGAGCAGTTGTGTCAGGATTTCACTGTAGCACTTAAGCTGAAAAATACACATTTACTGTAACATATACATAAATGATGCCCAACTGATTTTCCGTTTGATTTTTACAATTTTATAACATTCTTCCTGAATGAACTTTTCATTATCAATATGCAAAGTTTCTCTATCATCATCGAAGAGCTCTATAATGTATTCCTTCCAACGTTTCAGTTTATATTCTATATCCCGAATATTTTGCCATTTTTATCTTTTCTGTTTATTTTAAAGATTTCTCTTGCATTTGTCAGACATCGATTTTTCTTCTGCTTTCCTAATTTAATTTTTAATTAACTTTCTTTTATGTGTACGATCATGTAAGACAGCGACTTTTTCTAAATATTTTTAACCAGTTTTTACATAATTAGGCACAATATGACACACAATACGCCAATTTGATCCAATTTACGGGCGCAATAACAACAACGCCAAGACTATGCCACCTTATATAAAAAAATGACACAACAGCTAAAAAAAACCCGGGCAAATTACCTCGCCGAATTTTACTAACCTCTCTCGCCGCCATGGAAATTGATAATTTGCATACATTTTCGCGGCGGATGGAGGCCAAAAAACAAAGCCCCTAGACGTCGCGACGCTAAAAGCCTGTATCCAATAAAACGGCTACAATGCCAATAAAAAAAGGAGCACGTCCCGGCGTATAACGGCGTTGACACATCGCCCGGGAGCACTTTCATTTAAGAAAGAAGGTGAAGAATGTAAATAAAGCATGGCCGGGACACGAACGGGGAAGAAATGAGCGTAATGGGCCGCCCTTCTTAACCGGCACACGCACACGCCACTACATCATCCCACCCTCCGAGGGGTGTGAGTGGTGCGGAGGGCCGAAGAAGAAAAAAACATTTCGACGCTATTAGTCCTCCCTTAATCTCCGGCCTTTGGGTTAAGTGTTTATTCTTGCATATTTAGGGCATAAATTATTGTAATAGTTAGTGCGGAGTCTGCGAACGAGTTGCTGTCGCTCTTGCCGGAAAAATCTCAACACAAGCCTACTTGTTAGCTGTTTTCATCTCGCGGCTTATGATGTATAACTTTTCCGCAAAATATAAGCATGTACAAATTCAAGGAAATATAATATTTAGTCTCTCAGACATTAAACAACATTTTCCTACATGTATGAATATAATTACCGGGAAAATATCATTTTATGAATATAAATAATATGTTTTTGAAAGATGTTGTTAAAAATATGTTATGCTACTTTGTATTATGTTTACTTCATATCTAAAAAAACAAATTAAAATGATAATAATTTTTGCACTACTCTTGTTGGTGTTTTAAGCTAAAAATTAATATTGGTTAATTTTTTTAATATATAAACATTGGCAACGTCACAAATGAGCGCACACAAATGAGAGTGTGTCAAAAGAGCGCTGCATTATAAGCGCTGCATCATAAAAGCGCTTACCAAAGTAGCGCTGTAACAAAATAGCGCGCGTCAAATGCGCAGTCATATGAGCGTTTGACAAAAGAAAGCACATCATAAGAGCGCAAAAATTAAATAATATATATTTTAGGAATGAGGTATACAAAATATAGGTAAATTGTGAAAAATTTACAAGGAATAAAAATTCACGAAACATAGGCGGTAAAATTAATATTTTATGTGCCAGAGCGTATTAACGATTAAAATGATTTGTCAATGAAAACATTATTATTTATGAATTATTACGTACATACGAAAGTATGGCTCCCCATTCCCATACGTACGATTGTACTAAAATGAAACGCTGATTTAAAATTTATCATTACGTTTGTTTTATAATGTTTCATTAAATTGACAAATATTAATATTATTAATTAAATAATAAATTATAAATATTTTTTTAAAATTATTAATAAAATATTATTATTTATCGACTCGACTTTCAATGAATGCGTATAATAGGGCAGGTATACGGCCCCTCAGTAGTTAGATATAATTCCTACTACTATTACTATCACAGTAATAATCACACAGTTAATATCAAATTCATCGTCACTTTCTTAAACATCCATTATTATATCGTCATTCGTAATTATATGGATAATTTCTAAAAATAAATCAATGTATGTATTTATAAATAATTAAAACACAGATTACTAATTCTTAGTAATTTACTAGCTCGAAAAGACTAATATTATTATTTGAGTTGCCGCTAAATATATCGATACCCAGATCGATAGTTGTCAATCGCTCATTTTAATAGTGCGAGCGAAATAGCTTTTCTCCAAATCTTTTATTTCATAACAGACACACAATATTAAGTAACAATTATGCACAATTAGAGCATATAATCCCGTTTCATCCCATATCATAAAAATATAGATACATTTGAAGGAAAAAATCAGTTTAAGAGGAATAATTAATAACTTAAAACTGTCAAGTAAGCGTTATGCGGTCTTAACACAGCTCGATTCGGCCATATTCCGATGAAAAATTTTACAATAAACTTACACTCGTAAATTTAATATTATTGACTTATTTGCATAAGTTTAGAATTCAATATTACTTAAATGTGTCTACCAGAAGCTTTTTTACCATTAATAAATTGAAATTGGCAAAATTAGCTACACAAAGCCAATAAATGCATTGAAAGTTTTGAGTGCAACGCTTGGAATACGATGTTGAGTTACTAGCACAAAGGGTTAACTATATGACACAGAAAATTCCAAAGACATTACCTTGTTAACCGCACGATGCCTAGAATTGTAAATATCGTGCTTTCGGCGTCAATCGGTGCGGCGTCCCTTCCCCCGCGAGGCCGGCGGGGGAAGGGACGCGTCGCATCGCGTCGGTTGCCTTGCATAGTAACAATATTATATACACTAATTTTAATTATACACTGCTTAATTCTAACACATACACTAAATTACACTATCACTTTATAATTAAAAACATCGAAACGGATATTATTATAAAGAACACTTATTGGAGAAAAATGTAACAAAAGAATTTATTCGACCGTTTACGACCGAGGTCGCATTACTACTGGTATTTTTTTTAAATATTTCTAGATGCATCCAGACAATTCAAGGTTATGCTTCATTAAAAATAACAAATGTCATTCACCTCTTTGTCTATTTTTAAAATATTTATCTCTAATTCGAATTATTTTAATGCAAGTTGTATGTTTATTTTTAAATATGTATCTCCTATTTCGATTTATTTTAATGCGAGAGTGACACGAAGGTCACCTTTGTTGTTGACTTGTTGACCTTCTAAAAGTATAATGTCGATGATTTCAAGTTTTATATTATTTAAATCTAATTTATATGTGCCAAATTTACGACATTTTCAAATGACGTTCTTTCGTTGAAAATAGTGAAAAATATATACTTTTATTACATATTGATAATATGGGGGTTAGGGGGGGGGCTGAACAAAACTATATTTTGAAATTTATTTTCTTTATTTTATCAACATATTATGTATTTATTTTTATTGAAAATTAATTTTATTCGACGCTCCTTCTTACAAAAGTCAGCAATAACCGCATCATATAATATAATATATTGTATTTCTTTAATTTGTCTAAAAGTTTTTTTTCGATTGATATTAATGCGAGAGCTGACAATCTATTCTCACTTTTTTTAATAATGTGTCTGATTCGCTTAGAAAATACAATAATTCAACATAGTTGCCTTCATTTACGGTATTATTCTTTTCAGAGTATCCTCGAAAAGAAAGTTCTTGTTTAGATAAAAAGCAAATCACGTCAATTAATTTGGAAATAATATATCTGTTTGCAGTAACTTTCTTATTATTTAATATAACATTTGTCTTAAATTGAGCACTGAAGAAATCATCGATACGATTTTCTTTACTAAATTTTTTTAATTGTATAGTAGCGCATATGTGAGGTATAGAGCATTCGTACTTTTTACGAGCTTCACTTAAATTGTAGTAAATTTAAAAATATAGTGTTTATTCCCATTCCCCCTATTTTACGAGTTACAAGTTTGTTCCTATCCCCCCTAACCGCATGCCCTGTTTCAAAGTTATCGCACGACACTGATATGCATATATCGCATGTATGGGGATGGGGAGCTATACTTTCGTATGTACGTAAAAATTAATAAATAATAATATTTTTATTGTCTAATCATTTTAATCGTCATTGCGCTATGGCACATAAAATACTAATTTTACCGCCTATATCTCGTGAATTTTAATTCTTAGTAAATTTATCACAATTATTTATATTTTGTATACATAATTCCTAAGATATTCATTACTTGATATACATCAAGTTGTTTTTGCGCTCTTATGACGTGTTCTCTTTTTTTAAGCGCTCATATGACTCTCTGCGCATTTGACTTACGCTATTTTGTGATAGCGCTACTTTGGTAAACGCTCTTATGACGCAGCGCTTATATGACGGCGCTCATTTGCCGCACGCTCTTTTGACCGGCTGCCATAAACATTGGCTATGTAGCTCACACTAAAAAGCTAAAATCAATAAGATTAGAGCTTGATTTAAGATATAGGCTTATACATTTTAAAGCCAAACATTTTTTTTTATTAAGAAAATAGCAGTAATTAATTAACACATCAATGAAGATAAAAATGTACTTTTTAATACCGCCAGTGTAAAAATGCGCTTATATTTTGATTAAATGGAATAGCGACATGACGCTAAAATGATCTTTCTGGCGCAATTAACGCTTGTAAAAAAAAATATTTATTGTTGACCTGACACGTGTTTAAATGATAACAGCGAAGGTATGCGTCATTTTAAGACAACCGAGCATTTCGTAATAGTCGTCATTTAACAGATATTTGATAAAACAGTAATTTTTTGATGCAATATACGACCGATAGCGTTCGTGAAAATTCGTGAAGTAAAACCACAAAGGAGAGTAAGAATGTTCATTTTTATAAAAGAAAAAGCAAAAATAATCTCTTTGTGTTTTAACGACAAATGCAAAAGAAGCAACAGTGCCACGTGCTTTACAAACTGTAGATGCTGTGGCAGACAGCTTGCGAAAGCTTGAGAAACGAAAAAGCTTTTACAAACATTAGCACTAAACAGATTCCCACAATATTAATTCATAAAAATTGTTAACCGTAATTAAACAAAACTCATAATATTATACTAGTATCGCTGTTATAATAAACATTTTAATCTAGTCTAATAAAATACGTTAAAATAAATGTAACGTCTGTAACATAATTTAATAAAAGACCTAAGTGTATTACCAAAATCTTCTTTAAGCAAAATAACTATTAATGTTAAAAGAATTCTTAACACGTAACAAAATACTATACATAAATGGATTGAATAACCATATTTCAATATATTATTACAAATAAATATAATGATCTCATGACTGCATTAGATTCTTTATAAATTGCCAGAATAATTTAAAAGTATGAATGTTTTAGCAAATGTTATTGTGTAAAATTAATATAGAGTGCAAGTTCAATTTTTTTTAAAATAAAATTACATTTTATGAGTTAAATAAAAAAAAATGTGCCTTAACATATTTTTTAAATCGAAATAGTAATCAATACATTTAAAATATTCAAAATCTTTGCGATTTTGATAGAAAAATCGTCACACTGACTCAAACTTCTAAAATAAGAAGAGAAAAATCACATCCGTTCTTTTAAAAAGTATACATAAAAACATATATTGTGTACATCAGACAATTCCTTTTACACTTTCGTCAAAATATTCTATCAGCAACTTCCACCAGATACTTTAGATTTGAGAGTTAATCCGAATTCGCACAAAACGGAGCTACGCCGAGCTACGACTAGAATTAGAAGACCGTGGAAGCAGCCGCTTTTCACTATACGTCAACCGATTCTACGAGATGCAGACAAGGCTACGTAAACACACGTATGTATTTATAGTAATTACAAATTTAACATAATTTGAAAATTGTTTATAACATCAATAAACCCTTCATAAAAATTAAATAAAATTATTAACAAAATACTTTTAATATTAAATAAAATTATTAACTTTTTATATATTCGGAGAGATGAGTGGGCCTTTAATAAAATTTAAATATTGACACTCAAAAGTGTTACATTTAATAGATTTGCAAATTAAGTATAAAAAATAAGGACATATTTAAAATCCTATCGCGTCGGGAGACAGGAAATAGTTTTTATTATTTAAAATTATTCTGATACATCAGATTTTGGTACATCACGTTAGATCGTTATTTAAACATATAACAAATATTTGTATAATAAAAAATGCTGGATGGCATAAAATATTTTACAATGACTTTAGGAATTTACTTCTGAAGTAAATTCCTAAATTTACTTCAGAAGCCAGATCTATAATATCAATTCGATTGCATCTGTTCCCTAGTAAGATTACTATTATGTAGTAAGTCATCTACAACCGGAGACAAAATACTACATCTTAAAATAAACACTAATTATGGATAATGTTTAAATGTGTTTTATTATAAAAAAGATAATCACGTAAAAGGCTCATATGTCGTGGCATAATAAAATAAATACATAACTTTTGGAAGCTCGCCCAAAACTCATTTCAGCGAAGTTAATTGTAATCGATTAGTACCTGAAACAAAATAAAAAAACAATATTTTAATTACATAGAAGTCACAAAAGGGTTTATTTAATAATCTAAATTTTTGCTAATAGGTGTTAGATCATAGCAGTATACGTGTTGATAACGTGATCTGGTTATGAAATTTAATTACAAACGAGTGATGATGAAATTTACAATTAAATGATATTATTCTGTATTTATTTTGACGGAACATCGTATTATTACAACGAAACATAATTTATATATATAATATGAATAGACGCTCGTTAATAAACTTGTTGTAATAATATAACATGGTGCACTTTCATATAATATGATGAAGTACATGTTAACGTTTATTTAAGATAAGTTCGGAAAATATGTTCATCTATTTTACCAATTCCTAACATTATATGGAAGATATTGCTGCATTTTACCGTAATTTTCTCTTCATCGCTTCTACTTCGCGGTGTATTTATAATGAATCAAGCCGAGCGACAAATTAGCAATGTAAATTTTGAATAGCTAGGATCGTTTAACGTGGCTTATCACAGCATCCTTTCAGACCCGAGATTGATCTCTTTAAAAAGCAGCAGAACGGCCCGGAGGTAAGATTGAGAGTTGCAATATTACAAGAGCGTAGGTATACAATATCAAAATTTATTTTGTAAACAGCTGGAAGAAAGGTGTGCTCAGTTTCTGATTTTCAGCATTAGCATTTCGCAAACGAGTGGCCTTGCAATATAAACATTTTACGACACAAAATGAAACAAAAAGGTATTGTGGAATTTATGTAGCAATATGAAGAAAAAAAACTTGAGAAAATATTGCTCAGTATTTTGGGTCCTGCGAAACTAGGATCGTCATCGAAGGGTCGATTCGATACTATGTTAATTAATGAGTGACATCAAAAGCCGTACTTAAATTGAATTATATTTCCGCTAAAAAGTTAAAATTCGATTTGATTTAGTGCTATAGAAACCAAAATAATTATTATATTTACAAATAACGTGGGTGCTAATTATTATACAATATTTGTATGATTTTACGATGAAAATATTTTTGGCGCTGATTTAAAAAGTTTATAATTGGATAATGATTTTTTTTCAGCTCACATAAATGAGTTATAAAGAAAAAAAATGGTATATGAAAGACAATACTAATGTGTTTCTTTTACTCTTTAATACACAACGACTAAGCCGATTATGAAGAAAATAATTACTCTTAAACGAAAGCTTAATCTTTTAAGAAAATATAAGCTGTGTAAGATAGAATAATATATATTATTTAAGTTATTATTAATAACATGATAGTCTTTAAAGCTTTTGTAAAAACGCGATAAAAGTATATGTATACATATACGTATTCGAGGGAACTCTCAAGTGTCCTAGGTCGAAAGTATCTGGTGGTAGTTCCTGATGGAATTAAAGATGGAATTGTCTGATGTTTTTTTGAAACAATGTTTTATTGTTCTTCCTACTTATGACTTTTAAGCCAATGCGACAATTTGACGGTGGGAAGGGATTGTTCATAACAATGACTATGTTTATTCACTAACAAAGAAAAAATATAGCTATCTTTAATGTTTTTAAATACTCGTATGAGGAACTCCTACATACGAGCACCGCCGTAGCAGAGAGAAATCAACTTCCGCTGTACACTCGCTGCCACGCACCTAATACCTAGAAGTCTGAGGACCTCCCGCGAACATCATCCCTGCGCCAGCTTCTCCACCACCGCTCGAAAAAACATCTCGCCATTCATCTTCTGTCGCAGTTGTAATATAATATAATAAAATTCTAACCAGAAGTCACACCCTTGTAAACCATATTTTGTAAATGACCCATATGTACATAAGAAATTATATACAAAATTAATCGATCTGGAGTATTGTTTTTCGGCTCAATCGACACTTTTAAACATTTTCACAAAAATAAATCAACAGGGGAATGGCTGGCTTTGTTGCAATCATATTCCAAGTATATTTTCTAAAAACGACCTTTAACTTAGTGGGAGATCCACAATGGACCCGTCTTCTTGGAAACACTGAACCAATAGCAATATTCTTAGTTTTGAAAGAGAACTTCTTTGCTAAAAATACTCATTTAGTAAAACAATTCAGAAGTGATGTTCAAGGTAAAATTCAATAACTTTACGCGTTGTTTCGTCGTGAAATGTTCCATTATCTATTTACGTAGCTTCTATTTTTAGAATCATAAAGAAAAATAGAATAATATATAACATCATAAAATATATTTAATTTTAAATGGTGAAGTTGATTTTGGTTATATAAATCTGTGACTATTATTTCCTTACAATGCATAAAATATATCTTATTGTCTGTTTTAAAGAGCAGTAACTATTATAATTTTGCACTGTACAACAACTTTTTGTTTTAAAGAGCATGTGTAGCTTAAAATTTATTTGATATGCTTGTAGTAAGCGTTTCCAGTAACTAGGCTACTTTGAAATCGCAAATACATATGAATATACATAACGTATGTACGTATATGTATGTTACACGAGTTTAGCTGCCGAACTTCCTGTATATTATTATTATTTAATCAGCACATTTCTGTGCGAGGGATGCTCAGTATCATACACAAGACATATACACTCTTATTTTTGATACTATTGAATACACTGTACATACATAAAGCGTATTAGAGAGTTCACAAAATTCGATAAGCATATTTCTTTGAGAAAAATCATCATAAATAAAGCGATCGAATTTCGCGTAATTAATATTACAGCCGCGAAGCGGTGGTGCTCTAATTCAGACGCCTGTTGTATTGAACAACGATAATTTATCAGAAATTTATCGACGCCGAATTTGATTCGATTAATGTGGGTGGAAAATTCGGGGGCGCTCATTCCGCAGGTTTTCTGGACCTTCGACACGCCGGTTAATTACGCCCCCGACCATACGATTAATTGGAATGGTTGCAAACGGCAGGCAGTACGCTGTTTGGTCGCCGTGATGAAATTTGCTCTGAGCAAATCTCTGTTTCGTCAACTGTATTTGCGAAAAGCGACTGCGAGGGACGTGAAGCCATTTTTTTGTTTGTTTTTCCAACGAAAGAGTTAACTTTTTATTTATTTTTGTTGAATGAAAGGTTCGACATTTCAAAAAACTTTCTTCTCACACGCGATGTATTATAAACCCTAATGGATTTTGGTGGAAGTTGGTTTACAACTCTATCCGAATAATTTAGTAATTGCAATGTCAGTCAAAATGTACCCAACTTAAAATTGAGTGATGACGACGTACTTTGCAAATTTGTGTACAAATCGTAATATTTAAATTTCAAATTATAAAAACTGAAAGGGTATAAAAAATATGCACAGATTGCGAAGCTTTGATAATTACACTTACCCGTACTAAAACGGTTGAAACCAGCAGCCATTCCATTTAAGGAGTGCTCAAAAGCATTTAGTACTATTTGACAAAAAATGAGGTTGATGTGATGTTGGTAAATTTCATATTTATCTCAAGAAGTATTAACACCAAATGCTCAAATATCTTTAAAATAAACGTTTTGAAGATTACTGGATTACTTCCAAACAGCACGATTTATTTTTTTACTAACAACTATTTATTAAACAATAACTATACAAAAAAAAGTGGACTAAAAAGCAAGATTTTATTGTTTTTAATTGTAGTTGTGAGTTAAATTTGTTAAGAAATCTCATGATAATTCATTATTCGATAATGTAGTTAATGGCGGGTTTTTCATTGAAAAAATCGCAATAAAACATTACAGAGCCATTGAACTACTGTATGGTAAAGCGAAGCAGAATATTCGGCTTTCATTTATGATAAAAAAGTCACGGAACTGACGACGATTAAGTTTATTGCTGACAGAACTGGTTCAATAACATATGATAGATTGAGATATTTCCCACAAAGTATATACTGTCAGGGCTGCCGAGAGCGAACCCGGGCCCTGGAAAAACAATTCGGGCCTCGTGAAAAAAATTGCATTTTATATATTTTTAACATCGTAATATAATTCTTGAATAAATAATAATAGGTACGAGCTAACCCTTTCTATGCTACAAATAAATATAAAAATTAGCCACCGTTGCGACATATTTTCTGAAATCATATTTTATGCGAAATATTTTAATTAGGCATTAAAAATTATTAAAAATATCAACTCATAATAAGTCGTGTTTTCTTTTTAATTTTTAATTTGATACAGCAAGGTAGTCGAGAATCGAAAAAGTTTAGGAGCCACTAAAGGAAATCTTTTAAAATAATTTGCTTTGATATTAAATTGTCTATTGATGTTACTCACAATGTGCTCAACGTGCTGCAGTTTTTAAAACAAGTAATATTTTCACTCACTTGCACTCAGAGCAAGTAGTGAAAAAAGAGACAGGGATTTAAGGTAAAATATAGTTTTATAGCCAACTCTAGAAATTACGATTAGCACATTTTCTTCCGACCAAAAAAAATAAGAATGCAGATGTCAATGACTTTAAAATGATTATATTATTAAGTGTTTGGCAAGGAGTTCTTTGCCGGTTAAGTGAAACAAGAGTCATTGTTTTCATGCAAATGCTGTAATATATAAATTATGCAATAAGATGTTGCATCCACAATACTACTAAAACGTTTGATAAATACTCATACAACATACATTGTTATATGTATTACAATCGGAAAGCGAGCACAATGGTTTCGCTTATAAAATGCCACACGGGACTCATAACACACATAATATTAACATCATGAAATATTAGATATACTTTTGATGTTTCTGAAAAATAAAACGTTTGAAAAGTCACCTAATATATTGTAATATATATTATCTATGTTCTAAAGAGTTGTAATATAACGTAACTCAATGGTATTAAAGTTTTATATTAGATCATAAAATAAAAATATGATGTAATTATAATTTTTGCAGTAACATTTCGAAATTTTCAAAGTCGTTAATAAACAATTTGGACGCGCATGTAAACACATCCATAAAAACCATGTCGGGCGTGTTGTGTTTTTAACCCGTTCGTTCCCCGTAATCTCTCGTCGTTTGACGCATAGGCGCCGCGTGATGGGATAAAAAAAACATTAACCGTTTATTTATTTGCTTTTAATGAGTTACATTGCGCGAGCTCACCGAAAGCGTCTAATTTGAATTTCCGATACGACCACCGCGCCCATGGTGATTTAGGGATAAAAATACACCTTGTCAAAGTGTTAAGCTTTGCAATCTTTTCCCTTGCGCCTTTGTCGTCCGTTTGTTCATTTCAGCCGGATGAAATCGCCTGTAATGCCGAAATGCAAATGAACTGTTCCACTTCTATGCAGATTTTGCGGTTGCCCTCTGAGAGCTACCGCCATAGAGTTTTCTTTATGGTCACAGCCGTCGGTTTTGCTAGAACACATTGATCGGTCGCATATTGAAGTCGGTGTTTTATATTATATATACAATAGATATACGTCAGAGTGCATAATAATGTTTTTATTGGTCATCGAGTTTAACACAATTTCATTGGCTCGCTCTTAAATCCACTGATTTAGTTTGTCATGATATAAGAAATTTACAGAGAAATATAATATAAAACGGAGAAAGATGTGAAAATAGATATACTCGAATATTATAAGTGATGCAAGCATGTATAATATTTTTGAATTTGACTTTGTTCATAGTAGAAAATATATTGCTTCGTACATAATTACCCAATAGAAAGTTACTATCGAACAAAGGCGTTTTGACAAACAAAAACACTAAGCACACAATAGTTACGCAGACTTTAAAAAAGCATTATCGTTAAATAAATATTTTTATCATTATCAGAAAAAATCTTCTTTCCCATTCGTCCAAGGTAATAGACTCGCACTGGTGAAGAGGAACCAACTATCAGATAAACTCACCACTGCAATGAAATTAATTCGACACCGAACGATCATAACTTTGTTGTAAATAAACAACGATGTATGATAATTACACACATCAGGACAATATACAACACCGAAATTTCCATTAGAGTGATACTCAAATTAGGATAATTGGAACAAACAAAGCTTACTATGTACACATTATACATCAAATGACAACTAAAAATATTTAAAATAAAATTTAATTATAAATATACTATATTATATAATCATAAAAAATATATTCCTTTTAAAGATTTTATAAAAATATGTGAAAATTTCACACATTTTTTTTAGGTCGCAATCTGTCCAAAAGCAAACTAGCACATCACAACTTTCGACAGAACACCCTTTTAAAACAAATCGGTAAAAATGGCACGCGAGCCGAATTAATGCCACATCTCGCGCGCGCAATAACGATTACACAAATGGGCGAGCATTAATTTTGCCGCGTTCGTGAATTCGCTACATCGGCCCATCCGCCATATTGCACGTGTGATAAATGGCTGCCCGTCTCGCGAATGTGCTTCGACGGCGCAAAACAATAACGGATAACCGGCTACCGAGCAAGCTCTGGACCTAAACCTCAACGGTTGTATTAAATGCACAAAAAGAGTAATGACAGTTAAGTTCGACCTCAGAAAATATGTCAAACTATTTTTGCATTACAAAACAAAGAAGTTGTTTTGAATTAGCTTCAAAGACGCATCTTTAAAATAATATTCAAATTTAACATTATATATGCGTAATGAAAGACAACACAATTATTTTGTTCCTTGCGTTTAAAAAAACGGCGTTTTAGCGACTTGGTTGAAAAGAATGTTAGGACAATAGACCACCAGTTACGTACGTATATAATTTACGAAAGCAACGCTATTATGAACAGCGCAAATGAAGTAAGAATGTCGAAAAATAAAATTTAAAAAAAAGTGGTTCCACCTCAAATCATCCAGAGTTGTTGGAGAGTAGGGTCATTGATCTCTTCCCCTTTCTCTGATTGTATATAAGCAGTAACACTGCCATATAAAAAATATTTGAATTGAACTTTGTTGACACATATATGACATATTTAAAGCCCAGAGAAATGCAGTAGCTTCCACTTCAACTGTCAGATCTGTTCTAGCAATCAGTCACTTTGAATATCCAAGAGTTAAACATTATATCCGAGACAACTTGAACTTTATTCAATAACTGTAAATGTAATCCAGAAACAAAAATAGTCAAATCGGAATTGGCAAAAGTACAATGACAAAGCTATCAGAGGTATGTTGACTTTCGAAAATCACTACATTGAGTAAGTTTCGTATTTCTCAACAATGTCAAGATGAACAAGAATGATTTAAATACAATGGGCAGCAAAAATCAAAGTATAAATTATTAAATACATACAAAATTAATATCATTAGTAAGTTAGTAAATTTATGTGAAAAATAATATTAATATGAATTTTAAAATAAGATTTTATTATAAATTTCATGGGAACCAATTTGTTTGGTTACTCTAAAGTTAAACTGGCAACAGTCTGACGTAGGGATGATGAGAGTAACAATTATTTTTGCGACGCGACAGAAGAACGATTGCCGGTTTGCCATCGCCGACCGTCCCTATAATTGTAATTATATAAATCGTTCAATAAATAGTCAGCATATGTTTACAAATTTATTTCATGCTATACTAATTACAACGAATTATATATTCCAAATTATTATAAAAAAAATACTTCACACTTTAACCCTTTGGCTACCGAAATCCGATATATCGGCTTTGGCTACACTAGCGAGAACTGCCGGATCCGACGGCTCCGAAATCGAAGTATCCAATACATTTTCAACCGTCTGTAGGGTAATTGCTTCAGGGGTGTATAACATTTTTTCAAATATATGTTATAAATATATTATAATCATTATTTTTTTTTAATTTCATTATTATTTTTATTTATATATATATATATATATATATATATATATATATATATATATATATATATATATATATATATATATATATATATATATATATATATATGTATATGTGTATGTATGTATGTATGTATATGTATATATATATATATATATATATATTTATGTGTATATATATATATATATATATATATATATATATTTATATAGATGTATATATATATATATATATATATATATATATATATATATATATATATGTATATATATATATATATATATATATATATATATATATATATATATATATATGTATATATATATATATATATATATATATATATATATATATATATATATATATATATATATATATATATATATATATATATATAGATGTATACATATATATTTATATATAAATATGTATATATGTATATATATAAATATATATATATATATATATATGTATGTATGTATATATATATATATAGATGTATATGTATATATATATATATATATATATATATATATATATATATAAATATATAAATTTAACCGTCTGTAGGGTATTTTTACTTGAACCATTATTTAAAAATATCATATTTTATTAATTCACGAAAAGTTTTATTTACATTTTAAAAATAAATAACATATTATATACCATTGTTATCGATTCCTGTCGGAGCGCCGCCGCTCACATCTCGTAATTTTTAATACGTCATGCGATAATGACTCTTATTACAGCGTAAATACGAACTAAAATAACACACAATCGCATATTCATCATTAATTAGGTCAAGTTCGCTGCAGACAGCGTCGCACGTGCGACCGTATGTTTACAAACTAAAATACACATTTTGACTTTTTAATTATTTAATAAAAAGTCCCGGCAGTTCTGGAACATTTTTCCAAAAATGCCCGGCATCCAAAGGGTTAACCAATAAAATATTTTTAAAAAAATGTTAATTTGAAATGCAACTGCATATAGTTAAACATTTAATCTAACATCCTAAGCAAGATTTCACTTTGATTATAATTTTTAGACATAGCACGAAGATGGCTTAGAACTAAATAAAATTTTTGAGGCAACCCATTTGCCGAATACGTTTTTATCTTCATAAAAACTAAAATATGATTATAACGCAAATTAATAAATGTCAAAGTTTTATTTAAGAAAATATTGTATTAATTAGTTAAATATACAACAATTTTGGATTGCGCGGCCAAAGTCAACTTCGCTTTCTTAATAAAATAACAATTAATAAAAATAATATTTTTTTAGTTCAATAATATAATATACCCATTTTTTTAGAGAAGTTATGATTAAAAACCGAATTAATAATGATTATAATTATATACTAAATATGCATTATAGTATAGATGTTTTTTCAACTTTCTGTTAGTTATTTTAATTTATTTATTTAGTTTTTAATATTATCGTTTATATAAATAACATTCATCTAAAATAATTTTTAAGGCTCAATAACGTGTTAAAAAAGGTTAGACATCGTCTGGTGTATAGTCAGGAAAAATAACACAAAATAATACCGTATAGATGTAAATTATTTATTTTATTTATTTTACCCTGTTCAAATACCAAAATTACCAATTCAAATTGTTATCGGCCCTACTATTGCGGGAACAGCTTATACATAATTCGATCATGCATCAATTTCACATCAGAATTTGCCCGAACCGCGTTAATAAGATTCCAACTACATACCGCTACAATATAATTTAACCTTCATGTGTTTTAAACATAAAAAAGTGCTTCATTGTCCTGAGAGATCTATTGTTAAATAGTTACGATCGGATTATGGCTCCGTGAACGGTTGTAAAAGCAGTTTTATTTATACTACATAGGCGAATAATGTCTCTTTCAAGTTTAGACGCCCCATCGGAGGTCAGTTGTATTTTATACATATAAACTTTTTATCACAGATTTAAGAAAGATCATCTAGCGTGCATGAGTATAAGTGTGTATGATACATATTTTTTAAAGCAAAGTACACGTTTTTTCGATCATCCATCCAAGTCAGAAATATCGTAATTAATCATTTTAAACGCGCGGTTAGCGGCGTTTTCGAGAAAAATTAATACGATTTTTCACATGATACGTGCCGACGTTTGGAAAAGTAAAAAATGTGTACATTTAACGCTCTATATAAAACAATTTTCTCCTACATAATTATTGTATAATAGCTTTTATATTAAAATATAGCAATTTAGTGTTTAGATAAGAGTTCACGTCACCGCGGGAAGTGCTCGTATCCCCGAGGTCATCCTGGATAATCGGCCGTAAAAGCTTTAACGGGTGAAAGTGTCTTGATGTTAACTCGCCATTATCTTTGTGGCGCGTTCAAAATTTTAACCCTGTATCTTCGTCTAATAAAATGTTATATATTTTCATTAAAATGTCCGACATTTTAATATTTAAAAGAATGCTTAAATATACATTCGTATCTTAATCAACAATGTTGATTTATTTTAAATAAAAACTTGTATAAATAAAAAGCTTGCCTCGTGGTTATCAATATTAGATTTAAAAAGTCTTTTACTTTATCTAGAAATCAAGAAAAAGTGCGCCCTGTGGTGGTTAGAAACATAAAATGAGACTTGAGTACTGTTATAGTTTCATCAATGAAAATGCTTGTAAATCCTGCAAATATAATTGATATAGTATTATGGCGAGTAATCATGAAAATTGAAAACTGATGAATTTTCGTGCTGATGGAATAAGAAATATTAAAAAAGTTTGAATTACAAAACAAACCGTTTAACTACTTGGAAAAAACAAGAGTACAATCTGATTCGTATCAACAGAGAAAACCCTTAAAAGCGTTAGACCAGGTCCAGCAATGCAATCACGATAATACAAAGAGTTTAACCTGATTTTCTGGACGACTTGGAGAGTATTCACTATTCGCGTTAACACAGTCAATTTGAGAGCTACCCATTTCATCATGATTCATAATTGAGAAAGATTGCAAGTTTGGGTATATGCCCCCCTACTATTAGCTCTAAAGCACACAATACTGATATAAGTTCGATATACATTTTGAATAAATTTATTTAAATTAAAATCATTACTATATTTTTTTAATTTATCAATCAATCGGAGTAACGATAAGTATAAAAAATATGTAATATCACAGTAACTGGTTGTCAACTCTTACAATACCAATGTAAAGCGTATGTGTGTTTTGGATAAAAAGTGGATAGTGTGGTGTTCACTGGTATACATGACGCAGACTACAAATATAACAAACGCGTATATACAGTGCTGTATTTTAACGAAACAACAGTAACAATGAGATTTTAAACGTTTAATCGCCTAATATGAAAAAATTCAATAAATTGCAAGAATTCGATAAATTTATAATTATTTTATTACTGAAGTTATGATTTTTTATTTTATTAATTAGCCGCCATTTTGAAACAAGATAGTGAATTCGGTTGACAAACAACTTAGTTAAGATATGAGAACTATTTTTTGGACCAAGATTCATGACAATATGATATAAACTGCAGCAGTTATTGTTCCTTAAATTTCGTTCAAAAATCAGTATCTTTTTAGTGTTTATTAAATTTATATTTTAAAAAATGGCAGATGGATTGTGACGGGTGGCAATTATACACAGATTGAGCCGCTTCTGTGAAATGTTAGAATAAGAATGTGAACGGTAGACGAAGCACCACCGCTGTTGTCTACCCGTCGAAGTCCACCAAAAAAATGTGCCGACGTCACGTCAGTGTTAAGTTTTGGCCGTAATAAAATAAATACATATATAAATAGGTCCCTACACATTATTTACCTCCTTGCTTTTTAATCTAAAATATTTTTAACGAGCTAACGAATTTTTTTAAGATTTGAATAGCCGCCATTTTGTAACAAAATAGATGATTTGGTTGACTAACGAATTTATTTACAAGAGCTATTTTAATAACAAGATTCATGTCGATCTGATTAAAAATAGAGCAGTTATCATGTGCTGAAAAACACACGAAAAATGTAAAAAAAAAAAAAACCTTTTTTTAACTTAATCGTTTTTTATCTCTAAAATATTTTTTTAACGAATTTTAAATTTTTATAATTTTTTGAACAGCCACTATATATAATTTATTTTAGTTATATTTATAGTATGGTTGAAAACATTCAACGACGTTTCAATCTACGCAATAGTGGTTTAAATATAGTTATTTTTGTACATTTTCAGGGATTTTTTTAAGAACGGAATAGCGTAGTCCGTAACGTCTCAGACTAGGAACTCTGAGGTTGCAGGTTCGAGCCTCGGCAGTAGCACTTTGGGTTATAAATTATATTACACATAATAATGTATAATTATTAATATAGATGTCACTGATTCCCAAACTTTGTCTATTGATTAATAATTACTTGTAAGTAATCATTATATCTTATTGACTTACTCAATTGGTACAGATTTACCCCGTTGCAACGCATTGGGTTTACGCATGTTAGGTTACAACGAAAAATGATTTTCACCTAAAACACTATACACTATCTTTTATAACTATTTTACTATAATTTTATATTATTAGTGTTTCTAAAAAAATATCTAATTACTGTAATTTTGGATAATATTTTTTATTGTAATTTTAATTTTTAATATGTGGGGTAAAGATACCCTTGGAAATACCCGATTATTATAAATATTAAAAAAAATATTGATTAATCTACCTAAAACAGAACTCATTCTAAATGTGATCTTTACTTTAAGTGGTTATTTTTGCGAAATTATTTTATATGAAATGGTAAGAATAAAACTTTTGTGATTTTTATTATGAATCATTTTAATGCAGATTTTAAATAACGTTGTTGATGTTCAAAAGAAATCTTTTCTGTCGGTAATCTATAATTATAACAATATTTTTAATGACGATTAATTAAAAAATATAGGGAATTTAAAAATGAAATACTCAAGAATCAGATCAAGGCAAGACGACCAAGACGAACCTTAGAAAAAGCATTCGCTTTCCACTTCCATGGTATACAATATATCCAGCTAAAAAATCACCAGAATCGAGGAGTTCAACCAGAATAAATAAAGGACTTGGAGACCATGATAATAAACATGTATACATACTAATTACACATTTCATTGTATACGTGAATTTAAAAATAATTTAAATGTATTTGAAAAACATTGCTAAAAAAATAATTATTTTCTAAGTTATCTAGATTACATATACAATATAATTTTACACTAAATGCAATGTTACAAAACGAATGATGTAATAATACCAAATAAAACGGGTCGTTATGCAAATAGTATATATTGAAAATATTCATTTTTATCAGAAAGGATAACAGTATCAAGTACAAAAGAGGGTCGGATTTATTCTTCTACTAGGATTTGTAAGACAAGCGATGCTATGTTTTTTCCCTGTCTGCGATACGTCTTTAGCGATTCAGTTTATAATCTTTGATCTGACCTAGATTTTGTAGTGCTGTATGTATACTTTATCATACATATGTACATATAAAAAATGAAAACTGATCATAACGCAGGTAGTGTAAAATTTTACACGCACTCCTCGCCCTCGATAAATTATCGATCTCAATAATATAATCTCGAAAATCGATTTTGAAACAAAGCCTCGCAAATGTGTGTATGAAATTCGCGTAACGTTTCTTTGCGCCCTTTGCCATTTTTATGAAGGGCAATAAAAAAATGTGAGGAGAAAAATTCGCAAGCAAAAAAAGTGAAATTCATATCGAAGCGCCTCCCACTCGATCTCCATTTCGCGCTTTTATTAACCGAAATGCGCATAACATTTTGTTTATATAAATAAACTGCTTTTATTTCTCGTATGTGTCTGTTTTTCGTCTCATATAGACTAAAATTCATTTCATGTTTCAGATGCGAAGAAAATAAGTCGCAAACGTCTGCCTATTTCGAGAAAATCCTATCGACGCAATAAAACGAAAACGTAGATTATTTTAAGATAAGATTTGGAGAAATTCGCATATTGAAATGAGATATTTATGATTGGGGTGGCGCTATTTTCCGCTATGTTGCTCACTGAAAAATCGAATAATTTTCACGTCAATAGAGGTGGATAGAATATGTCGTCATAAACGCTTTTACGCACCCAATCTGCCAACGCCAGAAGGGGTCTCATTGTATTATTGTCTTTTTGAAACAAATAACGCGGTGTTGGGATCAAAAATGACATGGCTATTAAATAAAACCTTGGCAAAGGCACTATAGAACGCGTGCTGTCGAAGGGAGACATGTTTAAGCCGAAGCGATATATTATGATCATCGTATTTACATATGGAATACATTACTGTGCAATATTTTTGGCAATTGAACGTTGTAAATAAGCATAAATAAATTTCGTGATTGGATGGAATGGGTGACTCATAGAAATTAAGTACTGATCTCGATTTTAAAGAATGTCTAAAATGTAATTTATGATTACAGTTACAAAACTTTTTGCAAAGCTTATTTTTCTGAGAAATTTCAAATAAAAGTCTTTACCGAGTATTATTTTACCTCCCTCTACACCTCAAATGATTTGTATAACCTATTGATTAAGAATAATTTACATTGAGTTAATAAAAAAAGGTTTAATACAGTTTGACATTTGGAAAATCGATTGATTTAATTGATAAATCAAACTTGAATATGTTATTATTAGATTCTATTCTAACTTTCCTTTCGCAAAGTGTTTAAATTTGACGACGGAATCTGAAAGGTGGACGAAGGGGATCTTCCACAAAATTACGCTCATTAAATTGCCAGAGCGAAAATAAGAATTTAATTTATAGAAAGGCGAGCAGGTGGCGCTGTGGCTTAATTCTGGTTCCAATCCCGAGCGCTCGACGTGAAACCCATTGTCCTTAATGCGTCCTCGAGCCATACGGGATATGTATAAAACCCGCACAAGGAAAGAGCTTCGGCCATTGTGAGGATTTGGAGAACGGGGAAGGTGCGGTGGTGTGTGTTTCTGTTCTGGGCAGACACGAATGTTTCACATTTAGGTGGTGAAAAATGGGAAATTTGTATGAATCTAAAACGATGAAAAGTCCCCAGTGCCTATTCATGAGCATTAAATTTCAATTAAGGTGAAATTGCAGCTTGTGAGCTTTCAGAAACATGCACACTGCTGAACGATCGCAAACAACTTTATAGTTGCAATTACAACTTCATGATAATTTAGTGGTCAACATAAAAATTATAGTGGTGTTGTGTAGTTTCAAAAATGTTTGTACATATATATAAAATAAAAAGGCAATATAGTATTAAAGCACGCTAGTATATAATACGTTTTTACAATGGTTGTTTTACTAAAAGCAGTGTATTTTTCAAGCTCATATATTGTCCCAAAGGATATTAAAGTGCATGGTAAATACAATTCTTTATAAAAATAAATATAAAAATACGTGATTCGTTTTTATACTTAAAAATCATTTCTCAAGCAAAATTACGATTTCTATAAATTGTTATACAAAATTTTCATTAATTATTTCTTTGTTAAAAATTTTATTTTTAAATGATTTACAAGCGCTGCAATATTAACAAGTAGTTATCCGCTAAATTTAAGATGCGTCCAGAGCAGGTAGTTACGAAAGGGACAGGGAATTACGATTAACATTTCGAAAATATATTTAACGACAATTAAAAATTACAATAAGAAAACACTTCGACTTTCTCATACATTTGCCAGTCAACAAAAAATAAGAGATTATATTATTAACTCTTTGGAAAGGATTTGTTTGCTATTGAAATGAAACAAGAGTCAATGTAAATGCTTTTTAAATCATGTGATGTAAAGTGACCGTTAGTTAACATGCATTAAATATCAATAATATGTATAATATTTTACTATTATTCGAGTTCGTTTTTATGTTGATTATTAACTATAAAATAACACATGCATATTTTGCATATAAAAATCTATATATTTATTTAATTAAATGTAAAATACGTTTCTGAGTGCTACCGAAAACCCCCTACTTTCGCCAGTAAATTAGGGACATTGAGCTACTAAAATAAAAAAAATATTTCTCTAAAGCAAAATGTGTACATGAATGTAATGTTTATACTTAAATTTATGTGGTGGTTTAATATGATCTTGTTATATATTTATTTTATATTTTTTATGTGTTGCTTTGTTGTTACATTCAACGATTAACTGATATAAATATATATAATAACATCAAAAAGCATCTGCGTTCCTAAAATAAGAATCAGCGATCCGACCCTAACTTATAATAAATAAAAAATGAAATAAAACCCACGCAAAAATTCAAAATGGCGGCCACTTTTCAGAATTTTATTTACGCGTTTCATTAAATTGCGTATACTGGCATGTTATTAATCAATTCCGATTAATTTGTGGATGCTAAAAAGAAATATCGACATTAAAAGCACGAAAAATTATGTACTATTAAAATAAACGTATTTTCGTGCGAATTTATATTTTAATCGAAACTTTCTAAAATATTAAGCAATTGTGTAATTTGACGCAATGCTTATATTACTTATTCGTAATTAAATAAATTGGACCGCAGTGGATTCAATTAGAAAAAATGAAAAACCCTACAAGATTTACATGAAATGTTTTAAAATAACATACTATGATTTATAAACTTTTATAATAGACTGGAAGATACTCGTGTAATACATCACTAAGTGTTTCTAGAATAGAGGATAACATCGGCTGAAAATACCTCAGTGGTATAGAGATCATGTCGTAGAACTTTTTCTATACATGAACAAGGAAATTAATTAAGACATCACTCCGACTTATCAAGATACTCATTAGAACCTTTTTTTTTTCAAAACAAAATTGGAATTCTGATGTTTATGTTTTATCTTGTGAGTGGATACTTCAATGAAACTACACATATATATAGCTTCGAAATCCCAATATTGAAAAAAAGAGCAACCAGAATCCCAATCCTCGGTAAACACACAAACAAGAAAGAAAAACCAGAACCGGATTTTCTGCGATTATACGGCGTGTACGTTCACATACGAGAGTCGTCACCCGCATCTGCCGGGAAAACTCATTTAGTAGACCGGCCGGAAAACAGGAGCGGCAATAATAATTGCGGAGAAACGGAGAAACGGAGAAACGGAGACAGACAGACAGACACACACACAAGTGAATAATGAAAAAAGACCGAGGAATTTATTAATGCAGTTTAGATTGGAAACGGTACTCTGTGAAACGACCGGAAATAAAATAAAAAATAAGTATGAGTAACGGTTGAATAGGGTAACATTTTGAGCAAAATGAGCCGCGAATTAATTCGTAGGGCAAGTTGCAGAAGCACGATCTCGCACACAACACGTGGCGGTAACACGTGAGCGGCGCGGTTAAATCTTTGGTCGTATCATTACGATAGTAGCTCGTCGAACTTTGTCGGCGGTGGAGTTGTAGCTTCGGTGAGAATTAGCCTAACTAACAACGTGCAACGTCTAAAACACGGCAGGAAACTTTCAAGTTACTTTGTTAATTTCAAATTTGATATGTAATAATAAATATTGTTGCTTTACCTATTATACTTTTCCGATCGTCTAAAAGTGACGTGAACGCAGAACATCATAAAACAAGCATTACCTGAAACAAAGAAAAAAAACATAAATTAAACAATGAACGGACAGTACAATTTTTGCAATAATATATTAGCTGGCCATACACGCGCGGGCATATCCGACAGATCTACCCGTCGCGGGTGCCTGGCGGACAAATAATATATAGGTCACTAATTCACAGATTAATTTTAATCTGGTGTCTTACCACAGGTGGCGCAATTAAGTCTGAAGGGTTAGAAATATCCATAGCTTTTTTGGTTTTAATTATTTTTGTTTTCTTATTTTTGCGGGTTATAAAAAATTTTTGGAGATATATGATGACTACATGTGATATGCAGCAACATGTCAAAATTATTAATTTTTTTATCCTTCTGAAAAGTCTATTGCCTGCACTACACTCTTTGGAAGTTGTTCGAAACAAAATTAGAACTGAAGTCGGCTGAGATCTACGACTTCGAGTAACCGACCACACTGTCGCAAATTTCATAAGCCCGGGAGCTTCGCGGCGTGAATGACGTCCGGACGGCGGCTTCTGTCACGTACAACCGGCGTATCGAAAAAAGTGCCAAATAATCGCAATTTTTAAATTGTCATATTATTAAAATTACGCTACTGATAATTATAAAAGTTTGTGTGGGTACTCACCAGCACAATATCAATGAAAACTTTTCGGTCGTAAATATTCAATTTACGCAAAATCTTTGTCGGCTTTTGCAAAATGCCATAAGGCATAAAAATGATACTTCAGAATACGAACACCACATGTGTGACTATTCTAGAATTTGTCGCCATCGATTCTAAATGAGTGACATTTATATAAACCGATCTAGGAAAATACACAAGGATATTCGAAACGATTTTTTTAACAAAATCAAGTACCACTAATAATTTTTAAGTATTTAATTTTATTTGAAAAAAAATATAATAACGATATCTGTTAGAAGAATATACTATCAAAAATATAATTAATCCCTTTTGGTGCCCTAAAATATTCAAAGATGTCAGTAAGTCTGTTGAAGTCCCCGATAAGCATGTGGTATTATAACTTGACCACGTGAAAACGAAGCAGCGCTCGACACGCGTGTTAACCATAGGACGCCTACGCGCATACTGAAATTGAACCGAGTTACTCGTTCTATCTCAGTTTCCGAAACACCATATCATTATTTCTCTCACTCTCTTTACTTAACACGCGAGAGAGCGAGAGGTGAAGTATATCACCACTCGCGCTCGAAAGAGCAGCTCCGACTTCGGTCCCTTTGACTCGGAAATAATGCCGACAATGTTCGGAAGCTTTCGAAGCTGGCCAAGTTGACTGAATTACCCCCACATTACCTCCCGTTCTCGGTAGCCTCGGAAAACTTCCGAGAGATTTTAGAGCGGGCAGAACTGAACTCGATCGAAGTAACCCACTATATGGTCCGTCCTTGGCCAACCTTGGCAAACTTCGAGAAAATGTAGTGCAGGCATAATATCTTAACTCAACAAAAATACCGTCAGCACATTACTGACAGAACAGTTTTAAGTGGCAACATGATTAGGAGCTTAGTCTCTTGTTTTGAGGACTAGGGAAGAGGTATTCATTGGTCTGTGCGCATTGAAGCAATTGTGGAGGCTGTAAGACATGATACAGTTATCCATATTAGTTCGAAAAAAAGAGGGTTACCGAGAAATTATCACCAGAGTTCTGGATAGGACTATGATTGATTTCTTTTCACGTCCGGTGTTGAGAATAATCCGAACATATGATTCCAACATGGAGCCATAACGCGTACAGCCACAATGGAGTTTCTTCGTGAACTTTTTGGTGGAAGAATAATTTCAAAAAATTCAGATTTCGCTTGACTTATTTTTGTGGGGAAGGCTGAAGAGGCTGGTGTATGTATGTCATCACACCTCAAACAATTCAACAACTTAAGCAGAACATTTGAAACTTGGATCCGGAAACTTTACGTTTAGTAATGGAAAATACTCTTGAAACAGACAATATTTGTCAGCAATAGAATAGAAACCATTTGAGAGATGTCATACTTCACTTAGTTGTAAAAAAATCCATGAATTATGTTCTCTTCATAAATAAATTAAATTAAAGTTAAGTTATTTTTAACTCTTCAATCTTATTTGGGCCACCCTGTACTTAATTGTGTTGTTCATGCTGCAATGCATTGGGCTAACGTCTGTTTTACAATAAATAAAAGTTCCTATAAAATTATTTTTTAATACGACAATGCTTATCCTGTTGCTAATGCGCTTGAGGTATATTTTGGTTAGTGTCTGAGTCAAGCATACAAGCAGCAATAGGGGCTATTTGTGCATTCTTGAATTACACCTTTCCGAATCTAACTACCGTTGCCAGTTTTACGCTATAAGTAACTTCTTCAAAAATAAATAGGCAAAAGCGAGCAACGAATATATCAATATTTAAAAATCTCAAACGAACAACCTTTGGTGTACCAGCGTAAATTTTCGCGGAACAATCAGTTTGAACGCTCGAATTACACGAGCGATTAATCCGCCGCGCCAGATGTAATTACCGCATTAAACCCAGTCCGGCTCTGTCGTTTACCCGATTGAGCGAACGAGCGCGCATATCGCGTTACAACAATTGAGCGTAATTTCGCGACAAGTGGCGAAACGCGAGAAAAACCAACAGGACGCAGGCCCATTTACTAGAATCCCGAACACTCTCAATACCGAACGAAGATCGACCTTCGCAGCATCCCACCGCGCGGAATAAGCAATTATCCCATTGACCGCGTTTAATCTAAACGGCACACGTAATAACACTGGGCACTAGCGTAGCAGTCGCTTTACAACTAACCCAGGGCGGGCGGTGTTGTCGGAAGTTGGAGGAAACTACTTTATTGTAATGCGAACTTGGTCGTTCGACCGTGCAGTCGAAACTTGGGCGCTGACAAACTTCTGAATTGCTATCCCTTGTTTAGAAAAAAATATAAACTATACGTGCGTGTGTATCTGTTAGACTTAATATCGTTTTGTTGAATGGATGTGGAAGTTGGGAGTTGAGTGAAAATTATACTTACTCCTATAGGATTTAGGATGGGATAGTTTAGTATAATATGAATTGGCGTCATCATATTATGTTAAATATAATTTATGCTCTTCTTGTTTATTAAGTTTTTTTCTAGAAAATTTAAGGGATCTATCAGAATCACAATTCATAAAGCTGAAGCGAGCTAGTTACATTATTTATTTACCTGTAATATGATACTTTTTTCTCTTTTATTTTCGCACCTAAATGTCATAAATTGTATTATATTTCAGTACAACAACTACGCGTATATGGCTTATTCTTAGAAACACTTTCCTTCAAACTCCCACGCTAGAATATGAAAACAAATCGCCCTCACGTGAAAATATAATAGATAAACTGACAAACGTATACATCGTAGTTGTGTCTGTAAAACAGTGGTCTTTAAATTAATTCGACATAATAGCTACTAATAATTAAATGACTAGCGTACTTTATGTAGTTTTAATCATGTCACATAAAAAAAATAACTACTAATAATAAATAACCTTTCAACCGCTTCCATGACAGACAGATATTCAAGCGGTAATAATTATAAAGGTTTCTCCTTAGATACCTAAATAATCTTATGATATTATTGCGTAGCGTAAGTAGCAGATTCTGTAAATAGCATTACCCCGTATGTGGCGCGCGCCATTAGAACGGTTAGCAAGGGTGGTGCGCAAATGTCTAAGCCAAATAAATGCACTATAAAATATCGATGGAAAATGCGAAGAAATGACGACAATATAACCGACATTGAATCTACCGTTACAGTCTAAAATAAACTGTATTAGACAATAACAAAGAGTTTGGTTCCGCCCCAAATGATCGATATTGGTCAGAGTAATAAAAGGAACATTTGACTTTGTCCAATTTTCAATGGCATAATATAATAAAAAGTCGCTTTCCTTAAACAGTCTGATCTGGTCCAGCTAAGGCTGTCCAGTGAGATAAACCTGATCTTCGATACGACTTTTCTTATTGCCACATAAAAATAATTGATGCAAAGACAGGTTTAACATGAAAAAAGCTACCGATAGCTCGCAACTGTTAGCTATAAAAATAATATGTAATATTATATTTACCTTCTCCAATACACGTGTGAGTCGTATTAGCCATCGGTCCGTGATTTACGACCGGTCGTTTGAGAAACGCGCCAGGGAAACTCTTTAAGTGACTGAGAATACACTGGATAAAAGGTAGTTGCCCAAATCCTGACCATTTGTCTAGCGACGCCGCCACGGACGGGAAAATCTGCGCGTTTCTCTAGATATCTAATTTAATCCAATTTAGAAACGGGAATTGAATTTTTTCAACGAGCTCGTCGGGTCGTTTACATGTATAGGGAATTTAAATATATTGAAAATATATACATAATTATGTTGCTACAAAACATTAATTTTGTGCTTAACAAAAAATATGAATAATCGGTGCCTTATACAAAAAAAAACCAGCTTGAATACCATATAAAATCAATCATCACAGATTAGGTTTTCCTAAATAATAATCTTACAGATCAAGCAATTTCTAAAAATGAGCATAAATGTATAAAAAAAATCACCGTTACCATATAATTTACTTAAAAATAGCGACTTTTTCGCAACGCAGCATCATATTGCACATATTTTTTTATTAATAAAATAATTGTTTCATAAAACGAATTGATTGTGCATTACTGTAGTTATATGCGCGAACAATTCGTTTTATGGAACAAAGTATTTATTTAAATGCACATTCATATATATTAAAAAATCTCCTGTTAAATCGCACCCAATGTTTATAATGCGATGCGATAATGTTTATAATAATACCGGTATTGGGACAAAACTTTACCTATATTGACTTAATTGAAGAAAATACTTTTTTTACAAATCCGTACATTTTATTTGTTGAAAACGATATCTCCAGAGGGCTTACTACGAAAACGAGGATGCCCATATTGCTTGAAAGCAGAAGCTGAGAATAAAATGTTTATCGTACGGGATTAACATTTTTTTTCGTAAGTAATTTTATTGGGGTAGGATATCAAAGTAGAAGCATATTATACCGTTTAGCCCAAGAGGGCCGAAATATCGGCCCGCCCGACTTATACGAAAAATTCGTCCAGCCAATATTTTAACGTGAATTTTTAAATTGAATTAAACATATTCGATATTTTTGTATGATATGCGCGATGTGTCAACATATAAGTAATACGTTTACTTTATTTCAGACAATTACGGTATCTGGTCCTTTTTAATGATAGGGATGGCTTTCGAAGTCAGATATTGCATACACGAAATTCTTTTTACTATTAATAATTTTTTATCTCCATTTAGACATATTTTACTCAAATAGTCCTCGGAATATGCTACACTAAACATTGGTGTTTAATATTAACAATAAGTACGTCTCAATAATTATATTTAAGTAAAAAACGTATTTGAAAAAATAGCGCGAAATGTATATTTTTTTGAAGTTGAGTCCTTGGGGAAGAACATAAGACTGGAGGTTAATGAGAATGATATTCTAAAGTTGGTGGATGAACATGGCTAGAAGCTGACCACCGAAAAACTAAAAAATGTGCATCGCGAGCAACAACACGAGGCTACATAGATCTCGTCTGAAGAGGGGAGAAAAAAACTAAGAAACCCCTCACTTCAAATGAGATTACAGATATTTGTAAAGTGTAGGAAACTGCAACATCCGAGTAAGGCTGTAGCAGTGAGAGCCGTGAATCTATTCAATCACAATGTATTGTCACATTTTCGGCAAATTCTCAGAATGAGACACAAGCAAGTAGCATTGGATAGCTTCCTTGTTCCACGAAAAGAAGAGATTTCATTGAGCTATAAGTGATAGACAACAGTGATTTCGATATTAATACTTATTAAATAAAATTATTTTATAATAACTTTAAACAATAAAAATATAAACGTGTATTTTGTATTAATCATATTTTTAGATTTGGAACTAAAAGTTACATTATTTTTTATGTGGAAATTTGCTTAGATATACAAAAAAAAATCAGACATTTTTGACTTGTCAACTTATTCACGCCCATCGCGGATATATAATTAACTCACATTTACATCCAAGCGGTTTTGTTTATTTATTCATTACTAAATTAATTAATATTTGTATTATGTTCAAAACTGTATATACTGCATGGACACTGTTCACGTGAGAAAGTTTGTATGTACAAACATTCGAAGGCGGTTGGTTTTAAGCGATTAAGCGTTAATAAATAGAACTGCGGACACAATCGGTGCGTTTGCCCGGCCAGTGGTAAATTCGTTTCGGTGAAATTTTAGGCTGATACCCAAAAACGATGCCCGCTTTCGGTATTGTCAAAAAATTATTTATATCGGCCATTTATTTTTTAATGCGTAACATCCGTAAAATTGCGAACCAAGAACGAAACTTAGCGAACCGCGTAAACACTCCGCATGGGACATAATAAAAAAATGATATATTACAGTACGGCCTACGTTGTGGTGTGATATAAACGCGATAGTGACCGTATTTTTTTGCGTCGAAATAATTAATTTTCCGTTCGGAATGAATGTAAAATCAATGTCGAAATTTATTCAGCCCCGAGTCTATTTTTTTACAACCGTCGCGAAGAAAGAGGGCTCTGACCCAATTCCTCAGTTTGCTGAAACTGTTTGAGTAATAAAGAAACACCGCGACTTTAATAAAAAAAATCTTCAGCCTCAAACGACGGAATAAAACGAAAACGTAGCATTCCGTCGAATAATTCGTTTTAATTTGTTCTCGCTAATTCGACGAACCGTCCGTTCAGGGCTGTGTCGCGTGATTTATATGCTTTTTTTAAGGAGAAAATAATTAAATTGTATGAGGCAGCAAAATTTTCATTTAGGTGTGGCAGCATAATCGTTATTTATATATTTTTTATCTATCTAAAAAGTTTATACATATAATTTAAATACGCGTCTGCTTAAAACAACTATACTTTACTGTGTAATATAATAAAAAACAAAGACGACATTGAAGTGAATTAAATTTGCAAGCAAAGAAAAAATGGCGAGCTTAACAGCGACGGAGATTGCGACCGCGAGGGGCGGAATGAAAAATAAAATAAAAATAACGTTCAGAAAATTCAATTAGCTAATGAGATCCTCGGCCCCGTGAACGTGATAATCAATTTCGATTTTTCACCACCCCGGAACATTGGAGCTCGCTGGTGAAAATTACACGTAGCATAAATTTGACCAACGTTGGCAACCCTGGCGGCGCCGGAAGCGACGCCGTCGTAATAGACAATGGGAATCGTAAAATAAAAAGTTTGCCAAACTGCCTCGCTTAGTTTTAATATTAATACTACTACAGTAAAAGCACCGGTGTAAAGATGCGTTTTCGCCGGCGTATAATTTGCCAGAACATTACGTTCCTTTTGTGTCGGTTGTAATCTGTTAATTTTAGCAACCGCTTCACGTTTGAGCTATAAAATCAATTGCTGAAACACACACGTAGACGTCGACGCAAAAATATATCACAATTGTGAAACATTGGTATTGATTTTATACTTTTGAAAGGCAATCAATAATGTAATTTCATACCTAAGCGAGCCATTATAGAAATCGAACCGGGAAAAATATTTAAGCACATGTATTTTCAAAACAACAATCAATATTAGAAGAGACGTTTTGATTGGCGAGTAAATATTGCCACATCGCAAAGGTACACATATAAATTCATGCGACTCGTGTTTGCATAAATATGGTAAGATATATACTACATATGAAATGAAAGGTATTCCTTTTTGATTTATAATAATTATAAAAGGTGTGTTTAGAGGTTTGTTTTTCGAATTGGCAACGCTTTTCCTAGCGACAGCTGATTTGTGCTCAGTTTGGTTTGCCATTTTATCATGAATAGACTTACGACAGAACAACGCTTGCAAATATATTTATAAAATCGTGGTTCGCGAAATTTACTCTGCGCTACGTCCATTTTACAGTCGACCTAAACGTTCAACCGAGCAAGTAATTCGAATAATTATGGAACGTTTTTGCACCACGCATACTCTAATTGATAATACGCATCCGTAGAGACGTCGTACAGTGCGCACAGAAGAAGTTGTTTCTGCTGTGGAGAAGGACCCGAATGAATCGATTCGCCTTCGTGCCCAACAATTGGAGCTGTGTCCATCCACTTTATGAAATATTTTGCTGAAAGATCTTGGTAAAAGTATGTGCTGAAAAATTATGAAAAAATAAAATATTAAAATTTAATTTGTCTATATGTTTTTAATTTCATGTTGTAACTTGGTAGTCATAAGTCCAATGAGTTACAACGGAGTAAACACAATAAACACCTACACAAGTCTGTGAATCTGTGATATATATTTTATTAATTATAAATTATAATTAAACCTTACAAGCAATATATGTCACTTTGCAGCTCAGGCTAGTTTTTAATAAAAGAAATTTTATAAATAAAAATTCGAGTCTTCTGCGAGACAAGAGCCCGCGGCCTATAGATTATCAGTCCTACGCCTTGCGAACTACACTATTTGTTCACAACAGCTATTGCTTCAATAAAAGAGCATTATATAACCCTTAATTATTTCTCGTCAATCAGATGTATTTTCTTATAGAAATATTCAAGTGTATTTTTTATTAAAATTGAATTGTTATCAATCTAGCATATTTAAATAAATGCTTAAATGGTTAAACATCATTGTAATTATCTATTTTTTTTCATCGATTATATACACAAAATCTTTTAAATCGGCAGATATTTAATTGGAAAAAGATCTATTCAAATAATTCCACACTAAAAATGAGATTCAAAGTGTGAGTCTAATATATTCAACAGACAACCTTATGCAATAATATTTATACAACACAACATCAAATTTAATAAACAAAAATATAAATATTTTTTTATTTAATACATCATAATAAAAAATATTTAAGAAAATAATATTTAGCTGTTTACGTAAACATTTTTCTTAATTTTGGTTGTATATTGTATCACTTTATTTTACTAAAAGTACCGAGGCTTAAAAACTGAAGCACAAAAATTGAATTAAATGTTGATCGTTGTTTATATATTTTCAAGAGTATTTTTCATTAAGTCTCTCTATTAAATTTAACTTTAAGGTTTGGAATACCGCCTACACTTATTCCTTGTAAAATATAACTGTTTGTATTTTATAATAAATTACATTTTCTTCGTTAAATTTAATTAAATATTAATAAAAAGTCATTAAAGGTAATATTTACAATCTTATAAAAGCCTAATATATCAGTTTATTGGCACGAATAAAATTAAATTACACTGTATTGAATATATCATATCATATATTGAATACACCTGCAGCGGGGAAATTATCAACAAGCTAACCTACAGGCGAAAATTAGCATGATAGCTAACAATTGTAGATAGTTGCAAGTGTAAATCATGCGACATAAACTGATATGCAATAGAGAGAGAAAGAGATGGAGATAATGAAATGTACTATACATTTACATACATATGTTAAGCAGAAAATTGGACATTACTGACTAACATCTCTGACTGTATATGTATGTATGTATTTTTATATGTAAATATATATTTAAAAAAAACATATAACTTGCTTAAAAGGAACTAACAGGGAATATTTATTTATTATTATTTATTGCTCGTACATGTTTATTAATACACATATTCAATGTGAAATTTTCTATTTTCAATGGAATATCTTTAGAATAAACTAAATACTGACGAGTCGGTGTAAGCATAATGAAAGAAAAACGAGAGGGAAAAAGTCCATTTTATTAAAAAAAAAGAGTTAGAGCTAATTTTCATTACAAATTACCTTTAATTTTTTGTTTTTAATCAATTCACAATCATATCTACAAATAAGTGTAAATTTTTTACTAGTAATTTATTTTGGTCAATGATATTATTGTTTGTTAATTTTGAAAGTAAGGCAAAATAAAATAATTTTAATAAAAATTGAACAGCGTGCTATGTTAGTTAATTTCAATAGCTACGAGGAAACAAACTTGTGAAAATTTTTGGAGTCTTACAGAATAATGGTTTTACACAGAAGTGTGGTAAGAGAAAAATACGACCGAGAAATTACAGGGAACGCAAAGGACTTGCAGTTTTAAATATTATTTAGATACAAAAGAAGCAAAAAATTTAGTATGCAAAATTTTTTTTAGACAAGTTTAATTTATCTTAAGGAAGAGTGGACCGTGCTTTCAATGCAACAACATTTTAGAGAAGATTTTCGTAGCAGAATGGAAGGTTCCTCCGGGAAAATTAAATTAAATTCGTATGTATACCTGGGATAAACCAACTGCTACGAGAGAAGCACAAGAAGTACCTTCTTACTGTTTAAAACACCCACAAAATGTGACAACTCACAAACATGTTATCGCTTAAAGCGATATGTGCACTGGCCAAAATAGAAATATAAAGTTTGCCCTAACGTGAATGAAAATTGTTCGGTATAGCGATAACAATATAGATATTATTGACCATAAATTCTTATTATCTGGACATTCATTCTTGCCAAATGATCGCGATTTTGATGTTCTAGCAATGCTTATTCGAAAAACCAATTTTCTGTACATTGCCGAAGATTATTACAAATTGATAGAAGCATGTCACAAACAAAATACATTTTTACTATACGAATCTGGAGAAGGCAATTTTGAAAAGTATCAAAAATATTGATGGCGAAACTGGCAACAGGCTGAAAATGTTTTGGATACGAGTATTAAGAAATGCGCCGTATAATTTAGTCACAATTTAAAACTATTGATTTATCGCCGAAAGGGGTAGGCCAAAGATTTTCACCGAAATAACATTGCCATCTTTAAATGGAAAAAACTAGGCCTATTACTAAAGAGAAATATAAATATATGATGGATTTATTGCCTTACAAACCACCCCTACATAATGGGTACTTCAAAAATTTGCATTATCTTACTTAAAAAAATAACAGTAATATTCCTTTAGGTATTTTGTTATGTTGTATTTATGTTATTGTGTGTTATATATATAATTATTATAATTTCCTTTTTGTTGTTCTCTCTTTTCTATAAAATAATATTAAGCTTTTTGTTGAATGCTCCTATTCGAAAAAAGTATGAAGTGTTGAAATAAAATAGAAAAGTAGAGAAATAAATTATTCTGTTTTTTCCTATTACAATTACACTCTTGAAAACAGAAAATTTTCATAAAATCATTGCTTATGAAAGTGGGGTAAGTCCATTGGGTCCTATTAAAAACAAGGGTTTTGTTTAAATAACGCGATTATAATTATGGCATATGAAAAAAGATCGTAAACAATTTAAAATAAGTCTATAATTGCTTACTAATATTTTTAAATCAGTTGAAACGGCAACCATTAATTATTCAACAATAACAAAATATGGACTTGCCCCACTTTCAAAATCAACGGCTTAACTATAGTGTTAAAAATGCAAAATAAATGAGAAAAATAAGGAGCAGGTAGTTAAAAAAGGGGCAAGGATTTTCGATTAATACTCCAAAAACATTGTTTGACTATATAAGTTTTATGATCGATATTTTCCGATGTTAAAAATTTTTCAGAGAAAATTCGAAGTACTATAAAATATGAAACACTAGATGCTTTGATATTTAAAAATATTATAGATTATAACTGGCAGTAAAAAATTACGCGGGACCGGAACCATTATTTTATGAGAAAATGCCCGAGAGCCGGAAAATGAATTCGACCAGGTATTTGGATGCCTAACCATGTGTGATATATACAATCGGCAGAAATAAATATGAGACATACGACCTTGGCCATAATAATGGGGCACCCTTTAAAATAGTGTGTAACCCTTTACAAGTGCATAGTCGGACCGAAATATTTTAGCATATAATTTTAACCGTAATTCTGAGAACTATACAAAGGAACTTGTCGTTTTTAATTGCTCACTTGAGTTTTAAAAAATATTGCAGGTCAAATTGTTTAGTTTCGCTTTATAAACATTTTAAAAATCCTAAAAAACGCTGATTAAGTGAAGCTAAAAGAGCGAATATAATTTTATATAGCGAAAATTAGTAAATACAATAATTGTTCATAACACGCTGTCCAAAATGCTTTGAAACGGTTCAACGGATGTGGTTCTTACAAATCAAAGCCAAGAAATGGAAGAAAACGAAAGACAACTGGCCAGGAAAATCGAATGTTGGTTCGCGAGTCCTTTAAAAATCGTCGAAAAACGTCTTCAAAGCTGATTGCTGAAGCCTCTGTAAGCGGAATTTTTTCCATTTTTTCGCGGACGGTGAGAAGAAAACTCAAAAATGTGGAGCTCAAAGGTTGTAAAGCCCGACACAAACCGTGGCTTGGAGTGGACCCGAAAACACCGAGATTGGACATCTGAATATTAGGCGAAAGTCATTTGGTCCGATGAAAACTACTTTAAGATAATTTTAAACTAAAATTTTAAAAAATATTAAAAACTTAATTTTTCAATTTTATTTATTAAATAATCATACTATTTTTAAACATTTTTGTGACCCCTGGTGTAGTACACAAGAGTCGGAGAAGAATATCTAACTGATTGCTTATTAGCCAAAGTCAAATATTGTGGCGGAAGCGTTATGGTCAGGGGTTGCATGGCGGCAGCAGGAGTAGGAAGCCTGTACACTTGCGAGGGTAGTATGAATAGTGACATTTATATTTCAATGTTAAAATCCACTTTAACGGATTTATACTGGAAAATATTTTCAAGCACAGAACACGCTACCATCTAATTCCAGCAAGAAAACGCTCCATGTCAAAAAAAGCCGGGGTTAGTTTGCGTCAAAAAATTTGACGCTTTTAAGATGACCTATACAGTCACCAGACCTTAACCCTATTTATGTGCCAAATTCAAAAAAAGGTTGCTCAACACAATTGCAAACCCAAAATTAAGCTACGCGAAAAATACAGATGGAATTGAGAACATTGTCTCCGTGTACCCACAAGTCATTAGTTGACAGTATGCCGAAAAGGGTTGAAGCTGTAATTATAGCTAAGGGTTAGACTACTAAATATTAAAAATAAGCGTAAAATAATCACATTAAACAATTTTAGTCGGTTTTTTTATTTATATTTTCACGATTATTTAATATATAACACATTTATATGGCCAAGCCTGTATATTCAAATTATAATTTAATATTTTTAGAGATATTGAACGAAATAGTGTAAAAGCATTACTCACTTTTTCGTGGTTACAAAATGACTGAATCGCGGTTAAATAATCACCGGATCACGAAAATTTCGTAAATGTACGATAATCGCATAATCCAGGAAAAATACATTTAAATAACACAAATTATTATTATTTTTCGCGAGACAAACACGAATTAACAATTTGGCGGCCGCGATAAGACGCCCCGGGGAAAACCCGTACGGGAAAATTTTCCGGAGCAAATAATTTATCGCAAAGAAACACCGCGAACAACGGGGCAATAACATAAATCACACACCGGCCATGTGTTTGGAGGCTCAGAGGCGAACTTTTCGCTCTTCATCCCGATATGACACACGCGAGATACCCCGGAAAAGCCACACCACACACACAACTTTATCGCGTTGTATTACGTGCCAGGAAGAAAAATCGACGCGAATTGATGCCATCCCCCGTTCCACACACACACAAGCACGCACGCCAATCGGGAAAAGCGGAGAACTTCGGCGCTAACTGTGAAAAATGGCCGCGAGTATATCATACACAATTAGCTAATAAACTGTGCCAATGCGAAAAGTTTGGACCGTAACCCTTATATGGATACGTTATATTGTTACGCATGCGAATCGAGAACCGATTAAATTTACATATTCGTATATATTACACAATAAAAAATATATGCAGTAAGGGAAAATTCGTCAAGGATCAATCGAACGCTTTTCGCACATTCAGTGGATCGAAAGGGTGAATTCAAGTATAGAGAAAGAGACCTATTTGGGTTAAATAAAGAAGAAAATACACCCGCTTTGCTGTGAAGAGAGGAAAAAACACAAAAGAGAGGCTTGGAAATCTATTAATCTTTTGTAAAACTTTGCGCCCAGCGTTTTCGGCTATACGTCAAAGGAAAAATGAGGGAAATGTGCGCAGAATGCGGATATTGGCCAAATTTGTTTATATGCCAAAATCGTATGTATTATTAATTATAATAAAAAAACAGATAATAGTTTTAACAACATATTTTTTTAATAAAATTCGGTGGTACATTTTAATTGAAAACAAATAACGAGACCATTTCTGATAAACTTTATAAAGCAAACTTAACTTGAGCTAATAATAAGATCAAAGTTCTATAAATACGTATTTTACATTAAACCACAAAACCAAAAGCAAATCCTTTTGACCATTAATAATCTGTTACCGGGAAACGCGTGTAGCTGAGATAATGTTATTTGTTAACAATTTATTTTAAATAGTATATTAGTAATTAATAATCCTTTAAAGGAAAAAATAATAATTACTACAATTTCGAATATGTTCCTAGATGACAGTTGAACGAATGTGAGTTGCCAACTAAAAGTCGACATGAATTTGAAAGTAACTATTTGTTAAACATATTATTATCATTATCGAAATGTGACCCTAATGGTTTATCTTATAAAGGGCCACCCAGAAATCATGTTCTTGCTTTAGTACAGGTGTTGTGCATTATTAAATGAATTTTTAAATTAAAGTTCAAATAAAAAGCTTTTTTATATATGTCTAAGATATTAAGAATTGTTTACATTATGTAGAACGTGACACGCAACTTTGGACACAGAAACTCAAAGAAGACTAGGAGAGCAGTACTACAAGCCGACCCGTAAAGACTAGCATTTTGCAGTATCATCCGCAAATATTCTAACATTTGCGGTTGATACTGCAAACCTGGCAGTGGTGAAAAAATATCGAATACTACCGATAAACAAGCCTCTAATAGATTCACTAATTGGAGCAAAAAATGGAAAATAAAATCACTAATATAAATATAACTAATCAATTGCAAATTTTCATAAACGGCAACAAATTTCTATTTAGCATGACACCAAACTGCAGTAAAAACATTTAAAAAATCAGAACTTGAAATAAAAAATACACATATATATTTGCTTATGGGAAGAAACCAGGGCTGTGGAGTCGGAGTCGGAGTCGGAGTTGGAGTCGTGGAGTCGTGGTGTTTTGGCCGGAGTTGGAGTCGGAGTCGGAGTCGTGAAAAATGAGCGACTCCGACCATTTTTTTAAATTATGAAATTTATGAATTTTTAATTGCGTAATAATGAATGTGTATAGCGTATGAAAATTAAACGTGTAGAAGAACACGAAAAATACCCGATAAAATTAAACTTTTTTGAGTCGGAGTTGAAATCGGAGTCGGAGTCGGAGTGGAGTCGTGTTGTTAGTAAATATCGGAGTCGGAGTCGTGTTTTTTTTTAACGACTCCACAGCCCTGGAAGAAACTCAAAACTATGAATATACAACAAAATTAAAATTTACAACCAGCGAAAAGGTGTGCCAAACAGTGTCACATTAAAATGATTAAAAAATTCAAAATTAAGTGTTACAGATAGGTGTCGAAGTCATCGCTAGTGCTATAAAACGTTTTGCTGCTAAACATGAAACAGCACATCAATATCGAGGCAGCAACATCCTCAATGTGGACAACTTGAAAAGGCGGCTGATGATGACTAAACCTTTAAAGTGGTCTAGTTATCATTACTGGAACTCATTTAATATTAGTGATAGTGTAGTGTAAAACCGAAAATTTTGGATGCCTTTGGGTACAGTGCTTAAAATATAAATTATTAAATATGAAAAATTAATTGTTGGTCATTAAGACCAGTTTTAATATTCAAAAAATTAACTAAAAATAGTTATAAAATACATTATCGTGTATCTACATGAAAAACGATTGAATACGATTCTTAAGCTGTTTATATTTATTGGCAAGTCATTTCCGCCATTGAAAGTATGCATTCTGGATTCTCATTTTTCGAGAAATGAGAATTCTTATTTTCACCTTTCGATTATCTGGAGAATTTTTAATAAATAAATAAATATTTATATAATATATAGTATGTCATTATAATAATATTTCGGAGAGAACCAACTTCAATATAATGATGATTCATTATAATGAATCCGAAATGAATCGATTTACTTCGATTTATTACAGAGCGCTGAGTAAAGAAGGAATTTATAACACAATCGTAGAAAAATTGCCAATAAGAGCTGTTGCTATTTTACATTTTTATATTTCGAACAAGATAAAGATAAAAAACCTCTTTCGATTATTAAAAAAACGTGAGTTCGCCGACAGGCAAAAGTTCTGTGTAAAGCGCCCATACAGTTTTAAAATCTGCCGATTTTTCATTATCTGATTTTTAACGTTGTTTTGTCATTCAAATACTTTCGACCTCTATTAAAAACTTTCAAGAAAGCGTGCATATTTATAACATATGGCACGGAACCACTCTTTCTTACGCAGCAGTATAAAATATTTAAAAATATTCGTACTAATTTAATTTTCAACAAAAAATGTCGAAAAATAATTTATGAGAAGATACACTAATTGTAATGATGCAGTTCAAATACATATATTTTTTCAATATCATATTCAAAAGTTTTATTTAATTTTTCGATATATATATATATATATACTTTATAATTATACCATATTTTTAAGGTGTGTTGAGCTTAGCGTTGAAAAGATTTATCTATGAATGTCGCGAGTGGTTACGTATATTGGGTGAAAAGTTTTTATACAAAGTTAGAAAAGCATGACGTGAATACATTAACCCCTACAATGTATGTTCAAAGAATAGAAAAGGATTCCTTTAGATAAAATCATCGAATATTACATTTTTAAATACATTTTCTTTATGATTTATGTAACATGAAAAACATAAAATGAGAGAAAATTTCGCAATGCATATTAATGACGGAAAACTTGTATAAATGTGATATGCAAGATGAGAAATGCACAAGGAGATTGGACGTGTTCTACGATCCAGAGTCGAGAATTAATTAGTTTGCAGTTGAGCCATATTGTTTCCACAAGAGAAATGGCGCTGAAACTCATTGCACCGTTTCTGTTTGTGACTTGTTTGCAAAGATAACTGTTGGAAAAAAACATTACTTACTATGCGTAGAATAAATAATACGCCAACTCTGTTTGATTTGAATGCTACACGTTAAATATGCAAGACCTGTTTGTTTAGTGAGAAAATTTTCTCTTCAGACATGAAAATTCCTCTTTCTGAAATTGAAGATTTGTTTGAACAGAGCGATGGAATATCGGCCAGACGGGCACCGACGTCAAGATAGTGGCTCAAACGAAACTGATATAGGGGAGAGTATTGTATTTTTTTTTTATTTCTCTCCGTAAAAGGAATAAAGCATAACATATTTTTAGATTACGAAATAATAGTGTTGCATACGGCGCTTCGCTAAAGTGAGTCATAACCGAAATTGAAAATCGTCCCGAGAAAGTTTGCACATAAAAACAATCGCCCGTTTGCGAACTTGCGGCCTACCCGCCTACTTACTTACTACGCCGTGTATGAGAAACTAGTCACATTTGCCGGGGCATACACCCTTGGATATAAGCAAACAAGATCCTCGGCGACAGAGGACGAAATATTCACTACGCTATTTACTGTGCAAACCCGTCGTCGCTGAGTGCTTCGCTAAGCTCCTTCGCGAGGATCGGATCTGAAGTGGAGCTTATATAGTAACTACCCGGTGACGTTCCGCCCATAACAATACTTTTAAAATTTTAAACAGATGCCTTAGGAACACTCGAGAGAGAGGAGTGGCGGGTTGGGCGTAAGTAATACGACGGAATAAACTAGGCGCTTAACGCCACTCTGGAGGCACGGACGAGATACGTTTCTGTTATAATACACGCGGGCGTTCTAAAGTGGTACGCTCATTAAATTTAGGGTTATTGTTCGTACGTATTCAGATGGCGCATCAACTGAATACTATTCAATTTACTTGAATAATAAATCTCAAAAGGATAAACGCCTAAAGAATATTCCACTCAAACTTTTATTGTTGTAATACTATTGTGAAGTTATAAGATCTTTAATGCTCGACGTGTCCGAGCGAAATAAAAAGCTTAATCTAAAGTTTCAAAGAAAAACAACGATTTTCGCAAAAGAGTGTTTACTTAAAAGTAGTAAGAACTAGCTTTTCTAAGAAGTCCAGTTAAATTGCAAAATGCGCCGCATAATATATTAATTATACTCGAACAGTTAGTCGTTTTGTTAGATTAAATGAAATTTTCATTATTAGAGCTTGCGTGATTATGAGAGAGCGATTTGGTATTGTGTAAATTACAACAGTGAACAATTAACTAAATACAATTTACAAGCGAAACATTATTTCTTTTGTCATTACATTCTTAAGTGTTTTTTTTCATCAAGTAGTGTTCCCAACATCTGGAACGGGTACAGGGTTTACCTTGAATAAATTATGTATAAATAATATGAAAGAAGCTTAAATTTTGTGATAAAATAAATTGGACCATATTGGATTCAATAAAAAAAAAAGTTTTTGTCCGGTACGGTTAATATAATAATATTTTAAAAATAGAATTTCGATTTCTTAGCATTTGGTTCTAATTTATTTAAAAAAACTTTCTCCATAAAAAGCTATTTTGGCTACAAACTATATTTCTAAATTAGTAATATTCAATGAACCGAAAAAGCTCAACACCAAAATTCTTTCTATATACAGAACTGCACTCTAGTTAATAATAATAATATTCTTAAAATTCGCCATAGTATAAAAACATAAAAAAATATTTCATAGCTTTTTTATTTCAATCATTAAATAAATATATGCAAATATGACAGGTAAGATTTAATATTATATTTTCATACATAGTTACTTTAATTTAAGAATATCTCAATGGATAAGGTACGTAATGTAGAAAGCGATTTTTTTTGTTAACGAGACTAGAAAAACCATTTAAAACTAGAACATTGTCGAACCTTGATATCGCAAGCCCCTGAATACAAGAAATCAATAGTCACAACTAAAAATAGTTTATTCTCTTCTTGCATTATGTATGTACTTGAACACAACAATTGAACTGTTAAAGTTGTAATTGGATGGTTCAAGTTTCCAAGTATGTGTTATTTTTGAATATTTGAATTATTCGTTAAGTTATGAATATCGACGAAAAAACAAAAGAAAGAACACTTAATTTAAAAAATAATATATATAAATAATAGATAAATTTAAATTTTACTACATGCCAATAAGTATACAATCGGTATGTTGAAAAAAAACGGTGCTTGGAATTTTGCGATTTTTGGATATTTTTTTAAAAATATTTTAATAAAAAATCAAAATGTTTACCTTAATTATTTTTTAATAATATATTAAAAATATTTTTTGTCTAAAATAATCAGTGTCTGCAAAAATCCTGCTTGGAAAAATCAGTATCCGGAAAAAAAATTTCTGCAATCTGGCAAAATCGCAAAATTTGTGTACGGAATAATCCTGTCCGGAAAAATCACCGAACCTTAAAAAACATTACTGCAATACATTATTCGTATTGATTTAAAATAAATAAAGAAACTCCACAGCTGCACAGTATTAGTTAGGAAATTTCTGTGATATCTGCAGTAACAAAGGGTTTATTTCTTCGTTAATTTATAGGTCGGATAATAAAAAATTTTCAAGTAGCGTCAAAAAATAAATTTAAATAATGGGATATATTTATGAGAACGACTATTTCAAATTTAGATAATGAAATAATCAATGAAGAAAATACTGATAATGATTTTATTAACATGACTTTGACAATCAAAGAAGAATTAAACAAACCAATAATACACCACCAGAATATTTATCCAGGGTAAAATAATAAATGTAGTCGAGAAATGACTAAAACTAAGTCTCTTTGCTCACAATTAAGCCAACATCAGCGGAAAGCGAGAGAGTATTCTCAACGGCAGGAATACTCACTACAAAAATTAGAAATGTACTATCTCCGATCTTTCTAAAATTTTATTTTTCTTAGTAAAAATAACATGTATTCTTATTTTTACAATATAATTTTACAATTTCTATTATGTATATGTAATTGAAATTGCGTTTTTTGTATATTTATATATTTCTTATTTATAATATGTAATGTTATAAATAATAAATATATTTGTATAACAAAAAAATATTCTTTCCAATTATTTTTTTATAAATAAAAATGAATATGTATGCACACATATACGTATATATAAAAATATTCATTAAAAATATATTTTCGCTATGATTTTACCGCTATAATATAAAACGCTAACATAACTCTAATTTGAAACATTTCACTTCGCTTTAGACTTGGAATATCTGGAAGGCACACCCGTACCAACCAGAGCTACGTCTAAATCAACCGAAACTAACATTAAAAGACCATGAAAAGCATCCACTTTCGCTTTGATCTTTGAAAATATTGTGAGTAGTGTTTCTTTTCGAGAAAAACGCCAAATCAAGAATTCTGATTTTTTAGGTAACTTGCTGATTACTACCAAATTTTCATAGATTTTTAATTAAAAATAAATCTTATGTTTTTTATACTGCTGCAAAAGAAAGGGTGGGTCCATGCCAAATGTTTATTTTCTTGACTATTCTCATCGGCCTTATCATTGCTTTGGTAATCTAAGAACTATATTAGTAATCAGATGTGAAAAAACCGCTTCGCGTGGGAATCGGCAGATTGCAAAAATTCATGGGATTTTTATTTATAAACTTCGCATGTCGATAAGCTTAAATATTGTTTTTTCAATAATCAAAAGAAATTGTTCGAAATTAAAAAAATGAAAATAGCAAATCCTAAATAAATACATGAGCCTTAAATCCTTCGTAACTCGATGCTCATCAATATAAATAAATCTATCCATTCTGGTCATTCGATTATTCGCGTCCATCATAAGAAGTCATCGTCCTATTGAATTTTCTTATTTTCAACGATCATCTAAACTAGCTACTATTAGACGGGTGTTGGTTGCGCTTAGAGGTTTGCATTGATGTAGGCATCAAATTAAATCATGCAATTAGCGGGTTGGCTATTGAGCATCCAATTACTACGAGACGATTTCGTACATACATATAACCTTTATGGCAGTCGTTCACGCTTTGAATCGGGAAACCAATCAGCGACGATTCCTTAAATGTGAAGCACTCACGGCAAAATATTGGCGGTAAGAATGGGCCAACGGAGGAAAAGAAGAGGACTTTACGGGCGAAATAACAATACGGGACCTTATCTCCGTCCGGCAAGGATGCGGCGAGCAATTAATGGCTCGTACCCGATTTCGGATATCGGACCATCACGTACACGTAATGAAGACACATCCCGATTTTTACGAGGCGCTTCGGGATAGGTCCGAGCAATCCGCAATTTTCCGAATGCCGCCCCGTCTAAATATTCCGGCGCGACGTTATTAAAGAGCACCGCATTAATCTTCATTACACCGTCCCGACCCGGCCCTGGATTCTTTCGATTACGATTCCCACCGGCGGTATACGTGACACAATCTTTGAATATCCCGCGAGTTGCGACGAGAATTTCCCGTGAAAATAAAAAATAAAGGAATAAAAAGTCGAGGGCGTCGATTGAAAATGTCAAGGTAATTTAATATCGCCGAGATTCTTTCTATACTGTTGTATTCGTTTTTTTAGTTGGAAATGTTATGTATGAATAGTATTATATGAATAGAACGCAGGTTTAGCAAGTTGAATAATAAGAGTAAATAAATAACATTCTATTGGAAGATATATAAAATACAAACGCGTGTTATTTGTCCGTTTCGTTGACAAAACAATATTTATTACCAAAGATCGCGATCGTTTATTTTCTTTTTGTATGAGTACAAACATATCACTATGATAACATTTACCGAAGCCTTTTCAGGGTTATAATAAATAATATTAGTGTTCAGTGACTGTTCTTATGCTAAATAATATCTAGCTATAAACCCTCGGCTGTTATTCTAGCAAAAATATATATATAAAATGTTTTTAATGAAGCAATTTTTTTATAAACTTCCACCCCAATTTTCTTACGTCAAACCCGCTTCTTTCCGAACTTTATATTTAAATGTAAAGAAAGAGTACATTTTTAATATATAAAATTATATATCTTGCCCCCAAATTAAAAATATACTAAAGCAAAGGTTTGAACTAGTTGAAAAATATCGTAGATCGCTTTGATTGATTACGAACTTTATTTTTTTAATCGCTCGTCTATTATTAATTTCGTGCGTGACTCGCCCAAAATCCCCGCCCCTAAAATTGTAATAACTTAACCGATAATAATATTGAACGGTTGAATAATAGCAGTAACGAGGGTTCCGCCTGGCCGCGACGTTTCGACGACTGGACGGACGGGTTCAAAGGGAAATTTCCAAGATGTTAAATAAGATCTCACATTCGAGATAGGTCATACGAATCCGCAGCATTATTATATAGGTACTAGTGTATATTATAAGCCGGGGCGGCGAAAGCGAACAATGGCCAATATGGAAATGTCAAACCTCGGCAGCGGGTACGGAATCGTGACACTTCGGTGTAATTAATAAATTACCGCAGAGTTTAGCAACAACACGAGGCATAATGGTGTTATTTTTGGAATTTAAGCTTGTACCGCATTCAACGAAAATAACAAGTAAATAAATACATCACACGAGAGGAAAACACATACATTGAATTTAGTACAACTAGCAGTACCATAACAAACAAAACGTAACAACAGAACAAACAACGTTAAATATTGCATATAATAATTATATTCCTATAATAAATTAAGTATACTATTTTATAGTAAATTAATCACATAATAGTTACCTAACTATATATGTATGTACATTCGAGTCGAGAACTTTCAATTATCCGAACATCTCTGCCTTTTCATTAGTTGGATCGAAAGCACAGTTTATTTAACGAGATAATTTAACTACAAAGCTTTCAAATAACACAGAAAAAAATACGAATTGTATGCACAGCAGCGATGGAAATTTTATAACGTAAAATGAAACGATAAAAATCCATTATCGAATTTATATGTAAATTAATGAAAATATATTCTGAATGGTCACAATATAATGAAAGCTACTTCAAAATAAAAATGAAAAAGTGGCACAGTACAGTTTGGCAAAATATTTTTTTTTATATTGATTAAAAACAGCATATCTTTAACGCAACTCCGACAGATACGAAACCACTCGAAAATATATATGTATGTTACAGTGAATGTGTATTACCAGTAAAATATATTTTTTGCCGAATTAATTGTTGCGATTAATAGCTTCAGTATAGGTTTGGTAAATTGAAACCAAAAAATTATCAGATCATGATTTAATTCCAGCTAGTATGCTTAAAAAAATGCAGGACCTTATCGCACACACGCTAATGTTTGTTATCGATATATCGTTGAAAAAATACTTTCCAATATATGAAAAATTAGGAAAATGACTCGCGTACAAATTAGGTGACGATTATATCAGCACCAGCAATATTTGAAATCTAACTTCTTACGCGTTCTTCAAACCGTATCGAAGAGACTATGATAAAAGTAATCTTAATTTAAATATAATCACAAAATGCTAAAGCACATATTGCTTTAGACTCGAGGCTAAAAATCATATATCCAGATCTTTAGATAAATGTATTAAAATAAGCGCCTTATCCATTTTTTCCACTTTAATTGTAAAAACCTTTTAAAAGTTTTTACTCTGATATTATAACGACCGTTTTATTTTAAATACATATTTATTTATTATATTGTGGCTAATAACAAAATTGTTTACATTAAAATGGTTATAAGCCAGTAAATGTATTTTATTATTGAAATAAACGTTTTTATATAAATATAAAAAACAGCATAGTTTTCGTGAATCTAGATCATTGGTCTTCAAACTGTGTTCCGCTGTAACATGGGGTTCCATGAGTCAAAAAAATTGTAAAAACTATGAGAATATTTCTCAGAAGAGTAAGTATGACTTGTTAAAAAATGATAAATCAGAAAAAATAAATATTTTTTGTTACTTTTTAAACGCCAATAAATATTAATTATATAATCAAATAATTTATTTTGTGTACATGGTATTAAAATTGCATTGAAATAGTAAAAAAAACATCTGTTCACATTTCGTGCTAGCGGTGCTAACCATCAACCGATGGATAACGAGCTACCAGACTCAATGATCATAAATCACTTGCGGTAAATAATAACAATGGAATTAAATGTCGTTTTTTTGTGTACGACCGTCCCCCGAGTATGTCGTGTGTATTTTTTGCAAATACTCGAATTTTAATTTTATGAGGAGACCGAAACGAAATGTGTTCGTGAAACATTACTTTCGGACTGTTAAATATGGATTTTCTGTCCCTTTTCGATACACCGCTCTTATTACCTACTCACTAAATGTGTTTTGCGAAATAGAAGAATAGCCGGAGAATTTTACATTTTAAAAATTATGTGAGATATATATTTCATATGAATAGATCAAATATTATATTGAAATTAAATGATTAACTATTTATATATGTATTTAAATTATTTCAATTCTCTTTTATTGCCATGATTTCCAGCAATGTCGAAAAGGTCCAAACAACTGCACAAATCAACCAAAACCTTCAAAAGCCGTCGATTTCCCTTCAGAATTCAATTAAACATGGCAGTCAGCGAAACAATGGCGTACAACGTACCGAAATTCCAACTGTAGGGTGTTGGCGGATATTAGATGGCCATCTGCGGTGGTATGAAAAGCTCCACAGTCCAGTTGCGACGACTAGACCCGCTGACCCACGGGATGTACCAATAACAATGCAAAATTTAATTGAATCTTTGTTGTGTAATTGAACGCGGTGCGGTGATTTGACAGGGGGAAACGTTAACGAGTTCAGCTATATTTCCGATGATTGCAAATATAATTTTTAATTAATATAACACGCTTTATGCAATAAGCAGATTAACGTTAAACGGATTTCGCGCATAAAACGCATCAGCTAAAGCGTGATGGTTAAGATAAACCGCGAAGTTAATCGCCCGAACTGTACGTTAAACGTCATTAATATATTACGATTAGGGATTCCAATCCCGGGATCCCGAATCCCGGGATCCCGGGATCCCGAACGATTTTCAATACCCGATGAGTCCCGGGATTATAAAACATAATCCCGAATTTTTCGGATTGGTTGATTTATCAAGCACAATCGAATTATTATTGACAACATCGTTATATTTCGTGTACAAACTTGCGCGAGTTGCACGTGTCATCTGTGAATCTTTGAGGCTGTGAGTCTAAACGTGCTTTTTCAGCAGCAGGCTGCTTAGGAACCAAAATCAGATCAAGGCTAAATGATAAAACACTTGATGCTTTGATGTTACTTCGTGAGTTTTATTCAAAATAATGTTTTCAATTAATTGTCTATGAATGTACATAGGTATGTACATACATTGTCAAAAGCTCATTTTTTTCTTCTCAAATAAATATATAAGACCTTCCCTTTTTTATTTTTATTATATTATTTTTTATTTCAAGTCCAAGACTAAAATTATACGTACTTTATACATTGTACGTTATAAAAAACAGATGTAAAAATATATTGTATTATTCATTTTAAATTATTTTTATCGATAAAATAACATTAAAATTATCCCGGGACTGGTCCCGGGATCCCGGGATCGACTAATTGCAATACCGAAATCCCGGGATCAAAATTTTGGCCCGGGATTGGAATCCCTAATTACGATATATAAAGTGACGAGAGCATTTTTTTATCTATTACATGATGGAAGCTCTGAACGTGCTCGAATATTATTTTACGAAAATCAGCCGAGACCGTCTGATTATGCAAAAACGCCAAAATCGTTGAAATGCATTTCATTGTGGCGGCACATTTGAATATAAAAATGCAATTTTAGCTTAATATGTAAATTTCTCGCCGTTTGAGCATGCAAAAATGACATACAAGTACAAAAAACAAACGCTTTGAGATAACAAACTTTTATTTTTAAATATAAAATTGCGTAGTATAATACTATATTTTTATACTTTTAAAAAAGCTTTAAAAATATAGGACAATATCCCGAATCATTGGATAACTATGCCGACAAACTGTTTTGTTTGTCTGCATACCTTATAATGATATATGTTTTTATGAATGATAATTTAACTAATTATTTTATACAATAACAAGAGACGCTACGATACGCTACGATAAGAGTTTGATTAAATTTGTATTAGACTAAAACAAAAAGTCTGGTTCCGTCTCGAATCATCGGCATTGTTCAAATATCGAGGACTGAAATATAAGCTATAAAACTACCGTAAGTATTTCTTTCGTCAGAACTTGACCACAGAACTACCACTTCGATTCCGACTTGGAATAACAAGAGTTCAGACGAAAAGACGCCAGGCTAAGCTACGCCGAATCAACCCTTTGAAGTACGTAAAAAGCAACCGCTTTCTCTTCGACTGTTCGAACAGATCCAACTACCAAAATCTCAAGAGTTCAACTTGACTTATAAAACAACATGAACACAGCATTTTAAAATTATTTATATAAGCATTCATTAAATTAATCTATTTAATTTTATTTACATAAATATTTTAATTATACGCATATTAATAAAAACGTAGCTGTAGTACTTCATCCATGAATATTTTTTTCTGTAGTGAACTCTCAGAATCGCGCTGTTTAAATTGAATTGTACAAGAAGAAATATTAAAACAGATTTTAGTTCGGGCATAAAAGCAACATCGTTGAAGCAGAACGGGTTAACAATTAATTTTAGGAGCATTAAACTAGCGATATGACGCTAAAATATCCTTTCCAGAACAATGAATGCTTGTAAAACACGATTTATTGTTTCAAATATATTTTTAGGCACTTTGCACACAGTCGCAAAAAATATCGTGTAAAGTATTTCGATATGAATTCACTGAAATGCCAGTGAAAATATATTTTCACTAGTGATACAACGTGTAACAATATTATTAATAATGATTAAACACGCATAATAATATAAATTGAAATCGGATAAGAGGTCGTGATTATGTCAGTAACATATTTGTCGAAACGTATCTATGCTATACAAATTTTAAGCCCATCATGATAGTTTGCATATATAAATTGCGCATTTTTTATAGCCTGTTCGTTTACTACATTTACACGTAGCTGCAAATTGCATTTTCTCACAAGCCGTGGGCAAAACTGTGACAATAATGACCTCGGTGGAATATGCGTAACTAGATTAGGGTTGAAAATGAACGTGCTTTAGCGGTTTGAAATTATTTCCGCCGCGTGTAATACGCGATACAAGCTCTCTAGTACATCCTACATTTTGTATACATACATCACATATATATTTAACATGGATATACAATAAAAAAAATCGCAGACGCTGCACATTACTTTTTTTTTATCTCGTCGTCTCTATAACCGACGCTTCGCCGACGTTGTGCGAAAGATGAGAAATCCCTTAGGGTCTGAATGTAGTATGTTTGCGCGAGTCTATGTGTGATGTATTATATATTTAACGTCGTTTGGATGAGCCATAACCTTTTATGACTTTGACTCCATACTCCATAGGAAGTGTTTGCGGTTTGTGCTAAGCTCGCGTTTTGGACTTTGTGAACGACGTGTAAATATCGCTTTTCAATTCCGCCCTTATCTCGGCAGAGTCGTGACAGCTGAGGGTGGGTGGGCTGTGCAAATAACGACCAAGTCCAACCAATTATGGTTGACCCTCTCGAGGGCGAATCATCCTTCGATTCGACTTTCACTGTTATGATTTAAAACGAACTGTTTTTAGTCTAAAATCTAGATGTATAGCTGCCAGGAACAATAGATACGTTGTACATACTGGGAGGTAATTTTAGATTTTTACAGGGGAGGGCAAAATTTGGACAGAGAGTGGTCGTTTTATTAATATTTTCATTTCATTAAGATTCATAGTATTTCATTAAATAACAATTCAAGAAGCTCCCTGTTACGTCAAAAGCAATAAAATCGTGCCGTCACCGTCACCTTGGAAACGCTTGGTTATCTAGCGTTCATAATAAGTTAAAGTGGATCGTAATTAGAATCTTGAGTACTACTCGTATTGCTCATGTTGAACATGAGCTTAAGAAATTTATCGCCCACAATTCACCGCCAGCAATTGATCGCATAAACAAATGATCACTAGCCTATTTTATCGTCTAGAAGCAATAATATGTGTTGATACTATTGTTAAAAATTCTGTTTAGATGTGCTTCATTCGATTCTCACTTATTGTAAGTGATAATATTGTTATAAAAAGTCTTAATATGAATGGCAACGGCATGATTTTTTTACTTTTGACGTGGATTGCATACAAGAACGAAATTTGGGAAGTCATTTGGGTGAATTTGTTTCCCCTTAAATTTAGCCAGAAAAATAAATACATGTCATTAAATGAAACACACTCAGGTCTCTTTTTATGCGGTAGGTACGTTCTACAGGAAAACGCATAAAATATACCTGAAACATGTATACAAATCAAGGATACGTTCCATTATTTTCTAAAACTGCATAAAATCAATGAATTGAAATATACCGAAATTTCCACATTTTTTATATATCGAACGTATCGTGTGCTTTAGAGCTAATAGTAGGGACGTAAACCCAAACTTGCCATCTCTTTCTCAATTATGAATAATAGTGAAATGAATAGCTCTCGAACTGACTGTGTTAACGCAAATATAGTATAGAAGAGATAGCACATAAGATGTATGCTCTAATGTTAATAGTTCTTTACAAATAAAATTAGCCTTAACTTCGTGTTGATTTTTCCACTTTGACAATATAGTCAGTGATTAAGCTTTGCGATGGCTTTGCTATTTTTTGTACACTTCGTAATATCCTGATATACAGTTCTGAAGCTTGAGTTAAAACTTGAATGCTCGATCAGAATTATTATATTTTTCAATGAAAGGTTTGCCAATTTACTGCAAAGCTGGAGACCTTCTCGAATTACATTTGCAGTAAGGGTGACTAGTTTCAACTTCTTTCGATTTATTTTCGTTTTCTGATTTTTCGCCCCCCCCCCCCCCACAAACGACGTCCCTGTGTACATAGATTAAAAAAATTAAACGTAGAAAGTAAAATTCAGTCGAGTTAAATTTAATAAAAAACGTTAATGGTAATTTGGTCATGGTTTCTAGTTTCGGTTTTCTTATGGAAAATTCGATTTTACTCGATTCAAAAACCCTACGGCATGAAATTGGGACAGAGAATCGTTTTAGCGTAAATGTACATATTGCCATTTCTTATTAATTTAATCTTTCTCGATTTATATATCATTAAGCACTATTACTTATAATATGAACATTAAAAAATTATAGCAAGTTATAATTTGAATATGAGTATTTTTTTTTATTAATAAAACATCCAATTGCGTTATTGTAAGCACACTGAAAATAAATATATAAAATATTTGAGAATAATTACGGTTGCGTGTTTCAAGGTGGTCGTAAAAAAGTTTCGTTAAGAAATTCGAACTCATAAATATAAAAGCATGCGAATTGTTAAGAGGATCTCATTTTGGGGTGAACGACACTCGCAATTCTCTGCCAAAAATAAATCGATTTTTTTTATACTATATGTATATGAATGCAATTTTAAAGGATCAGTGAGCTTAAACTCTCCCGGCGGATGATTAAAATGCCATTAGGCATCGAGAGAAACGCGATTCTTTTTTTTGTATATAAGTGTATATACGAGTTCAAATGAAAAAGAAAATCTCGTTCTTGTTCTCAATACTCGAAACTCGGCCACGTCGGAAAATTTTTCCGGTCATTAATGGGAAGCTCTCTTTGATCGCGTCTACAGCTCGGAAATAAATCAAAACGAAAAAGCTCCGACGAAGCAAAATAACAGTTGACCGTTCGTAGTGTTCGTAGGTAGCAGCAGGGCGAGAGATTATTTTTGGAAGTTTCATTACATCTACTCGGGGAGGGAGATTGTCGAGTTCATAAGGCGAGATTGCCATGTAGACGAGTCCTGGAATGTCATCCATGGCCATCTCGGGAGCGGACAAACCTGACATATTGGATTCGCCAAACGAGGGCGGCCAGTCGTTTCATTGAACTTGTTCGTTAATGGAAGGCTCGAGTCTCACCTGAAACGAAAATAATACAAACAGTGAGTTATGATTGCAATCTAAAAGTTTAGTCTGAGTGTGAATACGTGTGTTGAAATTTATTCATGGTGCAGGTGTATCATGTGCGCTCGTGCTGACGTACGAAAGTTTCGAACTTCAACCGAGATGCAAATTAACGTGTAGTTATCATCAAAGCTCGAAAGTTACGACACACATACATTACAAAGTAAACATAGTTTAAATTTATTGTTCGCAAAAAATTTCCTGTGTATTTTTCTTTAATATATATATCATCAAAAGGTCTATTATAATCGCTTTACTGCTTTTTTCGTCTAAGATATGTTTTGTTTGGTGGTTTTCTTCCGGCATCGTAACATCCGGATACTGTATATAAAACATTACATAATAATCGTATCAGGCTGTATCAGTATAAGCTTATTATTAAATGGTAAATTGGATATTTTTAAAGGATATTATAACATAATATGTATTTTAGAATACACAGGAAAATATGAAGGGTTTGGAAGCGGAATTAAATATTTACTAAATACAAGAAAATTAATCAAACTATATTTGTGCGATTAACCCTTTCAACGCGAAGCCTATTATATGATGGCTTCGCCACATTGCATGTGTTTTAAATAAGCAAAAAGAAAATAGTTGGCAATAAATATTTTTAAATATTTATTAATTTAAAAATGTATTTAACTCATTGCGTACGGTGTGCACAAATTTGTGCGTTTCAGAAACCTTCCGTTGCGTCGGTGTGCACAAATTTGTGCGTTTCGTCATTTTAACTTCATACGAAAAAAACCCACGTAAACTGCGTATTTACTGTAACGTATTTATTTAGGGATTTACCTACAGATGTTACTAATATCATATTAACTAAAAATAGTTCAAAAAAGTAGAAATTCTAAATTCCAGAGGCTCAAAACTCGGGTAAAATAAATTCGTTTCAAGATGTATGTTTACATATATATATACAATTTTTTTCTATGGAATTATCTCACATATTATTTATTAGAAATAGTGAAATCACTCAATACCAAATTGCGAATCACATATCAATAATATATAAATATATTTAATTAATTTTTAACACTTAACGGTCGATTTACGCGGCGATATTCGCAAGACACCCAACCGTCCAATTTCGAACAAATGTAACTTTTCCGTTAGGCTAAGCGCACGCTGTTATAAAAATGTTAACGAAAAACCCCAACTTATCGGTTTGATTCAGGTAAAGATGGTAATTTTTTTAGAGATATGTTTCTTGAAATTCTTATCTACAAAATTACAAAAAACCCAAAATATTCAAAGGTAACCGCATAAAAAAAGAAATGTTGAGCTAGACCTAATATCTAAGTACATATTATCAACCCGAAGCATTATAACAAAATAATCAGTGATTCTCAACTTTTAATTGCGTTAATTTATTTTACAACTTTTTGCATTATTATATTTTGTTAGGTTTACAATATATTTTTGTAATGCTTATTTATTTCGTACTCCTTCATTTATTGATACTATTTTCTAAGAAATAAATTACAGTAAATCAAATTCATATTTTTATAATATAAAATATAATGTTTTTTATTTATCATTATTTTCTGTTATATATATGTATGTAGAGGTATCGTGGGCATTTAAATGCAGATTCATCAATCCCAAATGTGATATTTTATAATATTTAGACCTGAAATGATCCCGATCTGTTCAAATTAAATAAACTGTTCTCAACATGTTTTCAATTACCAACACATTGAATACCGGGCATTATTCCTAAAAATGGAGCGTGCGGCGGGGATTATTTGCAAAAATTAGGACTTTAATTTGTGTAACTATCCAAGCATATTGGTGGTTCGAGTCTTTATTGGATGCGAAGTATACAGTAAGTGCGCGTTTTTCATTATTTTAACACATTGCGTACCGTGTGGTAAAAATACAAAAAGTGGTAAATATATAATATTAGAGCAATAAAATGTTTAGAATCACTGATAATTTTTAATTATATTAAATATACTATATAAAAAAATAATACATAAATTATAACAGAAATATAAAATAATAATACATAAACAATAAAAGATTACATTTAGCCATAGGCAAACGTTACGTTTGTTCGAAATTGGACAGTTGGGTGTCGTGCAAATATCGCAGCGTAACTTGACCGTCAAGTGTTAAAAATTTTGAATTGCTTGTATAGGTCACAAAATTAGATATTTTCGGTTTTTATTATATACAACAGTATTTTATCATCATTTTATTATTATCTTTATTGTTTTTATTCAAAAAAATATATATTTGGTTATTCTAAACTAAAAATTATATTTTATTTTATTGGTACGCGATCCACAGTTTGACGTTTACTGATTTTATCATTGCGAATACAAAAAAACGATCATTATAAATCTGTTTTTAAAATTTGACGTTAAAACGTTGACTAATTAAAGAGTTACGATGTTTTAAAAAAAATAAGTTTGTATCCTAATTTTCGCAAATAATCCCCGCCGCACGGCTCCATTTTTAGGAATAGTGCCCAGTATTCAATGTGTTAATGTCATGAACATTAAAATGATGTCACGGCGAAAGAGTTCAAGTCTAATCATATTACAGAGGCCACGGAGTCGGGTCCCCGCAGCAAACTCCAATTTTTACCTATAAAAATGTGTTATTATTAAAAACCGGCCTTAACTCTATCGATTGTAAATTAAAATACATGCCAGTTTTTAATTATTTATATATATATATATATATATATATATATATATATATATATATATATATATATATATATATATATCACAAATTCCTAGACTTGCACTATGGTGATTAATACTTGCTTATAAGTATTGTATTTGTATGATTGACTTACCCCATCGGTACTGATTTACTCCGTTCTAACGCATTGGGTCTTTCAGGTTACAACGGATTATATATAACTATAACTTATTAACAGTTTGCCTAAAAACTCAACTACGCCTATACAACAGTAAAAAATTATATCCTAAAAGCTTCTAGTTATTGAAGCTAAGTCGCCTTTTCTGGATCATATAGAAATGGGTGTTGAAATTTCACTACATATTAAGGTAGTGAAATATACCTATTAATTATTTGGTTTATATTAAGATTTTTATTATCCACCATAATATCTAGACCTTGCTCCTTACGACTACTATTAATTTCGACCGATGCAACTTTTGTTGATGAAAAAATTCAATATTTAGACAATGTAAAAAAGGAACTATTGTGATATTTTTAATCCGAATCTCCAGTATTTTATGAAAATGGAATTAAAAAATTAACCGAGAAGTGAGGGAAGGTTTTGGATTATTAAAATAAAAAGATATAAGAAAAAAAACGGCATTAAATACGGATAAACCTAATATAAAAGTAAGTAATATTTGACTTACCGCTGAAAAAAATATATAGCATTGTATCATATATTAACTTTAAAAATGCAAGAAACGCTTTATCTTACTCAACAAATTAACAATTATTTTTGGATCTACTTCATTATGAAAAATATCATTATTACTAGCAATTTCTCGAAAGAGATTATTAAAAAATATACATTTTTATAATCATGTCATTTATCACCGAAATGTTTGATTTTTAGACGTTTTATATTATTTAGTTTTTTGAATAAAGGTACAAATTTTCAGGTAGACTTAGTGACTCCTATGTCAGATTTGTTTAACCAATGTTGCTGTTGCCTATTCGATTGAAATGCTGCTATAAAAATCTTTCGGGCCGAGTCAAAAAACTTTTATCAATAATATTCTCTTATTTGGCCTAACAAGTGCGCATTCTTCAGCGAATTTAATTGACAATATGACAAAACCATTAATACAATAGATGATATGCTGACATAGCTCATACATTTGTGTAATCTACCGATTCCCACGTGAAGCGGATTCTTATCTGATTATTAATGTAAATCTTACATTATCAAAGCAAAGTTAAGTCTGATTATAATATTTGAGAAAATAATGAAGAACATTTTGCCAAATATTAAAAGCTTCCAAGAAAGCATACATATTTTTTAACATCTGGCACAGACCCACCCATTTTATGCAGTGGTATAAAAAATGCATGCAAAAATATTGATATGATTAGAAATTATGACCATTCTTGCCATAAAGCTTTTATATTAGGTTAACTAATTTGGATTCAAGTAATGGGTAAAATGTTGTGCCAAAACTAAATATTGCTACAATGAAACAAGGTGAATATTTTCAAAAGATTGGGCTGGTATTTGGGCTGATATTTTAAAATTTAATAATCTATTCAGTCATTCGTTTTATTTCTATAACTTTTTTACCGGTTTTAGTTTATGAAAATGTTAAAAGGATAGAAAATCCTATAAATTCAGCAATTGCAAACATGTTTGTGAAGTATTTTTTTTAAATACTCCTAAACAAATATATTTGGTTATACGCGTGTAGTGTGGCGATGTACAAACGCATGGGTCTCACACTTACCTACGTATGGAAGCTCTCCCACTGCCCATGCAATGTATCCTGAGTTGCTTTTTGGAGTGCAAGCTGAAGGTTACTTTAAAACTAATTGATCATTATATTACAAATTTCGAATCTACGCGTAAGAGATTATCGTTTAACGAATTACACTATTTAAGCACAAAAATATTTTGTTCGCTCAATTTTTCGATTAAACTAAATATACTTATAATCGAAACTGGGTCAGAATTTTCTTCAGTTGGCTACATTTTCGAGCGAATTTGTATATATATATATTGGATATAAAATCAATAGCTTTTGCGCGCATTATAAATACACATAAATTCGATCATTCGAGACCTCAAAAAAATTGAAATGGTATCTTTATTGATTTTTTACGGCCGTTTTTTACGTCGCGTCGAGGGGGTGGCCGTAAATATGAGAAGTACATAATTTCCAATCATTAATAAATCGCGAGCGAACATACACACACGCGCACCGTTTAATATTCGCTTTGCCGCAAATCCGTTATAAAATTGATTACCGTCAATAAAACAGTGGATGATCGGAAAAAAAGCACTACGAGGGATCCGCTTATAACGAAATCAAAACGAGACAGAGAGCGAGAGAAAAAGAGAAAAGACGAGGCGTGTTCATGAATAATTTAGGGCTCGTTCTCGGTGCCGATAATAATCTACGATTTTCCTCCTTCGTTTCACCCTTCTTCTTTCTAGTGTCCTGCTATCTGGACGAATTCCTTTCGGCGTAATTAATATAAAATAGAGACGAAAAAGTTTGCCAGCGTGCACGCCGCCGGCGGAGAGGCGAGCGTGAAACTTTAAAATTTCGTTAAAGTTCCTAAGATGATGATGGCCAAGTTCGACGCGAGAAACTACTCCGAACCGGCAAGAGAGCTTCGATTTATCCGGTGAGTGGATAATCCGAGTCGAAATGCACACGGGCAGGTCCATTAATTATTTTCGCCGAGGAAAACTTTCGAACGAATGCGGCGAGATTAATTAGCCGGGATCGCTGGATTGGTTAGGAAATTGGTTCAGTAGTTAGGACTTATGATATACTGATCATAGGAATACTGTAAAATCCGCCTATAAATAAAAGCTACGGATATTAATCATAAAGTAAATTTAATAATAATTAAGTCAGCGACAGCGAAATGTCGAACACGATAATTAAAACATAATCAAAACATTAATTAATAAATAAATAAACGACAGCGACTAATCTTCGTTCGGGCGACAATTATAATTGAATAAGCATAATTCATAGAATCGGACGAGGACAAAAGTTGTCAAATTTCCGTTACGTCAACGAAGCGTTTACTCATCGCCAGTAATATATATTTTATATATATATATATATATATATATATATATATATATATATATATATATATATATATTATATGAATTGTTAACAAACTAAAAATGGCGAAAATAATAATGGTATTAATTTCCCATAGGGATTATCATATAGAATTAATATTTCATTAGTTGTTTAGGTTGGATCAGACATTCGAATAATGGCAAAAGAGACCATGTTAAAGTTATGTTTATATTTAGTTATAAATATTGTTTAATGGTCAACTATATATTGTACAAATATGTATTAAAAAATTAAATCTTAGATAAATCAGAAGACAGAATGCGACATAATATAAAGACAAAAAGAGCATATGCTGAAAATTAAGCATGTTATTAACACTTTGAGTCAATTTACAAGTTCTACGTACATCAGGTATTTAAATGGTTTTTTTTTTAAATATACTATAACTAGCTTCAGCATCAGAAAGAGTAGTTATTCTTAATATAGGAAAAAGTTTTATTTTATTTATAATACTAAAACTGTCTCTTTATTATCACATAGCAATCTATCTACTTTTCAAAACTGACATTTTTAGAAAAAATAATTTCAATAATATAAAAAGTCACTACTGAAAATGTATATAATTATAAATTCAAGCAATTAAAAAATACATAATCACTCTGTGACAAAACACTGCACATAAAAATGACGATCGAAAACTATCACAAAACTAGCAAAAAAATCATTGAATTCCTTAAAGATTAACTTATTTAATGAGATAAAATGATTCAATTACTCGAGATTCCAAAATTTTTTCACAACACTGATACGCGAAATTTGTATGGGTATTATGCATTATGCAAATAAAAAATAATATATTATACCCAAAACTTATATTTAAATTTTTTTATCTTTTTTCAATATATGGCCATATAATTCCTTTATTTATTTTTTTAATATGACCTCCCTAAGTCTCATAAAACGGTTGAAGTCGATAGCACTGTTGGTCATAACATCAAAAGGGTATAAGAATAATTAGCAACAAACAAGTATTAAGTATTTTTCCGTTAAAAAATAATAAACGTAGTTGACGAAATTAATTCAAGATTTTGCATCCAACCGAAAAACGAACTAAAAATCTAAATATTATGTATATAAATATTTGCTCACAATTACACCAACATCAACAGAAAGCGAATATTAACTACGAAAGTTAGAATTGGATTTTATGATTCGTTCCTAAGTGCTTAGATTTTTCTAAAAACTTATTTCACCCAACAAAAATAGAATATGTATAATTTTTGATTTTACACACATGTGACATAAAAAATATTTATCAAAAATAAGTTTACCTATAACATAAGCAAACGAAAATATCGATTTCCGAGAATTCCCGGTACTAGATTTTTTAACTCTGACTACCACTAAAGCATAACTAATCGCTATTTTACGATTCGTTTCGTTAAAGCATTGTGTACTTTCAAAATTCTAAAATATATAAGATTTATAATGATTATTTTCCCTAATAATACAGACATTTTAGAGAGCCCAAAATAAAGCTAAAATCATTATACGTAAATTACTATTAAAGTAATAATTTGCATTATATTAAAAAATAAATAAATTTACTTGTGTAGCATCGATTTGTAAATAAATAAATTAAGAGTAAAAAATTTAATTCAAAATCACTGTATCTGCCAATGCCAAGTTCCTTATCTTGGCAAAGGCTCCAGGACTGTTCCAGTTTTGTTTTCTGTCCGAGTGTCTTCTCTTTAAGTAAGTAAAAACACCATATTGTCCAATAAGCTATATGCGACTGTTTGAATGCATTTCAAAGCGATGGATCACTAGACAATAGCCCTACATTACATTGATTTTTAAACAAAAAATCATTTATGACAGGTAGTCTTTGACATCATATATTATACTTTAGTGACATTATTTAAACAAAGTAATAAAAATCTCCTATTCTAACGCTAATGATGTTTATATATTTTAGGTAAATTTTAATCGCAAAATGCGTTTCGACACCAGACTGAAATTATAAACTATTTTTATAGCATACAATCAATATTTTTTAATTATTTATCACCATATTAATGTATTAGATGGGGAAAATCTAAGAAAACCTAATCAGAACTATAATTATTAATAATCAGTAAATCCGATCTTAAGAACATTAGGGGTTATGCTCCATGTCTTTCAAATATCACTAACGTATACAACTAGTATATTATTAATAAAACTATACATATTTATCAATAATGATCAAAGTCTATAGTACGAGATTCATACATACTTTGCTACGAAGTAGTGGACATAAAATGTATACTAAAAATGAATGTTTTATTAACAATAAAAATAAATACACGATTTCCATAAAAGGCGATAAATTTTCTTTTTATGTATATTAAAAAAAATCAACATATATTTCACTATCAAAATTTGAAAGGGTCACATCACAAGGGCCGGCATAACACCTCCCAATTCTAGCATCCGCCCCCGCCCTTTTTGGACCTTCTTTTATTGCATATCGAATACCGTGCATACGCACAAGGGTTCTAAAAATGGAATCGGTCCGACCTGACCAGCGAGCGAAGGAATCTGCCATTCTGAACATGTTGGGATGCTGAAGCGTTGCGACCTACGGCAAATTGGGATCCCTTCGGTTCTAATTGCCGTTTTAAAGTACCCGGAGTTTCGCTAATTAATTAAGATCGACCTGGTCCTTTTTTGTTCGCCCCGAACGTAGATGCGAAAGCACGTCTCGTTCCGGTCGTAAAACGTCCGAATCAAATACCTTAGCCGGCCTCCGGGTTTATACAGATTTGGAGATACGACCGATGCAGCAATATGCGGCCGGTGAATACAATTAAGGTGCACTGCAATCGCCATTATCGTGCGGTGCGGCCACATTATCGTCGCATCGACTCGAACCACGTTCGCCCGATTATAGCCGATAAACTCACGCTTAACGTGCTCTATACTATTTTCAATTCAGCACAGTATTTTTAAAAAATCGATTAAATATTTTCACATTAAAAATACACCAGCTGGAGACTAAATTGTCATTATATACTTTCAAATATGACAGATTTGAACGGAAATCAGTCAAGAGCATGTGTGCGAAAGTCTTAATTGAATTCAACCGAACAATATTAAAACGAACTGTAACGTTGCGTAGCGAAGGCGTCGCGTAACTTCGATTGAAGATGGTGACTCGACGGCGCAAATATGAAATTCGTCTGTTCCAACACAACGAAATTCGAAGAGACGTCTGCGCTTGATCGAAACTTCGAGCTTCACAATTTTCAGCGTTTATCGTGCTCTATAAAAGAGCAAAAAAATATCTGTTAACTTTGTAAGAGCCTTGTAATTTCCTATTTCCACACGACGGGCCCATAAATTTACGTTGGAGCTTATCTTGCTCTAAAACAAAGCTACCTTGTAAAGTCAGATTAAAATTATTTAAAAAGTCAAAAATGTTATAAATGTAAAATATCTTGTCGAACTAGTAGCGCCACTGCGACACAATATTTTCGATTTTTTCAACATTTTTTTTGCAATAGCCAATCAATTAACACGTTTTAATAACGAAATAAGGATATATGCATCGTCGATTATTTATATTTCGAGCAAGAACTAACTTTTGCCTAAATATAACAGCACGAGTAAAAAAGCCAGACGATTTGGCCAGTGGTGAGGTGCAGCGCGCGACAACAACGAGCTACCAGACGAAGAGGGTCGATTAATTTAATATTCCCAATTCAATGTTATTTACTCATATTTTAGAGTTTTACAATAATACAAAAACATTGGTTTTTGACAACAAATTTTGTATTTTTCCATAATTTATCTGTTTTATTACTATGTCTTACATTATATTTTTTACTGTAATAAACGGTTTTTTATTCATTTTTTTTATTGATAATTTTTTTATCAAATAAAAAAAACATTAAAAAATCAAAATCATCAGAATGGTAAAGGGCTTCCAAACCGGTTAAAACCAAAACCGATTAACTGGTTTTACCGTCATTTTTTCCTTACGAGTATTTTTAAATTTAATAAAGAATAATATTTTTTCTCAAAAATTAAAAAATAACATACAATGTTTTCTCGTCTTTTTCGCAAAATGTACTTCTTTTCAAGTTAAAAATGGCCGCAAACTTGTAATTTTGTATTATAATATTATAAAAATATTTCCTCAAAATTTTGTTTATATTTATGTATAAAATATTCCGTTTTTTATTTTTCTTGTCAATAAATTAGTTTTTATCTATTATTGTATATTTTATTAAAATTTTTTACAATAATTTTATTTCTAGTTTTTTTACTAATAATACTATATTTATAAAAAAAAAATTTTCAAAATTTCAAAAAATTATTCACGAAATATTTTAATTTTTCGAGGACGGTTAAAACCGGTTTTGCATTTATAAAAAAACGAAAACTGTATTTTTAAAGTCATAGCTTGGTATAAAATATATTGGAGCGACAACCCATGATCAATCCATTAAAAGTAATAAAAACTAACAAAATGTTGTCGTCGTCAATATATAAATAGTATCGTCACCGTGAAAAAATACCAGCCGGAGTACCACAGGGAAGTTTGCTCGGGCCATTTCTATTCATACTATACACAAATGACATTCCCATCCTCAGAAACACCCCCTTCTCCATGTATGCCGACGATACAGCCATACTAACGAGTTCCCACGGCCCCATTATTATGGCCAAGGCTGTATATTTCTACTAGCAAAAATATAATTTAACTGATAAGCGCTAGTGAAATTATATGCTGCTCTAAACTGTCTCTATTTGACATTAGTGAAACGTGCATATGCTGTTCAAACCGTGACATTAAGGAACGAATTAACCAAACCCAACTTGACCTATTAAAAGTTATAAAATTTTCATTAAGTCGTCATTATTTTTATAATATTTTCTGGTATAAAAATACCAGTGTTCATTTTCTATGCAAACCCACACCTAACCTAATGAAGTTCTAAAACTAATTATAATTTCAGAACTTTCATTAGGTCATATCCAAAATACAAATTAAGCCAACTCATCTCTCAAGAGGAAAATAATCTAAAAAAGAAACATCGTATCTCGCACGTTGCTCCATAATTTGTCTGCACTTCAATATTACACTGTGTTTTAAAAATATAGTAGCTATCCTTATCGATATTACTACAGACTTATTATATAAAAGAACTGATCAAAGTGAATTCAAATTGAATTTTGGTCAATAAGAGAACGCAAAAACAATTATCACTTCTCAGAAGTCAAAAATTCACGTTAAAAGCAATAAATCGGCGTCGTCGCAGTGGGAACGCTCAGTAACGAGCGTTCCCACTGCGACGGCAACGGCACGATTTTATTGCTTTTGACGTGGATTTTTGACTTCTGAGAAGGGATAATTGTTTTTTGCGCTCTCCTATTGATCAAAACTCAGTTTAGATGTGCCCCAAGTGATTCTCACTTATTGTAAGTCGTAATATTGTTATAAAGATAAACAAGCGTTTCCAGTGCGACGGCGACGGCACGATTTTATTGATTTTAAAAAGGGATTGAACTTGAACTTGGCCAGAAAAACGTATGTCATTTAATGAAAAATACTATGAATCTTGATGAAATCGAAGTATTAAAAGAACAATCACCGACTTCCCAACCTTCGCTTTCCCTGGAAAAAGTTGAAACGACGTCCCCGCATTTGACATTCAGCACGCGTGATTATTGACAGCTGTCTGATTTACAGTGCTGTTAAGATGTTTAAAAATGTAGCTTAAAAGCATATCTTCATATGAATAATTGCTTCGAGAAATATCATACGATGGACAAATACGAGCGAACACTAAATATATAAATATGTATGTAATTGTAATGTACATGCATAAACATATTTAGTGTTTAATATATCAAAGTAATAAAAAAAGCGCTGCGTTTAAAAGTATGTTAAGAAACATTATTTTTTATCATTGTATTTTTAGATGTTTTATTTTCTGGTAGTGGTCGCAACATTTGGAACAGGTACAGGGTTTACCCTAAATAAATTATTTGTAAATAATATGCACGAAGCTTAATTTTTGTGATTAAATAAATTGAAACGCAGTTTAATAAAAAGTTTTTGTCCGGTTATGGGGGGGAAGTGAGGGTTTCTTAAGATTATATATAGTAAAACTGATTTGACAAACCGATAAGTAGTGTAAATTACATTAGTGAACAATTAACTCAATACTATTTACAAGGATAGAATGAAACATACTTTCTTTTGTCATTGCATTCTTGGGTGTTTTTTTTTGTAGTGGTCTTAAAACAATGCTGATTTTTATTGTACGCAATATGGTTTTAAATTATTATTGTCTTATGTTATCACAAAAAAGTATATGTAGTGATTAATCGAGCCGTTTTGACTAAGGTAAAACTAAAGCTTTGGCGCATAAATCATCGTTATTAATGACAATTTAAGTCAAAGGAATTTTATCAATTTTATATATTACATTCATGAGCGTACCTCGTTATTTAAATTCTAAACTCACATATTGCAATTGTGGTGCAGATTCACACATTCGCCAAATCTAAAAAGTTCAACCGAGTATGAACGATTGATGAAGTCTGGGAGACGTCTCAGATCCCCGACGATCATGCATTATTCTCCCACCGTACACCACCAGGGGTGGGTACATATTAGAGTTTCGCACATGAAAGACTCCATTTGACTAAATTCGATCTCCGATTTTCATCAGCCCGTCTGGACCAGCTTTAAGTGCGATGACCCGTCGTCCTTAGATTTACAAAAGAGTATACACACAGACGCGCGAGAAGAATGCGAAGAATCGTATCGATGCGAATCGCAACAAGGGGACACTAAGCTCCGAGTGTTAACGAACATATTTATGTAATTAAACTTTTCGAAACGACCGTAACGACGCGGATAAGTTCAAAGGAATGTCTCCGAGCGATGTGGAAGGGTTGATAAAGCTCGTCTTTGAGGACGTCGCGCAATTAATTTGATGCCTTAATTGCTTAAGTAATACACAAAAGTTCGCAACGCGACGTTACGTCATCGTGTTATTGATATTATAAAAAATACACGATATACGATACGCAAAACATGTGGGTACTTAGGGCGTCTTACGAATGGCGAAAAAAGACGTTATGTATTTTTTTTATTAAATAAAGAAGAACGGAGAATTTCGCGAAAACGAGACGTTTCCGTACGAGAAATCTTTTCATTTTTCGCCGGCTGAAATCTGAGATTCGATATACGTGAAAGAGAAATTTGAGCACCAGGGGTATTTGGCGGCATATAATATTAAAGGGCGTAGGGAAAAACGCATAAGGACGGGATAAAGCCGATCAAAGAAATCGCGTAGCGCAAGCGACGTCCTATATACGAAGAGAAAGCATGAAAATCTCGAGGGACTCGCCTCTACGACGTATACAATATGTATACGTGTTTCGACTCATCTTTATTAAGATGATTCAATTTTTAAAACAATAACGTTGATATGCACTTTGCGATCTTATTTAAAATTAAAGTTCAAAAGTCGCAACTCAATCAAATAGACGCACGGGAACGACTTGACAATTTAACTACACACAAACATGTCGTTCCTACATCCAACGTGGAATAAACCATGAATAAAATATTAGGACAGTGTTACTCAAACATACAACGGGACTCACTCAGCTTCAGGTACGAATATCTGATTATAAAACATTATAAAGCTTTCAAGCGAGTCGATTTTATAAAAAAATACCAGTAATCTCATTAAAAGAGAATTTATTACAGCGATCGAAAATTCATTAAGTGGATCAGTGCCAAGAAAGCTCTCTTAAAAAAATAGGCGTTTTACCCAGAATAGCCCCAATATAACGCAATAAACATATTTATAACGAGATTTCGAGCCCAAATGGTAAGATAAATACCAATAACTTGTGGCGATTTGGTCTGTTATTTTATTTTCACTGAAGTAAAATTGAAATTGTAAGACTCGATTGTGTTTTTATCTTTTATAATGCATGAATAATTCATTCCACGGAATAAGTTTCTTAAAAAGTATTCGGAGTAAATTAACCATGGATTATTTATTATGTACATGAAAAACCAAACAATTTATATTTTATAAATAAAGCTAATATTATACATATAACGTTTCTCATTTCTTAAGAAATTTGAACATATGAACAATATATATACACACAGTTTGTATAATATATAAAATTATTACAATATATATCCTTGAAATATGTAAAATCATTTTACAGGTTTCATTTAAAAATCCAAGTCTGTGATGTATATATAATAAAAATTGTACACTAATAGATAAATGTATACATAATTAGTGTTTCTTTTCGAGAATTTTTCAAGAAAAATACTAAATCGGAAATTCTTATTTTACGAGAAATTTGCTGATCCCTATTATAGACCCTTTTTTCGCTAAAAATAAAATTTGTACAAATATTTTTAAATGCTTTACAACCACTTCATGTTTTAATACCGTTGCATAAAAAGGATGGGTCCGTACCAGATGCTAAAAATATCCATGCTTTCTTGAAAGCTTTTAATTGAGGTCGGAAATATTTGAGTGACAAAAAAATTATTTACAAATAATAAATCATTTTATATTATTTGTAAATACATTGAGTAGTTAATGTATTCCAACTTTTTATAAAACTTTTCATTCAATATACGTACCACTCGCAACATTCATATATAAATCTTTTAACACTAATCTTAACACATCAAAGGAATTTGCTATATTTATAAAGTATAAAATCTAATCTACCTAATGTATAAAATTTCTTAAAAATAAGAAAAAAAATAAATGTGATATTGAAAAATATATGTATTTATATTATTACAGTATATATTTTTGAATATGAAAAATCTTTGACCCGCATCATTGCAATTAGTGTTTTTTCTCATGAATTATTTTTCGACAATTTTTAAAATAGTTGTAAAACCAAAAATTCTTATAGAGCATTTTTTTGTTAAAAATTAAATTTGTACAAATATTTTTAGCGATTAATTCCCCTGCGTAAGAAAGAGTGGTTCCAGATGTTGAAAATATTAATGTTTTCTTGGAAGCTTTTAATAGAGGTTGGAAGTATTTGAATGGCAAAAAATTGAACTACTCTTTGCTTTGATAACATAAGAACAGATAAGAAAAACTCGGCAGAATTCAAAAATGAATGGGGGCTTTCCACAGTTACGCCATAAAATTTGTCTGTCGGCGAACTTAAATATTTAATCTTAAATATATTTTTTCAATAAACCAGAGTTTTTTTGATCAATATCTTGTTCGAAATATGAAAATGTAAATTAGCAACAGCTGTTATTGACAATTTATTGTACATTTACGAGAGCCTAAAATTCCTTCGTAACTCGACTGTAATCAATCCGTTCTAGTCGTTCGATTCTTTGCGTCTATTATAACGATAATGTGTGGTAATGTATCTACTAATATGTTTAATAATTCTAAAACATTCATAATTTATTAAAGTTCTTCTTTATTTTAATTACTATGAATAATATTATTTACATGGCAAAAAAATATTGTAGATATAAAAACAGTAAATATATTTTACGCATATAAAGATATCTATAGTAATTTACTGTATTAGTAAATCATTATATATGTTACACACATTTTTGTTTTATAAAAAAATTGAGAATTTTTGAGAAAATCGAAAAATGAATATGAAAATTCTCATTTCTCGAGAAATAAAAAAAAATCGATAAACCAGAATGTTTATAAATATATCCCCCTAGAGTAAGCCTCATCAAAGTCTGTTGTCGTTCTTGAATTTTAAGGTAAGGGACAGATTCATTACATACCTTGATCTTTTGTGGAGCATTATTTTAGAAATATAGTTTGATATTAGCCATTTTCAGACAAGGTCAAAAGGTTAATAAAATCAGACGTACAAAAAATAATTCGTGGGAGGTAAGCCATTTCAATCTTAGAATTACGAGCTCCATTAATCAGCTTCCAAACATTCGAAATGAACATAAAGGCAAGTAGTATCCAAAATGTCGAACACATATGCATTTATCGCACAAATACACAGTAGTTAACACGTAAATCGACATAGAAGTCCTCAAATTAATTGCAAAACCACATCGCCAAGAGGTCAAATAGTTTCGATCGACATGTCATTATCAAGTCGCGCAAATAAATGACGTTTCTCGGCTCCGACCCCCGAGGGCTGAACCCGAAACGGGCGACCGGACCACCCCTAGATCCGTTAATTGCTACCACTGAAGATATCGTTAATTAATCAAATCCTTCGCTGAGGTTACGACTTTGTGCGTGTGCTTATTTATTACGCTTCAGCTGTATATGTCGTGTGGGGGTTTATTATAGAGATAACTTTTTAACGTGACGACGTGTTTTACGACTTTACGGGGGCGCTATTTTCCGCTCTTTGAAATTTTACACAATCGAGCGACCCGATAAGTTGTAACCGTCGTTATTAGTGTATACCACACAAATTTTCATTTAACGTGAGCCTTTTAAACTTGTTAGCGTTCGCCTTTCATATTTATAACGTTTTCAGTAAATAAATTTAATATGAAATTCTCATTCATGAATATTGTATAGTTATAATTATTTGCCGGTAAACTTTATTAAATTTAATAACAAAATGTAATTGAATTCCCACACAAGTTTGTGTTGAATGGTGACAGTAAACCACTATAGAATACACTAAGACTGTTTGAAAAGTACTCCGAGTCGGATATACATATATGTAATATATAGCGTTAATTCTCTAAGCCATGGTTTCCCAAACTATGGGAAACCATGGCTTAGAGAATTAAACACCTATTTTGGATCCGCGGAACACCAGCGTTCCGCGGATCCAAAATAGGTGTTCCGCGGAGCCAAAATAGATATTTCACAAAAATTTAGAGTAAATTAAAAAAATTTTTAGTCTTGCTAATACATAAAAATTGTACATACTGAAGTAAGATGGCTATCCAAAGGAAAATCACAATTAAGACTATGAACTTCGAAATGAATTATTAGTCTTCTTGAACGCACAAAATAATTTGCAACATCATTTTATCAAATGTTTAACAAATCCTTCCTGGTTGATACATCTTGCATATCTGGCGGATATTTTTACAAAGTGCAATGGTGTTAACTTATTATTACAAAAGAAAAGTTTACAATTACAATTTTTAATATGAGAGATAAAATTGAATTTTTTGATAAAAAAAATACAATTTTGGATTTTATCAGTTGAATCTAATAATTTTTATTGTTTTCCTAGCTTGGATGAATGTTTAAATGAATTGAATTTTCAAGTTGATAAAGAAGTTTCACAAGTATTTTTAGAACACCTATATAACTTGAAAACTACTCTTTCAGAATATTTTCCGAAAACTAGTAAGGACGATTCCTGGGTTCGGAATCCATTTTCCGTGAAAGTTAAACTAGTGGGCTTAAGCGCAAGGGATTATGAGAATTTAATTGATTTAATTATTGACTCTGATTTGAAACAAAAATATAATATAAAGATCAGCCATTAAATTATTTATGGGCGAGTCTGACTGAAGAGCTCCCCAATGTGTCAAAACAAGCTCTGATTTGTTTACTTCCGTTTTCCACGACGTATTTATGCGAAGTGGGATTTTCTAAATATATTGCAACAAAAACAAAATACAGAAATAATATTGTGCCTGATATAAAAAAAAAAATTTAAAAACCCAAAATTATCAGAGTCATTAGGAGTTTTATTTATTTGTATTTTTATGTTTATTAATTAATGATATTTCTTTAATAACATTTTTTATTTTTATTTTTACTATTATGAATTACCCAACCTAAAAAATAAGCTAAGTGTTCCGCCAAAATTTTCGGATTTGCCAAGTGTTCCGTCGCTCAAAAAGTTTGGGAAACCCTGCTCTAAGCGAATAATTTGTCTGGCGATACGTGTGTCAAAGCAAAGGAAACGTCAAGGATAACAAAGATATTTCATTAACTGGAAAGGTAAATGTCTCAAATTTGTAGGACATAAATACAATTTTTAAAATATTACTATATCATATACTATTTATTTGATTAATTTTGGTAACTGGGTTTCAATATATCTGTAGGAATTTCATCTAACTGACAATATGGTCCATGGAACAAAAAAGATTTTTTGAAACCCAGGTCTAGTGTCTTTCCATCATGACAATGCTCATTCTACGGGGATCGTCGATTGAAAAATTAACAAACAAGGCTATTATTTTTAAAATCCTTAGAACAGATCTCGCATAACATAATATTTATACGCGACGATTATAAATGGTCCCAATTATTATTAACCATTTCCTTGAATTTTCAATTGGTAAATAATGCTAAACAACATTTTTTTTATTTCTTTATACTTTGTTCAATATATTAATGATCAAGATACATAAGCCTAATAAAATAAAGTAATTTAAGAAGATGAAAAAATATAATTAAAACTTTGACTAGCTTTTATTTGGCGATTTCCAAAATAATGTTTTGATGATGCAATGACACGTTGTTGGTTAATTTATAAAAATAAAAGTATGATTAAAAAAAAAATCACACTTTTGTATAAAAAAATAATAAAACCAATTAACTGTTTTTTTCATCAGTTTTTGATGAGCGTTGTAAACATTTTTAGTAATAAAGTTTTGTTAATTTAAAACCTATTAATTTTTCAAGTCCCGGGACACGAAACGGGATAAAAGTCAGAAATTCCTGGGATTAAATTTCCGGGCTATCTCGACACAGGATCAATAATTTAGTTGCACTGTATCACAAAAGTTTCTAAAATATGTTATTTTAGGTTGTAATGATTCATTGTTAGTCAATTTTTAAAAATAAAACATCGAATTTTAGATATTGACGAATATAATTATATCTAATTAATTTGCCATGTAAAAGCGCTTAAATGAAATCGATTGTTTTGGATAAAATTATATAAAGAGCAAACAATTAAAGAAATTAATAAAATTGAATAGGAAAAACCCTTGGTGTATAAATTATATTTATCGTGACCAACAGTAAAAATTGCGAATAAATTAGTCGCAAAAATTACCTGATATATTTTAGTCTTTTTGACTTTCTAAGAAGCACAAAAACAGCGTACAAAGCCGAAGAGTCGGTGCATAATACGATGGAATGCGTTGCATATCTCCGCTGTCGTTTCTAATTTTACCGATTTTATTATCATCGTACGCAGACAGTCTAACTAGATCTCTATTAGACAATACCAGACGATCAATAACCAGAAGGGACCTGAATACTAAGATTTACACCCGACTGTTCCATATATTTTTATTTCAGTAATTTTTGAAATAAAAAATATATAAAAAACATTGTACTACTCATAAAACAATAGGCGTGCACTTCAATTATTAGATACCTAGCATAAGATGTTTTAACTTTTCGTTATTCGAATATTTGTTCAACTACAAACAGCAAAAACACAATAATTAAAGTGGGACAATATTTAGTGTGTTTATACATACTGAAAATGTTTCCATTCCCAGTAATTATTTTCATATGTAATTACAATGTTCCTTAAAATTTAATTTTCAATCTACAATTACCCTGAATATTTTATATTATCAACTATTTCTATTATATTGTCATTTAATATATTTTTTTGAATAATAAACATACATTTAGTGTTATTTTCTATAAGCCTTAATTTAAAAAAAAACAATTCTTCACAAAAAAAGCTTAAGCATATATTAAATTGATGACATAAAACCATTGCTATTTTGACACAAACAAGTTCTGCATATCATCACCATTTAAAAGCGATAAAAATTCGAAGGAGCAATGTCACGGGGAAAAGGTGGATGCTAAAGCACCTCTTAACTTTAAACTTAGCTCTAAACTTATTTCGACGATTTGGTCATATTTGACGGCTAAACCATTTTTTTGCAATATATACATACGTATATCAGCTGTGATTGTGCGGTTCCAAACAACATTTTATCTATATTACGTATGTCACACATCACCAAACAGAAAATCTGGTTTGACACACAAATTAGCTTTCTGATATTTATTTACCTAATCTTTTCGTTATTTCAGGTTAACATAAATGCACCATTTTTCATCCCTGTGAGGTTAAAGAAATACATATGTAATGGCAAACAATTAGAGATGCATGCTAAGACCCGCTGGTTTGTTCTTGTTTTGTCTAAATCAATACAAGAAATTGTTAGATTTTTTCCCCCATAGAATTCAAATGATTAAGCACTACATAATTTGGTACGCTAATTCATGGATAAGATTTTCTAGAAGCTCTACTCTAAAAATTCACAGAAAATTCTATAATTTATAAACGCTTCTTTCTGTAAAAAAATCTGCATCTCGATATGCCCAAAAAACTACTTGCATAATAATTTTAATAAATATAAATATTATCATAAAACAAACATTTTTCGTATTTATTTAAGAGATAAAAAAATCGATACCATGGCTGCACGATATTAACTCGAAAATATAAGTAATTTCTGAAATTTCGACAATAATGCCGTGTTTTTTTTTATGTCCCTAGACAACGTTAAAATTACAAGCGACTTGTGTACCATTTAAAAGCAAATTCTCCAAAACTATGTATAACACTAATAACAGTTTTATTTTGATAAATGAAGCATATAGAAAAAAAATTGCACGAACATATTGAACAACTTAATACGTTATATTTTATTATAACTTTCCAAACCTCCCTCGTATATATTTTCCAATAAAATTCCTCGTATACATTTCCCTAAGAAAGAAAAAAATGCTCTTATGCGATCGATTTTTCGCAACCTTGAACTCTGGTGACACGAAGTACGGTTTTTATATTATCCACCCAAACGCTGCCGATTTAAAATCGGTGGACTTTTCTTAATCAAACTAAAACGAATACGAAAAAAGGAAAGATCGCATATTCTGGGGCAAATAAGAAGACTACATCAAACACCTGTTCCGATATTTCCATTTACGGTGAAAAATCTTCATATCACAAAGGCGAAATAATAAAAAATATAGAGAGGCCCGCGATGGATGACCGAAGATAAAGATGAAGGTAGAATCCGACCAGGGGCGGCGGATGGATGGATAATGCCGGAAACGTGCGCCCCGGGCGCCGCGCTAGCCCAATATGAAATATTTATAAACAAAAAGAGACGAGGTGCGACACGCACAGGGCCGGAAACGCGTGGGCGTTCTCTCACTCTCCCGTGAGCGAAGGGCTTATTTTTAGTGGGCGGCTTATTTACGGAAGAGAGGAAGGAAACGTAGATACATCCACGGCGACGTGCATATCTCTCGTGCCCGGCGCGAAACGAAAACGAATAACACGACGTAATTTGGATTTATGCTCCGTCGCTTTGCATTTGCGATGCGAGGCGCTCGAAAAGATTGTTAGCGCGAACTGCCGTTAGAAAAAAATAAATGATAACTTATAATACTATTCGGACGCGTTTTTATTAAAGATTATGTCGCGCGAGTCCATAAATAAAATTTGTTAGAAATTTAAGACTGAAATACAGTATGTACAATTATAGGCGTTATCTGACTGCTGTCTAAAACCGAATAGCACAATCCTTTCCTTATGTATAAATACTCAAATACAAAATTTATATTTTACTGGTTTGCTTGGTAAAAATAATCTATATAACATAATTTTGAATCAGACGATTATTTAGATAAAAAAGAAATCTATCATACGTCAAAAGGGTAGCGTCAAAAACAAATAAAGAAGTCGTTCAGGACACCCAGTGTTGCACAATAACCACAAATTCTCAAAAGTAATTACTGCAGCCATAAAATCACACGTCAATTAACGATTTTTATGATGTGTGTCATTTGAGATCTGTATGTGGTAAATAATATATATATTTTCGAAAATAGTCTTGAGTATATTTGGCTGCAAAACCGAAAACTTCCATAATTGAACAGATTGATATCGATTAACAACTTTTCTTAACAACGTGCAAAAAATATTTTAATTTTTGGGCCACACTGCAAGACTAGATCAAGTTAAGCAATCGAAGCTTGTTGTTTTATATGAAAGATTCCAGAAGCACTTCATATGAAACAAAGCCGCACGAATTGGAGAAATGTTGTAACAACACTATAAATATTCGAGTAACAAATAATTTAAGAACGGGCGAATAAATTCGGTATTTGAATATTCGGATCGAAGCCTCTAGTACAAAAGTACCAAACATCCCCAGCTTCACACTACAGAGAATGACGATATTGATAAATATCACTGTTACACAGTCTAATAGATATTTATTATTGACTATTACAAACACTCGATCCACGCAGAGTCATTGCATTGGTCAAAAGAATTCGAATATTATTTTATTAATAGTATATGAAGCCAGAACACTTCCTTCAGGAAATTAATACAAAACTACCACTTCGCTTTCAATTTGGAACAAATTCGAATTCACTCTTTTTACAAAAAGACCTGGAGTCACTGTGCAGGTAGTCGATAGACAATCGACTGCCTTTCAGTATCGCTAAGTGTCACGTTGTCACAATTTTCAGATCCCATTGCCCGGCGAAATTTTCTTACAGTTTAGGAGGAGGTGTTTTAAACAGAAATATTTCTATGGATGACTAGGGGTGACATATGAGCAGGGATGGAGATTTTTATGCACATCGCCTAATTTTGCGATTCGCGTTCTGTACTTTTGGTTGTCACCTTTAGAGTGCTCTAGAAAGTCGCAATCGCGTTCTTTATTCTTGACCTTTACGGCCAAAACGCTCCTCTTGTTAAAACCATCCAGTTTCTCAACGAGCATGCCAAAAAATATGTTTTCGGCGATAGCTGTGAGGAACTGAAAAATGTGCACCATAACCGTTTATTATTGTTTGTATAATGACCTCATAATAGTAATAATAGACAGATTTAAAAATCAGTCGAACTCTCATAGAATCGACAGAGACGACGCCTAGAAACTTTCTAGGTCGAGTTAAGCATTCAAGAGTTCATTCTGATCTTCGATATGACTTAGGAACTTTGAGGACACTTTCAATATCTTAGGTATTGATTAATTTTAATTTGTGTTTAACATTTTGAACAGTGTTTCAATATTATTTATTTTTTGGCATCAATAATTTAAAAACGGGTATAACAATCACTTTGTTTTGAGTTTAATAATCCACCTTTCTAACAATAAATAAATCGATTGCATAATATCTACAGCGTACACAATTTATGGAACCGTTAAAATTAGGTATCCCGTCGGGAATCAAACTGACGACACACCTGATCCTCAAAATTAAGATTTATTATCAAAACTGGACCGTAATTTATAATAATAATACACGTTGAAAATATCAATTTATTTAAAATATATAATTTCGATTATGCAATAGCTTAATCTGAAAATGCAAACGTTTCCAACGTATATACAATAAACAGCATTAAAAGTTGTTTGAAGGTATAATAGGTGTAATAACGTTTTTCGCGCATCTCTAGAGGCGCAGAAAATAGGCAATAAACTTATTAGAGACTCTACAAATGCGCCATAAATTAACGGCGTGCGGGTGCTCCCGCATCTAGTTGCTAAAGATGGTAATTAGGGTTAAAAAGGGATTTGGAAAGTGCGATAACTTTAATTCAGCCGGTCTGGCAATGCGATATTCACGCATTACGTTTTTTTATAATATTTTTCGGCGCCACACGCGCGGTATAAGCGTTTTTCAGGAACGAGATAACCCCTCCTTTTAAGTGGTATTTAAATATATTCAAATAACGTTTAAACGCCTCTGAAAACGACTCTGCCTCTAATTGGCACGGTGGCTAAAGACCACTTTGGATAAGTGCGCATTACGTACTACAATATTACTATTTAACGGCAGAGGCGAATTTAGCACGTTCTATATACGTATGTGGGGTATTGTATAATGTTGTTGTTGTGGGACGCCGTTCGATAAAAACATCATTAACCCATTTGTTATGAAGACACAGACAAAAGTTTCGCATTAGAAAGGGCAATAGTCATATAAAAAGATGGACCGAGCCACTTTGCAAAAGTGCATTGTGCCAAGTTGTATGTTACGTAAGAATAGCGCTGCAACGGCGTTAAAAGTTGGCGAAATCAACAAAAGCGAGGCGAATAATAAAATGTAATGTGTATACCAAAATTGTTGTTTATTTTATTGTGACTTAAAAATTTTTAAGTACACATACAATGAATAGAAGCAATAAGTGCATCATTGCCTGAACGTTTGCGTTAAACCCTCCGTTAGTCGCAATAGTATCATATAGCTAAACGTGTTATTTTTTAAACTATATAACTTTGCATTCCACCATAGCCGTGGGGCTTCTGACCCGGGTAGAATCGGAACCGGGAACCAGCTCGTTTTTAAAATACCCGAACACCCTATTATTTTTAACGGATATCCGGGCATTTTAATTTCAACATAATATTTGATTTCTCCATATGAAATATATTAAAATACATCTCACAATTTTCAAGATGGAAAATTCTTCGCCTATTCTTATATTTCGCAAAACCCATTTAAAGAGTAAGTGGGTGATGAGAGCGGTTTATCAAAAAGGGACAGAAAATCCGAAAATATTGTTTCACAGTGTAAATTTTATGACACATTTCATTTCGGAATCCTCAAAATACGCCGTTTAACACAAAAATTAAAATTATAGTATTTGCAAAAAATACACACGGCATAATCGGGGGACGGTTGTACACAAAAAAAACGTGTCTATTCTTATTATTTACCGTCAGTGATTTCTGATCGCTTGATGGTTAACACCACTAATACGAGATGGGAGCAGATTTTTTAAAACTATTTCAATGCAAATTTGATACCAATTACACAGAATAAATTATTTAAGTAGATGATTCATATTTATTACCGATTTAGACGTAACAAACACAATTTATTCTTCACTTTAGCAAACATGGAAAGATTAATTCTGTGTACAATTAGTTGATTCATAAATAGAAGATTATACAATTTTCATTCAAAATTTTATAATGCTTTCAAGTTTATAATCCGCACGAGTTGATAATAGTCGGCACTACATAAAGTTTCTGTTAATCCTTTGACTCGCAGTAGAAACACATTTTTGCTGTCAACAATATATTGAGACGGGTGAGCCATTTCATGTGTTTTTACGATAAGCAAAATTATATATTAAAATTTTCCCACGCTCACGGACAAAAATCAAAACAAGAGCGGTTTTAAAATATTTCTTTGCCGTTTTTTCTATCTTATCTTTGTTTCATGACAAAATTTAACTTTGATTGTGGACTTTAAAATTTATATATTTTGACTAAAATTAAATCTGTCGTAGATAAAACTTTATAAAAAATAACTTAGTTTCATCTGCGGTGTAATAATATAAGTTACCATGTTTTTTATAAATATTTTAAAACTAATAAATTTATCAATCAAATTAGTTTTGTAATAAACAATAAATTTAACCGCGTTGTAATTCATTTTGAATTACTAATTTTAAGCAAAATTTGAATTTGACGGTTGAAGTTTGAGAACCCCACCCTCTCTTATTACTTATATTTTTATTGAATCTTTTTGTTTTGCAAATACAGTTCAACTAAAATATGTATTAATGCATCAATTCCCGTCTCATATTTTGCAAAAAATTTGTATGATTTATATAACATTTACATAAAAACATTGATTATTCTTTAATTTAACAAATCCTTGCCAAAGACTTAATATAATAGTCATTTTTAATCATTGATCTATGCATTCTCAATTTTTTGAACGAAACGAATTTGAAACGAAATGTTTGCTAATTGTAATTCCTATAGTAGGCCATAAAACTAATATTATCAAACAACATTTTCGGACTATTAATCACAAATATCTGTCCCACATTTTAACTACCTGCTTTATATGCAGCTGTAAATCTAGCAAATATTAATCATTTGTTTATAATAATGGAACGGTTTTAAACCATTTAGAAAAATCATATAAATTTAATTTTCGCCAAAAGATATTTTATGAGCATTCTCCGGAAGCATTAAAATTTCTCAAGAAATCAGAAATCATAATTTTGTATTTGTCTCGAGAAGACAGACAAATCATCATTATCATCATCATGGCGCTATAGCCTAGGGTGAACCTTGACAGCATCTACGATTATTCTCCACCTCACTCTATTTGCGTTAACACAGTCAGTTCGAGAGTTATCCATTTCATCATTTTTTATAATTGAGAAAAAGAATGCAAGTGTGGGTTTACGCCCCTACTATTAGCTCTAAAGCACACGATATGGATATACGTTTTGATTGATTGATGAATATAAAAAATACAGTAATGATTTTCATTTCTATAAATCTTTTATAATAGAAAAAGTGCTATAATGCGGCACCTTAATTATACTTATTTATATTAAATATCATTACCATAACGAATATATCTCTCTCATATATACAAACAATAAACGTATATAATAAACACACGTTGTATTAAAAAAATATTAGAAACAGTCCGTGAGCTTTTTAAAAACGCATTGGGTGTCTCTGCCGAAGGATTTGGCCGATGACAATATGATGGAGATAACAAACTTTTAAGTCCCGAAGCTTCGGAAAACTTTCTCGAAGCATGTCCAAAATGTTATACAGATATAATATATAGACATAAAAGAAAAAAATAGCAGACAAGGAGTAGAGATCAGATAAATTTCGCACGATTTTGTTATAAAAAAATTCACGTTTGTCAACAGCAAAAAATTAAGCAATAATATTAACAAAGCAAGCAAAAATATCTTGATTTACACAATTCCAAAAAACACGTCAGTGTGCCCTTTCTTTAGTGTTCAGTTGTATGAACAGGTGGGCGTGACCGCCTTTACAAGGCATTTTCCACGCAGTATTAACATTTTAATCCCACGCGTTGTGTGTGCGTATAATAAATACAGCTAGTTCGAAAGTTCATCTATAACAAAAGTGATATAACTCATCAATCGCAGAGGTGTGTTTGTCATAAAGCGGGAGGCGACACGACCAGTTATATATTTTATTGTTATTGACCTTTTGGAACTGCGCCAATATAAAAAAAATGGATTTTTACACAATGGTTGCGCCCGTCGGAAAAATTTTACCTTTATATTATAAAACATAAGACATGGAGGAGGTTATACGGAATGCGGGAGTTCAGTGGGATAGTTTTTCCAATCTACATATGCAATCGTGTCGTTCATTGTAGTAAAATTATATTTGTTCTATAAAAAAATACATTTTACTTTATATACGCTACTTCGTGTACTGAGGTATAAATGGAAATGGATACAAATAATTGTGAATGTAATTTTTTGAGAATAAATTTAAAGGAATATCTGTCAGGACTTCCCCAGAATCTTTGCGACGAAGACTTACTAAAAGCGTCTTACAAAAATAATTAATTTGTGTCCCTTAGATTTTTCTCGTCGGAGTGAACAAACAATATTGCTTTATTAAACAGTATCCAAAGCACTTATTTATTGTAAATATTCCGTTGCAACATGACAGGCGTTAGCTTAATGCGTTACAACGAAATAAACACAATCAACAACTACTAAGTAAATAGTGAGATACTGGACTGAAATCAATTATAAATTATTATTACAGCTTACAATCAATGCACGACCTAGTTCGATTTTATTTTATTTAATAATTACGATATTTATCAAAGTGAATAAGAAAATTTAGGGAAAACTAATTTATAATGTTTTTTTAATTAATTTTATTTAAATGTCTATCATAAAACATTTTTGACTCTTCAAGATTTTTAAAAACTTTTTTTTTATTCCAAGTTTCATGTCAATATGGTAAAAACTACGGCATTTATCATGTCTTCAAATTTAGTTATATTTTATATATGTATACATAGAGATCGGTGCCAAAAGCGAAGGAATGCGTTATAAAACAAGTACTTATAAACATCCTCCCCGAATTGCGTATTCCATAAAGAAACAACATTGCCAATATTACCAATTTGGAATATATTCTTATGCAGTTACATTATATTAAGATCTAAATTATACAAAATCTGCTTCTAATTATGAACGCTTGAAAGGATAAATGACTTTTTTCTAGTATATGAGTCATGTACTAGATCACTAAATTCCATCGTTTGATCTTGAACCAACACTACAAGCGGAACTACGCCGAATCGACCGAAACGACCTTTGAAATACTAAGGAAAGCAGCCGCTTGAGTTCAACTCGATCTTATATACGATTTTGACACTACAGCGAAAACATACATGTATATTTATTGTTGCATAAATTACGTATGTTTTATAATACCGTTGAAATTATAAAAAATATAAGGTTAACGCCGTAAGGTTCTACCCACAACTTACTCGTTAAAAATAATTTTATACATTTCTCATTTGATAAAACATGCTTTTCGTTATTCAAGTCTGCTTTAAAAGAGAATTATATTTTAAATACAATTAAAATGTATTTTTAATATATAATTCAAATAATAGTGCACAGTTTATAATAATATACATCATCAAAATAAGATCAGAAATGGTTAAGCGACAGGGGTCGACAAACCGCGGCTCGCGAGCCGCATCCGGTTTTTTTTTTTGGCGAATTCCCAATTATTATTATACTTTTGATTTGTACACTAATGATATTATATAATAACGTTATTACGAGTCCAATTATTCCTCTGAGATGCTTCTACTGTAAACCTGTCAGGTCGATTTTAGATTTTCGGATCGATTATACGTAGAAACTACGTGAATATAGTATATAGCTCAGTATAACCAAGTAAGTAACCGCATATTTGTGTAGTAGTGAATGCTAATGAAAGACGGTCATTGCAAAAAAAGTATAATTATTTGTTTACTTTATATCTGAATGCATGAATAAAATCACACTTTGTTAAATAAGAACGACAGGTGTGAAGAAAGGATTCTTTTCAATTTAAAAAAATGATCACGAAGTACTAACGTTCCATTGAACGATTTATCAATAAGCACTTTGTGCACATTTGTAGAGGAAATTGGAAAAGTTATGAAATTGATAATCAAGATTACCAACAGCATTGTGGTAAAAGCGCTTTACCATGGTCAAGTGATATAAAGTTCAAGACTTTTTCCTTCATAAAAAAGTACGTTATCTTTCAAGAGGTGAAGTTTTAAAACTTTTTGCTTTTTATCCTAAACGAAATTGAAATCTTTCTCTAAAAAAAAAAAAAGAATGTTCAATATTTAGAATTGAAAGAAGAGGTAATTGGAAAAATTATATTTCATAGTAGATATCAAATCACAACTAGATTTTTCAATCATAAATTACAAGGAAAAGAAAACACTACGTTTTCGATGCTTGGAGAAGTGATCTCATTCGAAAATAAATTGTTACTTTTCGCTAAGAATTTGGAGAACGGATCACTTCGAAGAATTGTATAAATACTGCCAAAACGCAACGCTCTCATTAGCATTGATTATTTTAGGACAGTAATGTTAGATATGAGGGAATCTTTAAAGCAAAGATACCAAGAATTTTAAAATAGCAAACAAACCCTAGAATTTGTATAATATTAAATCAGCTCATGGCACACCTCCACAAAAAAAAATTCTCTATTTGCTATTGATACTAGCATTTATTAAATACAATTGGTGGGTTTAAAAAGTAGAGTTATGGAGCTCCTTGTCTCGCCACTGAAATTGAAGATTTCGAGAGAGAGAGAGAGAAATACAATTTAATTTCACAACACAAGTGGAGCGCTTTAGGATCTACATAAAGTAGATATTATGATTTTCATAAGACCAGTTTGGAAAATTAGCGTTGCTATATTTACAATATTCGGTTTTTATATACATATATACGTAAACAATCATTTTCAAATATGAACCATATAAAGAACATTTTCACAAACCAAATAACCGATGATAATTTGGAGTCGTGTCTGAGAATAAAAACTACAAGTGGAGTCGTGCCTGAGATTAAAAATTACAACCAAACATACAGATACTGTCCAAAGAAATGCAAGGTTATTGTTAACATTAGTTTTAAGGAATGCGTGTAAATTGTGTATAATTCATATTCTGTGATAATTATAAACATTTATAATTTCAATTAAAAAAAAATAGAATTTCATTAGTTTTATTCAATAAATATCCTTTACATAATAAATAAACAATTATAACACGTAATTAATTAACTTAACCCTTTTATTGCCAAGTGAAATTAGGCCGTGTGTGCTATAAGGCCGGTTTCACACGTGCCGGATGGATTCACCCGGCACCGGGCCGGCGCCGTTTACAAAGCTTTCACACGTGGCCGGTCTCTGGCCGGTTTCTGCCCGGTTTCTTCCCAACCCGATCTATACCCCGTCAACTGGTGCCAGTAATTTAGGATTAACGGCTTTACATAAGTCCTTCCACACATTTCGCGTTATTTTTTTTATTTTTGTATGTATTATTGTATTCTACTAAGATAATTAAAAGAGATTACATTAATATAATTAAAATTTCGAGGTCTATTTCTTCCGCTATTGCCTAAACACGAGGAATATATATTATATTTTATTACAAGATACCACAATCACTGTCAACGGCCCGGTTCATGTTTGAGTTTTACCCCCACCACACTCAACTCGGTACCCGGCGCCGGACAGTTTAGTGAGCGCGGCCGGCGACAACCCGGCAGCCAGCGTCGAGCCGGCGCCGGGTAGATTTGTCCGGCACGTCTGAAATGATAGGTACTAGCCCATACAACACCATCCCCACTACACGGCGCCGGCCCGGTACCGGGCAAATCCACCCGGCACGTGTGAAACCGGCCTAAGAAAGCCAAGCATTTTTTTTGGCAAATATTTTTTGTGTGAACCACAATTTATTACAGGAACAAAATTAAATCCAGTTAATACAAGTAAATAATTTTTCCCCCTTCCCCACCCCTTGAATTTAGTCAGAAAAATAATTTTTAAAAATATATTAATAAAATAATAAATAATAATAATTAAATCGAAATATTAAAAAACGAATATTAACTGAACAACTTTTGCCCCCCGCCACCCGTAAAAATCTATAATGACGTAAATTACATATTTGTTTGCAATAAACTGTGTATTAAATAGCTCTGCTAGCGTCTTATTGACCGAAGAAGTAACACTACCCCGAAAATATATACACAATATAGTACATATATGTATATACAAAAGTTTTTGCATAAAAAAACATCTCCATAAACATCATTGCGATTGGAAACTTGCATCAGATAATGATTTTTTCGTCGAGTTTCTAACGTAGTAATGTAATAAGTAAAAGTGAGTGGGTGTCTGGAGGTATGTGGGACACGTTTCTCACTTGTTAATTATTGTAAACGAGCAAATTGGAACACGTACGTGCATATATATATGAAGAGCATAATGCTGAACGAGGCTATTCAATATAGACGAATTCCAGAACTAAATGTATGTCGTTGCATTCAAAAAGAAGAGCTAGACTCGCATGTATAACAAAATCAATTTAAAATTGATGATAAACGCCGCCAAAAGCATAAATTTAGATGGAAAAACAGGCATACAAACAGAGTATGAGTATGTATCAAACGGTAATAAAGAACACATGACGAAACTGTCAATTAGAGCAATTTCACTGACGAATTGTGATAAACTGTAGATACATTTTTTTTGTAAATATGTTATGTAAGGTAATTTTGTTGCTAATGTACGTAGTTAATGTTGAAGTCAAAAAATTCAAGGACTATTGATAATAATTGGATACGACGACATGACATTGTGACTGATGATACGTAATTACAAAATAATAACATTGAGTTGATGATAAAGTAATGGTCAAGCGATATAGCATATATTTATAAATATTTGGCGGACGGATGGCAGTTAGACACAGATTGGTCGTTGCAGTATTTTTTTTAATTTATAGTTATAAGTGATGAGACCGGCGGACAAAGCACCGCGGCCGTGGTCGCCATACGATATATTTTCTCTTTCCGCCGCCACATCACAGTGTTGCCAGTGTGCCACCTAACTCGTGGTCAAGCAAATAAATCGCCCCCCACAACTACATTTTTTTTGTTAAATAATAATAATAATAATAACAAGAATACGTATGTGATGAAACACTGAATTTTTAATATTATCCTATTTCAGGCGAAACAATTATATGTATATAAAAATAATTTTATAAAATAAGTCACTGGATAAATGGATTACGTGGGTTATTGAATATATCGTATCCCAAGCTTAAAAATACATTTTAGCGTCACGTGTGACATATAAAATGTACGTAAAATATATGATGTAAGCGCCCAACGACATGATAAATACGTATATGTAGCAAAAAGTATGCGCGCATATATCGCGGGGTGGCTCGGCGTGGAGATATTAAAAATGAGCCATAAATCAAACAGCGTTCATAAAAATAAACCCTTCCACGAAACGATCCTCGATCAAAAGCGCGAGAGACAGGACTCGGGACCAGCGAGGATGTTGGCTGGCTTTAATGGGTGGCTGAGGAGAGAGGGTAACTGCTAGCTATCTTAACTGTCGCCCCGTTGTAAATTTTAAGCGCCGAAAGGCAGATTAAGCTGACTGTCAGTAAAACGCTTCCAACGCCATCAACTTTGCCGATTCTTGCGAACACAGGGCGAATATTTCACCCCGTCAGCGTGGTATGTATAATGAATCAACCCCGAAGAAAAAAATGCTTAATTTACGACGTCATCCGATGCACGAAAGACTTCTGCGACGGCGCTCTTAAATTTGCGAAATTTTCAATCTATCCCGAGTGGAGGCGATTGACGGGGGATGGTTTTCTCCCATACTGTCTAAATTAAGCCTTTAATTTGGCAAATTGTCCGAGAGCAGGATAAAACGAGGGACGCCGTAAACGCGCAGATTGAAAGGTGCGACCTCCTCTCGAGACAAATTACGGACCAGATTTAAAATTTACGCCTCTGGGCCGTTGCCCGCGGGGCGCGAGAGCCCTAGTTTTATATTTTATTTTACTCCCGCCCCGTCATCAATAACGGACCTCTGTTTTAACGAGTCTCGCAATAAATAAAAAAGGTCGCGTCCTTAATGCCGCCGAGTATCAATTAATATCCACAATCTGTCAAAACGAAACGTTGATTGACGGCTATGTCAAAATTTGAATAAAATGCGTTTTTAAAAAGGCGTGAAAGGTTACGAAAAAATAATATTTTGCAAGATACGGTGACGCTTTATAGCATATAAAACGGTACTAAAAAATATTAACTGAAATTGTTATCAATTTAAGGCAACCGTAAGAAAGACGCTCAAGCTGCTGGTTGGTGGCAAATAAAACGAGAACCGTCATTTGCTGTGAGTAGGGATTGCAATAAAACCGGGATTTTCAATATTGGTATTACTGAGAGAAAAAACAATCAATACCGGTATTAATATTATTTTATTTTTTGGGAATAAAAAAAAAACGAAAAAATCTATAGAACCTCTCGCATGTTTCACCATGTTAATTAACATGAGCAATCAATTGATTAGCAAAATCAAAGCATTCGAATACCCCTGCAATTACCGTATTGATATATTCAATATTTTAATTATATCATTAACCTTTTTAATGTTTACAATATTTACATCTAGCAAGGGTAATTATGTTTTGTAGAAATTTGGCATATTTTTGTTTGATTTTGAATTGATTTTTTATTACATTACAATTAAATTACAACTATACCTAACTGTCATGTTTAGTAACTTTAAACATTGTTTAGTCGGCATTTCTAATAGATGTCTACCATTCATTTAAACTCAAATTGAAGTGTATGCTGTAATATATTGTCGAATGTTAATACATGCTTGCGAATTTTTCGTCAAGATTATTATTATAAAATATGAGATACTCAATCACATCACTTGACAAATTACTGGCAACCAGCGATGACTACGGAATTTACTCTCGGACACGCACTCGTCCAATATTGACATCTATATTTATTTCTCTGTACGCAATTTTGATAAATAATACATTTTGTATAATCAACTGTTATCAGATTTTCAAGTAAATAATATAAATGTTGTTTTTATAGATATATAAATACGAAAATACAGTTGACGTCAACTTTATCGACGCCATAATCGCAAAGTAAATAAGACAAATACCACCAAGTCGAAATAATGTTTACCTACGCACCTAAATGACCTTTGACCGGCAAAGTGAGCTGCCGGACAGATAAGGCCGATTGGCTCGGTGTGAAATTCGTCGATAAAAAGAATACGTGTCGACCGAGTTTTCTGATTGTTTATGCGCAGGTGACCCCAGTTTTTGACCTCATATAAATTAGCCTAGGCAATTAAAAGAAGTCAACTAGGGCCATTAAAGGGAAGCGGGAAAGCATTAACGAATTAACAATGGCGGAACGCCGTTTGCTGAAAAATGCCGTATTCGCGTACTTACAAATTAGCTTGCATAATCCAAGCCGTTAATCGTGAATAAACAAAATTAAATACGTCTAGGCGAGATTATAATTCTCAGGCGTTTATCACTTTCGCTTCCACAGAGCTAAACAAAGTGATAAATTCCGACAATTTAGATAATTAATTTAAAACAAGGAACGTTTAAACAAACGTTTCTTTCTAAATTCTTCAGTCGTTACTTCGATACATTGCGGATACATGCAAAATATATCGACGGATATTTGTGCCAACAAAATAACAAACCTCCTTTCATATCGGGGGATCAATATATAGCGAGTACGATTTGAGCGTTTCACGTTTGATTTTCTGTGTATCGGTATCAGTCTTTCCACATTGGTAACATGACCACTCAATTGAGAAACCGATACAACCCCATGCAACGGTTTATTTTGGCTTTCAGCACCGAACGAACAAAGGCTTAGAAAGAATCGACGTGGGCGGACTACAACTACTCCCGCCCAATTATTATTTATACAAGAGTTTCGTCGTTCGGTAAAAGACGCTGACGTTACACAACGTTTCAGGCGCTTGGCTAACGAATTGCGTCACATAAAAAAAAATATCTAGAGAGACAGAAGTTGATGCAGTGCAGATAAATCTAAATATATTAAACATAAATGTTCAATTGTAGCAAAATAATTTCATCTTACGCTTATTCTAAAATGAAAAAAATTTTAATCACTAAAAATAAGGAGCCCACCGCGCCTAGAGATGCAGCCCCAGCATCACACCTAAGCCGAAGGCAGGACGCCCGAACGCCCCCAGACGCACGCAATCGAAAACGATCACGGAGGATTTGATTGCGGCACCATCCAAGCTCCTCGCTGCTGGCTAGCGGCCAATAAGACGTCTAGAAAAACGGTCTTTTCATTTATCTTTACATCATTTTTTTATAGTTTGTACATGTTGCGGCAAATGTAATTTCAATAAACAATTTTACAATAACAGGCAGGTGAATTGCTTCACCGGATTTAGCAATGTTAGATTACCGGTTACTTTTAAGGACAAATCCTGCACCTACGCCATTTAAAAATATCTTAGCCTGTATCTTCTCAAGGGGCTAATAGGTCGGAATTGGCTCCAGAAGCGTGCAAACTTTGGGAATACATCATATGTGAATTTCACCCATATGAGCGAGGGTAAAGCAGCTTAGATAAAAGGCTCTTCAGGCTGTCGTGATACGTGCGCGAGACACACGAATCCGAGGAAAACAATGCCGTGGCGTGCCTGTCGCCCGGTGATCCGATGACACATTTGATTAAACACAAGACCCGCAACGATCTTGGCGTGTTTGCGCTCATCTCGCAGCTCGCCGAGATAACGCCCAGGGGCTCTGTGTATGACACGAGACACGCTGTGTTAATCACCGGGCGGATTCGATAGACACGGGCGCGCTTTCGACAAAGGACACGTTTTGTGGGTTAAGCGAGTGGCATACGTGGATGAAAGTGGGTCAGATTTCTTTGAAATTTTGCAATAATGGAAGTTTCAGGTCTTTCATAAAAAAAATCTAGTTTTGATGGAGTTTACCCTAACCATAATAAACTCGTGGCAAAAGTGAACAAGATAAGTTGGCAAATATTGGTAAACATACTGTTTAACGAGTCAAAATAAATCAAAGTAATCAAAATTAATAGTAGCTGGATGTTAGTTATTAATACACAACTTGAGAGGCGTAAACGTCAATTTGATAAAATCAGCCCCTCAACATGAAATTTGACATAGAACATGTTTTGCTCTGAAAGTTTCGTAAGGGTACTAATGCAACAACAGCTGTGAATAAAATGAGTATTTATGATTAAGATTAGCTAAGGGTAATGATGGTTCCAGCGTTTAAGAATCAAGCAAAACCAGGTCGAGATAAAAACGATAATATAACAAAATCATACTGCATCTTATTTAATCTGAAAAATATTAAAAAGACGTGTGGCGATGTAAAAAGCACTGACTAAATTAATTAATCGCATAAACGCGTTAAAAGCACAATAAAAATATGCTATTAATCTTTACAACTCGCCGACAAGCGTATTTGTACATGACGATCAGAAATTCCAAAAAAAAGCAAGGTAAGCTCTGAATTTAAATCTACAATTACAGGATGTTTTATTTTAAATAACTTATATCCAAAACATGTTACTGCGTTTGCATAACGGGAACAGTTTGTAAATAATACATAATGTAATTAAAATTAATATTCGTCGTTTTTTTACTGTCAGTAATATTTTTTGGTTCATTTCCATCAAAAAATTAAATACAAATTATTATACTCCTGCTCAATTTTTTAATTCAAGTTTCCATCGGAGTCAGTATTGGTTTAAAATATATTCAAAGCAACTATTGAAAAAGTCCAAAGCTGCACAATAATAACTCAAATCTAGAAAGATTATGCTGCTGTTTGGTGGTAGAATATTTATTTAAATAAAATTAAGACCATCGTAACCCCAATGCGTCATGATGATTGAAACAATACATTGTATTATTTCAATACACAAAAAATATATATATAATTAAAATAATACACAAAAAATTGTGCCGTCACCGTCACAGTGGAAACGCTCGGTTATCTAGCGTTAATATTAAGACCTTTTATAACAATATTACCACTTAGAATAAATGAGAATCGAATGAAACATATTTAAACCAAATTTTGACCCAGTGGAGGGCGCAAAAAACAATTCTCTTTTCAAAGTCGAAAATTCACGTCAAAAGCAATAAAATCGTGCCGTCGCCGTTAATATTAAGACTTTTTATAATAATTAATAGCCAAATAAATCAATGGATAAATAAAAAAAGGAAAAATACAAATTATGCAGAATATTTATTTCTATGATAAAAATAATAGAGCATTGAGCATTTCGAGCTTTAAATTACTATAAAGTTCATTTTTAATTATACCTAATATCTGCAACTCGGTATGTTCAAAAAATATCATAATACATTGCTTTAGATAGATTTATCAAACATTATTCGTACTTATTTAAGAGATAAAAAAATCAATACCAGCCATAGCTGCATGATTGAAAATAATCATTTCTGGAATTTCAGCATTTACACCATGTTTTTTTATCCTGTATTAGCTAAATAAATTATTAATAATAAATAAAAATATAAATAAAATAATACACAAAAATAATATGATACGGAAAAGCTCCTCGTAGCTGACATTAAGCAGAAACGTGTAATGTCAACGTATTAAGGGCCGGATGGCTACAGCCATAGGCGAGCTTAGCCACATCGAACATCAAAAGAGGACGCGGTCGTGATTCTCGAAGACGTTTTAGAACTCAAAACTAAAATTCCTCGAGAATATCTGGATTGTTGACAGCACCTTTCAGTGGTTTGAAGAAATACTAAGCGACATATTATACAACATTCTGCAACAACGCTCCTAAAAGAAAAGCGCTGGGAAATAATATGAAAGGACGTATTCATTATTAGCTGCCACTAATACGTTAAACTTTCACAAAGAAATCGTATTGTTAACAATTGAAACCAGTTTTTGGAGACTTCAAGATCCATATTTTTGACACAAACGATGGCTGCTGCTATGGTGGAAAAAACAGTATTTTTAGATCTTCAACAATGCACATGCGGATTATATAGTGTCACATCTGTCTCGCTATATAAACGCGCATCGATGGTTACCGGGCGTTTAGCGGGCCACCACCGGTTATGATACTGGGCGCGCGAGAAAAGTTGCCGATTAGATTCTCATTGTTGACCGCCTCACGTTTACGCCACCACAACTACGTGATCCACCCCCGGTCCTGTCGCACCCCAGCTTGTATGGAACTAACCGCTCTTGTTCGAGACAATTTGCGATTCACGTCACAATGGCACTACGTGGTATTTTGTGCCGTCGACGTTGTAAGCAAAAATCTTAATTTAATAAAGCTGACAATGAGATCGCGATCAATGAATTCCGATTCTTTCATCGCGCCGCCCTCCCCCGTAGAGTCGAAGAGACTCAAAGGGCGCAAAGACGATATAAAATAGAAAGAGATATGTACACAAGAGCGAAATAAATGTTTTGTTAACATCGTGAATCTTTTGCGAACGGTACGTATCGTACGACAAAACGTTCCGAATGAAAAATCGACATTTTTTTTCAGATGTGTCGAATCCCGGAAAATGCTCACATTACTAGGGGCGTATGCGATATTTACATGGTGATTTGTGGCGTGTCATATTATGATATAAATTATAACCTTAGAATGCAGTTTTTCATTTATTTATAAAAAATATTGTTTTAAAAATCATAATAATAAATCTTTCTCTGCGTCGCATAGAGCCAATTCTCGTGTCGCGTATAAAATATGTCAAAAGTTCCGTTCCGAGTGTCCGTTTTCTATTTTCGTTTTAATGCTTCTATTTGCGTTTGTTTGATTTACGTTCGTTGGTTAAATGTAATTGGTTTTGTGTTTCGTATATTTACTAACACGGATACAATACAACGTATCCTCGATTATTCGAAACAATTAAAAGGATTTAGGCTTCACGTTACGAGCAATTATTAGATAGAAAGAAGACTCAACCGGAGTTGGGTTTTAATTAAGAAAACTCTTTAACAGGTGATTTTTATTACTAAATAAAACTTATTTTTTGACAATTAGCGAAGTTCGTCTATTATTTATGAAGCAACACTTTAAGCATAAGAAAGGGTGGATCCATGTCAGATGTTTGAAAATATGTATGCCTTCTTTGAAGTTTTTAATAGAAATTTAGTAATCGAATGGTGAAAAATTGTTGACGATTTTCCCAAATACCAAATATAAATCTGCCTTATATATACTCTGGTAATCTAAGAACTACATTTTTAACCACATAAGAAAAATAGGAATCGGCAGATTGTAAAAATATGAGGGGGCTTTACACGGTTTTTCTATAAAATTTCTTCTCAGTGAATTTAAATCTCGCGTTTTACCTTTATCTGGTTCGAAATATAAAAAATGTAAACCAGCATTGGAAAACGTCGATTTAGAGCTAAGTTCTAATTTTCAATTTAATAAATAAACAAGCGAAGAGACAAGAAATTGTTATTAATTAAGTATTAGCAAAATTCAATCTGTCATCAATCAAAAAAAAAAATCGTTTTTATTTCTCGAGAAATGAAAAACACCGAGAAAACAGATTGCCTTACTGTGTTTATTAGAGAGTTACTCCAATATTCATGTTCCTACATGCGGTTCTTCAAACAACACTGGGAATTATGTGGCACAAAAAAACATTCCCAAGTACACTCGTCAAAGCGACTCAAAGGATTTTATATTTATTTATTTATTTACGTAATAATGCATAAGTAAAAAAATAAACGCATTATATCGGTTTTAATTTAAGCCTTTCTATACTACAGATACATATAATAATCAATTAAAATAATTTAAAAAAATAAAAAAGTCACTAACAAGAAAAAATATATACTGGCTGAATCTATTCATTTTTTAATTGGATTCATTAAAGTTTATTGCACACATGTGATAAAAAAATTCAGCAATTCCTCGTGATCCGGGAGTTTTTTCACATTTGCCAGTTTCTATGGAAGCGACATGACGAAAATAAAAGCTATATATAGAACCCAAATCTTAAATTAAATTTATTTTATCTTTTCTTCAAAGATGGCATTATATTTCCTTAAATTGTTTTTTTAATATGACCTCCCTAAATCTCGTAAAACGGTTGACGTCAGTTGACGTCCATACCACTGGTGGAACACCTCATATTGACGTCTACTGACGTCCGTAGCATCAAAAAGGTTAATACATTAAAATTACATTTATACAAATATTATAAGTAGACGATAAATAATTAATAGCTAATTATAAAATAACAAATAAGAAGCATAGTAAATGAAAAAAACTTTTTTGGACCATTTCTATTAAGTGATTCGGTTGTGCTATTTGGCAAGTAGAACAGAGAAGCGTGCTTAATATTACTGCGTACTAGGTTATTATTATACAAAGTACACAGTGCCTCCTCAAGCTCCTCAGTTGATATCGTATCAAGAAAACTCAACATTATTGCATATACTATATATTTTTTATGTAGTCCTCTTGAAATAGGACACCTAAATCGGTAACCACTTTACTGTTATCTATTTTATAATCAAATTTATTCACGGAAGATGACCACGTACATATATTTGAACTTTGAATTTAATTTTTTTTACAATCCTCAATGGAAGCAATTATAATGAATACTTTCAAGGCCATTGGCGAAAGTAATAATTTGAAATTACAAATAACTATATGATTAATAACCAGAAATACATTACGAAAACTTTAATTAATATATTTATATCAAAATATTATTAATATATTTTAGTCAATTTTGTCACTATATAATTTCAATGGATACCCAAAAGTATATCTATCTGTAATAGAACATACTCGCGTTTGTTTTAAAACTGAGGCAAGTTGATGATTGTGTGCTTCGGGCTGGAGTTTATTTGCTCAGAGCAAACACAGAATCGTATTGAACAAACAAAATACTCAAATGGCAAGGGCCCGGATCGCTCCGTAGAAATTCACGCATCAAAAAAATATATACAAAAAAAAGAGAGATTCGATGTTAAAAATAGACAAATAAATACATCGTTCGCGTCCGGCCCGACTTAATTGAACCACTTATAAAAATATAAGGATTACTCCAATTTCAGAACATTTAAATCAATTTTTACCGTGTCGAATCACGTTCGTGCCTCGTTTTGCATATTTATGAAATGATACCTGTCGTCGGTAAGCCGAAAACGCCACATTCGACCGTCGGAAAATTGCGCCATTGTTACACCGTGAATTGGTATGAGTACGTATTTATATGCGAAGATTTTCTCGGCGAATTTTCGCTATGGCTACAATGTGGGGTCATATCGTTCTTTATGCTACGCTATAGTGCGTTGTTGCGATTACGCTCACGTTTTGTCGCCGGCGTGCGATACGCCAAAATCTGGCGATTGTATACATTTTTTCTGCAAGTTTAGAATGCGAGGGTTGCGATCGTATGATTGCTCAAACAATTTATATTATTTATACTGGAAAAAAACATGTATAAAATGTACAAGTTTTAAATCTAAGATTTAATCAACAAACAATGAATGATCACACTATTTATTAGAAACTAGCAATAGTCTAGTATTATGCCTGCACTACACTCTCTGGACGTTGTCCGAACCGAAGTTACAACGGAAGTCGGCCGACACCTACGACTTCGAGTAAGCAACCACACTGTTGCAAATTTCATATGACGTCCGGACGGCAGCTTCTGTCACGTACAGCTGGCATATTTGCGTGCGATCGAAAAATGTGCCAAATAATCGAAATTTTTAAATTTTCATATTATTAAAATTACGCTACTGATAATTATAAAAGTTTGTGTGGGCACTCACCAATACAATATCAGTGAAAACTTTTCGGTCGTAAATATTCAATTTACGCAAAGTCTTTGTCGGTTTCTGCAAAATGCCATAAGGCATAAAAATGATACTTCAGAATACGAATACCACATCTAAAATATTCAAAGATGTCGGTAAGAGTCTGTTGAATTCCTCGATAAGCATGTGGTATTATAAATTGACGATAAGCATGTGGTATTATAAATAGGACGCCTACGCGCATACTGAAATTGAACCGAGTTACTTGTTAAACTTGAAAACCATATCATTACTCTCTCGCTGTCGTCACTTAACACGCGATAGAGCGAAAGGGGAAGTATCTCACCGCTCGCGTTCGAAAGAGCTGCTCCGACTTCGGTCCATTTGCCGACAATGTTCGGAAGCGCTCGAAGCTGGCCAAGTCGACTGAATTACCCCCCACTTTACCTCCCGTTCTCGGTAACCTCGGACAACTTCCGAGAGATTTTAGAGCGGGCAGAACCGAACTTGGCCGAAGTAACGCACTATATTCTCCGTCCTTGGCAACAAATAATGATGTATATTTTGTTAAGAGTTTGTTTAAGCATAGTATATTTACTGAACAATGTTTTTTTGACAAATGCTCTAGAAATGTCATTGTGTAAAATTGTGGTTTATGTGTTCTTATTATGCAACTAGAAGATTTTGTTATTGTTTTTGATTGATCGTATATTCCTTCTACATAACTGTATAAAGAACATGGGGTCAATATTTTATTTAGTGTTTCCCATTATGGGAAAAACAATAAAAGGCTTTTCATAAAAAACAAGGAATTGAGGTGCTTAACGTTTTTCCTTCTAAACCAAATTATAAAAAATAGGAAAAATGCAGATTTAACTACAAAACGAATTACAACTTAAACCAGTGCTTTCCCAAGTACACGCGTCATATCCCAACGTGCCTTGTAAAAATTTTATATGAAATATGAATGAATAATATTATATTTCTTTTAGTGAGTGAGTCGATTGCATTATATAAGATAATACTGGAAGCATACTCGCGAGTACTGCGTTCTAGGTGATTGTACAATACACAGCGTCCTCGAGCTTTTTAATTGAATAATCAACATTTAGCTTCTTTATTGCATATGTTTAGGAATTATTGCGCAAACCAAAACTGCGCACTTAGTATAAACTGCGAAAATTAGTATAATTTCAATGTAAATGATCCTTTGTATCTAATGTTATTTTTTAGGTAATTGTTAGGTTCAAATATAAGATATCGTGTTTAAACCGTTTTATTATTTCGTTCAAGCAGAATTTTTAAATCGTTCAGATTTACTTGAACATTTAAAAAATCTAATTTAATTATTTTATTTTCTGCTTTTTTGTTCCTTTAATAAGCTTCACACATGCAACAGCATTCGATTGTTAATTTCATAAATTTCAAAGGCGTGGTGATATGCAAACGGTAACTTCTTGATACTTTGGTTAGACACCACTAAACAAAACATCGACAAACTTGGGTACCGACATAAACTTCTCACTGCATTATTATTTATTGCTTTTGGCTGTATGTCTTGTGTAGGTTGCAATTGTGTGAATTCTTAGTATCTGTTTTACTATTGTCGCGATCAGTTGTTTCCAACTTTTGAAACTTATCTCATGAATATCATATCTTTTTATTTGTTAATTTATAACTTTAAATTTAAAATACAATAATACAATATCATAAGTATAAATTTCATGAAATGAATTCACTAGAAAAAATATAGTGCAAAATAAAAAATCAAAGAACGATAATTTTTTATTTGTTTTGTTGTTTGAAAGAATCTTACTATGTATAATTTATAAACAATATTTTATTTAAGAAAAAATAATTTGAAGCCGAAGAAATTTAAATAATGTATTTTGCAAATTTGACTAAACAAAGTGGAACATAGTCTTGAGATGATCGGTCGAATTATAATTATATAATAATCACTAGTTCCGACCTCCCAGACACAAAAGAAACCAAACCCAGGTCATTCGGGTAACTATACCACTGATCGTGCTGTAATTCGACTAGTGACTAGTCTTTCACAACTAATTCTTCCGCATTTGATATCCCTGCAAACTGCGTATCAAACGGTGTCTCACCGACAAAAGTGTCAAACCATTCGGTCATTTAACCAGAAAATGTATTTATATTAACTGTTTGAGTAGTAAATTTATTAGCATAAGCCTGGGAATAAATTAATTTTACGTATTTTTCTATGATTACTAATTATGTATTATTTTAAATTGTAAAGAAAAAACCAGTGGCATAATGTTTTATTGCGTTAATATATTTTACTTTATTTATTTCACATTGCGTTATTTGGCATTTGTGGTATTTTTTATAGGAATTCTGAGATTCTCAATATTTTTATAACATTTATATAATATATATTGTTGCTTATTTATTTCTTAGTGCTTTAATTATTGGTATTATTTTATTTATATATCAAATTAAAGATTCTATAAGTCCCTATTTGTTATTTTTCAGTTATATACGTACATAAATAAATAAATAACTTTTGGGGTACTCAAAACAGTGAAGGATCGACCACCGTACATGTACGGCAAGACCGCTTAAGGTCTAAGAATGTAATTTACAAAATATTTTTTTTAACTATTTGTCAATGCAGTGTATTGACAAAAAAATCTAGTCCCGGAAATTTCCTGAAATATTTGTACGTTATTATTTTTGTAAGAAAGCATACATATTGATTTATTTATAAAATTATTTAAATATATTTTTGGAGCAACTTTGAAAACAGTTTTGATTGGCAATATTGTCGGGCTTTTGAAAAAAGCATATTTCTTTAATTTTTAATTTTCAGTGATAAAGTTGTGCTAATTTCAGATAAATTTTATACATATATAATTTCAGATTTATATAGTCCCGGGACTCGAGACGACAGAAAAGCCGGAAATTTCTTGGAATAAATTGTATCGACACAGAATTCCTAATTTTATGACAGGAAAAGAGAAACGAGCAGGAAAGACATTCCTTCGAATCATTAAGGCACAGGACACCTGTAAATTGTTGACAGAAACATTCGGCACATAAGTTAGCCATCATGAGTCATTGAAGCATGATTGATGCTACAATTGAGACTATACTTTCTCGCATAGCTTTATTGCACGTACCATAAGGCTAGAAAATACCACAATTAAAAAATAGCGACAGTACGGCCCATAAATCAATGAAATTAAATCTAAAAGAAAATCTCGGAAGCTCATAAAGCAGAATTATTAATAACCTGCAATTAATAGAAAAAATAATACACGTCAGGGACATAGTGACATAGACATTTATATTTTAAAACTAGTAAATATGGCAGTGGCATAGTTTTAATAATAATTAATAGTAGTTAATTATTACATAAATTATATAATTATTAATATATAAAAAAATAAAATACATATGTTTGCAGACGACACTTTAATTTATTGCATATGTGATAATGTTAAATAAGTTGTAGATAACTTAAATAGCAAAAGATGGTTAAAAAACAATGTACTAAAACTAAACGTATGTTTATTAATTATAATAATATCATACACTATATTTGCGTTAGCACAGTCAGTTCGAAAGCTATTAATTTCATCATTATTCATATTATAGATAAAGGTGGCAAGTTTGGATTTACGCCCCTACGCTTTAAAGCCCACGATACGGATATACGTTCGATATACTTATCATTACTCCAGTTTTTTGAACACATTTATAGAATAATGTATAAATGTGTTAAAAAAATAAAGCGGAATAATGGTAAGTATCATGTAGTATCATGTGCTTTAGAGCTAATAGTAGGGGCGTAAACCCAAACTTGCCATATCGTTCTAAATTAGGAATAATGATGAAATTTAGAGCTCTCAAACTGACTATGTTACCGAAAATAGAGTATAGATAATAATATAAAAATAGGCATACGTAACTCTATTATAGAAATAGTTGAAAATATTATATAAAATATTTAGGAGTAATTGTGATAAAAAATAAATTTTAAAGAACATTGTATTAACTCATTGCGTACGGTGTGCACAAATTTGTGCGTTTCAGAAACCTTCCGTTGCGTCGGTGTGCACAAATTTGTGCGTTTCGTCATTTTAACTTCATACGAAAAAAACCCACGTAAACTGCGTATTTACTGTAACGTATTTATTTAGGGATTCACCTACAGATGTTACTAATATCATATTAACTAAAAATAGTTCAAAAAAGTAGAAATTCTAAATTCCAGAGGCTCAAAACTCGGGTAAAATAAATTCGTTTTAAGATGTATGTTTACATATATATATACAATTTTTTTCTATGGAATTATCTCACATATTATTTATTAGAAATAGTGAAATCACTCAATAACAAATTGCGAATCACGTATCAATAATATATAAATATATTTAAATAATTTTTAACACTTAACGGTCGATTTACGCGGCGATATTCGCAAGACACCCAACCGTCCAATTTCGAACATATGTAACGTTTCCGTTAGGCTAAGCGCACGCTGTTATAAAAATGTTAATGAAAAACCCCACCTTATCGGTTTGATTCAGGTAAAGATGGTAATTTTTTTAGAGATATGTTTCTTGAAATTCTTATCTACAAAATTACAAAAAACCCAAAATATTCAAAGGTAACCGCATAAAAAAAAGAAATGTTGAGCTAGACCTAATATCTAAGTACATATTATCAACCCGAATCATTATAACAAAATAATCAGTGATTCTCAACTTTTAATTGCGTTAATTTATTTTACAACTTTTTGCATTATTATATTTTGTTAGGTTTACAGAATATTTTTGTAATGCTTATTTATTTCGTACTCCTTCATTTATTGATACTATTTTCTAAGAAATAAATTACAGTAAATCAAATTCATATTTGTATAATATAAAATATAATGTTTTTTATTTATCATTATTTTCTGTTATACATATGTATGTAGAGGTATCGTGGGCATTTAAATGCAGATTCATCAATCCCAAATGTGATATTTTATAATATTTAGACCTGAAATGATCCCGATCTGTTCAAATTAAATAAGCTGTTCTCAACATGTTTTCAATTACCAACACATTGAATACCGGGCATTATTCCTAAAAATGGAGCGTGCAGCGGGGATTATTTGCAAAAATTAGGACTTTAATTTTTGTAACTATCCAAGCACATTGGTGGTTCGAGTCTTTATTGGATGCGAAGTATACAGTAAGTGCGCGATTTTCATTATTTTAACACATTGCGAACCGTGTGGTAAAAATACAAAAAGTGGTAAATATATAATATTAAAGCAATAAAATGTTTAGAATCACTGATAATTTTTAATTATATTAAATATACTATATAAAAAAATAATACATAAATTATAACAGAAATATAAAATAATAATACATAAACAATAAAAGATTACATTTAGCCATAGGCAAACGTTACGTTTGTTCGAAATTGGACAGTTGGGTGTCGTGCAAATATCGCTGCGTAACTTGTCCGTCAAGTGTTAAAAATTTGGAATTGATTGTATAGGTCACAAAATTAGATATTTTCGGTTTTTATTATATACAACAGTATTTTATCATCATTTTATTATTATCTTTATTGTTTTTATTTAAAAATATATATATTTGGTTATTCTAAACTAAAAATTATATTTTATTTTATTGGTACGCGATCCACAGTTTGACGTTTACTGATTTTATCATTGCGAATACAAAAAAACGATCATCATAAATCTGTTTTTAAAATTTGACGTTAAAACGTTGACTTATTAAAGAGTTACGATGTTTTAAAAAAAATAAGTTTGTATCCTAATTTTCGCAAATAATCCCCGCCGCACGGCTCCATTTCTAGGAATAATGCCTAGTATTCAATGTGTTAACATAATAAAAAAAATAGTAGAAAAATAAGTTACAAAACTGAGATATTCTTTTTAATTCGGCATTATATTAGCAACACACGCCCCTACTATGTGCGCCGGCGCTACATTAGCATATGTATTGACTCTACCTCCAAAATCGACGAACGAAAAAATATCTAACGTACTTCTCTTATCTGAATAATCACCGCCTTACATTATTTCGAACATTTCACACAAGCAATAATATCACTCCTTAAGCGGCATGCGGTCGTTTTTTGTACGGCAGGCAATATTATTATTAGATTGTAGTAGAAAAATAGGTATATTATCTAGTTTGAGAAATATGTTTAATAATAATAATAAGTGATCATTGAAAGGCGATGAATCGCACTGCTGCTGAGCGAAAACTGAGCAGACACAAAAGGAGCGTATATAACAACTAAGATTTACACAACAAACCGCTTCAAACTTAATAATAAAACTCGTCTATACACGTAGCATTACAGCAACTTTCAGTTGAGACAAGAAAGAGATATTCGCGCCGATTATTGTTTAAATTAATTCAATTTTTTCAGTTGACGTAAGAAACTTCAGTTATTATACTCGCTGGGATTAAAATCATTCAGGCGCCGTGAGATATTTTTACATAATTCATACGTTCGCGTTTTCCTCTTACAAGTACAAGAGGGCTCGACACAAAATTTCAAGGTAATCCCGCAAAGTGTGTCACAGTCATTTCCATACCCACGCGCGAGACTTAGAGGGATGTGAATAAATTTTAGACGCCGTTAGTTTGCGGCGTCTGAATGCTAAATTCGTATGGTGCTCGTGTCGAAATCCGGATGATACGCCAGCTTCTCAAACATCTCAAATGACTGCAAAACGGCACGTGTCGCGTATTTTTGCTACGAATTATACATGTACGTCGCGCCGCGCCATTATCTCAAGTTATGGCGTATTCAAAACGTAAACATATCATACGTACGTACGTACGAATCGAGTGCGCGCGTACCTTAAGAATTAACGTTAATTTCCGGCATGATAATAAATTAAAGGACAAGTTTAAATTGGACCTTTACGTTAAAATCGCGCACGATGATGAAAGCGTTACATATTAACGAGGGTTTAATAAGCGTATATAAAGGTTCTTAGAAGCGCGTTTTATTCGAAAATAACGCGCGCGCCGGCACACGTATGATATCAAATATTTATGATCGTTTTCAACCCTTGCCGGCGGAATTCGCACGATAACGAAATTAAAAGTAATTTGGGAATATGTCGGTCAGCGAATGAGACAAGAAAAATAGCGCGGGGCTCGTTAATGTGCGCTACTAAGGGTCAAATGAGAGCAGCTATACGAGCTTAGCAATTTCGTCACGTACAGAGCGTACCTACCCGTTATAGGGGTGGTATCTGAAACTAGACGGGGGTAGGTGTCGTTTGTCATTTTGTAAAATTATTTTCCGACGAAGAAAGCGTTCCTCGCCAGAGATTAGCAGTAGTAGAAAACAACAATATTTACTCGTTACTCGAATATTAAAAAAATCTAGATTAATATTACACAAACACAGTTGCGTATTTTAGCAACGCATATATAGTCTATTTATTTTCAAGAGTCAATGCGCAATAACATCGTTTAAAGCGTAATCAAAATGTGCTCTTAAATTTTGTCCTTGTGATTGGTCGTTCTCAATGAATCGATTGATCTTACGGCGAACGACCAATCACAGGACATAAATTTAAGAGCATGTTATGATTACACGTTAAACGATGCTATTGCCCACTGACTCTTGAAAATAAATAGACTATAGTCAATTTTTTCCTCTTATGTTTCGCTGCAGTAACTACAGCCCACTGTGTTTTTATATGTTTCGCAAAATTTATCTATTAATCTTTATGTTATTTATAATAGAGATGACCATGACAGCCATAAACCGAAAAACAAGCATTTAAATACAAAATAGTGAATAAAAAAACTCTTTGTAATTGCTGAAATTTTAGAAATTACTCATATTTCGAGATAACATTGAACAGCTATGGACTTTTTCAATGACTGAAATTAATTAAATGAACTATTCCAATGGAAATTTAAGAACTATGATTAATTTCAGAACTTTAATTAGGTTAGGTTTGGGTTTGAACAGCAATTGGACGTTTCTCAACTGTTGTGAAATTATATTTTTATTTAAAGTACGAATATAATTTAATAATAATTCTAGGCCGGTTCAATTGAATCAAACAATTAATTTATAATTCCACTGGTCAATATCAGTGAAACTGTATTTAATCTCTGCGCGGATTGTAAAAAAAAAACACTTTTTTCTTCGATTTAAAATTACCAATAAATTTATATAAATGATATGCATTGCCTGACGATAAAATATACTAGCGTTAATTTGTAGGCTATAAATTGTTTATGCGATCAATTGACGCAGCTGTAAATTGCTGGCGGTGAATTACGAGCGATAAATTTTCCGGACCCCGATTAATTCAGGTATCCTACCTATGTGGAATTATTGTTTTTTTTTTTAATAATTTAAACTTGACTTTATATGGTAGCAGTTACTGAATTTAAAGGGTAAGATAAAATTGAATTCAAAACGCAAAAACGAAATTTATAGAAATATGCTATTTCATGGATTTTACAAAGCGTTAAACATAAATTTAAATCCATTAGTATGAAATCCAGAACAGAATTGAGTCTATAATCGAACTGTCGTCTTATAGGAAAATAAAATCACATGAAATCTTCTATTAATGTAATTTTGACTGTTTTGTCATCAGAAATATCCAGTTTTACAAAAAAGGCGATAAAATTTCGAATGTCACGAACAAAAAATATAAAACCGATTGGAAGACAAATCCTATCTCAATCAAACAATAAAGTTATTATCTTTTGATCCAAACTTTTTAATTGACATGAAACAGCACCACAAACGTTTTTTTATGAACATTTAAATATGTTTTGTTTAACATAAAAGCCAAAATTTCTAGTGAGTCAAAATAAAAGTCTGGGAAATGCGGCTTTAAGATAAAATGTTAGATCGAGAAGTCCAGCACAATATTCACCCGAATAAAGAAGGTCGTTTGCGGGTAAGATTTTTTGTTGTATATAGATTTTAAACATTTATTCAATTTCTCATATTAAATTTTATATACGCGTAAGTTAATATCAAAACATGCCTACTAAAAAAAGATTCTCTTTGCTGAAAACAAACTTTGTTTCGCAATAATTTTATGTTAGGAATTATGCGTAGAATTTTTTAATAAAAATATAGATCCATAAGTAAATCTTTATAGCGCTGACGTATTATATATCATTTATAATTAATACATATTCTTTATTTTATAATAAGCTTAATTAACACATGTTTATAAATATAAACTCACATGGATCGATATTATTATTTTTATAAAATATTGGCAAATTTAAAAAAATATATGCCAGCTGTCGATTAATTGCCAATTATAAACTAAATGTATATTATTTTTATATGCTAAGCAAATAATTAGCTGCCAATAAAGGCTCGCTCCAACGACTCTTCGTCTAAATAAAAGGTGTGGATTGTTACTGTTTATAATTGGCAATTAAACATTTCGATAATGTTTAGGTGTATTCGAATAAATTTTTGCCTTTGCTAAGAACGTATACTAATATTTTAGAATTATATCTATATATATATATATATGTATATATACATATGTATATATAAAATTATGCAAATCCTATACACGTGACTGGCAATCCTTTTGCTCGTGATTCACGATTTTTGATCCCTTTTACATATATATGTATATTGCGCACAATCAACAAGATATTCTCCCACGGGATTACGCGATACCTATATTTGTATAATTTAATATTTAACGATAGATCTTTCGAAAAGAATTTAATGTACATACCTTTTTATGTATAGAATTTACTCGGAATAAGAAAAGTGTCTCACCTGTAAATAATAAAATAGAAACATGTTAAATATATGTAACGATAAACATTTTCACTACAGCTAATTTTCTATTCTGTACCGCGATTAAAGTTTGGTCAATGTACATAAACCGATTTCGATTCTCGGGGAATTTGGAGAGCTGGTATTAGTGCTACTTTGCTCCAAGTCTACATCCAGCAGCTCTCGTGTCTCAACGCTAACTTGTCTCGTCAAGGTAATATAATTACGTTCGATGAACACTTAACCGAACTCGTCTGGCAGTCTAGGCAAGATGAATCGATGCGAAACTATCTCGGGGCGAAATTTCATTCATGAACGATCGCGTGTCTAATTTAATTAGATTGGTTATTTTTCTTTAATTGTTCCAAACAACGATCCAAGGGTGGTTTGGAAACTATTGTGGCAAGCATTTTGACGTTAATATGATCACCCGTGAGCGGAATAAACAGATTTCACGGTGCGATAATACTTGAAACTTTCAGATTAGTTGTTATTGCAATGGCGATGGCAGTAATTTACGTTACGACTACTTAACTATGGTTTATATACAGTCAATTTAATAAACAATTGCGGTATGCAAAGACTATAAAATATGCGACAATTTAAAAGCCATTAAGATCATTAATTACTTAAAGCACAATTGACAGTTGATACAATTATATATAAGATAGACACTGCTTGGTACATATTTATGCCAAAAGCTTCCAAGATTTATGCTTAATCAGTAAGGAACAATTACGCTATAAAACCCGCGAAGTATACGAAGCTTTCGAGTGTTAATTAGCATGGGACTGAGATTAGTCCTTGACCCGTGGCGTGACACCGGGGCCGGAGAGCTTTGGAGCCTCGCCCGGAGCTTAAAGTTTCTCAACCTCAAACTTGGCCGAACCGATTCGGCAAGTTGCGGCGCTGCCGGTGGATTTAAATCATTAGCAAATAATTAAGACTAATACCCATCAAGCATACGCATTGTTACTCAAAAGCAAAACCGAGTTTCTAATTTTAATAACGCAATTTATAGCGAAAGTTCACAAAGCAGATATCGAACGAGAGAAAGAGACACGCGGGGGCCTGTTGTTGTTTTGTTGTGTTTTGTGAAAATTAATTACAAAGTAAATGTGACGATATACGCGAGCGAATAAAGTTTTAAACGCGACGCGGAAGATTGACGATCTCGGTTTTGAAACTCAAACGAAACGCGGATTTAATTTAAAATTTAAAAAAATTAATATCGGAACGAAAATTGGATAAGCGAAAAAACAACGCGAAAAAGTAAAATAAATAAAAAAACAAACCAGACGGCAAATATTAGGGGAAATGTGGTGGAACTCTTCAGCCCGAGTTCACCCGGATCTGTGACTTTAATTATTTACATGAAATTATACAAATTTCAACTTTGGCGGTGTAGGAATGGGGGAGATTTCTATGCTAATGCGACAGTTCGAAAATGATATATCACGAAAATATATTACGTGGGTATAATCGAACGCGACGTGCGCGTCAAAAACAAAACTATTACTCGTAGAGAGGAATGACATTTTCGAGAATTATTCTGATTCATAACTAGAGTGCATTATCGTAAAAATGTCGCAAAAATTGCATTACGGTCCTCGCATGTGATATATTAAAACATCGTACGTGAAAATACTGTGTAAATACGTTAAAATTTAATATTTTAAATATCTATAATTTTATGATAAAAAATTAGATTAAATCAACATGGCACTAATTAATATATTAGGTAATCCCAAAATTAATCTCGTTTATGTAATGAAAAAAAATCTTAATGTTTATTTTTAAGTTAATGATTCGAAACCTAATTTCTTTCAACATATATAACCTTTTGCCACCGCTCATTTTTTAAATTCAATTAGCATAAAAGGCTTTGTGCAAAATATTACGATAGCCCCCATTTCACATCGTTTACATTTTTAATTGTTACCGCCTAGGGAGTGTTGCATCGATTGAAATAAATGGTAGTCAGAAGGAGCAAGGTCTGGAGAATAAAGTGGATGAGATAAAACCAGCCACGTTCCTTGGTTTTATCGAATCAATTTTATTACGCAGTGACGCGTATTATCGTTTTGTAGAATTATTCGACTTTATTGTAAAGTGCATATCTAAAAATTTTTTTACTTCCTTGTGCAAACGATCCAGCTGATCATAATATCGTTTGGCAAGATTTAAAAAAATCATAATGCACAATTCCTTTGCAATTCCACAATGCAAACAAAATAACTTTTTTTTACAACAAATCCGGACTTTGAGGTAGGCTTTGACCTTTGGATAACCATTGTTTTCTACGACGATTATTATCGTACAAGCCCCATTTCTCATCTCCAGTTATCAAATGGTCGAGAAAAAGTGAGCAGCTTCAAAATCTAGAAGCTCTACAGATAGATAATCTACAATTCTTGTAAATCCATACATTTTGTATCAAAGCTTTTCCAATCTTCTTAATGTGCTGATGCACTGTTGAATCGGATTATATTTATTTGTCTAATGTCATAGATAATAAATATACACATAATTTTGAAATTAGATGGCGGATTATATTGACTTATGAAGTTTGACAAGATATTTAAGAAAATTTAAGTCGTTTTTAAATAATATTTTTTTAAATTTTGAGCTCCACAAAAGGGAAATGAATAAAAGCAAACAGCATTACCTTTTAACATAAATAGTAGTCAAGAGAAGAGTAGTGAAGATCCCGAAAAGAGTCCAGAAACGAGTACACCAAGTTCAGAAGAAACGAGGAAGACGAAATGTATCGATACTTAGGAATGCACGTTAAAAACAAAAATATCAAAGGAATATTGCTAGGCAACAAAATAAATTCTCTTCGTTTGTTTTTCATAATTTATGAGTTACCGTTATATAAATATTATGCGAATCTTTAAATTTTCATTGTTAAGTTATTTCAGACCATATTTATATTCATTTTCAAATTTTTACAGTCGTTTTAAAAGATTTTATAAGCAATTAAATTAAAACCTTTAAGAAAAAAAGCAAAATTCAAAAAAATCTTGCCAATGTATTGACTGTTCAAGATATATTTAGGGTTTGTTTTTAACCTGCCTATATAAGCAAAAGTACTAAAATACTTGTAGACAATAAGTCAATACTCAACTATTTAATAAAAATATGAACCTAGATCCGCAGAATATGTACATACCCTCACTAACCTTTTTAAAGGTAATATATAAATAAAAGTTCTTTAGTATGCAATTATAAATTACTGGATGTGTATATTTGAATATGATAAACTGAAAACGCATGAACAAGATCACGAAACAGACACATATTCTCTTTTCATCAATAATTCATAAATACGCAATTTAAATAATTTTCAGCGGTTAAGAGATCATTGCGGAAACGAAAATTGCGAACACCGAAATTCCACACATAATCTTTTGAACATATAATTCTATTTAAAATTATTTATTTACACGCAATGTATAAATGTTACAGTGAATGTGTATTTTTCGGTGATGTTATATTTTCACTAGTGAAGCCTAAATACATATTTACCAGTAGATACATATTATATTATAATTTAACTGATAGACGCTAGTGAAATTATATGCTGCTCTAAAATGTATATGTAACTTTATTTGACAGTTGTGAAACGAACATTTGCTGTTCAAATCCTAACATAATCTATACGAATTAACCAATCCCAACTTGAAATAAAAGTAATAAAACAAATTACAGTTTTAGAATTTTAATTATTTTGTTTAATTATTTTTTTATTTAGAATTACCGTAATTAATTCGAAATCTCTTTCATCATTAGATAATATAGTCAGCGCATCAGATCCATGTTCTGATTTCTGATATACATATGGTTCTTCGCAAATAAAACTAGCCTTAACTTAGCATGTTGATTTTTTCACTATGACAATATATGCAGGAATTAAACTTTTTTCTACAATTCGTGATATTCTGATACACAATTCTGAAGCTTGCAATGAAACTTGAAGGCTCGTTCAGAACTTTTATTTTATTTATTTGCGTAATTCCGCATATTAATTAAATACATATATATTTAGAAAAATATAATAAATAAAAATATAATATGAGAATAATGTCATTGTCATTCAAGACATTATTCTTAAGTAATTCGGTAAATGACTCAAAACCTTCTCTACCAATTTCATGTGCTAAAGAAAATATGTTATTTATAAAACAAGTTCGGGCCAAACTGCTTTCCAGCAAGAATTTAAAGTTTGTGGTCTTATTTGAGAGATAGCAAATGTAACATGATTTAAAAACCCCTCTGTTTTACATATCAAAACAGTCTGAAATAATTATTTAAAAAAATGCTTCTTGAAATATAAACCGTATAAAAATAGTACTCATAAAAAGAGACCCGAGTATATCATGAATTTTAATCAAATCTAAATATTAGGAAAAACGACCACTGACTAGCAAACTATTGCCCCACCCCCTCCCCCTAGAAAAGCTGAAATGACGTCCCTATTGCTGTCCGCAATATGTTCGTAATTTTCGAGTCTGCAGTTTCCGCAATATTCACAAAACCATCTTCAGCATATGATTAGCAGCATATTACAAAGCATACATACAAGACGCTTGACGTGTAATGGCCGCTCTAAACAGCATCAGAGATAAAGAGAGGTCCAACGAAAACCCCCCTCTCAAAAGCGAGTCGATGGTTCGAGGGGGCGAATCTCCCGCGAGCTGAATTGCGAAAAACGGCGCGTTTTCCTTTTATTTACATTTATTTCACTGGCAGTCGTTGTAAAGTTGAGTCAGGTCCTATTTAATATTTGCCCGGGGAGACATAATACGGCCCGGGGGCGCGGCCGGGGACGTTACATCTTGTAATTTCCTTAGCGGTGGTCCTTTTTTGCCCCTCGCAACACTTGCGCAATACTGTAAACACGAAACGTGATCGAACTCGAAACTAATTGGGTACGTTGCATGTGCGAGTCGTTCGAATCGGAGGCAATCGAATTATGCGTTGTTTACGTACATATGTATGTACATATGTCTGTGTATACTATCCCGCCGGGCATCCGGTTAAATTCGCAATGTTGATTGTTAAAACCACCGGTTTATGGGGGCGGTTGTTCAAAACTCGCGAACGGCGCTGATGCGTGCTGGATGATCGTTGAAAATAATTGAACAGTTAGTTAACCTTCGTTAGGAATTAACGTGTTAACGTGCATCGGCGAATTTCATCCGATTCAGTCAGCTGTTATCAAATATTGTAATTAAATTTATTTAAATTCAATAAAACATTACCCCTAATACAAATAATATATAACGTAATGTGATTTAGTGACGTTTCACACGGACAATGTAAACGTAACAAATAATGTCACCCCATAAACCACAAGTAGCACTTAAAAAGCCATTAGGCTAGAAACGTATGGGACAATTTTAGTAGTCTACCATCGGAAGCAGCATTTTCACGATATTTTCTACAAATAAATTTTCACGGCGGTCATTCCATTGTTAAGATTCGTCCTACGGAATGGCACCAATGATCAATTCATAAAAAATAAACCGCCCCCAACGCATTACGTAAACTATCGCCAATAAAACGATAATTTCGCATATCTAACGAGCCCCCAATTTCCGAAAGGGGCCCTTTAATAATAGATACCGCGGAAATATGTAAAATCTTCTTATTTATCGACTCGGCCCGTCGTAATTTCGGACGGGCCGACCCTAGCTGTGCTTATACGCTTTTGCACCAGGTTCGGTGAACAGCGTTTTCTCATAGAGCACGCGAGGAAAAAACGGCGGTCCGTTTATTAAAAATCGCACGAGCAAATATATAGGTCGGCGGGTCGGGACCATGGGAAATAATGCCCTTTTATACGGTCAGGGTCCGAAACCGCCTGCGGCACGTCCCTTTATGTCCTATACGTCGCATAATGGATTGTCGCATAGTGAGCGAAACGGGGATGAGCCGCTTTTTATTTCCGATATTCCGAGGTTTTTGCGGTTTAAGGGCGAAATTAGTAGAACATATTTTATTCGTGTAATTGGAACGCCCCGAGGGTACAAAAATGATGCGTTATTACCGAAAATGCTCGGGAGACGCTGTGTTTCATACTAGTACGTCATTATGAAGTGGCGTTTCCCAAACGGTGCTCAATGTTCCGCCGCGTGGAAATGAGAGGGGTGAAAATTACGTCGTTATGACATTTCAACACTTTAAAGACGATATAATGTAATCATATTTAGCTTTGAAAGCAGACTTAACGCTTTACGGTCTGAAGAGATGGAGCTTTTACAACTTTCATAAATTTCTACTCGATTAACAAAAATACGAGTGTTTTACAAAATTAAAATATTTCCTTTGATATATTCATAAAATAAAACAACAGCTAAAATTATGTAGATTCCTGATTTTTTTTAGTTTAAATATTTTTTTAAAGATGTTTTAAGATAAGCCATCATATGTAGAAATAAGATGGCGGATAAAAGTGAGTTTCCACTTTTTTTTTTTCAATTTTTGGAACTCGAGACACTAATTATTTTTAGTCTAAGTCATAGGAAAAATTTAATTTTAATAAATTAACTTATTATCTGTGGAAAAACATGGGTATATATAATATATACATGATAAGTAAAAAAATATTGAAAAAAATTAAAAATATTTTATCAGATATTTATTTAAACTTTAGAAGTCCAAAGACATGTACATATGTCATGCCCAAAATAAATTTATCATTATAGTCAAAAGGCATATATGTCATGTCCAATATATTTTTAACTATTTAACGATATTATTTTCAGTTTTATTTCATTAGTTACTCAGTATTCAAATAATTGAACGAATATTCGTATATATTATCTCAAATAAAATTTGAAAAAAATCTTAGAGCAACATAAGTTATCGTTTTTCTCTCAATATACTCGAGTGACCAGTGTCGCTCTAAAATCAATGGTCATTTATGCGCCTTTAAAATGTATGACAATGAGGCGCTTCAAAAAAATGCTTTTACGACTTCGAAAAACATTTGTGAATAGAATGTTTATCAGCGGTTTCTACTATGACAGAAATCGCAGAATTCTTCAGTGAAATAAAAAAATTGGACAGGTCCACCCTTTATTATCGTTTAACGCTTATCTTAAATACAGGTGTGCGTCGCAATTTTTTGTATTTGTTGTTTTTAGCAGCAAGGATACAAATCTGCACAAAACAAACGCCGATACATATCCTATTTTTATGTATATCAAATTCAATCAAAATATGATTCGCTATCATATATACAAAAAATTCGATAAAATTATGTATTTAAAATGTTCCATCAATTTTTCTGAATTAATTCAAACGCAGCCGATCTTAATTCTGGTGATTTAAAAAATCTTTATAAGAATTTCACTTCGAATGTTTACTGTTTAACGAACTATAATTTAAGAATTTGTACAGCAATTTACTACGTTTTTTGGATACAACGCCATGAAAATAAATTAAATTTAAAGACACAAATAAGTACTTGTGTTTGAGATATTCTTTCAAAGGGTTTTACTTTCGATTCGTCCGGGAAATTCCCGAAATTGTTCACATTTTAATCTATAAACTTATTATTAAAAATATTTCGCAGTTAGTTGCCGGTCGAAATATTTTTGTCAAAAGCAATGTAATTTATTTACTAGATTACCGACAAATAAGATTCATTCAGAACCTCAGTAGCATCATTCAAAAAAAAAAAAAATTGATTATCCATAATACATAAATATAACTCGAAAAAATTATACAAATAATTTTAAACGAAACATGATATGACGATAGAGTTTCGCGTCTTCCAACTAATAAGCACAGCTGTTGCCAAATATGTATGTATTATATATGTAATCTTAAATTTGCCGAAATTGCTTTTAGCATAATTGCATCTTGCCTTTGGAATTAATTTTGAGTCTTCCAACATTTGTAAATTAATTATATACCCTTCAACATATTCTAGTGCCATCTCTCTCAAAAGAGTATTTGATGCTCCTAATTGGTATGTTTTTGAAATCAAAATTTTTACGCAAAAACGACGTTTTAATTCCATTCAGCAATATATTGTTTAATTCATTAATTAAGCGGTACACGCACTTAAAAAACACTTTATTCAATGTATAAACCAAGAGATCATTTATATTAAATGTATTGTTCCACTATTTTTATACAACGTTATGCCTGCACTACACTCTCTGGAAGTTGACCAAGGTTGGCCAAGGACGGGAGGTAAAGTGGGGGTAATTCAGTCGACTTGACCAGCTTCGATCGCTTCCGAACATTGTCGGCAAAAGGACCGAAGTCGGAGCTGCTCTTTCGAGCGCGAGCGGTGAGATACTTCCCCTTTCGCTCTTTCGCGTGTTAAGATACGAGAGTAAGATAGATAATGATATGGTGTTTCGCAAACTGAGATAGAACGAGTAACTCGGTTCAATTTCAGTATGCGCGTAGGGGTCCTATGGTCGAACGCTGCATCGTGGTCACGTGGTCAAGTTATAATACCACATGCTTATCGGGGACTTCAACAAACTCTTACCGACATCTTTGAATATTTTAGGGAACCAAAAGGGATTAATTATATTTTTGATAGTATATTTTTCTAACAGATATCGTTATTATAAATTTTTTTCATATAAAATTAAATAATTAAAAAATAATTAGTGGCACTTGATTTTGTTAAAAAAAATCGTTTCAAATGTCCTTATGTATTTTCTTAGATCGGTTTATATGAATGTCACACCATAACGAATTCTTATTTAGAATTGATGGTGACAAATTCTAGGATAGTCACAGATGTGGTGTTCGTATTCTGAAGTATAATTTTTATGCCTTATGGCATTTTGCAAAAGCCGACAAAGATTTTGCGTAAATTGAATATTTACGACCGAAAAGTTTTCACTGATATTGTATTGGCGAGTGCCCACACAAACTTTTATAATTATCAGTAACGTAATTTTAATAATATGACAATTAAAAAACTGTGATTATTTGGCACATTTTTCGATCGCGCGCAAATATGACGGCCGTATGTGACAGAAGCGGCCGTCCGGACGTCATTCACGGTCGGCGCACGGTGAAATTTGCAACAGTGTGGTCACTTACTCGAAGTCGCAAGTCTCAGCCGACTTCAGTTGTAACTTCGGTTCGGAAAACTTCCAGAGAATGTAGAGCAGGCATTAAAATCAGATTTAAGGCTGGATTGTTAGCAAAAGTTGGTAATTAAGTAATCGTTATAAACATGTTACATATTATTATCGCGCTCATACAAAATTAAGCTTTGCAGGGTTCATGCAGTGCCACTGGTATATCTGGCAATTTTTATACCCCGTTTTTGTACCCCGTTCCGCCTGCATAATGTATTTTTTGTTATTAAGATCAATACTTTCATAATATTTTTTATTTTAGAAAAGTGGATAAAAATACGTCAGAAAATCTATACTATGTCTTGCAATAAATACAACATATTATTATTAAACTACAAAAAAATTATTAGTGCTATTAGTGTAAGAATAAAATTCGACAAATCGAAACACGGCTAATGTTCGCGGAATTCAAAATAATAGCCTCCTTTTCATTTTCATAAAATATAGCAAGATTTCGGAAATAATCAAGTGTTTCGGTACGTTAAATTTTCAATTCCGAGCATTGGTTGGTTAAGCACATCATAAACGAAAAGAAAAACATTTTTAACGAGGAATTTCATAACATAGAGCCTTCGCATAATATATTATGAGAATTTTCCACACGTATATCAATTATTTGCGAACCGGACCATCGGAACTAATCACCACCGAGTGCATTATGGTAATGCAATTGAACCGACCAATTATCAGACGCGTTATCATCGTAGCAAAAGTGGTTTTGACGTGAAATTTATCACATGCGGATGATAGATGGGACATTCGCGCATAACGACAACGGCGTAGCAACATTGCGCAATAACGACCAATAAAAAGTGGGGTAACGATGTTATGGTTCACTGGGCGGAATCAAGAGACGATTTGGTTTCAGAACGGGTTTTATTTCTCTTTTTTGTGGGGCCCGCAAAACGGGTCGTGTACCTGGCAAAACGGAACGACGCGGTCGGATTTCCAAATCGGACGCATTTTTCACGGAAGACATTGTCCGAAAGAATAATGTGCTTCACACAGCCTCCCTTGTATCCTCATATATTACGACAAATGTATGTACATCACCAAGTTCGTGTGCATAATATGGATCGCATAATAAATTAGGAATATAATATGCATATGTTGCGTGAGGATGAAAAAAACATACCGATGTCTTAATTACCTTCATGCGGAACGAAAACATAATGGAAATTTAAAGAAAATTCCATTTTATGCATACTGGCCACTACACCGTATCATATATGACCGTAACCGTATCGACTCATGCAAAAAAATATTCTTTGTATGAATTAGTATAAAACAACGTCCACTACACCAACCGCTGTGGGCGTTGGTAATGTTCGCAGCGTTTTCTTCGTAACGATACGCTCATATAACGGTCATGGTATGATACGGTGTAGTGGACAGAGATATTTTATACATAGTTCGGCCAAAATACTGAATCGGAATCCAAAAACGGAATAAATGTTTCGAGTTGGTAATGAAGCTTTACCAATTATCAGGAAGGCAGGAGGGTCTGAATGTATTAAAAAAATAAGAGAATTTGACGTCGATATTCGTCGTACGTAGTCGCTTCTATAATAGATATTCGACTGCGTCGGTACTTGTTTTTCAGCGCATGAGCTGGAGGTGATATTCAAACAGGTGGCGAAGCGTAAGAGGAGCGAAGTAGTAGTCCGAGCGTCGAGGCGCAGTGGCATCGAGTGTGTTTAATCCGGTTTTGTGCCGCGTTTTATCAACACCATTCTGTATTATAAGGCCGTCGCGTAGGATTTTCCCATAGCCGTGACGTCACGGTCCAACGGTATAGAGCGCGACGGTCGGCGGCGGCCAGAACTAAACCGTCCGTTGGCGCGCGACGCGTCAGATTCACGTGCGCGTGTTTATTTACCAAAAATCGGTTAAATATCGCAGTTAACCATTTATCCGTGTCGTCGTGTGTTATTCAGTGTTATTTGGTGTATTTGCAACCATGGTTTATACGTGTTGTGTCCCAAATTGCAACGGAAACTACAAGAACGGCCCCAAAGTCAGCGTCTACAAATTTCCTCGAGATGAAGCGACTAAAAACAAATGGATCCGGGCGATTCATCGAGCACATTTTGCTCCTACTCGACATTCTAGGGTACGTATTGTTTTTACACATATAATATGATGATCGATACACACACCTAACCTACAATATAATGGATCATAACATAACATAGGTATGCGAGCGCCACTTTACCGAAACGGATTTCAGACGAAATAGTGAATATTATGACGAAAGAACCGGACGTCATCTGAGCGTTCCCTTGGACAAAAAAGCATTGAAAGAATCAGCAGTTCCGACGAAGCTACCCAATTGTCCAGATTATCTATCTGCTTCGGCTTCTACTTCGACCAGAGAGAGTGCAGAAGAGAGACGCACGCGTATCGACAATTCCAATATAGAAGCTGCAATTGCCAACAGCTATCGTTCCAAAGCTAAATATGATAGTAATAGAGTATTTTCCAATTTTAATCAATTTATTGTTTGTCTAGATAGCCATAATGTCGACGAGGAGTGGACCATAGTCAAGAAAAACGGCCTGGTAAAATTTATTTTAATAGAAGACGTTCCAGCCCCCGTCATTACGCTCTCTGCCGTATTTAGCCAAGACTTAAAATTAACATTATATAAAAACAAAACCCAACTAACTCGCTTAAATAATAAACAAATCCCATTAGCGTTTCAAAATATTAATGATGTAATTGAAACATTAAATACTTTTAAATCTTCTCACCAAAATGTAAACGAGAGTTCCGTCGATGACAATATTCAATTGATCCTCGATACGTTAGCATCGACTCGTACATTAATAGATGAAGATAAGAGGAAATATATCGATTTTTTAAGTGAGCAAGTAAAACTTTTCAATTGTAAAAAAAATCGTTATAGATATTCACCTGATTTTGTAATATTTTGTAGCATTTTGTTCTCAATATCTCCCCACGCATATAGATACATCAGAAGCTTTGATTATATGATTTTACCTCATCCGACTACAGTTCATAAAATTTGTTTAAAATATAATACCGATCCTCAGATTGAACAAAATGAGGCAAATTTTTTAACTTATATTAAACAAAAGTTTCATTTTTTAAAAGATAGTGATAAAGTTGTTAGTTTAATGATTGACGAAATTTATATTAAGCCATATTTTGATTATAAAGGGGGAAATATTGTAGGTATGGCTTATAACACTGAAGAAGCAGCTAAATCTGCTCATGTATTTATGTTACAAAGTTTGCTTTCTTCGTTTAAAGAAGTTGTGCATATTTTACCTGTAAAAACGATGAAAGCAATGGAATTATTTAACTTCATTAAGAGAATTGTAGTCGGTCTACAGAATATAGGATTTAATGTAGTCTGTGTCGTAAGTGACAATAATTCTATAAATCGTAAAGCGATGTCTTATTTTGCTTCACCTCCTCAAGTCAGTATAGTTTACAAACATCCTTGCAAAGATAATGCACCTTTGTTTTATATTTTAGATTCTGTTCACGTATTGAAATGTATACGAAATAATTGGATTAATCAGAAAGATACCGATCAGTCGATTAAGTTTCCATCTTTTGAAAATGTAAACGATGATACTTTATCTGTAGCTTCCTTTTTAAATGTGAAAAAATTGTATCAAATGGAAAATAATCAACTTGTCAAATATGCTCACACATTAAATTTAAAATCTCTCTCACCTAGTTGCTTTGAAAAACAAAATGTAAAATTAGTATTAAATATATTTAACGACAATGTTATACAGGGACTGTTAGAAATAGGTCAGCAGCATAATTTATCTAACCACCGATCTACTGCTGAATTTATTAGATTAATAAAAACTTGGTGGGAAATAGTAAATGTAAAAACACTGCACAAAGGTGACAGATTTAGAAATCCTCTTCAAAATCCTCTCGTACCTGCCGAAGAAAATTCAAAATTTTTAGAAAAATTTCTAATATGGTTAGATTTTTGGAAAGGATTAAATGTAAAATGTAATAAACTAACCAGAGAAACGCACGATGCAATTTCCCACACGACACACGGGCTTTTACAATTAAGTGAATATTGCAAGGCAGAATTAAATTTCAAGTATTTGCTTCCAGGCAAAATTCAGACAGACAATCTTGAAGCCCGTTTTGGTAAATATAGGACGATGGCAGGTTCTCAATATTTAATTACAATAAGACAAGTGTTTGAAGTTGAATCCAAAATTAGAATCCAAAATTTATTGCCATTAACGTTAACGTCTGAAAAATTTGGAAATATTAATTTAGAAAATAGTATAGAAATTGATAATGAACCTAACGTAGAATCAACTAATTTTATGTCAGAAACAACAGACTTCGATTTAATTTATACTGAAGAGGATTTTAATATGATTCAACCACAGTTACCTATATTTACATATTTAGCAGGCTATTGTGCAAGAGTAGTACTAAAAAGAGTTAAGTGTGATATTTGTAAAAAGTTTTTAGTTTTAGACAAACATTTAAATTTTGCTAATTTAGAAGAAAATTTCAATTTTATTAAAAATGTTGATAGAGGCGGTTTATTGTATCCGCACTCTGATTTAGTAAATGTAATTATGCTAAATTACATTACAATAAACAAATTAATTAGCACTAATCATGAAAATAAGTTTTTAAAATGTAAAGCTCAGAGGGAATTAGTAATATGTTTAACGTTAAATACAGTCGAAGAACATGATTTCTTTCTATCGGAATTTTATTGTCCATCATTGAAGCATACCGATTTTAATATTTTAAGGCTATTAATAAAAACATCTACAAATATATTTTTAAACAATTATATGAAAAAGAAAAATAACATAATATCGATTAATTCTGATGGAAAGAAAAGGAGAAAATTAGAAACACTCACCTCGGGTAGTTAGTTTTAAGATTTTTTTATTTTGTAAATATGTTGGGTTTTGTTTTGTATCATACCAATTAATTTTAATTAGACATATGTCAACTTACTTTAAAAGAGATCAGCTGAGCTGCAAAAAAGATATGTATTCAAATATTAATTTGTATGTATAAATATGGCAATGATTGACTTAATGTATTCACTTTTCCAGATCAAAACAACAATAGATTGAAGTAGCGATTCGAGAGAAAGCTGTTATATGTCAAATAAAATTCAAGTTTTATAAGTGAAATGGAGAAAAGTTATATTTATAAACAAATTATCTTGAACTATAAGAATGAAATTTATGTTAAGACCATGTACTAAAATTTGTTATATGTTTTATGTAATTGAATATGTAAACTCTTATCAAATAAACAGTGAAAAAGTTTTTTCATTAACATACAAATAAACTAGAATTTTCGGACATTCCTTAAATGTACTTTGTTTTAATTATATTTTTTTTATTGACCTATTTTTAAAAAATGTTCTGATAATTTTCAAAACTAGTAATAAAAATCATAAATGAAACCTTGATTTTATTAAATTTAAGAATTATTTTTATTCTAAAAAGGCTATTAAAAATACCGAAATCGTAAAAGCGCGTAGATTCTCTAGTACGTTTGCCGCGCCGAGTATCCCTACACCCAATGACGTCACGCGCGCTGCTGTCCGGCCTTCTATCTAGGTGGTGTTGGTTTTATACACCGTCGAGCGAGTAAACCATATCTTAGGAATCGGAAGAATACGGGCATACTTCTCGACGGCTGCTAGGTACGGAAGTACCGCTCGCGGGACGCGCGTGTGCCGTGTCTCTTGGCGCGTATGTATGAATATCACTACAATATTGATTATTTTACATCCGTAATTAAATAATAATAAAAAATACTACTCGTAAACCTACAGCAGGTTATTAAATACATTGAATTATAAAATAAAATGAGAAACCAAAGCCAAAAAAATAAATTACGACATAAGCGTTAAAATAATAATAAAAAACCGACATGTAGTCGCGTAAACTTAAAAAAAATTTAGATGATATTCCTCATACAAAATCACAAAATCGTTTAAATATAAAAACTCTAATACTCCACCGTTAAAAACCAGAAATAACATAGCGAAAAACAATTCAGAGCAGTGAGAATATATGATTCAAAATTATTCTTACTCGTAAACGCAACAAAAAATTTTACGTGTAATTAAAAAAATTGCAAATCAGTGTATAATCAGGCAATTAATGTAAAAGTAGTGATTGCAATAATAATGTAATTTTCAATACCAGTATTACCGAGATAAAAACAGTCAATACCAGTATTGACATTATTTTTATTAATTGGTAATAAAAAAAAGTCTAAAATCATCGTCTTTGATCGAAAGCTTCTGGATGCCTACTAAATTTTTTTACCATGGACCAGAGCACCACTCGCCAATTTATTCCAATGAAATATATTCCTATATTACTCATTATTTTGTTATCAGCTACGATTTTCAGATTGGTGTAAATTGAAAATTGTAAATCTGTTCATTTAAAATGCGACATATTTTTTCTGAAAACATTTATGTGATTGAGATGTGGTTTATTTATATAATCGTATTTTATTTAATGCACATTAAATATTTATTTTAGTATATGTCAATAATTTTATTTTTGAAGGAAAGTAACATTAACTAATTTTTCCCTATAACATAATATATTATAGAATATAGCATTCAATTATTTGGACTCGTTCCTTAACGCTTCGTATATTTATTACAGTTGCTCTTTCGAGAGTGATTCATTATCTTATTTACGTGTACCTGATGGAAACGGCTTATCTAAGTATTGACTGAATATTTATGAAAAGATCTCAAAATTAATATGTTATTTATCCATCAAAATTGTCTAAGTCTCTAAATAGTCTAAATCCACCCGAATACAAACGAACTTCAATTGCCATGACGAATTACAAAATATCATTTAATATGTCATTATAAATATATTTTAAATAAATTAAATTACATAGCATACAGTAAAAACAGAATTAATTCAAAGCTTACATTTGTCTCGCTTTTAAATACACATTAATAATTTACGTTAACTTTGGTACAAATTTCTTTTCTGTCTCGGACGAAGTTCCAAATACAATATGTTTACAGGGGCCTTTGAATTGACAACATTTTAATTAAAATTACTTCAAGAGATTTTCCATTATCAATTAAGACTATTTACAATTAGCAGTCGTTAGTGTCCGGGTGAAGAGGGTCGTAATCAAGTTACGCTAATGCGAAACTGATGTAATTCCTTGGGTAATTATTTAAAACGTTCGACTGAATTTAGTCTTGATTGTATGTATGTATAATACATAAAATTTAAAAAGTATATTCGTGCAAATAAATATGAAATATCCGAATCTCGGGAGCGTTCAATTTCAAATTCGATTTCGATATTCATTATGTTTATTATTAGAAAAAAGTAAATAATAAGAAACAATTTTCCCACGTCAATCACGGCGAAACTGTCACAATCAATCATTCGATTAAAAGCCATTGTTGGTTCGGCGAAGGTATTTCTCGGAGAAATCTACCACCGCATCGATCAATACGCAACGAAATCGCCCAAATCACGTTTCTATAAAACACGTATTTACAACAACGTACAGTTTGTATTTACGTCGGGCAAACAAGGCGTTTCAACTGTTTTCCCACTTTTCCCCGTGTGATATTATAAATGTCAATATGTTTTTCCGGACACATTCGCGGGACTTGTATTGCAAATTATTTCTCGCCTACCCTCGGGACAACAGCGAAAGACTTTATATGACAACCCATCGAGTATTCTCTTCGTCGAGCGAAAATGCATTGTCACATTTTATTACCGGCGAATTCTTCGGGGACGTCAGTCAGACAACGGGATTTATCTCTTCAGTCTCAAAAGACAATTTTAGTGAGAGAAGAAACCTTGTTAATCATGATAAATGCGCACTATTATTATTATTTGTTTATATATATACATATATGAAACGTTATCACATTAGCTACATTTAGCTTGCTTGATTTTAATTATTCATTATTATTGATTAGTACAAGCTAAGAGAGCATAAGAGTTGATCCAAAAGTTATCAAAAATTATTCAAGAATACATTTATTCTATTCCATAATACGCTTCCTGTGAAACTGCTACGTTACATAAAAAATTATGACAATACTTATGTTTTCAGCAACAAGTCATGCAATAATCCAATTCCAACAAGATAACGCTTGAAAAAATCATTAGAGCAATTTTATTTAATTTCAAGAGAGCTTTCAAAAGGCAACTAATTTATTGGTCAGAATTCTATTAAAAGCCTGGTCATAATTATATTATTCAAGGTTAGAATATATATCAAATGGTTAAAATACAAATATAGGACGGTCAGAATTAAAACAATGAACTGTCACAATTATATTATTCAGGGTCAGAATAAATATGAAATGGTTAGAATAAAATACAATACTGTCAGAATAAAAATATAGGACGATCGTGTGAATTGAAAAAATATAATATTTATAAATATAAATGGACAATAAATTATTTATTTCATAAATATATCATATATATAAAATATCTCACTCGCACCAAAATTGTTCGACAGGTTAGGTGCGAGCGGCGAGCGATATGAAGCATATTGAAAGCGACGAACGAAGCGGGAATAACGACAGAGCCGCGGCGGCTTATTGTGTTGACATCTAACAATGATGCGAATCAACCAAACAAGTTGGTCCTAAAATACCTTATAAATTATAATCTTTTTTTTCTTTTGTTTATGTTCATATTTATATGTAGGTTTTGTTTATATTTTGTTTAGTATATATACAATTATTGCTATATTAGCTAAATAAATAAACTTTTTTGTCTTTTGTTTATGTTCATATTTATATGTAGGTTTTGTTTATATTTTGTTTAGTATATATACAATTATTGCTATATTAGCTAAATAAATAAACAAACAATACATCGAGGGTTGGTTTTCGTTAAAAAGGTTGATAATATTGGATTACCTTGCAGTCACCAGACCATTGTAAAGAAAATTAATGTTCTACATAACTGCAAATCTCAACTTGAGCTACGGAATAAATTTAGATGAGGCGGAGAAAATTATTACCGTACATTTGTTATTAATAATGTTATTTATTTTATAATGAATACCTACAAGTATTAACCACCGGATAAAGTATAAGAATCGGTAACATTTATATAATTAAAAATTATTGTGAATAATATAATTTATATTAGGCTAATTTTTTTAATAACAATGTGCTTCTATAAATAAAAATCGAGTCTGCTGCCGTGGATCGAGCCCGCGCCCCAGGGTTACTAGTCGCTATTTCAATCTTAAATATATGTTTTGGCGATAAACGCTAAATAGTTATTTTAAAACTACTCTTTTACAATTGTGTAAATAACATTATGTTATAAATAGAGACTTTTTTGTGTAATTATGCATTATTATATAGCATTCAGTACCATACGGTCCGTCAAGGCACTGATAATATTGATCTTCACACGAGCAATAATAATTATTTTATGTCTGAGTTGGAGTTATCGAAAATTTAATTATAATATCTCAAAACCTTTCACATTAAATTTAAACCTGGAAACTGACAATAAAAAAACATTACAACCAAAAGATTCATCTACGACAAGAAAAATAAGTGGCATCGGTGAGATCTTCGTCCAATTTATGACCAAATATTTAACACAGGCTTTAAATGAATTATGTAAAATACTACGTTAATACGATAATTTAAATATTTTATGAACGGTCCTACGCGAACAAATAGTTAATGGCAAGCAGATCAATCGACGCTGCGTTTGTTCTCCGTTTGGAAGCTGCCAACACATCTCGGCCAAAATCAAAGCTGGGTTTGGATCAGGCATAATATTTACGTTGCTGTGTTTACGTTGGAAATAATTCTCCGGACGTTAGAAACGTGCCGCTCTGCCGTTTGTCCGAATCCGGATTGAAAAAATAAACCTAAATCGAGTTTGTTAAGTTTAATCGAATCATAATTATTGGCTGATTAGAGGCTTTTGTCGGCTTTCGAGTCCTGCGGGTGTGTGTGGAGTGTGAAGAGATAATTAACTTAACGTCGACGGGTCGACGCGTCTAATAGAGATTGATTTCCAAGTTGTCTGAGAGATTTTCAACGAGATAATGTGTCTGAAACGAGTCTCCATCTATCTGGAATGTAGCGCAGGATCGTTTGTATCGCGTCTGTACAACTGGACACAGTTGGTCTTAAATTTTCACTAATCTTATTAGCTGTGTTGGTTTTTGTAATCTATTTAAATTCCTACTATTAAATTTCAAGCCCGAAATGGCGAAAAATGACTCAATATATCCTAAACCAGTGTCGAATATCACTACACATACTTCTTAGTGTGTCACTGCTTTCTATACAATGTACATTTCAAGTATAATTATACTTTAAATCTTTTGAGCAACGATTCAAAAGTCGAAAATCACATCGAAGAAAGCCATTTTTCACACACGCTCATTGAAGACAATATAATGGAAAACGTCTCGCGTTTTTTTTTATTCCCTTCTTAAATAATTCGATTCGAGGAATCCGCCAGCAATTTTACGTCCATATACGCGATAATACAACAAATTTAAAACCAAGTGTGTGTGCATTTCTTAAAAAAATTAATAACACGGATAATAAATATATTATAAGATACGATACAACCCTTCAAATCCGATAAATTGGCTCAACGAGAGATCTTGACCTTCAGATACAAAACACGTACACATATCCTTTGTGTATTCATAAAGCTATCAATGCCATTGGAGCTGCTCGAATTTTAATAATCAGACCCGAGCATCGCAATGCGAATTCAATTCAATGCTATTTATATATGTATATAATATATATACTGTATATATTGGACGAGTGCAGCAAAAACGTTTTGGAGTCAAATGCTGCAGATGATCTGAGCTCCTATCGAAATTGCATACAATAAAACGTAGGTATTGCATCGAATTCAGAGCAATTGGATACAATTTGGACCAATTCAGCGCAATCATGCAGCTGAAGTTGGCGCAGTGCTTGTTGCTTGAATTAGAATACACGCAGTGCAAGTCGTCGAAGCATAGATAGTCTATGTATGGCTTAACTCTGCGAAGACATGTCAATTGAACAGACTGATTTGATGTAGCATAAATGATATGGGTCAATTTTAACAAAGCCGTATAGCTGTAAACATAGTTTGCTTTATCGTGGTTTATGGCATCTGTGTCTAACAAGATTTTCTCAAGCCTTTTTGAAATTTACAGTTTATTCATAAAATAAATCAGTGCACGTAAATACAATACATTTTATGAGTGTAGAACTTGCTACATAAACTTGCACAGAACACGTAAATACATACATATTCTGTGGGTCTTGGTTAGAGTGAAAGTGAGACGGCTTAAACAATCAAGAAATGCATTTGCGAGTTAGTGTACTTTGTGATTCGTCGATATGTATCTTGCTATTATGTTTAGACGTGCGTGTTAATAATCGAATTAAAACAGTAAAGCTTTTAATTTATTTGATCGTATCAATAATTAATTTTATTATTCTTTAACGTTTATTAATAATCAGATCAAATATTCATCGTATTTAGAAGAAAGTTCCAAAGTAAATGGGAAGATTTGTATTTTTTAATTTAAATAAAAGATAATCCTATGATTATTTTGTCGTGATTCTATATCAACTTAACAAAAAACAGCGAAATTGAATAATTTAAGTTAAGTTATAATTACTAAAGGTAAATCTGACAACTCGAAAAAAACATTTCACAAGAAAATATCTTATACATATTATAATTACGAAAAAAATAAAACCCTTTACGGATGGTGACTACATCAAAGAGTGACTAACTGCCGCAGTTTAAGAAATCTATCCAGAGACCATTTTTTTTATCGCTTCTTACATACATCAAACTGTGGTAAGACTAATAAACGATATTTCATCGCTCAATGCAATTAAAAAACTTATTACTTGTATATTTTTTAGCTCTGAATTATGGTCGCCGTAACTGGACCTGGAGATGCGAAGAGAGAAGCGGTAGCTTTTGCTGAAATTGAGCGAGTACAAGCTGGTTAAGTTATGTTTTCGAAGTGAACGTTTTAGATGAAAGTTTCAGGGGATATGGTCATTGGTTATCCGCATAACTGTATACATATCCATTGCTAATCCATAAAGCGATTTTGTTTTCGTCCCTTTTGGATGCAACTACCAATTAATTACAAAGGATCAAAGGCGTATTAAGATTTGTTTTAGTCAGTTTACTTTCTAACAATAGGTTTTGTGACATCAGGTCATGAGGCCATACAGAGGAGCCATAATTTTTTGTACTTTAACAAAAAAAAACTACAAGTCGTATGATGTTTATTTCGCTGAAAAATCATGTTTTAAAAATAATGTTTAAATGTCCACCATCCCACCGCTGGCATTCCTCAAATCTGGCACCTAGGTTTTGAAACGCTATGACACAACGTGCTGGGAGGGGGGGCATGGCATTTATTAGAGAACATTTTTTGCACCACCAGTTGCACTAATTGGTTTTTATATGGGTGTAGTTTCAAATCCAGTTCCAAAATTCGACTCAAAGTTGATATTGGTATCACTATAGCAGCAAAATGCTTACGCGAAATTCTCTTCGCTTCTCTCACTGCGTTGCCGCCCGGTTTTCTTATTATTTATATAGCCACGATTTAATTAAATTAACAGTAGGACAATGCTTTACATTATGTAATCAGTAATTAGCGTGAAACATGCACCGAACAATCACATAAGAATCGTTGTTTTTGTAAAACTATTTTACGCAGAATGAGTATGAAGCGATCCATTGGGACTAAATTTCCAAGAACCAAACTCCTTTGCACAAAAGATTTAAAAAGCGCAAAAACTTATGGCACAGCCTGTACAATAGCGCTCGCCAAATAAAAAAATCCACACTGGTATTTATGATTTTAACTAAAGCAGTTTTTTGTTGGATACCAATCTATTGTACATCGGACTAAGCATTTGTTTTTGCGTCAGGTACCCGCCGACGTTTACGACTTAATAGCGTACTATTTATATTTATGTGAGTACATTTGGCTAAAAGCTTTTTGAACGTTCGAGACCTGCCGATTTAATCCCTCCATTGTATATAAAATATCATTTTTATTCTAGGGTTGTTCAAATGATAAATTAAATAACAGTCCTGGTAAATTCATTGAAGTATGGTCAGTTTCAAGAATATCTTCGCGAAATCGAATCTGAATATAGCAATGTTTTGTGCCAAAATTCGTCGTATAAATGTTTTTTAAAGTTGAGGGAAAAAATTGAGATTTTTATAAACGTAAAAGAAAAGTAAAAGTACTCAATAAGTTAAATAGGGATATAAACGGTTATAACAACATAAATGTGCTCACTCGTCATGCAAACATTATATTATTATTCCACCGTGTTATTCAGGAAAAATGCGACACAAGCTAAGCGAAGATAAAATAGCTCGCAGTGGAAGTTTTACCCCCTTGAGTAAAAGTCACCATGCAACGGAAACGCAAAGAAGCAGTTCCGTTCCGCGATTATATTCTTTTGAGCTCGTTATGAGCTTAGAGAGCGAGAAAGAAAGCTCGCGAGAAAAAAAAAGAGGGGAAAAAACAACGACAAAGCGATTAAAAACAATAGAAGCTTTCATATCCGAAACGTATTAATCTGCTTTGAAGCGCTTATCGGGTGGCAACTATACTAGTACACGGCTTTTTGTTTGCAACCTGAAGGATTAATGGAAAAACTCGTTCGGCTATTTTATTAAGCCGGGTAAGCGCGGGGTCCGGCATTGAGCTTACGGAAGATTTGACACAAACTAAGTACACATTGGGAAAGGATACGAAGTTTATGCCGGTTGACTGGCGGTAATTTTAGCAACTGGAGCAATTTACTATTTTTAGTGTAGACATTTGCAAAAATCACACTATGAAATGTATATTCAAGGGTCCCTTAAACACATTAATTTGACATAGCACCAAACAAACTTCGCCAACTATTACATACAGCCGTCTTTTAAAGTTCGCACACATCATAATTTGAATAACACACAACGAGAGCGTCGACGCCCACGTACAAAACACATGGTAAAGTGAAACGATTACGTAGTTCAAATCTGATAGGAAGTTAAGTGGCGTGCAATTGGCGAAAGAGCGAATAATAACCGCAGAAAAGAGAGCAGTGTGTGCGGCATAGAAAAAATTAAAAGCTCAGCGCGGCGAGCACTCTCGCCGGAGGATCTGCTCCACCCGCGAAAAGCTTTTTTGCCAGAAGCTGCCGTTGATCGCCTTTAGCAACAAGCCCGACTGTGGCGAAGACAGAAAATAAAGAAAAACATGACGCCGGTTCAAAATACACATACACACACAATAAATAATAACGCAACTCTTACGGCGACTGCATGCGAGTGCGAATTGCTACGAGCGGTCAAATTGCCTCGCCGGCTATTACGGGGGATAAAAGGGGATGAAAATTTACAATGCTCTCTCGCCGTGACTGTAAAAAACATATCGCACGCGAAGAATAAAAAATAAGCGACCCGATATCTCTTTGAAGCAATAAAAATTACGACGCAAAAGCGAAAAATTGTATTTTCCACCGCAATATCCAGATTGCCACTCCGCGTCCTCTATCTTTGCACGCTAGATTTATCAAATTTATTTTCGTCGGACTTTCGCAGTCTCGAAACGGTAAGAGAGTTGACCATTAATCAAAATGCTGTCCCAGCTAGGGGTCTAGGGGGAGAGTTTTGATTTTTATTTTGACGTCGCGCTGTGTAAGACTTGTATTATTAGATATTTTGAACTGATTTAAAATATTTTAAAAACATGACAATGTTAAAAATAGTACAGATTGGCTCACTTTTATGACTATTTAATTAAATTATTATGACTATTTAAGGCAGTGTTTCCCAGCCTTATTTATGCCATGCCCCACCGTAGTCTTTTCAAAAGTCATATGCCCCACCGGCATCTTTTTTAATAAAACAGTAGGTAAATTTTCAAAACGTATATTATAATTGAAATAATTACAAAATACAAATTAAAAATGTAAGTAAAATAAAATAAAATGGTAATGCCTAATCTATTATTAAATTATTAAATTAACTTACGCTTGCTACAAAAAAATTTTATGTCTGAATCTAACTTGGTTAATTTCAGTCTTAAGTCCCCTCTATTTGTAATATTCAATCGATGTCTTTTTTTATTGAGTAAATCGCTTATGGCGCTGAAACCACATTCCACTAAATAAGATGATGGAAAGGGTAATAATACATTTCTAGCATGCAAAGTAATATTAGGATATTTTGTGTTAGTTTCTTCGCACATCCATGCCATTATTTCTTTTATATTGAATAAATTTGTAATCGAATCATCATTTTGCATTTCCGAAAGTTCTTCTTCATACAAATTTTCCTTTGAAATATCTACCAGCATTGGTTGTGTCAACCAAGCTGGAAAATGTATCTCTTTTAAATCAGCAAATCGTTCTTTAAAATCAGTTGATAAAGTTTGCAGATGGTCCAAAATAACACGTTTAGCATTATCAGTCACTTCACATTTTTGGAGCCAGTAAAAATTTTCAAAATTGTTGTTAAAAATATTTTTTTTTAGATAATTCGATAAAAGTGGTAAATGCAAATATCTTTGCTTTTGCATCGACAAGTGTTTTCTCCGATCCTTGAAGTTGGCTATTTAAAATATTTAATTTTTCAAATATATCAGTTAAATAGCTTACAAATGCTTTACTGTCGACCGTCATCAAAAACTTCATATCAGATCGGTTGCTTAAAAAATCACAAAGGGTATCGAATAATTCCATAAATCTTTTTGAGGAATTTCCTTTTGAGAGCCATCTTACTTCAGTGTGAAGTAACAGTCTTACGTGTTCCACATTTTGTTCTTCACAAAATAACTTGAAGAGACGCTCAGATTTAGCACTAGTTTGAATCATATTGATACACTTTATAACGGAATTTAGTACCTCATTTAGAACAGGTGAAATGTATTTAGCCACCAAGTTTTCCCTGTGAATAACACAATGCACCACAGTCATATCTGGATTCTCGTCTTTCATTAATTTTAAGCAGCCATTTTTCTTTCCCATCATATTGGGGGCACCATCTGCAGCACAAGATATTATATTTTTCATTGGTATATTTTTAACATCTAAATATTCTTTTAGCTTATTAAATATATCTTTGGAGGTAGTGGTGCTTTCTAATGATTTGCAGAATACCATTTCTTCTGCAAATTTTATCAATATATCTTACGTAAGCTAGCAACACGGCTTCACTGTCTCTCAAAGTTGATTCATCAATTTGTAGTGAAAATTTTCTTTTTTTCAGCTTTTCAACAAGTTGGATTTCAACGTTTTCAATCAAATTTGAAATGAAAATGAAATTTGGTAACTAGCCTCAAGAAAACGATCAATACTTGCAGTTTCTGCACAAAATAGATTTGTTAATGTTGTTCGTTTTCCAAATTTTTCTTTAAGATTTCGCCTTCAAATGTACTTCAAGACGACCTCGTTTCATTGGTAAAGGATTTCTCACACAGAAGACAAAAAGGTAGGCATTCGTCATGCCCAGCAGGTATAAATCCAATTTTTAAGAAATCCTACGCACGTGGATATATTTAGTCGTGAACGAGCAAATTATATTTATATGTGGAATATTTGATAATTTCCAACGTGTCCCATCTCTGAAGCGTGGTGTCCCATCTCTGAAGCGTGGTGCCCCACCTCTGAGGCGTGGTGCCCCACGTGGGAAACACTGATTTAAGGCATACAACAAAGCAAATTTATTAAAAATATCTTCGTTTGCGACGCTTATCGGTTAAAAGCGGGAGACAAGGACAAAACATTTTTTGTACTGCGATGTTTTGATTTCGTTCATAAAATAAATATAATCCATCTATTTTACCACTTCAACACAGTCTACAGATTATTTTAATTTGCAAATATACGTTTTAGAAATGTCATACTTTCAAAACCAACAAAGCCACACTTATTAAATTAAAAAGATGAATTCACGCAATTAATATTTCATTCATTATGTAGACGAAACTATAACCGATTTGGCATCAGACAATACATTAGATGAAGAAGTTGATATTTTTATTGTTTCGAAGATTTTAAACTATGATTTTTTAATACAAAATTTAAATTTTGCAACTCTTATAATAAGAATACCCATATATTTCTACTCATCGTCGTTTTATCTAATTAGACGCAGAAACTGTTACTCCTAATATCCTGCTCAACAATGTGCCATTAGTTTTGTACAGATAGCCAAAAAAATTACAACTCATTTTAATTTAAATGGTTAGTGAACAATAAAAATTTCAGATTTTAGGGCATTGTAATCATCCGTCAATCTATTTGCAGTCGCCCACGTGTTAGTAAAAATCGTTTAAAAGATTAAATAAGATTTCGTAGTCCAAAGTGTTGCCACAAATCCATTTTTAATGAATATATTTAATTAAATAATTTAATGATAAGTAAATATAATAAAAACTACTTCTGCTATATAACATCTTTATATGTGTTTATTATATGAAATACATTTTATTTTTGCAGAATTAAATTTTTTTTATTGAAATTTAATTGATATGAATTAAAGAAAAGTACTAGTATTAATCTTATTAGATTATAAACGGTTATTATTTATAAGAATTGTTTTATTAAATGGTATAGAGATATTTATACAATATTTAGTTTTCTGATTTATTTTATTTATGATATTAATAATTTTAAATAATTTGAGAAAAAATGTCCAGACGTTATGGACATATGAGCTGCGAGTAAAAAACAGATGTCCAATACGTGTGGACAAAAGACTCCAAAGGGTTAATAAACACATTAGATATACACATTACGCTGGTTACAATGTTAAAAATAAAACGCAATTTTTTGAGATTCCCATATTTCGTACGGTCCGGTCGTACGAAAAAATTGCGGCTACCAAGAAATTTAAGCTTTCACAAATGGATGGATAAGAAGTTGAGCTAAATTTGATTGCCTCTTGATTAGTTTGCTTCTATTTGTCAAAATTATATATTTTTTAGTGCAATAAGCTGCTACTTTGGTAATGTAGACATGCATCTAGAAATCGCAGATAAGCTCCAGAGCGTCAGTGGAGCTTCTTCGTGAACTTTTTCAAGAAATTCTGATTTCACGAGATTTTACAGCGCTGATGTATATCAACAAAACTCAAAGAATTCAGCAACTAAAGCAGAGCAATCGTGTTGAAATAATAATAAAAACTTGGAGCTAGAAACCTTACGTTTAGTAGCTCTAAAAAAGAATATAACATATATATTTCAAGTTTTGCCACAGTTATTTTTTGATGATCATTCAAATACACTTGTTGCACAGTTTTCTGTAATTGTTTTATCTTGACAGATTTAAAAAAACTAGCACGCTTTTTCCAATCTCGAAAGAGCAAATATTTCAACCGATTTAATCTTTAAAAAAAGCAAAAGATACATATATTGCGGCATCAGTGATTCGATCCACCACCCACTGACCCTTATGTTTTAATCAACGAGTGGAAAGGGATAAAATCGATATATAAATAAACACGTTTTACGCCAAAGCCCTCGGTCTCTTTTATCACGCGGCGGCATATAGATTGATGTCGGTGGAGAATCCCGTAGAAATCCCGGTAGGGTCCACTCCCGCCCTTCCCTCTCCGGGGAATCCACGGGGAAAGGTTCGATCGCCGACCGAGAAACGGGGGCAAAATCACGAACAGAAGAAGATTCGATACACTTAGCACTCTGCAAAAAAAAAAGGACACTGATAGCGGTGCCTATTGACACTGTGCGGGCGAGGTCCTATCCGCCGATTTATCTCCTTTTTCCAAACGTCCGAATTTTCCTCCTGCCTCGACAAAATGGGGACGTTTGTCGTCCGTTGTTCGAGCGCGACCGCGTAAATGTTTAACGATAATTCGATATTTAAACGATAACAGGAGTATGTTTAAAAATTGATAAAAAATAACGGTTGTGTTTTGCGATATATGAGTTTGCGATACGCGTGACATTTAGTCATTTGACTCAATGCTGTGACATTTGACGACTTGTAATAAAATCAATGTCAAGCTGAGTAAGACATGAATGTTTACGATTGCATTGCGAATCGTAAATTATTGTTATCAGTCGATACTGAGATCATACTTTGGAAACAGTCTCGAGTTACCTTATCAATACTACTACTATTTGTATTTTACAATACCCACGTATTTTATATTTCTGAGTAATTCATGGCAGCATTTATCCAGCATATCAGAAACATGACAGTTGATAATGAGTAATTATGAAAACGCACGTTAATTCACACCTAAAAATACATTCCAGCTCACTAGATTACTGTTATTTAGTCTACATTTTAGTGACATTTTAGGTTAATAAAAGAGCCTAGAGAGCTAGCTGTAATCGGCTCTACGAAGAGGAAGATAATAAGGGGACTATACCCTTAATAATAGATCAATCAAAAACCTAGATTAGAAAAGTGGAGCCGTATAATGCAAGCAATTCTAGCTCAATAGATTCGACAAAAACATCCGGCTTTGAAGTTAATATCATAATAACACTTCTCAGAAATGGTTAATATTCTGTACATTCTGAACTTTATTTAATAGTAGAAAAAACTGCAACATATCCAGATACCTGAATAATAACGATTCAGAAAACTACACTTTGGAAACTTTTTTAAAAAATAATAGAGCATTAAATGTTTCATACTTTAAATCTAATTATACCTGCTGCCGAAAAGACTAAAAAAATATTACTTAATATGACTTAATTTTAAGCATGATTCGAATTGATTTAAAGGAGATAAAAAGTTCAGTATCACTATTAAGAAAGTCCACAGCTGTACAATATTAACACAAAAATATGAGTAATTACTGGAATTTCGGCAATTAAAGTGTTTTTTCTTTATTATTTTGTTTGTCGGCTATGAATTGTTATGAACATGACTGTTCAAAATAATATAAAAAATAAATATTTTGACTGTAGATAATGCAGTGATCGAATAATAAAATAAAAAAATAATAATCTGCGTAAGCACTTACATAAAACGAATAATGTTATATTTCATCAAGCTTTTAATGTAAATTCACACATTAGTAATTCATAATAAAAACAATACTATGTACTGTGGAGCTAGCAATATATTTCATTAAATTAAATTGCAGCTTTACAACGTAACTTGGCAAATGAGAGAGAGGAAATCAGGAAAACGTGCTGAGCTTTTCAAATCTCTACAAATCTCTTCACAATTTAAAAATTTCAGATATCTAAGCATTTTTTAAATTATTCGCATATTTTTTTTATTTTTTAAATTAATTTTCGTCAGAGCATCCAGATATAATTCGGAATTGATTCATATGAAATAACCGCCATATTAAATTTAACTTGCATCACAATATCATGTTTTAATCTCGCTTTATACAACTTTAAATTTTAGCACATACCTAGTATTTATAAATATAATTTAAGAAAAAATAATATATACTGGTAATAATTATTTCTGTTAAAAATCAGCAAGGAGTAAATTCAAAGTGATATTAACTCGTTAGAGTCGGGAAACGCACATATGCGTCATTCGTTGATCATGGCTAGAGGTGGAGCTAAGCATTAATGCGATTAGCTCATAATTAGTTTTCGCTCCCATTAGTCAAAATTGTATAAACGAGTACCAAAATGTTATTTGATTGATCTGATTTTTAGTAACTAGCAACGTAAATGAAACATAACATTACCTATTAAATATCATAAATATTAGAAGAAAAGAAATTATAAATTACTGCATGTTTATAGTCGCAAAAAGATAGATTCAGTGAAAGTTAAAACGAGTTCTACTAAGGAAAATGTACACAATACATTGACAATTTTCTAAATTTAAAGCCAATCGGGCATCGATTTTCCAACGAAGCGTTAAACTTAGGCGAAGGAGACCCTCCCATCTGCCGCGACACGGTTGAACCTCGAATGAAAAACAATAAAGCACGAGATGAGATTTATAGCGGCGCGCCGTACCCCGAATCAATCATTTATTTACGTGCTCGGCGTGGAACGACGCCGCTCCGGAGCACGTACGTGGCAAAGACGTGGCGGCGGCCGGGGTAAACGCGCGAATTGTCACTTCATTACCGGAAAATGGATTTCCTGGCGACGTGGAACTTATTTCGTTCGCATCCGCAAAACGTCGTTACGATGGAAAGATAACGCGGCGAGTGTCGTACGATAAACAAGAAAATGACGCAAATCGCGGTAGTGGTTGAGTGCTAGCTAATCAGAAACGATAAAGGACGATTTGCAATGTGGAATATCCAAATCAGGCGAAATTTATAACAATGATGGAGCACCATCATTGTTATAAATTTCGATCATTACCGATCAGGGTAATCGATTAGCTAATGAGATTCATCCGTAGTAATCATTAGGTTGCCTTGTCAAGTATTTTTTAATATCTTCGTAATAAAGTAAATATATTTTTGGTGATGTGTTGCCCTTCAAATAGTCCTAGGTACCCTACGTTATGTTATATGTATAACACGTATAGTGCAATAGGCAGTGACACAATGTGTCAAAGGTAGTTCAAAAAATCCGTTCCGGGAATTTCGACAAGTTACTCAGGTTACCGATAGTAAAGATATTAGTGCTGTTATCAGATCCAAGATTAACGGTACGAGAGATTTCTCAGTGACTCAATACGCATTCACCTACGTTCCACAAACATTTTAAAGAAAATAGTAAAGATGTCAAAAGTCGCTAAAAGTCCGAGGAAATTTTTGCACAGATTTTTTGGGTGCATTGTTATTAAATACTAGAAAATATATTTTATGTCAACAGTGATTGGAAGTCAATCGACCTCAAGTTCCTTTACAAAGAGAATAATTACATTTGATGGGATTATCCATTAGGAAGTTTTGATTATGGGTAAACAATCACAGCACATGTGCATCTAGTATTTCTGAGTTTTTTACATTATGAATTTATCGAGAAAATAATTTTTTCACTGAATTAATTGAGAAAGTCATCGCTAATCTTATTTCTAAACTACATATTAGGTTACTTTATTTCCAAAACAAGTTATTTCTATATTTTATTCGTGTACTTTTTAAATTATGAATATATTTTCAACTGAGAAACTGCTCGTTTTGAATGGACGTTGGTTTATTATATCCAGGACTATGCGGTCAAAGTCAAAGTCCGGCTCTGACTAATTTTTTGCTTTGATGAAATGTGTTGTACATAAATAAAAAAGGTAAAATGTTTAATAAAAATAAAATATTATTTTTAATAAAAATAATAATAAATTTAAAAATAATATTTTAAAATGGTTTTTAATCGCTGCAATTTTAAAAGAAAGTAGTGATTGAAATCAGTCGACAATTCACAGCTGCATTCAGAGCAGGTGCTGAGAAAAGGAACAGCGATTTCTGCTTAACATTATTATTAGACAATATTAAGTTTTATGACCGAGTCTAAAGATAACGATTAGAAAACATTTCGTTGCAACTCCCTTGAACATTTTTCGATTAACTAAAAATTGAAAATGCAAGGATCAATAACTTAAAAACGATAATATTACTTTGGCAAGGATTCGTTCGCTGTCTAAATGAAGCAAGAGTCAGTGTTTTAATGTAAATGCTATAAATCATATTATAAGATTTGCTGCAAAATACGAAGAAGAAACATGCATTAAATGTTTTAGTTATAATTATAATATTAATCACATACGAGATTTTTAACTATTGTTTGCGAACCATTATACTTTAATTATCAACTATAATATAATTTACATGCATATTGATCCAATTGTTGTAAATAAAAATAATACATTTTTTTCATATACTCATTAGTCTTTGCGTTTTTTATTTCTTACATTTGCAAAAATGTATAACTTTTTATAAATTAACGATATTTTCATTATATTACAGTACTCATATCAATGATACTATTTATTAAAGGGATATCTTTTGTTTCGATATTTTCAATCCTAAATCAACAATGACAGAGAAAAAAATCTCAGTTAAGCTATATTATGCTTTGAGTTTTAACTCAGTAATAATGCAACAAAAGCAGTTAAAAACATATTTAATGCAATGAACAGAGATGTTATTAAATTTAAAAGGTGTCAATATGGTTCTAAAAATTTCGTTCCAGGAATTTTGACATTGAATATCTACGCAAGAGCAAGTAAACCATTAGGGGTTGTTAGTGAGGATATTAGTGCTGCCATCAAAGGCCCTAAATTATCGAACATCAGCTCACAGTTCATCTCATCCATTGTCTGAAGAAAACTCGCGCAGCGAATCTCAATATTGAGTCGAATTGTTACTAAGGATGAGAAGTTGATTATTTACTATAACACAGTGGTTGGACGCCAATCAACCCTCAATTCCAACCTCGAGAACAGGATTACACCCCAATAAGATAATGTTATGCATTTGGTGGGATATGAAGGGCATGAGTTATTGGATTATAGGCAGACAATGACGTAATCAGACACAGTTTGCTCAGCAAATTCATTTAAAAGCGAAATACCATTCCTTATAAATTAAAGTAGAGTAATTTTACACCAACACAGCGCTCGCTCAAGAAGACGACAGAAAAAAACAATGGATATTCTTAGGAACTCCCTGCAATATATAGGTCCACGCAACAGTTTTTAGATTTTACAAAAACACGATATTAAAGAATTTATTGATTCCAAAAATACATTACATTTTTATTTTTTTCGAGTTAGCTACCTACCTAGTATAAAAACGATTATGAGTGCAAAATATCAATTGGCTGTAATCTAAGAACTACGTTCAAAATCAGGTAAGCCGCTGAAGCGCAGAAACCGCTCCGTTAAATGAGCAGATTGCAAAAATGTATGTGGGCTTTCCATAGTTACACCATAAAATGCTTTCAATAATACTTTCTATAATCCGAAGACACTTTTTCTTTTTTGCATGCATTTTTGTAAAATGTTCATTTCTGCGAAGCGGTTTCTTGTTATTTGATTTATAATGTAGTTCTTAGATTACAAACAAAAGTATAGGTTGAGTAGTACAGTAGTTAGAAATCATTAGCATTCCTTTGTATATGAATCGTTCGACAACTTAGGTACAATATAAAGAAAATATTTATTTATTTAATAAAAATATCAAATAAAGGACGAAATCTGTAGAGAATATATTTTTAGATAAAACTTTATTTTCAATGAAAATATGATACTGCTTAGATTCTGAAAACTACGCGTATGCTTGTTTGTATAAAGCGAGATTAAATCGTTATTAAATTAATGGACTATTCTAAGAATATATACAAGTGAAAGAAAATAAACAAAATCCCGCACTAACAAATTGTTAACGTATCATTATTATTTTTAACAATAAAACACCAGTTATCAGAAACATAGAATTTAACGTACACATCCGTGTTTTGATTTCTTGGCGGTTTACATCAAAACTGTTTTATCACTAAAATATACTTAACAATAATATTTTCTTTAACTTTTAACATTAAATGTTGTTTCTATTACGCAGATTTGTAAATTATTGTGAGAGCGATTATAAACTTTATAGTGCTTTGATAGTCTGCGTCTATTTTTCGTGACGAACCCCTTCACGACCGAAATAAAAATAGCGGTCGGGCAAAAAAGGGCGAATAGATTTATGACCAAAACTACCGTTTCGATGACGCGGAAGAAAAGATCTTCGCGATGTTCCGCAGAGCAATATTCATCTGGCGAAGATAAGGCTCCGGCACACAGAGCCTGATGCCAACGCCCGAGGACAGACATATATTCTGTGAGCGCATACACACACATATACACCGGCAAAGTCAATAGATAAGAGATAAAATATTACGAAAAGCTAGTACACGAGAGCCAAGCAAACACGAGAGGCGTGAATGAGAAACGTTTCGGTTGCGGATTTTCCATACGAACGAACCAAAAATATCAACACAGATATAAAAAAAATGTTGATAATGAGCGTTGAAATCGTTGATGTGTTGTTAAAAGGGAGAGAAATGGCTAAAAACAAACAAATCTGTATATGAGTTATACAGAATAACAGCGACGATCTTATCTCTATAAAAGTAAACGACCATCGCTGGGACGTCTGGAAAGTTTCTTAATATTTAGCTCAATATTAGACGTCAGTATGAAATACACAAAAAAATGAATTGTCTTAGAAAACTGTACTTAAATACGTATATATGAATTTAAAATAGCATCACAGTGCCTTTATTGCTATTTTATGCTTACATTATGTAAATATCGTTATATCAATGAATAACGTTCCCACCTATGAATGCTAATGTGGTTGTTGAGCGTTTAAATTAGTGCATTCATAACATTATGATAACAAAGCAAACTCAAACACGAATGTAATGTAACCAAAAAATAACTTTATCTGAAGATTCGTGAATTTTTAACTATTCAATCAAATTGTTCCACTACATGTTATGAATTTTTGATTAATTAATATATTGCTTGTTTAACGGCGTATGGTTAAAAGTGCTTAACATTTAAATTAATATTATATTATAATAATAAAATAAATAACAAGTGTTTTAAAGCACACAAAATATGTTTTTACTTCCCATCAACATTGTTTACATATTTACACAAGCGTAATCACACGTAGTTATATCCACAAACGGTTATCGACAGTGATGTTTACTATAAGTAAATGTTACAGTCGAACCATTATTATAAATATATAAGTACGAAAACTTATATTAGCAGCAAACGTAATTTGCAATCGCGTGAGTACGAATTGGAATTCGAATCAATTTGAATCTCGCCCGCACCCCTAAGGTGATTCACGGGTTAAAAATAATGTATTTTCGAATATATAAGTGCACAAATCGCCATTGCAGCTTTCGATCGCAATTAAAAATCAGCTAACATCGCGTGCCCCGTTTCGTCGGCACGCCACTTTCGCCGGAAAAGCCCCCGTGGAAATGGAACAACTGGCACTTTCGTGACCGAGGTAAATTATAGAAAATTATAAATATGACAGGGATTATGACGCCATAATTATTTCGACGCTTTGCGGATTTGGTTTTGTATTGGGAGTTCGATACCAGCCGGCGAACACAACATGGCAAAATACAACATCGTGCAAAATAAATGAAAACCATATGTCAATATTATGATGTAGCTTGTACATTATTGATTCAATCATTCGTTATTTTATTTTCGTATAGACTAAATATGTGTGATTAAGAGTGTGTATGTATTTAACTCGCGGTATCCGGCGATAAAAAAAAGCAGAAAATATTTAAAAAAATCATTTTTAATGGTATTATCCTGTAATACATATATAGCGAACGCCTTTTAAGGCGTTGCTTGGTATCAAAGGAAGCATTGTCAAGTTGGTGAAATTCCGTCCGATTTAAAAGAGTACAACTATTCCTTTGAGAGAGCGCTAGAGCTACCGAGAGCGAGCTGAAAAAGTTAGTCGACAAATTTAACAAGAATTTCTTTAAAACGTAGTAGCACTATTTAATGTAAATCAGTGCACATTTATTTAGTGCTTAAGTAAATTGCATTATATCTTTAAAGCAATGTAATGGTAACCTAAGCTAAATTAAGTAAGAACCAATCTCTAATTTGAGCAATTTCAAATTAGTATTTGTGTCATAACGATTCTCGGGACTGTAAAAAAAATTATATAATTATATGTTTATACTTTTATTCATTCAAAACAATTTCATACGACGAATTCTAAAAGTCTATATATAAAAATAATAGAAACGCCTTTTATATAAAACATCACATATGGCTGATTTGACTGACTAACAAATTCATTATTTCCTGAGAATTGTAAAATGTATTATGGTAAAAATTAAATTTATACAAATATTTTTAAATAATCAAC